>NC_090990.1:89959999-90575231 GCF_041146395.1 Eulemur rufifrons
TGGGTTTAATTTATGAGTGCTCTCTTATTAAGCCAGTCCGGAACCATGTGAGCACAAACATGTAATACACGGACATACATAAAAGATACCTAAACATTAACACTCTCTCTCTCACACACACACACAAAGTTCTGACAGATTTTACCCTAGAACTCTAGCCATGAGATGGTAACACAAACTCACCAGTCTGTAAAAGACAGCTGGATCCAAATTTCTTCTGACAAAACTGAACTTGTTCACATGGCAAACTTTAGTTGCCCTAACAGGTAACCTAATTAGGCCGTGGATCAAAGTTTTGGGTAAAGCAGTTTCCATGGCAGTTTGATAAAAAAAAAAAAACAAAAACAAAACTTCACCCTTTTTTTTTCTTCAGTTTAAAATGAGTTTTTAATGTTTGCGTTTTAGCTAGAACTGGCATCAGGATCTCCAGGTAGCCTTTCAATGGTAAATACCATAAACAATGAGTTATTTTAACATCAACAGAAAAAGTTAGCAGGTTTTAGAGTAGCCAGAAGAGAGAGAGAGAAATAGCTTGAGACATTTTAACTCTACAGTGGTAGGTCAACCATTTGAGCTCTGAATTTTGTTTGATGTAATTTGCCCTTTTGTAAAAATTTGTGCACAAGAATTAGCTATAACCCTAGAAAAACCCTACAGCCCTGGAGCCCTAGAAAACCTGGCATGCCTTTGAATCTTTTCATTTACAAAAATACTTGCAAGTAGAGGTGCCACAAACCAACTGGGGTGCCCAACGGGGGTCATTCTCCTTGTCTTTCCTCAATTTTAAAAGATTTCTCATTTTTCTTTAAAAGAAGCTACTGAACTGTAATACAGGGTTTGGTGTCGTCAATCAGAGTGTACTGATTGTGGGTGGGACTCCTCAGTGTCTCACCACTGAGTCGGTCCCACCCTCTTCGTGTCTCAGTTTCTCTCTTGGAGGTCTAGTACCTCCGAGAGAGCTCAAACCGCCGAGTGATCAGCTCTTATATGCGTTTCCTGGAGGAGCCTTCTTTTAATTAATTTGTTGGGGGGTTCCCTATAGGGCCACTCGAGCCTCGGGGAATCGTCCCAGGCAACTCCCACTCAGGACCTCGGTCACCCAGGGCTGCCGAGGCTGGGAGGAGTAAGATGTCCCTTCTCTTCGGAGCTGAGGAACTCAGTTTCTCATTTATCTACAAACAAGACAGTAGAGTTTCCTCTTTCAAAAATGCACAGAAAAGCCAACTAAGATTAATTGTAGGATAGAAAGACAATGGAGAAGACCCTTTAGAATGCACCTCCAAATCTAAGTTAGGATGCCAAACAACAATTCCTAGAAAAGAACTAGCTCAGAGTAAACCAAGACCATCAACCCAAAACGGGAGGTCTGGAGCTCAGGAGGACTTACCAGTTCTGCCAGAGGAGAAGCTCGGAGTCGGAGGGCCTAAAAGGGCCATGCCAGTACCTGGCGGCGAGTTCAGGGCTGCTCCTTGGGAGGTCCTGAGTCTTCCCTGAGCCCCAATCTTGTCAACAGAAAAGAAACCAAACTCTGTAGAATAATGTTAAAGAGATTTATTCTGAGCCAAATTTGAGGATCATGACCCAGAGCTACACCCAAGAGGCCTTGAGCAAGTGGACTAACTGGTGGGTTATAGTTTGGTTTTATACATTTCAGGCAGACAGGGGTTACAGGTAAACTCATAAATCAATACGTGGGAGGGATACATTGGCTTGGCTGGAAAAGGTGGGCCATCTCGAAGTGGGGGAGGGCTTGCAGGTTATAGGTGGGTTTAAAGATTTTTTGACTTGTAATTTGTTAAAGACATGAAGCTTTGTCTAAAGGCTTGGAATGTTTTAACATAAGGAGCTGTTTGTCGGAGATAAGCCACCAGACTTAGATTTGTTGTGTAAATTGAGGAGCTGCAGGTGTGTCTTGAATACCCTTAGGCCTGCTAATGGGGATGTCCCAAAGGAGGGGGGCATGATGAGGCATGTCTGACCTCCCTCCTCCTGGCAAGCAATTCAGTCAGCTGTTGAGGGGGTGAGCCTTAAAATTTTATTTTAGTTCACACTACTTTATAGGTAGGGAAACAGGCATAGGTCAGTTAAGTAACACCCCCGGTTACAGATAGAACACGGCAGGGCCCATTCAGCTAATCACTGTACTAGACTGCCATTCATGCTCAGACATTTGTTGAGTGAGTTCTCAGTTTTCAAATAAGCACAATGGTTTATTCATTGTTTACTGTCCTCTGGAGGATTACAGGAGCTTGGCTGCATATAACACTGTACTGGGGCCATGGCCGCTGCTCTACGAAAAGTTTGGATTCCATTTTACATCACTTTGAGTGGCCAAGACACAATATACAAACATCACATTACTTTTCAACTTAACTGTCATGGTGTTTTAAGAAAGGTGCTTATCTGGTTTCTGTAGCTGTTTGAGTGAAAGGCAGGGCAGTTGTTGAGCTGCTGAAGATGGCGCAGACCTGGCATTGACTGGGATGAGCACGTGCATCAGTTTGCCTGTGGTCTCTGAGACAGGGTGCTAGCATTCTCCTCACGGTCTGGAAAGCGTAGGGGGGAGGGGAAACTTGCTCTTTCCTCTGAAGTTCGCTGAAGCATCAACTCACAATTAAGACAGATCAATGAGAAGGCTTCATTTACCACGTGCATGGGGAGAAAATCAGATTCCTCAGTATCCCAGTGCAGTTCAGATATTGTTATACATGCCTTTTAGAGTGGAGGGAGGAAAATGAGTGTAGGTAATTTTGTTTAGGGGTATAAAGGGTTGCTAGGGAGGATGAAAGGATAGGGAAAACTGATTGACCTATAAATTAACCTGAGAGACAGGTGTTATGTTTTAAAGGATTTGGGCCAAGTCTGGGTGCCTTCTGCAATACATTGAAATAACAGGGAGAAGAAGGGAAGTCAATTGCCCCCTTTGATCTTTGGATGGGTAAGTCAATCCAGCTTATGCTGATAGAGGGAAAGCCCCCTCCAATGCTTTGTTGATCTCTAGGGGCCTGCAACTGAAAATACTCTTTATACCAAGGAGTCATATTTTGGGGTAGAATTTCCTGAGCTCCTTCAAAAGCCCAGCCTTGAAGCCACTAAAGAGGACATTAGTGAAGTTTTCTGATCTCTCTAGACAGCAGTTTCCTCCTAGGACAAGATGGCTCTTTGACCATTGGCTTCAGTAGCCCAGACGATTTGGAAACATGCATTTAAGCTCTTCTGAAATTTAACAGCCTTGTCCACGCTCTATGTTACAGAGAAGGGAGTCCGAAGAGGCCCTCAAGTCTTGCCAGTGGCATCTCATGGGCTGCTTACAGTCACAAGCACTTGAAAGTTACAAACCTAACCAAGAAAGTCACACAGTATTTAGCCTTTTTTTTTTTTAATGAGCTATAATTACATTGACATGAGACCTTATGACTTACTCATGACTGGGGGATTTCCAAATACTTCCAGACTGGAGCCCATCAGCTTCCTCTTGCTTTTGGCGGACTCCCAGCTATGGCACCCGCTGGTTACTGGCTGCTGTTTTATTTCCCTCAGCAGAAGAGCCGGACCAACCGGCCACACGAGGTGTCCCGCCGCGCTGGCCTCCGCCGGCTGCTCTCCCGCCCACGTGGGGCTGCCCCTCCGGCTCGGCAGCGCGGGCTTCCGCAGCGTCGTCGGACACGTTGGCAGGAAGCTGACTTGCAGACGCGTGAGGTGCCACAAAGGGTGTCCTTATTTGGTAGCCTCAGAGGGGCCACCAGAGCTGCCCGAAAGTAACAGCGGAGTAACAGCGACAGTGGCCATTTCAAGACCTGGCTTCATCTTTGAAGCTACAGTCACGCCCCAGACTCAGAAGAGACAGCTTCGCGGAGGCCAGCGGCGTGGACGGGACCTGAGCCCGCCTCCGGACGCGCTCCCAGACTCCACCACAGTGCCGAGCCCCGCCCCGGTCACGTGCCTGGCGAGCTCGGCCGGCGGCCGGTCGCCACGGCAACGCTCGCCTCCGCGGCGCAGGAGGGCGCGGCGGCCATGCTTGCCCGGCGGCGGCGCCCACTCGGGCTCTGTTTCCTCCTACTGCTGCTGCCGCTCCCGGGCGCGCCTGGGCACCGCGGCGCGGGGAAGTCGTGGGAAGGGACCGACGAACCGGGCTCGGCCTGGGCCTGGCCCGGCTTCCAGGGCCTGCGGGAGCGGCTGCGGGCGGCCGGGGCCCTCTCCAAACGGTACTGGGCGCTCCTCAGCTGCCAGGTGTGGCCGGACGACTGCGAGGACGACTGGGAGGGAGCCGCGGGGCCCCCGGGTAAGACCCCGTCCCCGCGGGCGACCGCCCGGCCCTCCAGCGGCGCGGGGCTGTCAGGCCTGCGCTCCTACCCGGGGCCACCTCAGCAGCTAGCCTTTCCAGCCCCCAGCGCGCGGCTGGGCAGGGGCAGCCGGGGCGGGTCAGCAATAGGCCCGGCTGCCCTCCCCCCCACCGCTTCCCGACTCCTTGCAGACATACTGTGGCGTTATTCTAGGATGCTGCTCTTTCCCACCTCCTTGATGTCTTGAAGGAAATTCCGCTGTGGACACACCTGGTGACTGTCCCCCACCCTCAAGTGCCTTCTCCTCTGTCGCTTATGGAGGCAGTGCTTGACGACATGCCGTGGGCGGAGCGTGGGCTGGGAGTTGGGACTTGAGTTCTGGTCTGGCTCTGTCCCTAACAAACTGTGCAGCAGGGTTGTCACATCACTGTTGTGGAGCAGATGGTCTGGTCTCTGTCTCACAGCCCCTCCTTTTTCAGGCTGGAGCCTTCCCCTGTTGGGCCAGCAGTACCTGGATGTCCTGACCACATGGTACTGCAACTTTCGTGGCTGCTGCCACAGCCGGGATTGCAGGATCTCCAACAACTTCACAGGTTGGACCCCACAAGGTCAAAAGGGGCTGGGGAATCTGTGGGGACGGCAGGCCATTCGGGGGAAATGGCTAGAGTGCGAGGGACCTTTCATCATTCTGCCCAACCTCACACCAAGCAGCAACTGCCACAAAAAGATTGAAGTCTGTTCTGCAATTATTTGAGAATCTTCTTTGGGCAAGACTTGGAACTTTTAGGTTTTCCAGAAATAACACCCTCTAACAAAGGGAACAATGTGACACCAACATTAAATTAATGGTGCCATTAATTCTGCATTCTTCCCCCTAGGAACAGAAGCCAAAGCACCCCCATCCTGGTGTTTGAAGGAGCACCAAGATATTCGAACCAGGGTCGAGAAGCCCCTTTAGCCTCTAGTTGAATGGCTCAGCAGACTGAACTTGTTTCATGGATCTTGGGGATCCAATGGGAATGTCATGACCGTGTTACACCCAGCTAAGAGATGCAGGACAGGCTCCTAATTGTCACTGTCTGTCCCTCCTCTACACTGAGGTCTTCCACTGCTCATTTGACCGTGTTACACCCAGCTAAGAGATGTAGGACAGGCTCCTAATTGTCACTGTCTGTCCCTCCTCTACACTGAGGTCTTCCACTGCTCATTTGACCGTGTTACACCCAGCTAAGAGATGTAGGACAGGCTCCTAATTGTCACTGTCTGTCCCTCATCTACACTGAGGTCTTCCACTGCTCATTTGCCACCTACCCCCTCACCATGTCCTCTTGCCACCCCTGAGAGTGCGTCCCAAGGAGGAAAGAATAGCTCAAATCTGTTGAGTCCCTGCCATATAATAGGCCCTGTGCTAAGAGTTCTGCAGGGATTAATTCCTAATCCAACATCTACAACCCTTTAGGATCATCAGGCCCAGAGCACCTTTCTTTCTAAACAGAAACAGCAACCTCTCAGAAGGTAGTTGGAAGCATCTAGTGAGAGAACTGATCAGATATTGTAGAGGTTGTGATTAAAAGTGTCCCTTTCTAAACTTTAGCCAACAAACGTGTTTGTGATGCAACATGGGCTTCCTGGTTTATCTGGGGTCAGTGGGGATGCCTCCGTGGCTCCATTCCCTGAGAGAAGTCGGAGACTGGTCCTGGTTATAAACTAACTCATACTAACCACCTGGGGATTGAAAACCGCATGCTAGTTCGCTGTGCCTTCTGCCGCTGCATGTTCCTGCAGCTGCTTCAGCATATTGCAGTTGATTTGCATGTTGCCTCTCAGAGGGTGATCTTTAGCCCCAAGTACTGAAGCTGTTCTGATAAAGGACCACGCACCCCCGTCCCCAATCTCCAAATCCTGCAGCCTCATGGGTGACAGGAAATAAGGCCTAGCAGAGGGTTTTGCACACAGTAGCTGCTCTCAAGTGTTTGCTGAATGGAATTAGAAAGAACGAACTGAGGCTTCTCTATGAAGCTTTTAGAGAGCCCTGAAATGGGTGGGAGCGACCTAGGGTGCGGGGGAGTGGGGTTCCTCCTCCAGACAGGTCTGTGCCAGCTGTTCTGGGATAGCTTCAGGGTCTTTGGAAAGGGTGATTCCAATTTTCCGAGTCCAATCTTGATTTCTCAAACTCTTCAGAAAATAGTCCTTGAATTCGTTCTGCTATAAGTTCTGCCCTCTGGCTTCATGGTCTAAGGCCAAACAGGATGAATAACTGATCCCACCTCTGAGATACTCAGAGTTTTGGTTTCTGGGCTGTTGGCAGGGAATGTACCTGTGTGTCACAGTCTCACTGTGACTTCCTCTTTCCTGCCCCTAGGCTTGGAGTCAGACCTGAATGTGCGACTGCATGGTCAGCATTTGGTCCAGAAGCTGGTCCTAAGAACAGTGAGGGACTACTTAGAGCTGTCCCGGCCAGACAAGGCCCTGGCTCTGTCATTCCATGGCTGGTCTGGCACAGGCAAGAACTTCGTGGCACGGATGCTGGCGGAGAACCTGTATCGGGATGGGCTGAAGAGTGACTGTGTCAAGATGTTCATCGCCACATTCCACTTTCCTCACTCCAAGTATGTGGACCTGTACAAGGTGAGGCCAGGCAGTGCGGGGCAGCTCTCCCCACCAGGACTCGGGGGAGGCCTCTGTGCTGGGGGCGGGGGCAAGCGGCTGTTGCGACAGACACTGTCACAGACGGAGACACACTCCATGCACCCCTCACAGAGGAGGCCCTGAGCATCCAGAGGAAAGGCTGATGTTCCAGACACCATCCCCAGCTCTGCCTCCCTAACAGCCACACATGAGGCCAGGTGCTGGGCTCAAACAGAGCAGCCGCGTGATTTTCCTGTTAGAGAAGTAGCAAAACATCGCAGGAAACGTGGAACAGAGAAAAGCAAAAACTTTATTATAATCTCCCCACACAGACACAGTCTTGTTAGCTAATAACTGCTAGGTCTGGAGCCCAGAGAAAGACACATACGACGCCTCATGTATAGCAAAATACTGTTTATTTTGAGCATCTGGGTACAGATGGGTAGAGGCGAAAAAGCGTCTACGAGAGAAAAGGGGAGAGCCTTGGGTTTTATAGAGGGTTTCTCGGGGGGAGTGAGTAAGTGGCCAGAACAGCCGCTTGTGATTAATTCTTTTTCAAACCACCAGCTCCTAGGACCCCTGCCCCAGTGATATCCATCCTGCAGCTCTGGCGTCGTCCTCATCAGGAGAGAGAGGGAGGGGTAAACTTGTTCCTACAGGGGCAGGGGAAGGAGTGCTGGTTGGAGCTGGCTGCTAGATTTACAACATCTGGGGATTCTCCAGACTCCTGCTGCTGTTTTATAAGCCTAAGTTTTACATTAACTGTATTTCATCCTATACATACTTTTCAGGTTCCCACCTGGAACAAACCTAATACCAGCATTTTTAGTATACTTCCTTTGTTGTCAAACTTTCCCCCATGCTGTTTATGTCACTGTAATTATTATAATGGACAGAAAGTTGCACATCCTGCTTTTTAAAAAAAAATAGGTACTTCATGTCATAAGTGATTTTCCATGTCTTCCTATATCTGCTCATTATATACCAGCAAGCAGATGGACAGAAATTTCCTTTGCTGTTCCCCTATTTTGGGTTTCTTCCAATGCAGACACACGGTATTTAAAATTCTCCAGAAGATGACCAAACCCCCATTACAGCATGACAGAGATGACCACACCTCTTTGGCTTTCCAGTCTAGTATTTGGAGTGTGTTAACTTGGGAAGATTATACAAGCCTTTGAGGACAGAGTCTCCTGGCAGTTTCAGTATGGCCTTAGAGGGCAGGGGCGGGGGGAACTGTCCTGAAGCCCAGCTGTCTTAAAGTCAGGATGCCGGTCAGCTGGGCCTTCGCAGGAAGAACTGTCTGGCTCTGACGGTGGCAAAACTGCTGTGAATCTAAGCATCTCTACTGTGAAAAGTGACACATACACACTCTCACACTCACGCACTTGGGTGACTGGGAGCTGAAGTCAGAGTCCCTGGACAGGGAGTGTGGGCTCTGGGGTGAGAGTTGGCCCCAAGTAATATATTATTGCCCAGTTCTGATGAACACTGCAAATAACCATCTTTTTAATTGACAGACAGTTCAGTGTCTTTTCTGGGGGACTCAGCACAGCCCCCTGTGGGAGCCCATAAGTTGTGGGTTGGCTGGGCCCCAGACAGGCCCTCAACAGGCTTGCTCCCCTGAGATCTCAGCCCAGCCTCGGTGCCAATGGGCACTTTGTTCCTGGGAGTTCAGGCCAGGGGGCTGTGGCTGCCTCTGGGCACATGAGCCTCTCCTCTGCCCATCACCCCTAGATTAAAGCCCGACTCCTACCCTCTGGGGCGGATGAGTTGGCAGTTAGTTCCGAGATGGGACCTAGTCCTGGAGAGGAGAGAGCAGGCTGTAGCTCAGACCTTTTCCCAAGGCCAGAGGCCTTCTCCCTCCACCCAGGCTAGCTCTACCTCGTTTGGCTTTCAAACCTCAGAGTGCATGAGAAATCACCTGTGAAACTTGTTAGATGTAAGGGCCTAGCTCTGTCCCCAGAGGTTTGGATTTGGCAGTTCTGGCGGGATGGGGTGAAACTCAGCCACTAGCAATCTGCTGCAGAAGCCACGCCCTCAGGCTAGGGGTGGAACTGTGTCCACCAGTTCCCAACAGCTCCTTGTAACCCCTGCAGGAGCAGCTGCTGGGCCAGATGCAGGAGACGCAGCAGCTCTGCCCCCAGACCCTGTTCATCTTCGACGAGGCCGAGAAGCTGCACCCGGGGCTACTGGAGGTCCTCAGGCCATACTTGGAACGCCGGGCCCCTGAGGGCCACAGGGCCAAGTCCCCAAGAACCATCTTTCTTTTTCTCAGGTGAGATGAGGTCTGAGGAACAGCAGTTAGGAGGGCTGGATGAGGGGAGCGTATTAGTGGGCGGGGGAGGGTTTCCACGCTCTCCCAGGCTGCAGATGCTCTTCCTCAGGACAAACCAACACAAACTCTGGTAGAGAAAATGGAAGCCTAGCTGCTTGGGTGGAAGCAGGGTGGGAAGCCTAAGGTCTCCCTGCTCCTGCCTGATTCTACCCCCAAGGCACTTCTGGGGGACTCTGAGCCCCCGAGCACAGGCTGGCTAACTAACTCACAGGCCAGCCTGGAGCCAGAGCAGTGTCCCTCCTCTCGCCCTCCACCCTTAGGGCGTGGCTCTCTGTAGGATTGGGAGGCTCCCCTAGACTGCCCAGGGAGGGACCGCTCACACACTGAGAGACCCCCTTCGAAGGACATTCAGTTTGCCAGTCAGCCCATTAGTTGAAATCAAGTGCCAGCTATCGTTGGAAATTCCCAAGGAAGGCACGGTCTCCCACTAAGTCCAACACAGCCGGTTCTTCCTCCAGCCATAGATGGTCTGCTGCTTCTCTGATCATGAGAGGAAGTCAATGGCTTGAAATTCAGGGCATAACGTGTTGAGTGAAACACATTCTGAGTACCATAGTGAGATTGGCAGCACTACCACGGCAGACCCAGTCACTTCACCACACTGCTTTTTCTGTGCTTTTGTTTAAATGGTTTTGCAGGAATTGAACTTGTCCAACTCCATCTTTTAATGGAGGCTTCACCTGGGAGAGCCCTACATCGGTCAGCAGTCAGGCTGGGGCCCCTGTTGGTCCAACTTGAACGCTTCACAACAGCTTCTTGCAGACTCAGTGGAAGTCAATTTCTTCCCCCATTCAGCCAGCACTTGCTTGCTGGAGGGTTCCCCAGGCTGCAGAGCGCACACTGTGAGGATAGGGAAGTATGTGGTTGGGGAAGGGTTGCTGATTTTCATCCAAGCTTGGAGTGTGTGAAGGGGTGAGCTGTGGAAGGCAGATCTTGTTTCAATGTGGACCCGCAAAAAAGATGGCAGTCAGGTCTTGCCTCGGCTGATGCAGTTTTGGCCACTCCTGTGTGGCTTGGCAGGCCTTCCTGCAGCAGTGCGGAGTCGGGTGGCAGCCGCAGGAAGCAGAAGTGTTTTGTAAGCAGCTTTCCTAAGTGCACGTGTCAAAGGGAATCTGGCTGAGCAGCTGCCCTTGGCAAGGGGTGAGGACTGCTCTTGTCCTTGCAGGGCTTCTCCAGCTGGGGGCTCATGGCCACTGGTAGATTCTGGCTGTGAGGGACACACTGGCTCCTTCCCCTCCAGGAAGGAGCCATGGGACCACTTGGATAGACAACCTTGCGTTCTTGCCTTACCTGCTTGGCCTCTAGACTGTGGAGGGAGGCAGGGAGAGAACCCACTCAGCTCTTCCCCTGTACTGGGGGCCTCCAGCACACAGGATGCAGGCACATGCTAAACGAGCAAAGACGTGAGTTAGTGTATCTGTGAGTGTCGGGGGGACTTTCAGAGCTTGGTGAGCGAAAGAAAGGGAGATACTGGATCCCCAGCCCTAACGTGCCACCACCTTTCCCCTCTTTCCCCCTCCCTCCCTCATTCTGCTGGATCTGAGGACGAAGCAGGGGAGGGAGTACAGGAATGTGGAGGTGGGCAAGGCCTCAGTTTCTGAAGGAGCTGGCCGAGCCGTGAGGCCAGAGCCCAGGAAGGGAGATGAGTGCCAGGAGGTAGGGGAGAAGTTTGCACGGGCTGGCGAGGGCCAGAGGAGGAAGAGCTCCCAGCTGCAGGTCTCTACCACCTCCCTCCCTGCTCCTCTGTTGGTGGCTCTATGATTTCCTCTTCTCTCTTTATCTCTAACCCAGTCATCTTTCCTGTGCTTCGGAACCATAATTCCAGTTGCCTAATGATACTACAATCTCTAGACAGAGCACAGGCAAGCATAAAACCAAGCTTTCATCTCTGCCCTTCTCCTACCTTCCACCTGTGTTAAGGGGACAGCAAGCAGCCCAAGGCAAGCAAACACCTGTTCTCTTTGACCTCCTTTCCCTCAAGTCTCACACTCATCAATTACAGGGTCCTCTCAACTGTACCTCCAAAACTAATTCTTAAATCCTCCTTTCCATCCTTTCTCCATTACCACACCACCACTAAACACGGACTGTTGGCAAAAAGCTCTGTGACTAGCTTTCTGCAGCCATCCTGTGCCTCTTCAACCTCTGTAGCCCTGGAATGATCTTCTTAGGACATAAAGCTGATCAGGTCACCCCATACTTCCAAGCTCAGAACCCTCCCATGGTTCCCCATGGCCCATAAGCTAGAATCCATGTACATGGCAGACAAAGGCCTCCTCACCCGGCCTCGCCTGTGCTCCTGTAGCCCCTAAGCTGCTGAGCCCTGCAAGCCTCTGGTGCATCCGTGCCTGGCACACACCCCTCATGTCTGATGGTGACTACTCCGTCTGTGTCTGTTCAGAAGCCTCATCCTCCTCTGAAGCCTTCTCCCTAGACCTTACTCACTCCAACGTTAGCACTTGCCACTGCCTGGAATCACACACATGCCTGTCCCTCTGACAACACAGAAGTCAAGGGAGAGACCATGTCTTACCATCTCCATGCTCCTTGCACCTAGCACAGTCTCAGTAAGTGTTTTCCAAAGGGAGCAAGAGAAGGAGGTTGGGTGGCAAAGCAGGACAGTGTCTTTTCTGCACAGACCTTTGGGTTAACAAGATCTCCTGGGAGAGAGAAGGCCCAAGATCCTCAAGCTGCATCCTTCCAGGCACCGATGCATGGGCTTCAGTGGTCAAGCAGCCCATTCAGAAACTAAATATAAAAATAGAGAAATCTGTTAACAAGCTCTTATCTCTTTCAGTAACCTTAGGGGCAACATCGTCAGTGAGGTGGTTCTGAATTTGCTTAAGGCTGGATGGTCCCGGGAAGAAATTACAATGGAACACTTGGAACCTCACCTCCACGCTGAGCTTGTGGAGTCCACAGGTAAGTAACATTTCCAGCCACACAGAAAATAAGCCTCTGGTGAGAGCCGTATTTGTATTTTTATGTTGGGTTTGTGTTTGCTTTGAAAGAGAATTGTTCGCACTGGCCCTGGAAGCGCAGGCAGTGGTCTCCGAAGCCCGCAGAGACTGTGAGAACCTCGATGGTTCAGCCTCCAGCCGGAGGTCTGACTGCTCTAGCTTCTGCTTTCCGTCATCGAACCAAACTGTGAACCTGGCAGTCAGGCTCCCAATCGCCCTGCTCTACCTGTGGCTATTTCCATAGTTAACCCTGGCTCTCCTTACCTAAAGGACACATAGCTGTAGAGACACATGCTGCAGATAGCCCTCATGGAGTTGTTGGCATATGAGATCAAGATCTAACCTTGCCCAGGCCTTAGGCCTGGGGACACCTTAAAACTCCAGCTGGGTTCAGCACCAGGTCAGACTCCATGTAACTTTGCTCTTGATTTCAGACAGTGGCTTTGGCCACAGCTGTCTTGTGAAGGACAACCTGATTGACTACTTTGTCCCCTTCCTGCCGCTGGAGTACCGTCATGTGAGGCTGTGTGTACGTGATGCTTTCCTGAGCCAGGAGCTGCAGTACACTGAAGAGGCACTGGATGAAATCGCCAGGATGATGGTGTATGTCCCCAGGGAGGAACAACTCTTCTCTTCTCAGGGCTGCAAATCTATTTCCCAGAGAATTACCTACTTCCTGCCATGAAGGCTAGATAAAGACTTCTTGGAGCTACTTTCTTACACTAATGGGACCCGGGGACCTGTGAGAGCACTGCTTGGGACTGTAAGGTGTGGGAGGGGCAGACTGGCATCCAGCGATTACCAGCATACAACTGGTGTGTAAAAGGAAGTCCTTATGTTAGAAGCAGAGCCAATTCTTAAGCTCACTTGGTGCCTTAAAGACACACATTACAAAATGGCTAGATGGTTGGAAAAAGCCTTGTGGGAGATCAACAAACCCCAGGGGCTCACTACAACTCTGCAGATGGTCTCTTTTGCACCTCAGCTCCTCCTTGCAGATGCCTGGACTTGGGCTTCAGAGGCTGCAGGATTCTTGGGTTACAGAGCAGGGAAGAATGCAATTCTGTGACCTAGGAGTACAGAGTATACCTCAGGTTTGCAAGCTGGGTGGGCTGGCTTTTAAGTGGTTGCTCCCGGAGGAAAGTTGAGCAGCTTCTGTTGTGAGCAGATCAACAAAGCCTCAGGCTGAAGGGAAAAGTGCACAGAGGAAGATATTTTTAACATCAGGTCAGTGTTGGCTAAGACTTACTCTGCTCTACAGATTGAAAAAGATTTTTTAGAATTTGGGGTCTTGACATGACTATGTCATATATAAAGATTAAAATTTTGTATTTTTCTAGAGTCCTTGGCCTGCTTTCTGAGACTTAGTAATTGTGCTCACTTAGCAAAATTTCAAATGCCAGGTAATCCTGCTGGGGCATGGTGGAGACGGGGTGAATGCTGGCACTCACGCAGCTGGCAGGGATGTGCTGGTCTTCCAGTTTACGCCAGTTTGGTTGGGGGCCACATCTGCTGAGCTGGGTTGCACCAGCTTCTTACTGAAGAGGCTTCCACAGCATATTGCTCTTCTATATGAAAGCATTCACTCCTGTACTCTCAGCTTTAAAAAGGAAAGCAGTCATTTTGTGAATTAAATGGCATTGTGTAAATGTGAAGCACTGGGCTTATGCACATAATGTTCATTATGTGTTTTTTCCCTTTTCTTGCATCTTTCCTTCTCCCACACTTCTAGAATAACACATGGGTCTTTTTATTTGTCATCATCTAATGTTCCTCCATATTTGTTTTTGAGACAGAGTCTCATTCTGTTGCCCCGCCTAGAGAGCAGTGGCATCATCATAGCTCACAGCAACCTCAAACTCCTGGGCTCAAGCAGTTCTGCCTCAGCCTCCCAAGTAGTGGGACTATAGGCGCTCGCCACTGTGCATGGCTAATTTTTCTTTTTTTTTTTGAGACAGAGTCTCACTCTGTTGCCCGGGCTAGAGTGAGTGCCGTGGCGTCAGTCTAGCTCACAGCAACCTCAAACTCCTGGGCTTAAGCGATCCTACTGCCTCAGCCTCCCGAGTAGCTGGGACTACAGGCATGCGCCACCATGCCCGGCTAATTTTTTGTATATATATATTTTAGTTGTCCATATAATTTCTTTCTATTTTTAGTAGAGACGGGGTCTCACTCTTGCTCAGGCTGGTCTCGAACTCCTGACCTCGAGCGATCCACCCGCCTCGGCCTCCCAGAGTGCTAGGATTACAGGTGTGAGCCACTGCGCCCGGCCTAATTTTTCTATTTTTTGTAGAGATGGGGTTTTGCTCTTGCTCAGGGTGGTCTTAAACTCTTTTTTTTTTTTTTTTTTTGAGACAGAGTCTCACTCTGTTGCCCAGGCTAGAGTGAGTGCCGTGGCGTTAGCCTAGCTCACAGCAACCTCAAACTCCTGAGCTCAAGCGATCCTCCTGTCTCAGCCTCCCGAGTAGCTGGGACTACAGGCATGCACCACCATGCCCGGCTAATTTTTTTTCTATATATATTTTTAGCTGTCCATATAATTTCTTTCTATTTTTAGTAGAGATGGGGTCTCGCTCTTGCTCAGGCTGGTCTCGAACTTCTGAGCTCAAACGATCCGCCCACCTCGGCCTCCCAGAGTGCTAGGATTACAGGCGTGAGCCACCGCGCCCGGCCTTAAACTCTTGATCTCAAGCGATCCTCCTACCTGGGCCTCCCAGAGTGCTGGGATTGCAGGCACGAGCCATGGCGCCTGGCCATGTTCCTTCTTATTTAAAGCCCTCCCCAACCCCCTCTCCTTTAGCGCTTGTGAAACTGAACGCTTCTGTCTCTCCCCCATTCAACACTTTACTGTGTTCATTTACTCGATTAACTGCCTCAAGGTTAGAAAGTATTAATACCTAGCCTGAGCCACATTAGGCACTCAAATAAATGAATTAAAGGAACTTAGTTTCATACCACTCATGGGACAAAAGTAAAGCTAACTGCACAAATGGGGGCTAGGTTACCTGCTGTCTCACTGTCTGTCCAGAACATTTTAAAAAGAATACGCAGGACACCTGATCTTCTTACATACCAGGTTCTAAGCTCTGTAAGTACACAGTATAAAGGGTATGTTCTATATCTTTCAGTGTCAGACACAGAACAGCTGACATTCTTTTAGCACTGGCCCGTCATGTTTGGCATCAGAAATATAAGATCTGAACCTCCCACCTTGGGAAGCAAGAGAAGCAGCAAACAACAGTGGTTCCAAACATGTTCTCTGGAGCCAGACTGGGTGGGCTGCAGTCGTGCCTCTGTCGTCACTTACCACAGTGAGACTATGGGAAGGCAGTTCAACCTGCCAATGAGATTTAGAAAATATAATTAAGTGTAGAGTTCATTTGCAGGCAAAGCTTGAGGATGGACAGCTAAGAAAGCACTAACTCCAAATGAATTGGGTTAGTGCTTCCAAAGCGGAGGAGTTAAGGTTTCACTTATATAGGCAGAGACAGACAACTTTTAGCAGGATTCCAACATTTTCCATACAAGACCAGGTGCACACACCACAGGGATTTGGTTGGTTACAGATTGCTACATTCCAAGAAAGATTTCTTTGTTACTCCATAAGGAGCCCTAGCGATCTGAGGGGTCTTTGCATGTTAATTATTCACTGGGGGGAGGCAGAAGTTGCAGCTGCAGCTGCAGCCTCAGGTTGGGTAGCCACGTGTCTTTAAGGCTCAAGATAATTTAAAGTTCCAATACCTTTAAGTTATAAAGATCTTTCAAGAAAGCATGAATTGGGAACAAAAGATGAACTCAGTTTGGCTCCCTTTATGTTCAGGAGCTTAGTCCCATGTCACTAGGAAGACTTATTTCTAGAGTGTCATGTCCCGTGGTGGGGGGGAATTTGTCAGGCTACAAAGTTGATGGGGTATAGGCCGAAATTAAATTAGTGTCAGGGAAGTGGCTCAGCTGAGTCAGGCTACACAGCTGTATCTTCAGTTAATGTCATTCTCTGAGCAACTATTATTTCAGTTTTCTTAGCTGTATGTTGACTTCATTGCAAACAAATGCCACAAAAGCAGTGAAAACAAAAACAGGACAAAACACAATGAATGATTATTACTTCTGGAAAAGTAAAAGCTTTTGTTACCACATTTCCCAAGATCCAAACCAGCTGCTTGGCCAATTGTTTACAGATAGAGTTGGATCTGAAAGTCTATTTGGGTTTTCATACTAGCCATTAATTTAGTTATATGATTCATTTGAGATAGAGGCATAACACTCAGTTTTTATGACAGCACAGGTTATTCCTTGGGCTGCAGTATGTCTAAAGCCATAGAGTTTTGTAATACAGCCTTTTTTACAGAAGTAACTTCATTGTTTAGTAACAAGACAACCAAGCAGCTATCATTTAACAGAGTTTTTTGTATTAATATAATTAGTTAGGGCCTCTGCATGCCAAAGGACATCCTCAAAACCCAGCTGTCACAAAAAGATAGCAGCTAAATGATCATACCAATGGAATACAGAACGAACTCAATGAGATTATGAATGAGGAAGATTTGTGATCTTTGAAAGGGTATGAATTATTCGACCTTGTGCCCAGGTATAACCTAAAGAACACCATCCTAACCATCCTGGAGGTAACCATGGCCATAGATTGGTGTTGCACAGCCAAGACATTCCATTCGGAGCTGGCCAATAACCACGTAGTCACTATGCTCGTTCAGGGGCATGCCACTCAGCACTTTGTAATATAACAATGTGGATGCACTATTCTTTGGGTATCCATTCTGTATATCTAATGCTATCGGCCCATGTATCTTTGGTGTGATATTTTTGTTCCCAATTCAAAGGGGCAAGCTAAGTTGAACAAAAAAGGGGTAAGCCAGATAAAACCACCCCAAATTCATGTTATACTATCCCCAAATCAAGCTGTGTTATTTCTCAGTTGGAGTAGCACCAGTGTGAAAGCTAATGAACTAGCGTCTTTTTCTGAAAAGCTCTTTCCGTGCCTTTTGCTTTGTAAAGTATTATTAAAAGGCCAGTGATGCACACACCATCCTTAGCTAGTGTCAAGTACCAATGACAGTTTTGGAGAGGCATGGATATATTTCTGATATTCTATCCAGTCTTATCCTTGGAGAGGAGATAACCACCATGGTAGGCCAGAGCCACTGGAAAGGGACACAAGGCTGCGCACCCAGCAAGGACTGTTTTGTGATCCATCGGCATGGTCCTGAGCCCACTGTAAGAGCTTTGTTTCATGGGCAACAGCTGGTAATAGTAGCAACAAAATAAGAACTAAGGACAAAAAGACATTTAGTGGGAACTTATAAAGGAAGACCTTCCCCATTTATTAGCAATTATTAATATTAAGTATTTGTTTAGGTACAGGCCTGGTCCAGCGTCTTGGGAAAGCTGATTACCTCACACGTCATTGTCTTCTCATCCTTGTTGGTTCTGAAGAATTTCAATTTCAGAGCACTAGTTTGAGATGAAGTCCTGATTAGTGAAGCAGCTTTCTTTAAGTGTATGACATGTATCCAGGAATTGATTCCTTTTAGTTTAGCGGCACAAGGGTTGATTAGGAGCACCTGATAGCATCCCTTCCACCTGGTTGGGGAGAGTCCTTTAAAAGATGCTGTTCCAAATTGACAAGGTCTGGTTGAAATTCATGGTCCTTGAGTTTTTTGTTTCCTGGAAGCCCACTGTGGAAAGAATCTTTTACTAAATTACAGTTTCTAGTTAACTGCCTTTAAAGGTCTCAGCATTTCCAAACTGGAGGAGTTAAGGTGTCACTTAGGCAGAGGCAGAGAAGTTCCAGCAGAATGACGTGTTCCATACAAGATCAGGTGCACACACCACAGGGGATTTAGTTGGTTCCATATTGCTACAGTCCAAGGAAGATTACTTTATTACTGTGTAAGGAGGGGTATTTATCTTGGGTGCTGTTTGGTCTCAATTACTGACAGGAAAAAAGGCAGAAGCTGCAGCGGCATGCCACGCAACTCAGGCTGCACAGCCACGTTCCTTCATGGCTCAGGATAATTTAAAGTCCCAACAGCTTTAAGTTTGAATTACTTTATTTTATAAACCTTAGTGTCTATTTGGCATAACTGTACCTACCTCATAGGGTTGCTGGGAGGATTAAATGAGTTAATCTTTATAAAGTGCTCAGGACACAGACCTTTAGATGTTTAAAAAAAAAAAAAAAAAAAGCTTTCCTCTAAACAGTCACATCAAATGTGTGAGTTTCCCACATCAAGCAATTCTCCAATTCTCTGCAGACACCAACTGGGTGTTCCACAATTCAATTCTGATATTACCTGGAGTTAATGCAAACTCCACTAAGGGCTCAGTCCCCCAAGACTACCCCACTTCTGACCAATTTCAAAAAGTGGGTCCCCAGGTTACCCACACTTACATCCAACTTAGCTACAAATTGGGAGTTCCTATGGAACTCAGGTTCCATAATTTGCACAGAACTCTGAGAAACACTTTACTACTACGGCTATATTGTCAAGGATACAACTCAGGAAGGGTCACATGGAGGAGATGCGTGGAGCAGGGCATTCAGGCTGGGCGGGGGCAGCACAGAGCTCCCATGCCCTCTCCAGGCATGCCAGTCCCCGCATCTCAATGCATCACCAACCTGGAAACTCTGAACCACATCGTTTAGGGCTTTTGTGGAGGCCTCATTACATATACATGACTGACCAAATCAGTGGCTATTGGTGATTAAGTTGATCTTCAGCCTCTCTCCCCTCCCCAGAGGTCAGGGGGTGGGGCTGAAAGTTCCAACCTTCTAATCACAGGGTTGATTCCTCTGGCAAACGGTCCCCATCCTCCAACAGTCACCACATCAGCACAAATGCAGGTGCAGTAGAAAAGGGATTGTGGGGATTGTTAATAATGTAAGATGCTTCTTTCATCCTTATCCCCAGGCAATTTTAGGGTTTTAGAAGCTCTGTGTCAGGAACAGGATAAAGACCAGATATATACTTACTATATCACAATATCACAAAGTGTATAAGAATAATAAAATACAAACTTAATAAAGTGGCTGTTCAATTTCTTGTTCAAAGTCACAAAGCTAGTCAGGATTCAACCCCAGGCAGTCTGACTCCAGCCGCTACACTTTAATGATTTCCTTGTTTCTAGAACTGACTTCCTCAGCAAATGACAAGAGTCTCAGGTATGGAAATGGTACAAGTATAGATGCTCCTCAATTTATAATGGGGTTCTGTCCCTGTAAACCCATCATCAGTTAAAAATATGTTGAAAATGCATTTAATACACCTAACCGAACACCATAGCTTACCCTAGCCTACCTAAAACATATTTAGAACATTACATCAGCCTATGGTTGGGCAAAATCATCTAACACAAAGTGTTACTATCTCATGTAATTTACTGAATACTGAAAGTGAGAAACAAAATGGTTGTATGGGTACTTGAAGTATGGTTTCTAAAAGTAAAAAAACTATAAGTTGAACCATTGTAAGTCAGGGACTGTCTGTAATACAATGAGGGAGATCACAATGGGAGAGCCTTAAGGAAGATTCTAAAAAACGAGACTTCATAAACTAAGCCAAAAATGCGTGGGAGAAAAGGTAGCATGTGAAGAGGTGTATAAACTGATCTCTAACAGCCATTCTAATTGGGCCTCTTGGAAGCACTGCTTATGTATATTCTATTCATACCAAGTTAAGGTTACCTCTAAAAGCAGTAATTAATTAAAAAAAAAAAACAAACAAAAAACCCAAAGACCAAACAATAGAATGTTTCCTTGTGAGGATCCATACTTACTCTATTAATGCTACTCTGACTCCAAACATTTTTAGAATTTATTTGGAGTTGTCCTCAGCATGGATTTTGAGACTTTACACTTACCTCATGTTGGAGACACACACACACACATATTCCCCACCTTCTGTATAGCAGCCTGGGCTCCATATGATGCCTTTTGTCCATTTTCAAAAATGTAATTCTTCACCCCCAGAAAGGACATTCTGAAGAATGTGCCACAGAATGCTTGCTAAAGCCAGCTTCTTCACCCTTACAGACATCTATTTTATGTAGCGATAAATTCTGTCCATTAAAATCATGTCAGAAACACTCCAATCTCAAGCCTACTTCACCAATAAAATATTGAAACCTTTATTTAAAACGAAACACAACTTGGCAAACCTTGTGAGACGACAAGCAGAGAGAGCAGTCCCTTTCAAGGGCCTCATTTATTTACATCAAGTTTAACACTGTTAGCAGTTCACAGTCAGACAACAGAATGAGAGAATTAAATTAGAAAAACAAAACTGAAAATATATTACAATAACATTAAGAACAAATACCTGACAACACTAGTAGTGTGACCCATGTTTGACACATTTTCAGTTAAATCCCATATTGTTCCCTTAGCAATGCACACAGTGCCCGACGCACCAGGCCTCACCTCTCCCTGTACGACGCATACACCTGCAGTGCGTGACCTTTGGTATAAACATTAAACGAGTTGTAAAGAATCTGAATCACTATGTTTTAGGACAAAGTTCCGTCAACCACCATGAAATGTTCAAACATTTTAAAGTGAGCTTCAATAAAATTGGGGTTTCTCCACTGATAGTCATTAGAGAATTAGATTTTAAAGAAGGAAAAGTGTGAGGTCTACGAGGGAGATGGGGTTTCTGAGTGTGTGCCAACAGCTCAGCCTGTGCACGGCCAGCATATCAACCACACTACTGCTTCTGGTCACCATACGCCACGAGGGAACTGACTCCGCTTTCACTTACTCCCCCTTGTGTTATGGGCACGACGACAGTGCATGTGCGGTTATGGACGTAAACACGTACCCTCTATACAGATCCGAGATGTGAGGGCTTTCAAACATATGCCCAAAACTATAAAATGAGTACCTCATTGTCCTTTCTAGTTTCTGAATACTAAGTTCCCTGAAGGACAATCAGCTTAATCAAGATGATTTCTCAAGATCTCAGAAAATTCCTCTTTAATGAGTCTGAGTGTCCGCAATGAGAAATGGCTGTCAAATGGAAGAAAGCTGGTTTGACCCTCACCTACCACAAGCATCTCCGTCTCCTGGCATTCTTGCCACTCACAATACTTGGTACAGTACTTCTGAACTGTACAGACAGTATTTGGGATTTACTACTGATGACCTTAAAGTACTGCAGGGTCCCGCAGTATCTTCTGAAACAAGAATAAATTTATTTGGCATACCTTTATGTCTTTTTTATTATTATAATTACTGAAAATTAAGTATCTATATATTTAAAAATTTTATTAACCTCACGTCCCATTCTTCAACTAAATTTTATGGTGCCTAATTACACAATTTAAAACTCCTATTCTGAGACTAGTTCCGACTATACAAACTCCCTGGAAAGCCGCTAGCATTTGATAGTTCACCTCCAGCATGTACTAGAGAGCTAAGTGGCATGCTCAGAGACCTTAAGCCTTGTGGAAAAGTGGAGTGTCACGTAGGACCCCAAAATCTGCTGTTGCGAGTACAAGGATGAACAAAGAATCTCACAGAACAGACAGAGCGCATGTATCACAATTCTTCTCCACATATGGTGCAGTCTAAGAACACTGCTGTGCCCAGCCTTTAGGCTTTAAAGACATTCAATGGTCTGCAGGTTTGGTCTCAGCATGCTATCTGCTACCTCTGGCTGAGTTCACAGGGCTTTGCTACTGTGTTCAGGTTACCCAGCAATGGGGAGATTAAAAGATACATAATTTTTCTAGGAGAGGTGAACAATTTCAAATTTATAATTGTACACACTGTACATGGGAGCAAAGAAGCAAGTGCACTTGGAGGGAAGGATTCAGTGACAGCATCCTCCCCCAGCTCACCAGGCCGGACGAAGTACATCAACCCGTCAAATCAGCACGCTGCGAGGGGAAAACATTTAAAGTGGGGGAATTCTCACCGATGAGGCCTTTGAGCCTCTGCCATCCACGAAGCTCATTTCTACCAGTTCTAGTTCAATGATCATGCAAAATTAACCCAGCTGACGTGTCTTTTCCTCCACAAGACTCACGAAACCTATCTTTGAAGGCACAAATCTCCAGGGATGATCTCTGCCACTCCAAGCCAGCTTAGAACTAAGATGACGTGCCACAGGCCTCCTTACCTGGGTTGAAGCAAGAGATCTCACACCGATGCAGGGTGATGCAGGGTGAAGCCTTCCCTCATTTCCTGTCCTGTGGATCTAGGATATTGAGTCAGAAATGAAGGTATCATCTTGCACACACTCAAGACAGAACATACATCTCAGGTGGGCAGCATGAAAAGCAGCAGCCCCAGAACAGAAATGCATCCTTCTGGACATTAAAATAAACTTCACAAAAGATAGGCTGGAGCTAAGAGAGTCACCTGGATGAATGCTCTGGAGCAGGATGCAGCTCATTCTACAATCCAGAAACACACTCACCCACGCCTCCCCAGTAACAGAGAAGCAGAGGGGATGGCGAACAGTCCAGGCGAGCTGCAGCTGTGCTGAATAGAGCAGGGAACAGTAACCGTTACCCCAGGCATTACTGGCTTGCCAAAAAAAAGCAAGCCTTGTATTAGATTTTTTTAAAGTCTAGCAGCTGGAAAACTGGAACGTTATCGAAACAATGCAGATATCCTGACTGCTAAGAGTAGGAAAAGTTTCAGATCAGCCTGAGGCCTCTGTTCTCTCACTAGAGGCTATGGCTTGCAGCACTTTCCCTGGCTTATCACAGGTGTCCTTGGGCTGCCTTTGTCAGTTTGTGGCAGAAAGATACAATCTCCCTTGGAGCTTCCTTTCTCTACTTCTCTCACATTCCCACATATCCCCAACTGAAGGAGGCATGTACAAAGGAACTGAGCTACTGGCTTGACAGAGGTTAAGGCAGAGATACACAAACAGCTAGAATCTATGAGTACTTCAAGAGAGGAAACTTAAGCCCAGAGACCTACCTACATAAAGAGAACTCACCGTAACAGATACTTAGGGCACAGAGATGAACCCCAAATCCAGGTGGAGCAAGTTAATGCAAGCAAGATGATGAAACTCAAAAATCATCAACTCAAAAATCATCAAGAACAAAAATACAGATAACCCTGTCATCCCACTATGAACCCTTATAAGGACACAGCCTGATAATAACAATGACATCAGTAGCAAAAACAAAAGGGAGCGGGGGAGGTCAGAATGATATATAGCTATAACTCCACAGTGGACACCAATGCAATTTATCTTGAGTATTTTATAATCCAATAGGTGAATTAAGTTCAGCTACTCTTTTTATTAAAAAAATAAAGATAGACGATAAATGACAATGCCATTTATAACTGGTAGGAAATCCTAGAAAAGTAATTACCAAAGTGCACTGGCTCTATGGCCGTCCAGCTCCCTCTGTCCTCCACCCTGCCCCCAACAACAACCCCAACAAAACCACACAGGACATAGGTTTAAAAAGACACTGTCAACAGCAATAGCTAACGAGTCTGCTCCCACCACATTTAGGATAAGAAATGGCTGAACATGTAGGGGACAAATGAACAAATGTTCCAGAGTAAGAGGGCCTCATTCTTCTTGAGTCAAGGTCCCTGGAAGAGCTTCTGTATTCTGGAGAACATTACACATTACTACTTTTTCAAGATCAAAGTTAACCAAAAAGTTGGTCCCTAGTTTTCTGAAGTTACTTAGCTCTGAATTACAACTTTAGTTGCAGCAAAACACTTATACCTGCACATGTTCATTTAGCAGTTTCATATTTATAAATGTGATAAGTTATAGAGGTAATTATATATCTGCATTTTCAGGTCCCCCACAAATAAGTCTTCAGGTCAATTAGCATCTAATCATCTCTTTTATCTTCTAAACAGGCATTAATACAACCTTATAGTTAGACTACATTTGATACTTTCTCAAAGTGCTTTCATATACATTATCTCATAGTCATTAAAATGATACTGAATAAAATTTTTTTAAGAAAAAGGAATGTTAGGACTAGTCTTTTTTTTTTTTTTTTTTTTTTTAACTTGAGTTGGTATTTCTTTACTACAAAGTGCACACTGCTGTGTTGCTGAGGTCTGTCCAAAAGAATGACCCCATATAATTTTAATTACTGAGTTCCACAGAATGCTTGCTTTGCTCGTGTTCCCATTATTCAACACGCAAGCCCCTTAAGGTCAGTGCCCGGAGCATGTGCTTTAGAAAGTGTGCAGCACCAATGTGGGCCGATTGTCGATCCGAGCTACTTTTTTGCAGTGTCTCACAAAGCAGCAGGTATGGTGGAAAGACCCCACAACCATAAAGTCAGGAGACCCGAATTCTAGCCTTGGTTCTGCCACTAGTTAACTGTTCTGAGATAATGGGCAAGTAACTTAACGATCCTCTCCTCTAGTTTCTTAATCTGCAGATAAATGGGTTGGGGTATTGACAGTTTTCAGATGGCACTGGGTGTCTGAAAGACCTGGACAGATTATTGGAGAATACATAGCTGAGACCCTACCCCACCGGGAATTCTGATCTGGAGTAAGGCTAATTCATTATTTTTTGAACTCCACCTCGGGGATTCTGTTGTACATCCCTGGACTAAGTGTTAATGACAATACTAACAGCTAACATGTATGGAGTGCTCACTGTGTGCCAGGCACTTGAGCTAAGTCTCTTACAAACATTACCTTATTTAATCCTTACAGCAATACTGAGACAGTTACTACTATATCCCTGTTTTACTATGAGGAAACAGAGGCTCAGGAAGGTTAAATGACTTGCCTTCTAGACTGGCATTAGAGCCTGTAAACCACTATCTATATTGCATCCCTTAAACTCAACAGCTCCATGACTTTAGTTAAATAAACATGGGCTGTGCCTTAGCAAAGTCAGCATGTTTTATTAACTATTTTGCTAGCCAACATTTAATTGAATTGTAAGATAAATTTCTACTTTAAACCTTAAAATGCTGCTAGTAAAGGGTCTCCACTATAATGACCTCTATGTAGAGAGGTCATGTAGAAAAACACTGAATGAATTTCTTACAGTCAAATTTTTTTAAGGCTATATCTCTGAAAATCATGATGGAAGTCTGCAGGAGAATATACACAATTTTACACAAAGCCTTTTAAGAAAATACTTTAGAAGTATTCAACACAAAACACTGCATTTTAAGGTAGGAAGTCTACACTGGAATCATATTACCTGTATATGAAAGGAATCAAGCTGTGGCAGCCCAAAGGCATGTGTGTGTGTACATACAGTTTAACCACTTTAGAAAAATTGTCAATACCTTATACAAGGGACTGTTCTCTTACTATTTGCTTTACTTTTAGACTAGATAAAATTAAACTATATTTTTAGTTTCTAGAAGTAGTTTTCTCTGCTTTGGATTCAAACCTTTTAATTTACATGAGGTTTTTTTAAGTAGAAGGAGGAAAAACCTACATTATACTTGATAGTAAGTTGACAGTGCCTCTTTAACCTGAACCCTGAGCCCTCAACCCCTGAAATTACATGGTTCAAGCATCATGTTGATGGGGTGTGCTACAATAGTCAATGCTACTCCCGACAGTGTTAACAAAAATCAATTTAATGTATGTATTGAGCACCTACTGTAGGCAAGACAGAGCTAGGTGCTGCCCCCTGAGTAAGACACAGCCCCCACCCCCTACCCTTAAGATTACTGTTCAGTGAGAAAACCAGGGAGCTTAAATATACTCAGTAGTGTTTCTCCAAGGCTTATTTTCAGAACTCTCGAGGAAAAATGGAGCCCTTGCTTTAAAAAAAAA
This sequence comes from Eulemur rufifrons, assembly GCF_041146395.1. Lineage (NCBI taxonomy): Eukaryota > Metazoa > Chordata > Mammalia > Primates > Lemuridae > Eulemur > Eulemur rufifrons. The sequence goes on from NC_090990.1 coordinate 89,985,974, forward strand.
AAAAAAAAATTAAAAAAGTACTCCTGAAAAATAATTATAATCCCTTAACTTGCATCCCACAATGACAGGGATAAACTTAAAAAGCAGCATAATAATATTCTAAAGTTTTAGCTGTCCCCTCCCCACCCTTAAAAGGCTAACTGCTAAAACGAATTCAAGTTTATGGACATGTATGATGAGGGGAGCGGCAGGGAAGAAGGTGGGATGATTGTTGGTTTTTAAATCCAAGTTCTCTTCCAACCACTACAAGGAAATTCACCTGATCACTAATTCCTTGTGCTGCAGCTATATAGGTAACACACTGGCAGGAATCGCCCAACATCTGCCAGGAATGCCCAGTACTGTCTGCTCTCTTCTAATCCTTCTCTTAACCTGGGCCTCTTTTGGAGCAGCAGTAAGAATCAAGGTTTCCTTTCTTTCTAATGAAAACTCAATTTCCTGCTTGGTCAAAGATGCCAAACTCTATTCAAAACATAGCTTCCCCCATAGTATGCTAGCCCAATTAATATAATCTCAGCAGATTTAAACTTTATTAATGTCTGGTACTCATCAAAGAAGAGAATGAAAAACAATTCAACATAACAACACTGCACTAAAGAGCTTTCCAGAGACTCTCAAAGGGATAACTATACACTTATTTGCAAAACACCTTAAAAAACATGTACTATTACCTTTATTTACTAGCTTAAGAGATGGGGCTGTGGCTTGACAGTGGATCATGACAGAGCCAAGAAGAAAACTCATTGCTCGAGGCTGAATTCCTGTCTTCCTAAGCTAATACTCCTTTGAGGGAAAAAAATATTATGTATTGGGTTCTTCTTGGGGAGAAAGGGGGAAGTGTTCATAAAGCTTTAAAGTGTTCATGAAGTAGTAATTGAAATTAGACCTAATACCAAGAAAATTAATAATATCTAACCCATTAGATTCACTTCTGTGTGATCCTAGTTTAGCTTCCATAATAATAAATGAGGAGGGAAGGAAAAGGCCTATTTTTCAAGGGCAAAACATGTTTGGTGGTTAAGTTATTAGGTTTCCAGGGTCTAACTGGTGCTTCCTAAAAATGACCTACTCCTTCAATTATGCATTCTTAAAATAGAGGTGAAATGGCAAAATAAAGAATATTCCCAATAAGATCTGCACAAATAAGCACAATGATTGGAGGGGCAGTATGTGAGAGGAGAAAAGCATGTGAGAATCATTTTGGGGTAATTCACTTCAAATCCACAGAGAGAGAGAGAGAGAGAGAATGAGAATGAATGCTTCTCCCTACTCTCTACCTAGATGGGGCTCGAGGTGATAAGGAAGGGGAAGATACAGAGAAACACCCATCAGTATGAGGCCAGCTTCTCTCAGTCACAGGGCTCTGGGCCTGGCTGTTGGGTTTCAAGGAAAGACCATCTCCCTGGTATTTTAGCTGATAAAGAAACATACAATTGCTTGAGTCACTGGCCAATATGCCAGCATGCATGGGTACTGTATCAGAAAAGGATTCATTCCCTGGTAAGAACCTGCAGGGACCACTATTTTCAAAATTAATGTTGGTTAATGCAATGAATGCTGCCAGGAATAAAGGAAACAGCCTGCCCAGCAAGAGACAAAGAAGAACCACTAAGGAGGCCTCCCTATACTATGGTTTACAGATAGCCACCAAGAAGCAGGAAGCTGATCCTGGTCCACTAGGAAATAATATACTAGACTGGGAGAAGTGACTTCTGCTAATCAATATAAGATTCAGGAGGAAGTTTCAATCTCCCTGACTAAACTCCTCAGCATTCTTTACTTCCTGCACCAACTACACCAGTGGAAAACAGGACAAGAGCATACACATAGAGCCACACTTCCCAGTTGTTTTCTAGCACTTTGAATTGCAGTTATTTCAGCAGCAATGACCTTGTGGAAGCAAGGCTAAATAACAGCTGCTTCCAACTGCCTGGAATACAACCTCTCTTGGTACATTCCCAGCTTTCCTTTTTTCTGTCCCACCAAATTCATTAGGTAACCTGGAGCACAATCACCATGAGCACCTACCGGAGCCCCAGTCAATTCCCTTTCCCGTGGTGCAGAATGAGTGGCAATCCACTGTCTGGGCACAGTCCCTGAAGCCTTGCTGGGAGTGGCCCTGTCTAGAACCTCACATCATTCCAGGTAGGGATGGGCTGCATTTCTTTCTTTATGACACATACATGTTCCCTGATTCTCCAGTGCAGTTTCCAACCCTGTCCACTACTGCCTTGCCCCCACCTAATTTGCCTCTCCTATACTTACGTGGTTTGCTTTTGTTCTTTTTGAGATGAACCTGTAAACGTGAGAACTCAGGGATCTGAGGTACTTCACATAAACACACTCAAGTATCAGTCTTTCATTATCTGAAAACAAGAACACAGGAAAACAAGTCCCTTTCCCTCTCCCCTCAGAAACGTGTGCATCTTCCCACTAGGCCAACAGTGGCTACCTCTGCACGACATCACTGATTTCCTGTACACATGACAATAAGTTATTAAGGACAGGGTTTGCCCCGGGCACACCAGCAGCTGCTGAAGACACCTGTAGCTCCTGCAGGCTGAGTTCCAGTTTGCTCACGGCCTCGCGGAAGGCAAATTTGTTGCGAGTTTGAGGGATGCAGTCCACGTAGCCTGAGCAGTAGTCGAGCAGCTGGTGTCCAGTGTCTACCAGCTGGCTGTTGGGCAAAGGTTCCGTGATTGCACTGGACAGTAGGTCAGCACATTCCAACAGGGCCTCTTTGCTGATTTTGTCTGCTGAGATTTTCTCAGCTGCCTGTTTAGTTTTTCTCAGAGCCACTTTAGTACCTGCTGTGCCATTGGCCATTTTGGCTGGCGAGATGGAAGATGTGGGCAGAGGCACTTGAGGCGGAAGCATCACAGGCCTCCCAGCTTTCCCACTGACGGGCACTGCCCCTGCAGCTGCCTTCTTCCCTCCTTCCTGCGTTTCTGACGTGGGCTGTCCTGCAGTTGGGGCAGTCGGCTCTTCCATAGGGTCTGAACATACGGACGGATGCTGCAGTAGTCTCATCACTGGTGGGGGGGGTGGGGCACACTTTGGTTTTATCCGTCTGGGCCGATCCTTGTCTCCAGAGGATGTGACCTGATGCTCAGATAAAAGCTTGAATTTATTCCCCTGAGAGTCTGTGCCAATAAGCTGCACGTCAGCTGGAGTGTGTTTCAGAGTGGGTGAGATAAGGACGGGCACTTTGTGGTTGTGAGTGGTTGGGAGGACTGCTACAGCCTTGGCTGGAGAAGACCAGCCTGGCTGCTCTCCGTCCTCTGGGACTCCAGCCATCCCAAGTCGTGCCCCACCATTCCTCTCCTTGCCCTTGGGGACAGCTGCCACTCCAGCCACTCCCACCCCTGCAGAGTCCTTCTCGGTAATGGCTGGATCCCCAGAGGGGTTTCTGAGAGGAAGAGCTGCGGCTCCTCTGGGCAATAGTTTGGCTTTTGGTCTCTCCCTAGTTGGAGCAGCACCTTCCTCTGATTTTTTTGGAAGCATGTCATTGGCCCTGTCCATATTCTCTTCTGGCTGAGAAGAGGTGGACACTGTCCTTTCCAGCTGGAGTTTGGACCTCTGGCAGTTCCTGGGAAGGGTCATTGCCATTCTATCCTGCTCTGGAAGCCCTGAGGACATGGAAGATGTAGAGTTTGACCTTGGAAAAGGCTTGGAAGTGTCATCACTGGCTGTGGGTTTACCTGCTCGTAAGCCCAGTGTCTTTTTGATTAAGCGTGGCGTAAAGAAGCCTGTGAGGCCAGACCACCCACTCCCAGCAGTGCCACTGCCCCCACCCCCACCACCATCGTCATTACAGAGATTCCTCTGTGCAAAGCTCCCCCCATAGCACTTGGCTGGCACCAGATTCGCCTCTTGCTGGGCAGGAGTGAAAGAGAACCCATCAGCATGCTGTAGAGAAGCAACAGAGGAGAAGTTACCCGTGAGTTCGTATTTCTTGTGGGGCTGATTCTCCATTTCTCGGAAGGAGCTGCTGCGTTTGGGGGGTGTGGGAGCATTTCTCTTTTTCATGAATGAGCTGAAGAAGCCTCCCTTCCTATCCCTGGTGAAGCATGTCTCTTTGGCATCTTCCAAGAGGCTGCTGGGTGACTTGTCTCTTTGCTTTCGAGGCAGTGCTGGGGACCCACTGGAGGCCTGTGCACTTCTAATGAACCCTGATGAGAAACAGCCAATCAGTAATGTGGAAGACACGAAGTGAATCCATTACATTTGAGCTGCATCTGAGCTATATTAAGACTGAATTATAAGTGTTTTTTTTGGCATTTATTAACTGTCAGGTGTTGGTGGGACTCAGAGGGAATTAACAAATACATTGTACCTTCAGAATGATTAGTTTTCCAAATGCAATGTGGGTTATAAATGGGGCAAAGTAACCTGCTGGTTATTACTCAGCATTCATTCTTTCTTTAAAAATTTCTGCACAACCTGTCTCATCTATCGGGGTCAATGAAGTTTTTGCTGGAACTGTAAAGGTCACTATCTGGGAATCAGGGGTTGAGGAAATGGAACTGGAGGCAGAGTTGTGTGCTGGATGGATAGATCGGGACTACTAACTGGCAATGCAGAAGCAGGGACTAGAATGGTAGGCAAAACAGATGCCATACTTTCCCCAAAGAAGATGGGCATGAAAATGGCATAAAAGCATCATACTCCATGTTTCTTTCAACAAGGCAGTTTCTGTTTTCATTCTATCTGCGTAGGGACCCATACCTGGTGCTGAATTGGAAGCAGAGTTTTCTGTGGCATCTTGTACCCCTTCAATGTTCTCCTTGTTCTCCAGCTGTTTCTTCAGTGTCCGAGTCTTGGAAGGAAGTGTAGGTAACCGGGGCAGGTACGGAACGACAGACGATGACGAGGCGGCTCTCCCAAGCTCCTCAGCTACCTCTGTGAAGACAATAAGGGAACTGATAAAAAGAACAATTTTGTAACAGAGAAAAGGACATTTTCTTTTCAGAAAATAGCAGAGAAAGAACTGGAGAGTAGAGTACTAAGACATATAAAAGGAATCATAATATATGTACTCTTTTGTCTGGCTCCTTCTGCTCCATGTTATGTCTGTAGATTCATCCGTGTTGCTGCATGTGGCAGGGTTTCCTGCTCATTGCTGTGTAGTATGCCAATATGTGAACACACCAAAATCCATCTGTTCTCCTGATGGGTATTTAGGTTATTTCCCGTTTTTGGAGTACAGATACATTGCTAGGAACATCCTGCTATGTGTCTTTTGGCTCACAACTGTAGGCACATGTGTTTGGTATAGATTTTGGAGAACTGGTGGGTCACAAGGTACAGTTTTATTGGGTCCTGCCAAATGTTCCCAAAATGTACCAATTTACACTCCCACTAGCAGTGTATAAAAGTTCTGGTTACTCTGCATGCTTGCTAAAATTTGATGTTATCATTTTTTTGTTTGATTTTAATTTTAGCTATTCTGGTAGGCACGTAGTGGTATCTCACTGTGGTTTTATTTTCTCTGTCTCTGATGATGAGTTATGTTAAGCATGGTCTCATATTCTCATTGGTCATTTGGATATGCCTGTTTACTAAGTGCTTGTTCAGAGGTTGAACAAAGTAGACAAACATCTGCATATATTTTTATTTTTAGGTTGCACTGCACACTAAGAAGGAGAGTAGATACAATTCACTCCATTTCATGCAAACAAAGCAAATTAGGCTCTTGCAAAAGTGTTCACCACATTAGTAAGCCTTGGCTAATTAAATCTTGGCCAGGGGTTTTGTGGCTTTTACTGAGGCAAAGACATACTTTGCTATTCATTCCTGAGCAAAAACGAAGCAGGTAGGATCAATTAAATTGTGAAATTTTGTGATTATTTTATAACTTTTTTGGGTTTTTTGCAGGGGGGAATGGGAGGACAGGGTCTCACTATGTTGCTCAGACTGGCCTCAAACTCCTGGGCTCAAGTGATTCTCCCACCTCAGCCTCCTGAGTAGATGGGACTAAGGCACATACTACTGTGTCTGGATCCTTTTTCTGGTAATTATTTTAAAAATTAACTTTCCACAAGACTGGGTATATGACACATAACCCAAGCCATGCCAATGAGGCTCCTTTCTTTTCTTTTCATTTTTCTTTTAAGATATGGGGTCTCACTCTGTCACACAGGCAGGAGTGCAGTGATGTGATCCATCATAACTCACTGCAGCCTCAACCTCCTGGCCTCAAGGGATCCTTCCACCTTAGCTTCCTAAGCAGCACCACCACACTTGGCGAGATTCCTTTCTTACGGGGCTATGTACAGCAACTGGAGCCAGACATTCTCTTTTTTGGTCATGAGTTTTAAAGATATGACCTCAGGGATGCTGGCAACTGTGTCCCGTGCTACTTGGAGGATTCTGAGGATGAGGTCAATGCAGAAGTAAAGAGAAACTAGATAAGGATGGGTATGGGAAGGGGGAGGGAGAAAAAAGAGAGGAAGGAGGAAGACCCGAAGCTACAAGAGTCCTTCAGCTTCTGAAGTTAGCACCATCCCTGCTTACATGGTTTGGTTATAAATCTTCCTTTTATTGCTTAAGAAAGTTTGAGCTGGGTTTCTTTCCCATAAAACTGATTCATAAATACATCCTTTTAATTAGGGACTGTGTCTTATCTCTGTGTCTCCAGACCTAGTATAGTGCCTGATTCAGATTAAATGATCAATACAATGTGGGCTGAATGTTAAGTTTCTTATTTAGCAATTTTGAATTGAAATTAGCTTAGATAAGGGATTGGTTTTCTTAAGGAATATATTTTCAAGAGAAATAGAAATATTAAACTAAGGATTCAAGAGGAGTTAAAAATTGAAACAAACGTACCAAAAAAGTGGACCCTACACTTTGGCTAACACTCACGGCTAATAGCACTTTGACGCCATAGGAAATAAAGCACACAGAAGAAAGAAGAGTGCTGTACAGATAGCTGTGCCCTCTCCAGCCTGTAGAAGCTCCATGTATCAAAGGTCTAGGAGGAAGTATTTTTCATTAAACTTCAGTGTTATACTTCCCTTTTCCCTTTCTTCCTAATTGATATGATAAATCACTAATGGAAGTGGACAAAATCCAATCTGCCTGATTTTCTCTTCTAATATTTTAAAACTTGAACTTCAGTAGTCAACTCTATTCGATTATGAAAGGAAAAAACTAAAAAATATGTACAAAATTCCAGAACTATATCACAGTGTCTAAATGGCAGGTGAAACTAAGAATTCTGTATTTTTAGTTCTCTAGGAATAGGCCCCTCTCTCTTTGTAACAAATATATTGTTTGACTTTTGCAGATAATTATAGAGGCTTTATATACAAAAGTTAAGAAACTGCCTGTGGCCGGGCGTGGTGGCTCACGCCTGTAATTCTAGCACCCTGGGAGGCCGAGGTGGGAGGATCGCTCAAGGTCAGGTGTTTGAGACCAGCCTGAGCAAGAGCGAGACCCCGTCTCTACTAAAAAAGAAAGAAATTAGCTGGACAACTAAAAATATGCATATAGAAAAAATTAGCCGGGCATGATGGTGCATGCCTGTAGTCCCAGCTACTCGGGAGGCTGAGGCAGAAGGATTGCTTGAGCCCAGGAGTTTGAGGTTGCTGTGAGCTAGGCTGATGCCACGGCACTCTAGACCGGGCAACACAGAGAGACTCTGTCTCAAAAAAAAAAAAGAAAAACCCTGCCTGCATGTATCTATACACTTGTTTTTTTAAATTAAAAAAAAAAGGGGTTATCTCTATTGATAACTTAACCTGTTTATTCTAAACACCTTTGCATGTCAATATATTTGAGAATATTGTTTTAAATATATTCAATTATATGGATATAATAATTAAGTCAACTAGATATCTAATTTGTTCTTAACTTCTCATTATAAACTACATTCTGACGCAACATACTTGCAGCTAAATCTCTGTATATACTCTGAGTTATTTCATTAAGATCTAGTTTCAGAAATGGAATTTCTAGATACTGCTTTTATGACTTGGCTCTGCCTTTGTACATGTGGTTCAGAGAGTTGGAATTTTTTTTTTTTTTTTTTTGGAGACAGAGTCTCGCTCTGTTGCCCAGGCTAGAGTGCTGTGGCGTCAGCTTGGCTCACAGCAACCTCAAACTCCTGGGCTCAAGCGATCCTTCTGCCTCAGCCTCCCAAGTAGCTGGGACTACAGGCATGTGCCACCATGCCCGGCTAATTTTTTCTATATATTTTTAGTTGTCCAGCTAATTTCTTTCTATTTTTAGTAGAGACGGGGTCTCGCTCTTGTTCAGGCTGGTCTCGACCTCATGAGCTCACACGATCCACCCGCCTTGGCCTCCCAGAGTGCTAGGATTACAGGTTGGAGCCACTGGAATATTTTTTATATTTATTTTTTCCTTGTCTTTTCCTTGCATCATGAGTATTGATGTTTAAAGAACTACCAAACTTACTTATTTTCTTTACGTAGAGATTAATTTCTAGTTAAAAAATAATTACAATATTATAATAAATATGAGACACAAAGACACATTGAGAAATAGCAAAAAAAAAAAAAAGCAACCAATAATAATAAAGGCCAAAAATTAATTCAGTATCTTGAAATGGAGCCTCAAACTATAAGAATTGATCATTTTTTGAACTGTAATTGCCATAATTACCACCACCAGCACCCAGAACTAGCCACCAACAGTAAATCCACCAGATTCTCACCTTCAGAAATGCTGGAGTCATGGAACATGGTTTCAAAAGCTTGATGTGTTTCGGCAAAAGAGGGCCTATCAGCAGGGCTCCACTTCCAGCCTATGTAACAGAAGAAGAAAATATTAAAAGTTCTTTGTAGGAATTAAATGTCTAGTGGCATACCTAATAATGAGAGTCCCATGCATCATGATGTGTGCTTATTAAAGCAGAGTTAAAGCATGTCTACAATGATAGTGATGCAGCCACTTCTCAGCTCTAGCTCAGAAGCATAATGAACCCATTTCCCAAGCCTGGTCCTTCTATTTACCCTTAGCTCCTATTCCCTCTACTATAAGGAGAGATGATTTAGAAAACAGCAAGTTTTCTTCCACTTGAAAAATGAAGTAAAATCTGTCTTCAAACTCAGCCAAACCTTATAAATAATTAAATGTGTGTGTGTGTGTGTGTGTGTGTGTGTGTATATATATATATATATATATATATATTTTTTTTTTTTTTTGAGACAGAGTCTCATTCTGTTGCCCGGGCTAGAGTGCCGTGGTGTCAGCCTAGCTCACAGCAACCTTAAACTCTGGGCTCAAGCGATCTTCCTGCCTCAGCCTCCCGAGTAGCTGGGACTATAGGCATGCGCCACCATGCCCGGCTAATTTTTTCTATATATATTTTTAGTTGTCCAGCTAATTTCTTTCTATTTTTTAGTACAGACAGGGGTCTCACTCTTGCTCAGGCTGGTCTCCAACTCCTGAGCTCAAACAATCCGCCCGCCTCGGCCTCCCAGAGTGCTAAGATTATAGGCATGAGCCACCATGCCTGGCTGAAATTTAACTTTTTATGTCTTCCATTCCATTAAAGGCGTGAGCCACTGAGCCTGGCCATTAACTGTATATATTTGGAAATACAACAGGATATCAGAAAGGAGGAGCTTGGAGTTCACATTTGACAAAGGGCAGTAGCCAATGCTCAATGAGAAAAGAACACAAAGTCTTATGTCCAAACACAACTGCAATGTAATTTACTGCTCACCTTCCTACTTTCTCACCTTCAAGCACTCAAATGCCGCTGTTTATTCATCACAGAGGTTACTTTGGGGCATTTGCCTTAGTCTTTAGCAATCATTCTTATCTAGCTGAAAGCAGCCCTTCCTCTACCTTAATCTCTAAACTATGTTCTTATTAAATTCACAAATGTTTTTGAAAATTGGGTCAATGTTTAGGCCGTGAAAAACTATTCTTGGATTCCAGTAAGACTCAATGGTATGTGATTTGAAAACTGGCTAATCAATGACAAACTCTTTAAATGTCGTAAGGCTAGATTCAATCTAACAACACTGAGAGGAGAAATGTTTCTAATTTTGCTAACTATTCTGAATTGCTAGCTTAAACTTTCAAAATTAAAAAATGCAAAAATACTCACATGCTCTCATAAGTTCATAAACCTTAGGGGGGCATCCCTCAGGTTGTTCCATTCGATATCCTTTTTCCAGTAGATCATAGACCTGAGACAGGTCAATACCTGGATATGGTGACATTCCATACGTAGCAATTTCCCACAACAGTACCCCAAAAGCTGCATAAAGGATTAAAAAAAAGATCTTAATGTTTCCTCTCTGATTATTTATTTTATATAATTAATTCTCTCTCAAATTTTGGATGACATTCACACACTGTTATTAATACAATAACATTAATATACTCTTGTATCGATTCTTACCACATGACTTGTCCTTCTAAGATATCTGCCAGAGGAATGCTGCAGATAATCTCAAGATGGTTCTATTTAAATTTCCCAATTTTCATTTAGGTTTCCTTTATAACAGTGGGGGAGAATAAATTTTGACTATTTAAGGAGCGTGAGGCATAATCCAACTATTCTTAGAATAGTCTTTGATCCACAACAGTCCCTCCCTTATCTGTGGTTTTGCTTTCTGTGGTTTCAGTTACTCAAAGTCAACCTCAGACCAGAAATATTAATATTAAATGGAAAATTCCAGAAATAAATAATTCATAATTTTTAAATTGCATGCCACTCACTCTTGAGTAGTGTGATGAAATCTCAAGCCACCCTGCTCCTTACTGCCTGGGATGTGAATCATCCCTTTGTTCAGTGTATCCAGTCTAGACTCTACCTAACCCTTTAGTCACTTAGCAGCCCCTTCAGTTACCAGATCCAAACACAGTATATAAACACGGTATATGTAGGATTCAGCACTATCCTCAGTTTCAGGCATCCACTGGGGGTCTTGGAATATATTCTCCTGAGGACAAGGGGGAACTATTGTATTTAATGAGTTTAATGGTTTTAAAGTCAGCTAATATTATAGGAGTAAAATAAAAATAGATTTACTTATAATTAAATAAAATTCACATTAGAAAAAAGAACTTGCTTGATTATGTCACAATTAGGTTATTTCTGAGCTTGAGATTTCTGGTTAAAAAGTGACTTAGAATCCTACAGCTATTTATATTGGCTCACCATCCAAATTTGCAGACTTTTTTAGTCTACTTAGCCTCTACCAAGTCATACTGCTTCTCAGGGCAGTAGAAACAAGATCAGTTACAAGGACAAATTCAAGATGAACCCTCATCATGCCTTCTCTGTAAAGAGAGCTCTGTACCACAGAGCTCTGGAAATGAGCAACAAAACCTATTGTGGAAAATAGGGAGCTTTACAGAGAGAGGATCATTAGAACTGCAATGCAATATGAGATCTAGACTGTGAGCTCTTTGAAGGCAGGGACTTTTTTAAATTTTCTTGTTTCTACTTCTTTCTATGCTAACCACAGTATTGGCAGATAGCTCACTGTATGACTGATGAGGGTAAAGGCAGAGGATACTGAATATCATGTAAAAGAGAAGCTATAAAGAATTAAGGGCATTTATAAAGAAAATAAAAAGACATACTCAGGACAAAGTCCCTTTCAACCTTACCCCAGACATCAGATTTAATTGAGAACGTATTATAGGCAAGACTTTCTGGTGCTGTCCACTTAATAGGAAATTTGGCTCCAGCATGAGCAGTATAGGTGTCTCCAGTCATCAATCTACTCAAACCAAAGTCAGCCACTTTTACCACATGGTTTTCTCCCACTAGGCAGTTACGAGCTGCAAGATCTCTGTGGGAAAGAGAATCCTAATGTGATTCCATTCAGATGGTGAAGAAAATGGTCATGAATGCTATATTCTTATTTAGTTCTTTGTGCTACAAGCAGAGTTGATAGGTAAGTGCTGACAAATGTGGTAGTATTTTATGATAATCACTAACATGGTAGAAAGCCACTAATTACGTATCATTGATAGAGTACTCATCAAGAGGCAGTTATGTGATGCCAAATAAAGCAGTCTTTATAAAATGGGTTTCTATTTATAAGTACGTTGCGATAGGCTTCACAGGTAAGCAGGAGACCAAAGCTTTTCTACAAGGCTTTAAGGTCTTTACTAAGTCGGAAAGCTATTTTTAAAATTCAGCCGCTAGATGGAGCAAAAGGATCTTGGATATAGTGCTGGGCAAAATAAAGAGATGGTTCTCTGTTCTGAGACTAGCAAAGGCCCCTCATTAATATTTTAATCAGAGTACAGTAAATTTACAAGTTGAAAATGACATTATAATGGGCCCTGTGAAATAGAGAACTACTTTCTTGAATCATCTGAAAATTTCTCGGAAGGTTCTCAAATTATTCCTTTACATGTCAAGCAAGATGGCTTCACTGTTAGTCATAGGCAACAAGCAGGTTTTACACACCTATGGATGAAATTCTTCTTCTCTAAATACTCCATTGCAGAAGAGATCTGAGTGGCCATGTAGAGCAGCACAACTGCAGTCACCTCTTCTCGGTTGCATTCTCGGAGATAATCAAGCAGGTTCCCATACGGCATATATTCAGTCACAATGTAAAATGGTGGCTCCAAAGTACACACACCTGATAGTTGAAGAATAGAGTTTGTTTTATTAGTATACATACATTCAAACACTCCCAATCATGTCAGCCAAGAACAATTTGACAATTTCTTAGGTCTAGTTCAGCAGTAATCTTTTCCCTTCTTAGCACCACATTCTCTGAAATTAATATAGCAAAAATTAAGAAGTTGGTTGGGCGCACGCGCAGGCCCAGCCTGGCCGCGCCCCCGCCCTCCGCGCGCGCTTCTCGTCCCTCCGTCCGCCCGAGCTCGTCCCCTGGGCGCCGCGCGGGAGGGAGGCCGGGATGGCCGATGAGATCGCCAAGGCGCAGGTCGCTCGGCCTGGCGGCGACACGATCTTCGGGAAGATCATCCGCAAGGAAATCCCAGCCAAAATCATTTTTGAGGATGACCGGTGTCTTGCTTTCCATGACATTTCCCCTCAAGCACCAACACATTTTCTGGTGATACCCAAGAAATTCATATCCCAGATTTCTGCAGCAGAAGATGATGATGAAAGTCTTCTTCGACATTTAATGATTGTTGGCAAGAAATGTGCTGCTGATCTGGGCCTGAAGAAGGGTTATCGAATGGTAGTGAATGAAGGTTCAGATGGGGGACAGTCTGTCTATCATGTTCATCTGCATGTTCTTGGAGGTTGGCAGATGAATTGGCCTCCTGGTTAAGCATGTTTTAGGGATAATTTTCCTTTTTCCAGGCAGTGATCAAGTTTGCAAGTTCCTGTATGTTAAATGGCACATTTTTGCCTGTGTATGGAGAGATTGAGGAAGTAATTTTAAAAACCCATACATAATAAAAGACTTTGTTGCATGGTTTAGTCTCTCTGAAAAAAAAAGAAGTTGGTTGATAAGGGAATCTTTGCTTCCATTATATTGTTCTCTGGAAATTCATATGCCTATGAGTATTTGCCTGTTTGAGCAAAAGCAAAGTTACCTGTATTAATTCCATAAGGGGCCAAGAACACCAAAACTTCTAGAGTTCTCTATGTGCCCATGATTCTCCTCCTCGACTATATACTAACAATACGTACCTAAAAGTAACAGCCATTGTGCACATGCTGAAGACTATGTGAGCCCTGCAATAATGCTTTATAAAAAGATTTTGTTTCCAGAGTCAAATATTTAGCCGATATATGGCAGATTCCTTACAATGAACCAATGAGAAACTATTTTCTTTGGAATAGATTGGCTCAATTTGAACATCCAAAGAAACTGGTCCTATTTTAAAAAGGGAACTAACTGGCTTTAGTGAAAGGTCTCTTTGTGACCCGAACAGGTGACAAGCCCATCTATCACAGTATAGCATTTTCTGCTTGTAAAAGGTAAACTGATCAGTGTGTTCACAATTTTTAATCGCTTCTTTTCAATAGTCCCTTGTTTAATGTCTCTTTATTTTGTAAAACTATTTTGTGACAGTTTTTGGCTTGGTACCATTTTGAAAACTTCTGAACTTTTAATCTGGGGCAACTACCACAAACTGAGCAGTTTTATACACTGAAATCAATCCAGGCCACTGTTTCTTAGGCAGTTTTTAAACACAGAGCCTCCTCACTAAAACGACAGCCATTTATTGAAGTGGATTCACATTTGGAGGTTCCACCATGGTGATTCAAAAGAATGATCTGGTAACAAAGGACTGAGAGGTTAAGTATCTTTGAGGAAATCTATGGTTCAGGCAAGCTTCCTCACCTAATAGTTGTACCAGATTTGGATGTTTGATTTCCTTCATCACTGCAGCTTCTTTTAGGAACTCCTCCACCTCCATGGTATCTTCCTGGAAAAAGGGAAAGGGAAGAAAGAAGGAGGAAAGGGACAAACCCCCATCTTAATCACTCAAGTCAACTCACCATCCTAAAACATCAGCTTTAAAAGTAAAAGAGAGTGTCTTTTGCATATTTTAGCATATTATTTTAAGAAATTTTATCACAACCTAATATGCTCTATAGAAATCCAACTAAGAAAGAAAAAATGCCCTTGAATTTATCCAATATTAGAAACTGGAGTAAAAATTAGCAGGGTGATAAAAATTCAGCAATCATGTCCTGTAACCAACTGAAACACAGGAGACTTGGATTGGATAATTCAATTCTCTGATAGTTTACTTCTCTAGATATCTCAGCCTTTGAACAAGGAGAAAGAGCAGTTAACTGTTTACATGTTTATCTTCCTGATCAGGCCATAAGCTTTTAAGGAGCAATGCATGTTTGCAAGGCTTCATATATTGTTTCACATTCAGAATATACTTAATAAACAGAACTGACTACTACTCATAGCTGAAGAATAGCCCTTATGAGTGATACACCAGAGCTACTGAGGCTCTGAGAGAATCTTCAAAGAATCAAATGAGTGAAAACCCTACAATCTGATACCAGGATACTTAAAGATGAGATAGAGTAGCATTAGGAAAAAGACTTCTGTGAATATCAAGAACAAGAAGAAGTGATCTAATTGCAAAGACATGGGAGGAGCAAAAAAGCAGGGAGATAAAGGACAGAACGAGCCCCATGATTCTCCGACAATGCACAAAGAATTCAGTCCAGCAGGGTCATTCTCAGGAAGCAAAACAATTTGTTTTGCTTTTATAACTTGTAATTTGTTTCTAACCTCCCACTAAGATTTACATCAACAGCTTCCAGAGACAAACCTTTCCCACATGTGGGTGTCACCGCACTGCAGTGAATGATCTGCCCCTGCACTGCCAGCAATGGCACGAGGGCTAATCATCACATTTGCTAATGTGCTTGGCACCCGTGGGTGGAAAGTGTTCCAAAGTCAAAGAAGGGCACACTGATATTTCCACGTGACTGAACACAAAAGAAAAAGATGCCTGAAAACTGTAATTCTCAGCAACCCACCTTCAGAGTTTTCACGGCAACCGTAAGGCTATACTTCTTCCAGACGCCAACGTAAACCTCTCCATACTGACCACCCCCAAGTTTGTGCTTCATGGTAATATCTGTTCGTTCCATTTCCCATTTGTCATGGATGGGGGACACACCATAGACTGTAGGCTTATTACACTTGGGTGCTGGGTAGTGTAATGTTGTCACCAGCCCATCAGCCACTGTGGAGTGATGGTGAACAAGCTCTGCCAAGGTGCTAAAGCGACTCTCAGCAGTCACATATACCTGGTGAGAAAAGAAGAAAAGCTAAACAACTTGAAAATAGATCAAGATTTTTTTTTTTTAAAAAAGTCCTTATCTCATTGGCCAAAATATATAAAGATAGGAGGTTTTCTTAATAGAGGTAAATAAAAGAGTTCAATGATGATGGCAAGGGGAAACACAGAACTTTAATCTTATTTAAACAACTCTTCCTATTCTTCCTAAATTAAATTAGCTCAGTGCTGGGGGGAAAGCTTTCAAAATAGCTGTCTGGGCCAGGTGCGGTGGCTCATGCCTATAATTTTAGTACTCTGGGAGGCACAGGCAAGAGGACTGCTTGAGCTATGGAAATCAAATCCAGCCTGAACAAGAGTGAGACCCTGTCTCTACTAAAAATAGAAAAATCAGCCATGCATCATGGCATGCACCTGTAATCCCAGCTACTCAGGAGGCTGAGGCAGGAGGATCCCTTGAGCCCAGGAGTTTGAGGTTGTAGTGAGCTACAATGATGCCACTGCACTCTACCTGGGGAGACAGAGTGAGACTTTGTCTAAAAAAAAAAAAAAGGCATCTGTCTGGATTGCCAAGCTCATTGGTCTTCGAATATTTTTAAGCAACAAGACAGTGGAACTCAAATATATCAATAGGGGCCAGGCATGGTGGCTCACGCCTGTAATCCTAGCATTCTGGGAGGTGAAGGCAGGAGGATCACTGGAGCTCAGGAGTTTGACACCAGCCTGAGCAAGAGTGAGACCTTGTCTCTACAAAAAAACAGAAGAATTAACCAGGCCTGGTGGCATGCACCTACAGTCCCAGCTACTGTGGAGGCTAAGGCAGGAGTAATCACTTGAGTCCAGGAGTTTGAGGTTGCAGTGAGCTACGATGATGCCACTGCACTCTAGCCAACGCGACAGAGTGAAACTCAGTCTAGAGAAAAATACACACACACACACACACACACACACACACACACACGGTAAAGAAAGAGATGCTCTGATTAAAGTAGGCAAGCAGGGACTTGGTTTTTGTAACATTTTTAGAAATACCACCTCAGAATCTTGTACAGAACATAATTTGAAAACCACTTATTTAAATTTTTTTGATAGGAGGAGGGTATTCAAATGTCTTATAATTTTTTATTACTATGTGCACTTGAGTGTCCAGGCCATTCTTTTAAAAAAGAGCCTCAATTTGATTTCAGGGAGTTAACAAAATAGTTTTTAATTTGTGATAAGCAATTAAGAAGTATAAAGTAAGAGCAATCTTTGGCCATACCTCCCAAGGGAGCTTGTTATTTTTTAAAAAGAAACTTTTGTTTTATTATATACAGAAAGGTATGTGATTCATAAATGGAGAACTGATGATTTTTATAAAATAAACTCACCCATGTAAATATCACCCACATCAAGAATTATAACACACTACATGCCTCCCAGATATTTACCCCTGCAAACATAACCACTATTTTGACTTCTAATGCCTTAGAATAGCTTTGCCTGTTTCTGAACTATAGACAAATGAAACCATACAATATGTATTGCTTGTGTCTGCTTTCTTTTACTCAACCTTTTTTTATTGCAATACAATTCACATACCATAAAATTCACCATTTTAAGGTATACAATTCAGCGGTTTTTAGTATATTCACAAGGTTGTCAAACAATACAACTATCTAACTCTAGAACATTTTCATCACCTCAAAAAGAAACCCCATACCTGTCAGCAGTCATTCCCACTCTCCCCATTTTCATCCAGGGCAAATACTAATCCCTTTCACTCAATTTTACAAACCTTTTTTGTAAAGGGCCAGATAATAAATATTTTAGGCTTGTGGTCATAGGATCTCTGTCACGACTACTCAGCACTGCCTAATAAAAAGTAACCAAACAAATGGCTATGGCTATATTCTAATAAAATTTTATTTACAAAAGCAGGCAGCTGATACGCCATAGTTTTTCCTCATGGTACTATGTGTGGCATTACTATGTTCATTTCTGTTGCTGTATGAGATTCCATTTTATGAATATACCATAATTTATTAATATTAATAGATTCTACTATTGTTAGATATTTGGGTGTTTCCAGTTCCATAATATGCTGTTATGAACATTCCCGTACATATCTTCTGGTACACATATGCACTCATTTCTGTTGGGTATATAACTCTCTTACATTATTATTTATCTTATTCTATTTGGTTTAGTCAAGAGACAACATACTATGTGTGTATGGTGGTGCAAAAGAAAGAGAACTAATAACTTACTTATTTCCTACTTTGTACCAGCTATTATGTTTTATAGAAACTATTTAATTGAATCCTTACAACAATCCAGTGAAGTAAGATTTAATTATAGACAGGGAAATTGAGGCTTATATAAGGTCACAAAGTTAATGTATGGCACAGTTACAAAGCAAACCAGGTCTGCTTGCTCCAAAGCCTGTGCTTTCTCCCACTATGCATACTACATAGAGGGGAAGAATGGAAGAAATGATTCAACCTAAGTTCACTGTTCAATAGAAAAACAGCTGACATAAGATCATGCTTTATAGTTTATAACACATAACAGTTCCATTCTAACACTTCCATTCTAACTAACATGATTGGTCCTTCCAATATACAAATTGCTAAATCACTGAATAATCTATTTATATTAACATACATCAACGATCAACACCAGTCTCAGAAGTCTACATTCTTACTCTGTAAACTTTCTAGTAGAGATTATTATAATTTTCAAAGAGGCAAGGTTAATTTACAAATTCTATGCCAAGGTAATGGGTACATATTTGTGTACTGATGATTAGAACAGCTAACTTATATAGTAGTTCCCTCATTCTTCACCTTCAAATTTAGCTTATCATTAAACTATTAATATAATACTGTTTTAAATTTCCATTACCGTATCTTTTTGAAAAGAGCAAGCTCTAACATGTGTCAAATAGTCCAAACCCATAAAGCTAGCAAATATTTTATGTCAGACATAAAACTATATTTCACTTCAGTCATTCTGAGTATTATTTCTACAGAGCAGCCAGTCTACACCTACTGGTGGTTACTGGCAAGTCTTACCTTGCCATCTGTGGTGGTATTGATCCTGTAGTGATACACACGCCCCTCGTACCTGAGTGAGATCGACAGCTGCCCAGGGCTGCTCTCACTTTCTCGCACCAGGAAACTACCATTGATTAGACTGCTGAGCAGATACTCTGCTGCACTGCGTGACACAGGTCCATGGTACCAGGAATGTTTTTCCAGGCTGTTCACTGGGGTGATGTAGTTGCTTGGCACCCAACCCTGTCCATTCTTGGAGCGAACTTCACTCCACTCACCATTCTGGTTGTAACCAAGGACTCGTAGCTTTTCACCTAGCCATGAGGTCATTACAGAATGAAAGAAAAGACATTAAGACTTTATTTCAAACTGAAGCAGTGTATTGTCAAACTTTAAACTCACTGAAAAATGAATCAGGAACTTTTATGTCCAAAAATGATTTTAAATAAGGAAAATAAACTTTGCTGCTCATCATATCCTGTACTCTCTTTAACCTATAGCTTAAACCATAGAAGCACAGTCAGAAATGGTTTTTTGGCATTCACTACATTTTTTAAAGGTTTATACACCAACTAAAAATATCCTTAGGAAACTATGTATGGTAGTAAAATGGTATACAAAGATAGAAATGGCTGGAAAGGAAACAGTTTTCACTCTTCAAAAGAAAAATAAAATTCACTTTCCCACAAAACAGTTTATCAAGGAATATATCTTATATATACCTGGTTCAATGTTAACAACAGTCAAGAATTAAGGATAAGATATATGAAACAAAGTTACTTGGCAAGTGAAATACAAATTTCACTTGGCATTTAGGCAACAAAATCATCCATGTAAGAAACAAACAAATAAAAAAAACCACCACAGGCCACAGAGTTTTCAGCAAGAAAACTATTTGGGGGGGCGGGGGGGTTGGGCAGTCAGGACTCCCAAAGCACAATCTTTACCAGGACTCAAGTTTTAAAACAGTAATAGTTTTCTAATTTCCCTTCTATTCCCCATAGGAAGAATGAATCACTCCTTTCTATTCCTCTAAAATTAGTCTAAAATGGGAAGCTGACTCAGAAGTTGGAACCCAAAACCCAAGTCACTTAGTACATTTTGCTATCAACTTCAATGTCCTTGATTTCTCTATTAAAGTTGTGAATATCAAGGTTAGACTTCAACATACGTCTTGCCCCCTATTCTTGCAACACAGATTAGAAGCTTCTTTGGCAAAACTAGAAAGCTAAAAAAGATATCCTTAGTAATAGGTAAATGTTAATCTGAAGAATCGTTGTAGTACCTTATGCTCCTATCTCTAAGAGATGCAAGCATTCCTACAGAGTTCATAACTATTAACACTTCCTCAGCATCAGAAAGCAGCAGCCAAATCAAACAAAAGCACATGACCCAGAAATCATCAGGCAAAGACTATTGAGGAAAAACCCAAAATAATTATTGTGGTAACCATCTATCTTTTTCTAGTGGCCTACAGAAGTGTTTACCACAGGATAGCTTTCTATGAGCCCCTACTATCTCACTTGAGACACCTCCATATGAGACATTCAATGAGAAAAAATGTAGGAGTGTACATACACACCCACATGCATTAAAATAGACATATGTACAGACACAGGAGTGCGTCGGGATGGTGGCAGATACACATACGTGCACAGATAAACACTCGCCAACCATATTCACAGGGGGAAAAAGAATCTTGCTAGAAATCTGAAGAAAACTTGTTGCTCTGTAGTTTTTCTATTAGTCCAAAAGAATTAAAATTAAAGACTAAGTATTTTATATATGTATATATATATGTATATTTTAATACTGTTGCTTCCTTAAAAAGAACCGGTAATGACAGGCCATCATAATCAGGATACAAACACCCTAGTTTTTGTCTGTTTTCCTCTCTTTGTGGCAGTTATAAGGAGAATTTCCTCCTCTGGAAGTTTTAACTGCCATGGAAGTTGACAGAGGTACGACGAGCAGAGATATAAACACTGGCCCAACTGGCAGGAATCCTAGGGAGAACTTTTTTTTTTTTTAATTCAAGCAAAATATCATCTTCAAAGAAAAAGGAACTAAAACCAGTACTGTTGTTTTATTTTTAAAATATATTTTCTTGTCTTTTAAAATAATAAAATGGCTTTAGCATGACATCACTTCATATTAATAAGAACCTGATTTTAATATAAAAATCTGGCATTTTGTGAATTTTAAGAGACACAATTGTCGGCTATAAGGTAAAGGGAATCCTAGTCCTTGAGCTGCACATTAGTGGTTGCTGTAACTGGTTAACTGAGGAATCAACAGACTTTCTTTGTCAATAATTTCTTGGTGACTGAGCTATCTTAAAAAATATTAACAAGAAAATCATACTTACAAAAGAATGTTCTGAGTCTCTGCTTCACAAACTTCTCTACTGAAGAATCAGTAAAGGTAAAACAAAGTGTATAATAGTCCAAAGAGACTACTGCACAGTATAAACTTTCTTTGAAGTCTTTTGTTTTATCCCCAAACTTTGTGTAAAATTTTCCTTCAACTATATAAACACAACCCCCCCCACCCAATATAGCACATATCATCATCCATCTTTAAGTAAAATTGACACTGGGAGATGATACCCTTTTACTTTTCCTATGCCTGTAACAACTCCTGACACATGCATATGTGCAATCACACCTACTCTGGGACATATCTATACCACAGTACAAGAAACTCAGTTTTAAGAACTACTGCTTTTCATAGGCAACCAAAGCAAAATTTGACAAATTAAATTACGTCAAGCTAAAAAGCTGCTGCACAGCAAAAGAAACTATCAACGAGGCAGGTGGATTGTTTGAGCTCAGGAGTTCGAGACCAGCCTGAGCAAGAGTGAGACCCCGTCTCTACTAAAAATAGAAAGAAATTATATGGACAACTAAAAATATATACAGAAAAAAATTAGCCGGGCATGGTGGCGCATGCCTGTAGTCCCAGCTACTTGGGAGGCTGAGGCAGGAGGATTGCTTGAGCCCAGGAGTTTGAGGTTGCTGTGAGCTAGGCTGACGCCACGGCACTCTAGCCTGGGCAACAGAGTGAGACTCTGTCTCGAAAAAAAAAAAAAAAAGAAAAGAAATAAGTCAAGCATAGAAAGACAAATTCCACATGTTCTCACTCATATGTGAGAGCTAAATATTAAAAAACAATTGATCTCATGGACACAGAGAGTAGAATGATGGTTACCAGAGGATGGGAAGGGTAGCAGGGATAGAGAGATAAAGTGGGATGGCTAAAGGGTACAAAAATGTAGTTGGATAGTTAGATAGAATGAACAATATTTGATAGCACAACAAAGTGACTATAATCAACAGTAAGTTAGGGTATACTTTAAAATAACTAAAAGAGTGGAATTGGAATGTTCCTAACACAAAGAAAGGTTAAACGCCTGAGGTAACAGATACCCCAATTACCCTGATTTGATTAATTCACATAGTATGACTGTATCAAAACATCACATGTACCCTATAATGATATACACTGTTATGTACCCATAATAATTAAAAATAAAAAAATTTTTTTTAAAGAATTCCTGCTTTTGATTAATCTGACTGGATTTAAAAATTGATACATACAAAAATTTTATATAAAGGTAATATTCCTTGAATGGAAGGTGGCTTGTCTTCCTAATTTGATGTATCTACTCCTGCTTACTTAATTCTGAACCTTACAAATAAAAAGCATCTCTGTGACAAATAATCATTTAAGTTATGGTTTCATTTAGTTAAAAATTATCCCAAAATACATTTTTTTCCAGTACGAGGCTTTCACAGGTTCAAAAGGCTTAGGCAGAGTAGCAATCCAATTTACGTACACAAGAATGTCCCCATACTCCTATTTCTTCCTCATAAAAGTTACTTTTGTTGCCCTTGCTGAAAAAAATAAAAAATGGGTGATTTTACTTGGTCGTGTTCTTAGTGTTCCCTTTTAAAAGAAAGAATTTACCACTCAAATAAACTAGTACTCTCTCGAGAATACTACTATAATAGAAACCGTTCCTACTATTCTTTTAACTAACCCATGTAAACAGGAATGATAGAAATTTAAGTTGTCTAGGCCAGTGCTAATCAAAGTTGGTCCATAACAAGATAAGAAGCTTATGCCAGAATGTTAAACAATGGACTATCTTCATACAGAAAATCTTGATCCAAAAAAATGAAATATTAGCTGAGCTAAATAATAAATTGTATGCTTAGTGATGAGGCTGGTTTACATTTTGGGTCCAAGTTCTTAATCTCATTTTGGAGTGGTAATGCCACAATCCTCAGATAAGCAGTCAAGCCCACAGACAATACTTGTGAGTAACACTGGGGTCTGGCAACTCGACTCACTTAGCCACAGTTCACTTAGAACAGATGTATAGTAAGTCTTACCTTTGTGGTAGATAAATGTGCTGGCAAATTACATACGGTACAGAATTCTGAGAATAAGGAAAGTTTTAGTTTTTCCTAAGGTACTTTATCTCATTTCACCTTTAATATACCCTAAAAAGTAGAGTTATACTTTATAGGGCATGATCTCATATATAGGTTAAAAAAAGAGACAATAGAACAAAAGTATTGGGGCCCATGTTCTCTAGCTGACTTTAGTTAGTGGCAGAAGCTAGAACAGGTACTTTATTCCTTAACCATTAATGGAAACTGAAAAGTGAGAGGATATTACATACAAGCCTCACCTTTAGTGATGCTGAGTGTGTTATCACCACTTGCTACAAAATCATAAAGTGCAACGAAGAGATTAGGGTCACTCTCAGTGGCTCCAAGCAAGTTCTCCTTGGAGCTCCACCTGATAGCTTCATTCAGTGCCTGGGGTTCAACATCACAACCGTAGGGGCGATGCAAGGCTTCTGAAAGACATACCAAAAGAAAGGAATTCACAAGTTCAACAGCTAAAACTTCATTTGATTTCAGTACATGCACAGTTCAGCTGCTGGCTCCAGAGTGAGACAGAACTGTACAGTTTGTGGAGTCATGAAGAATGAGCAAATAGACTCTGTGTCTCCTGAGCATGAGGAAGCAATTTACTTGTTGAAAATATAACAAAGTAGTCAGAGAAAAGACCACAAAATGAGAGTTTAACCCTAATTTATATGCGGTCACCAAAATCAGACATAAATGAATAGGAAAAGCATAGTTTTCTCAAAATGAAAAAAAAAAAATCTCAAAAAGAAATGGCTACAAGCAAACATAAGCTATTTTGTTGTGGTGGTGGTGGTGGTTTTAAAGAAGAAACAGTTATGTTTTATAAGTCTTCCCAAACTATCTTTCTTTCTTTACTCTCTTAATAAAAAAACAAATTATAGAACAGACAAGAGATTATTTTTCAGAACTATGTACATATTATATAAATCCAGGCCCTCTATTTACATGTAGAAAAAATTACAGAAATAGTGCTCCTGGAAAAAAACCCCTAAAATTATCTGCAAAGCAACAGAAACCTGTTGCTTGCTTTTTTAAAAAACAAAACAAAACAAGACAGAAGGGGCCTCACTGTGGTGTCCAGGCTGGAGTACTCTGCCTATTCACAGGCATGATCCATAGAGCACTGCAGTCTGGAATGCCTGGGCTTGAGCAATTCTCCTGCCTCAGCCTCTGGAGTAGCTGGGACTACAGGCTGTTCATTATTTCATTGACAATTTTTCTTACTCCATTTTGTTTTCCTGGGCAGTGGACTTTTGTAAGATATTAATAACTTAATTGAAAGTCCTAGAAAATATCAACATCATTGCACATTTATTGAGTTTCTGCAAAGCGTAGTGGTTGAAGCCTTTAAGATCTATTTCTTCCTCAAGGCTTTACAGTTCCTAATTCGTACTATATAAACAGGTGAACCCTACACCATCTTAAAGATCACCTGCTTCTCACAGCTCAGGTTGATTATACAAAAAAATACACTGTTCTTCTAGTAGTAATTATTCTTGATCATTGAGACTATTTTTAATGGTTGTCTGCCAAGGCAAACTATCCAGCTGCCTATGTCACATAACAACATCTTTCCATTATGTTTCTCTCCCTCCACTCATTTTTAATGTAAAATTGGTTTTATCATATATGAAGGGGAAAAACCTTGAATCTGTAGTTTTATTTCTTTTCAAATCCATTCCCTCTTCTCCATCTCTATTGCCAGTGACTTGGTTCAGATCCCCAGCATCTCTCACCTGGACTACTGCCTCCAGTCTTGTCTCCCTCAAAGCCATCCTCCACACAGCTGGCAAAGTGATCTATTTAAGAAAAAAATTTGACCACGTCACTCTTCTTAAGCCTCTTCAGTAGTTCACCATCAAGCTAAAGTCTCTTTATCATGACCTTCAAGACCTTTCATGATCAGGTCTCTGCCTACTTCTCCAGCTTTGCCTTCCCCCACCTCAAATTGAAAACTTTAACATACACCAGGCTGCTTCCCATCTTTTGGACTTTGTTCACACAGTCTAGCCTACCTGGAATGGGTTCTCATCCCATGTTTCTTTTGTCTGGCTGACTTCGACTCATAATACTCAGCTCTGATATACAGTATTCCCCTTTATGCCCAGGGAATACATTCTAAGACCCCCCCCCAATGGATGCCTGAAATCATGAATACTACTGACCACCCTACATACCATGTTTTTCCCGATACATACATATCTGTGATAACGTTTAATTTACAAATAAAGCTCAGTAAGAGGTAATAATAACCAATAATAAAATAGAACATTATAACAATATACCATAATAAAAGTTATATGAATGTGGTCTCCCTCTCTCCCTGTCTCTCAAAATATCTTAATATTTTCAAACTGAGGTTGACCATGGGTAACCAAAACTGCAGAAAGTGAAACCATGGAAAACGGGGGGAAACAACTGTAATCTCCCCTAGGAAACCTAACATTCTCCTCTTCCCTCTGACCTCAAAAGCATTACACTGGCTACATTAACATCCTCTATCTTTATCTTTATATTTATAATATACTCTATGTTTGTTTCCCAAACTTCATAATGTGCTTCCTGGAAATAAGAACTGTACCTTTTTTCTGTCAAGAGTTATATAATATCTAAAGAGAAGAAAAGAAGATAATAAAAAATAAAGTTAAATTTAAAAAAAATTTAAAAAGAGTTAACATGTGTTCAATAGCTGTTAGCTGCTAAATGAATGCCCAAATTACACAAAAATATAAGTGACAAGAAACAATGAGATGTATCTTAATCTTAAAATCATATTGAACAAGGTTTAAAAATTAGCTTCATGACTGTCTATATGACATGGAAGAAATTGCTGCTGTCGGCTAGACCTGTGATTCTCCTAACAGTTGTAGAGTTTCACTTCATCACATTCCTTCCTTCTCTCAAAAGAAATACATGTTTAAAATTCTAGTTAATTAAGTTTTGTTTTACACAAGAATATCATGATAAACTTAAAGATATGTCCAGACATCCTGAAAATTTAAAACAGATATGTTGCTCCTTGTTTAAATGCAGTTATAGTAAATGGGAACAGTTGTATTATATACCGGGATAACCAATTTAGGATTACCAAATAAACAAAAATCCACATTATAAGAAACATCCTTCAAATTTTGTCTTTATTCCAATGAAAAAATTATCTCCCCTCGCATAAATTCCACTGGGCTACAAAATACCAACACTTTACTAAAATGAAAAGAATTGCCAAAAAGAAGTAGTACAGCAAATATCCATATTTATTTGTGTCCATACTGAACACTGCTCAATCCACACTAGGTATTTCTTTTGCCAGTGGCAGTGGTAACACATTACAATGGTTTGTAACTATTACTCTACTTAATGATTATCAAACAGTTTAAGTACATGTCACTCTTTTTAGATAGAGGAAGAATCTCCCTCTTTTGAAATTTTAAGAGGAGGCCAGGCATGATGGCTCATGCCGGTAATCCCAGAACTTTGGGAGGTCAAGGCAGGAGGATGGCTTGGGGCCAGGAATTTGAGACCAGCCTGGGCAACGTAGTGAGACTTTGTCTCTATCAAAAACAAAAAAGAGAAATAAAAACTCAACAGTAAGAACTTTTGTACTATCAACCACCAAGTTAGAAGTAGTACTAAGCAAACACTAAAGCCAACTTTTAAGCCCTACCAGGAAAAAACAGCAAATGCCATACATTTATATCTTACTTTGTGAGACTCAGTATATTAAAATTTAAGGTTTACAAACTAGTAATTTCCGCAAACACCTATTGTATGTACAAGGCGCTGTGCTGTGCTTCAGAATACAAAGATAAGATATTACTAGTAACACCATTTGGACTTTTTTTGAGACAGAGTCTCACTCTATTGTCCAGGCTAGAGTGCTGCGGCATCAGCCTAGCTCACAGCAACCTCAAACTCCTGGGCTCAAGTGATCCTCCTGCCTCAACCTCCCGAGTAGCTGGGACTACAGGCATGCGCCACCATGCCCAGCTAATTTTTTCTGTATATATTTTTAGTTGTCCAGCTAATTTCTTTCTATTTTTAGTAGAGACGGGGTCTCACTCTTGGTCAGGCTGGTCTCGACCTCCTGAGCTCACACGATCCACCCGCCTTGGCCTCCCAGAGTGCTAGGATTACAGGCATGCGCCACCGTGCCCGGCCACCATTTGGACTTAATATGCAAAACTATTATACACCCCTCCCTCCAAACTTGCTTTTCCCACAGAATTCCCCAACTCAGTTAACAGCAAACCCATCTTTTCAGGTGCTAAGGCCTAAAACCTTGGAATCATTCATGAGTCCTTTCCTGCTCTCACATACTACTTCTAATCTGTTCAGAAATTCTGTTGGCACTGCCTTCAGAAACATATCCACAATCAATCCATTTCTCATCTACCCTCTCCACTACCACCACCCTGTCACCACCGTCATCTCTCAGCTAGATTATTTCACTAGAGTATTAACTGGATTTCTATGCTTCTATGCTTGCTCCCTATTGTTATTCTCCACATACCAGCTAACTTTTAAAGCATAAATCAGATTGTGTTACTTCTTTGTTCAAGACGTTTCAATGGCTCCTCATTTTAAAGTAAAAGCCAAAATCCTTAAAGGGCCTACAAGGTCCTTCATAAGTTGTCTTGCCCAATTCATCTCCTCCTACTATTCTACCTCCAGTTTACCTCATTCTGGCCACTGGCCTCTGTGCTATTGCTTGAACATGGCAGGCACACTCTGGCCTCAGGACCTTTGTACGGGCTTCCCCTTCTCCCTAAAATACTCTTCCCCATGACATTTTGCTCAAATGTTAAACTCTCAGTAAGGTGTTCTCTGACGGTTCTATTGTAAAGTGCATCTATTCCTAGTGACACTCCCACATCCCCATGTCTCCTTTCCTGATTTATTTCTCTCCATAGCTCTTATTACCACCAAACATACTGTATAATTTACTTGTTTTTATATTCATGTTTATTATCTAAGTCTCCCCACTAAAATGTAAGTTTCATGAGAACAAGCATTTTTGTCTGTTTTGTTCACTGAACAGAACAATGCCTGTATTTTAAGAGGCTCTCAAAAAATATTCGTTGAATGAATGAATGAATCGTGCATATTGCCATACTCACAAAGGATGCTCCGAGAGAACAGAATGTAATATAAAACTCCGGAGTTAGGCAAGGTTTCAGACTTTAAATTGGATAAGCATTTAAACTGGATGAGCAGGAATTCTGCACTGATGACAGTAGAGTGACAGACTGTCAATGTGCAAGGTTATGTGTGTCCTTCATCTCTACTGAGGAGGAAGTCCAGCCCAAAGAAGGACTGCTAAAGACAAGTCCCTGTCTTGAAAATCATGTTATTTGACAAAAGGAGAAAACAGAATGAGATACACAGAACAAGTTTATGTAAATTTAAAAGATACATACAGGCTAAATAATACTATATACTTCTGAAACATACAAAGTGATAAATGTAGGCTAAAAGTCATTTTTGAGGCCAAAGTACTTAAAGAACCACAACTTGGGAAACAATCCTTTTTATTCCCTACTCCCCTTCTTCCCATCCCTAGTTTTATGGTCTTTTTGATTGAGTCAAAAGATCTCATTTCCTTCCTTTCTTCTTTTCTTCCCACTCCTCTTTTGTTCTCACAGAACTGAGGGTCAATTTCCTGTATAATCCATCTGCACAGGATATCCACTTAAACGCCATCCTACCCACAAGCACCAAACAAACGAACGGAAAACTTTTTCAAAGAAAAAAATATCCTAACATTTTTCTGAGGCAAAGAACGAACATGTGTGGAATTACACAGAGTTAAAGAACTAAACAGGGGAGAACAAGCTAAGCCATAAAGAAAAACAAAATGAGACCGGGCACGGTGGCTCATGCCTGTAATCCTAGCACTCTGGGAGGCCAAGGCGGGTGGATCGTGTGAGCTCAGGAGGTCGAGACCAGCCTGACCAAGAGCAAGACCCCATCTCTACTAAAAATAGAAAGAAATTAGCTGGACAACTAAAAATATATACAGAAAAAATTAGCTGGGCATGGTGGCGCATGCCTGTAGTCCCAGCTACTTGGGAGGCTGAGGCAGGAGGATTGCTTGAGCCCAGGAGTTTGAGGTTGCTGTGAGCTAGGCTGACACCATGGCACTCTAGCCTGGGCAATAGAGTGAGACTCTGTCTCAAAAAAAAAAAAAATGAAACGAAATGAAACGAAAAGAAAAGAAAAACAAAATGAAAAAAAGCCTGTGGGAAGAGCAAGTAAATGTCAAAGCATTACCCAGTGGGTCTAGTCTATGCCACTGTCCTCACCAGTTCAGATAGACACGTCTGGATGATTCAGATGTACTACACCCGCCCAAATGCAAGTGAGTAGGCTGAGAATGTTTTATTTTTGAACAAAGTAAAATGACTTGTATATATTAGGTACCTTAGATAGAAAGCTAACTTATCTTCCATTAATCACTGCTATCGAGGTAGATCACGGACTTAAGATGAGACAATGGAAGACTCTGATTTTCACTTACAGTACGTAAAGGACCCAGGTAGCAGATACATTTGGCAATTAAGAAAAGGCAATTTTATTATTTTTTTCCTATTGCTACAGTTGTAGGATACAAAAACAAAAAGCAGAACAGAAATAGCAGCTTCTCCAAAGTAAATTATCATGATTAAACAAGTTAAAATCCCTAATAAAACTCAAATTCAGAGAAAATTCCCAAGTTTAATGTTTAATTTTATTAAAAACTTTCCACCAATTACTCATTCAATAACTTTTATCAGTTTAATGAGAAATTTGTCAGGTAGTAATTGGAGAAATTAATATACAAAATTTTCAGTTTAGCTATTTTCAAGTATTTTATAAACCCATATCTTGTCAGAATTCTACTTTATCTGATTACATATTCCCTAAGAAGCTAATAGCTTTTAATTCCTCTTTTAAAAACTATGTAAGGTAGTCAGATAAATTATTCAACAGTCCTTAACATAGCCTAAATTCTTCACATCAAACCATATATATCTTATTATCACAAAGTATTATATATTATTCATACATTCTTCTATTCAATAAATATTTATTGAAATCCTATTATAAAATACCAGGAAAAAAAGCACATAAACCTTCACTGACCAAAAATGAAAACAGTAACAGCAGTAGATAAGATTAAGTTTTTGAAATCTCCATTCACACTTGATTAATATGGTTATCTAAGCTCCCCAAACTATCCACTCTGAACCATACCTGTTAGGTCGGGTAGAGCAGATTCCGAGGCCTCGGTGCACAGGCAGCAAAGCGACCTGTCCTGATCTCTACCATAACTATTAGGTGGAAGCAGAACTGTCCCAAAGATCATACCTCTTCCCAGAAACACAAAAGTTAAACTGTTCTATGGAAAGAGGAAGTCTTAGCATTCCATGCTCTGACAAGCAATACCACATGCATGTGACATTTACTCATGTACTCAGTGGCCAGAGGAAACCAATAAAAGGGTAAGTGTTCGTAACTCCCAAAGTGGGTGGAGACTGACCCAAAGGAAAATGTCCAGTAATCAGCAAAAGACTAAGTCAGAATGAAGTTGCTTCAAAAAACCCTGGAAATATTTTTTAAATATCCATAAATAAAATAAAAACCAACACATACATGAGTAACAAATGGCTTAATAAATGATGTAGGGATTAGTACATATAGTTCTCATTCCCTAAGGAGATGACAAAGTAAGAAAATGTAGAGAAAAGTTTCCTTGGAGAAAACCTGTTTACACTAAAACACCAAATCTACTTTTAAAAGAGAGGGAACGCCTAGCAAGACTCATCTTTTACATCACTTAAATAGTTCAAGAAACCACAAATCCAAAGTGAAAGAAATAGTTATGATCTGATTCATAAACACAGAAGCCAAGAATAACTACATTCACTAACATTTTGGCTCTATACCTTAATAAAGATTAAAAACATGGCACATAGTGTTGAAAAACTTGAGAGTTAAAACTTTTAAAAACAAAACCCATCGTGATTTGATTTTTGTGAGAGGTGAAAGCTGTGGGTCCTGTTTCAGTCTTCTACATGTGGCTATCCAATTTTCCCAGCACCATTTATTGAATAGGGATTCTTGTCCCCAGAGTATGTTTTTGCCTGCTTTGTCAAAGATTAGGTGTCTATATAAGGATGGTTTTATATTTGGATTTTCCGTTCTGTTCCACTGGTCTGTGTCCCTGCACTTGTGCCAATACCAGGCAGTTTTAAGAACCACAGCCTTGTAATATAGTTTGAAGTCTGGAAAATTAATACCTCCCATTTTGTTTTTATTGCTTAAAATTGCTTTTGCTATATGGGGTCTTCTCTGATTCCATACAGAGTGTATAATTATTTTCTCTACATCTGTGAAAAATGATGTTGGTAATTTAATAGGGATTGCATTGAATCTGTAGATCACTTTGGGTAGTATAGACATTTTAACAATGTTGATTCTTCCAATCCACGAGCATGGTATGGTTTTCCAACTATTTACAAGTTCTGCTATTTCCTTCCTCAGTGTTTCATAGTTTTCCCTATAGAGGTCCTTTACCTCTTTAGTTAAATATATTCCTAGATATTTTATTTTCTTTGTTGCTATTTTGAAGGGTACTGAGTCTTTAATTTGGTTCTCCGATTGACTGTTATTGGCATATATGAATGCCTCTGATTTGTGTATATTGATTTTGTAACCTGAGACTTTGCTGTATTCGTTAATCAATTTCAGGAGTCTCATGGTTGAATCCTTGGGGTTTTCCAGATACAACATCATATCATCAGCAAAGAGTGAGAGTTTGATCTCTTCTTTCCCTATTTGGACTCCTTTGATTCTGCTCTCTTGCCTGATAGTTCTCGCAAGGACTTCCAATACTATGTTGAAAAGTAATGGGGACAGTGGGCAGCCCGGTCTGGTTCCAGTTCTAAGTGAGAATGCTTTCAATTTTTCTCCATTCAGTATGATGTTGGCTGTGGGTTCGTCATATATGGCTTGTATCATTTTTAGGTAGGTGCCATCTATGCCTATTTTGTTAAGCGTTCTTATCATAAAAGGATGTTGAATTTTGTCAAATGCTTTTTCTGCATCTATTGAGAGGATCATATGGTTTTTATTGTTGCTTCTATTTTATGTGGTGAATTACATTTATAGATTTACATATTGGATAACAGACTTAAACCTTAGGTGTGAAACGATCAGAATTCTAGAAGAAAATGTAGGAAAGACTCTTACAGACATTGGCTTAAGCAAAGAATTTATGAAGAAGACCCCTAAGGCAATCACAGCAACAACAAAAATAAATGAATGGGACCTGATTAAATTAAAAAGCTTCTGCACAGCCAAAGAAACAGTCTCGAGAATAAACAGACCACCTACAGAATGGGAAAAAATTTTCACATACTACACATCAGATAAAGGACTGATAACAAGAATCTATATAGAACTCAGGAAAATCAGCAAGAAAAAAATCAAACAACCCTATCAAAAAGTGGGCAAATGACATGAATAGAAATTTCTCAAAAGAGGATATAAGAATGGCTAACAAACATATGAAAAAATGCTCAACATCCCTAATCATCAGAGAAATGCAAATCAAAACCACAATGAGATATCACTTAACTCCAGTGAGAATGGCCTTTATCAAAAAGTCCCAAAACAACACATGTTGGCGTGGATGTGGAGAGACAGGAACACTCATACACTGCTGGTGGGACTGCAAACTAGTGCAACCCCTGTGGAAAGCATTATGGAGATATCTTAAACAGATTCAAGTAGACCTACCATTCGATCCAGCAATCCCATTATTGGGCATATACCCAAAGGAACAAAGGTCATTCTATAACAAAGACACATGTACCCGAATGTTTATAGCAGCACAATTCACAATTGGAAAGATGTGGAAACAACCCAAATACCCATCAATTCATGATGGGATTAGTAAACTGTGGTATATGTATACCATGGAGTATTACTCAGCTATAAGAAATAATGGAGATACGACATCTCTATGGTTCTCCTGGAGAAAGTTGGAACCCACTATATTAAGTGAAGTATCCCAAGAATGGAAAAACAAGCATCACATGTACTCACCAGAAAATTGGTTTCCCTGATCATCACCTAAATTCACATCTGGGAATGATACCAATCGGATATCAGACTGAGGTGGGGGGTGGGGGAAGGGAATGGGTATATGCCTACATGATGAGTGCATTGCGCACCGTCTGGGGAATGGTCATGCTTGAAGGTGCTGACTCGGGGAGGGGGGGGATGTGAGGAGGGGATGGTATATACCTACATGATGAGTGCAATGCGCACTGTCTCGGGAACGGTCACACCTGGAGCTTGGGGGGACAGGTGGTACATGGGCAACGTATGTAACCTGAACTTCTGTATCCCCCATAATAAGCAGAAGAAAAAAAAAAAAAACCCAAATCTTTGTTAATATATAGGAACAAAGTTAAATAAAATTTAAGAACCTGAAAATGAGTACCTGTGAGAATTAAACTAGTAAAATGCACAAATAATAGATAACTTTAGTGGTGTAATATATAAAAATAATACAAAAGAGTGTTTTATAACTGTGTAGCTGACAACACTCATTGACTCAATAAATATTTATTTATTAAGCATCTACTATGTACCAACCACTGTTCTTGGTCAATAAAAGTAACAGCATAAAATTACGGGATAGCAGGACTAAAATAGCCATCAATAAAGTTGAAAAATAAAATGAGAGTTTAACTTTATTAGAGAAAGAGTAACTTTGATATGGGTAATTATTAACAGTTCAAAAGAATAAAGCTTGTGTTTTCAAAGAGATTAACCTTTATAAAGCTAGTACTGTCAACATTATAGGGAAAGCAAGAGCTAAATGACTAAAGGTTACCTCAATTATTACTAAAAGTTTAATACCAGATTGAATTCTCATTCTCTGGATTAAAAAATGTATGGGAAGGGAACTCCATAATCCATGGTCTATCCATATGTAGATTCTATATCATATGATTTATTATTTAACCAATAATCTGCTATTTAAACTACCAATATTAATAGTTACATCTTCAGTTGCTCTTATATTGTAACTTGGAGTAAAGCGGAGATAAATGGATAAACAAAGCATGGTATATACACACAATGAAATATTACTAACCCACAAAAAGGAGTAAAATTTTGATATATACTACAACATAGGAACATTATGCTAAGTGAAATAGTTCTGCAAAAGGATGGCTGTATAATCTTGTGATTTAATGCTACTGAAATGTATACCTAAAAATAGTGAAAATGGTAGATTTTATGTTGTATGTATTTTACCATAATTAAAAATTAAAATTACTGAGGTCTCTAAAGACCATCTGCTTATGTGGGTTATTTCTATCATTATTTATCATGTTTGAAATTAAAACTGATAAATTTTAAGAATTTAATTCTATAACAATAAACCCATTATGTTAATATAAATAATACGTTTAATTAACAAATAACTACTTTTCAAAAGAGAATTAAGAGATAAAAGTACCATTTTCATTTTTTGCAAATCTCTTTAATAACAGGTTGAGGCAGGAAAGTACATTACTTTAATGGTGACACTAAAACTAAGGCCAGAAGCAAAAGAAGAATCTAGGCAAAAATGGGGGAGGGAGCACTCTGGACAGAGAGAATAAAGCAAGTGCAAAACCCCTGAAGTAGGAAAGAAGCTGGTATGTACAGGAAATGAAAAGTGTGGCTACCATTAAGGAAGTCAGAAGAGGAGCATTAAACAAAGTTAGACAGGGGCTGACAAGATCAAGTGCTGAAGTATTTAGGAATCTCTTCCAAGTGCAATGGAAATCCAG
This sequence comes from Eulemur rufifrons, assembly GCF_041146395.1. Classification (NCBI taxonomy): domain Eukaryota; kingdom Metazoa; phylum Chordata; class Mammalia; order Primates; family Lemuridae; genus Eulemur; species Eulemur rufifrons. The sequence continues at coordinate 90,020,993 of NC_090990.1, forward strand.
TGAACAGTTTTAAGCAGTGAAGTCATATGGTCCGACTTCCATGACATCCATTTTTTAAAAGACCACTACTATGAGGGGGAAAAAATGAATTACATGGAGAACAAATAAGAAACAGAAATGCAGTAGTTCACGAATGAGATCATGTTGGCTTGGAATAGAATGGTGACAGTGGAGACAAAGAAAAGTGGAAGAACTGAAAGATAAGGTTTAGAGATGGAATTGATAGGGTTTGAGGACTACTTGAATCTAACAAAAGAGAGAGGGAGAAAATAAAGAATAGCTGCCAGATTTTAGGCTTGAGTAACTGGGTAGATGGCCACGTAATTCACTCAGAAGCAATAATAGCATAGGTTGAGTATACCTTATCTGAAATGTTTCGGACCTGAAGTGTTTCGGATTTTGGATTTTTTTCAGATTTTGGAATATTTAAAAATACATAATGAGATTAGGACCCGAGTCTAATCTCGAAATTCATTTATGTTTCATATACACCTTATACACATTACCTAAAGATAACTTTATACAACATTTTAAATAATGTTCAGAACCATTTTGGTTATTTCACTACTGGTCAATAAATGAATAGAGCCCCATTATCAATGTTAAAAACTTCTTTGGTATCCACTTATTCCAACTTAATGACAGACTCTGAAGGTGTAATTTTTGCATGTATAAAGAAGTCAGATATCATTTTTTTCTCACTTCACATACAGAATCCTTCAAAGTCACCACGTTGTTCGTTATCATCACTGAACAGTCACAGGCCACAGGCTGTGCCAGGCACGCACAACTGTGTCTGCAGTCACTATGTTCTAAGCACTGGCAACAGCACATGGCAACCTTCGCGCCAAACTCCTTTTGAAAACCCTCGACACCAACACTTCTGTTCCTTGCTGCTAACACGCTGTTCAAGAAAGTGTTTTTATATTCACTCTTCATTGATCTAAGGATACCCTGGTCACATGGTTGAATTAATGAAGTCACATTTGCGAGAAAGTACATGGCATAAACATTACGTATGATGAGCGTTTCAGCTGGAGGATGGGCAGAACAGTTGTCAAGGCATAACAAAATCTTCCAGTCATCATCTAGTCCAGCTTCCCTGTACGAGCCACTGGCACAAAATGTTTGTGAAACCAATCAGAAAAGATGTCCCTGTGATCCTTTTTTTTTTTTTTTTTAAAGAGACGGGCTCTCACTAAGTTGCCCGGGATGGGGCACAGTGGCTGATCACAGGCATAATCATAGCTTACCGAAGCCTTGAACTCCTGGACTCAAGTGATCCTCCTGCCTCAGTCTTCTGCATAGCTTGGACTACAGGCGTGTGCCACTATACCTAGCTATCTATGCCTTTTTGTTAGCATAATAATGGACTGGTAAGAAATTCACACCTTGAAAACAGTAGAGATGCAAGCTTTTGCCTATCACAGCAACTCTGACACGTGCCCGCTATACTAGCATATCCCACCACAGTTATTCTGTCCAGCGCATCCTTAATTCCTGCAGGGATTGTCTCATCATCTGTATTCAGTGTCTTTCTGGGGCAATAATGCCAGAACAATGATGTTTCACCAGTATTATAGACTTGTTCTGGCATCAGATTTTCATCAGCGATGACCCTGGCAAACACTTCAATGAATTTCTCGGCTGCTTTGTAATCAGCAGATGCTTCATCACCACAAATCATTAAAGACTTAATGCTATGTCTTTTCTTAAATTTCTGCAACCAGTCTGTTGAATATTCACAATTCCCTTCAATTTTTAGTTTATCATTATAGATCTTTGCTTGTGTGGTGAGCTGCATACCATTAAGTGGCACAGGTTCACTGTGATACTAATGGATCCACTCTCTCAATATAAGATCGAGATTTTCATTTGTAACTTTATACAGTTTTCTTCTATTTTTCATTAACTTCTGTTCATCACTTTCAGCACAGAACTTCAACAGTTTATCCTTCTGTTCCTTCAGGTCACATATGGTGGTCATTCCTAAACCATACTCTTCTGTAAGACATTTCACACTTATACCACTTTTCGGTTTCTCCAATACCATGGCTTTCTGTGCTGTAGAAAAACATAAATGCCTCCCATTTTTCTTATCACTGTCACTCATAGAGGTATCTGCAGGACTTTCTGACATTTTTAACAATATCTTCACACCACAGAGCAGAGAATAAGCAAAAAAACATAGTGAGTAATGCATGCCGGTCTTGGCCCCATGAGGGGCATGTGGAAAACATGCCGTTGGTGCATCAGCCTGCACACGTGCCATTTCTATTACCCTTTGTGGGCATGCTTGCTGGGGGGAAATATGGGCATGCATGGAAAAGATATATCACAGCTGAAGGGGGATGGATCTTTTTTCCCTTAGGTATGATGAATAAACCATGTTATAAGCCTGCATCTTGACTGCAACCCATCATCACATGAGGCCAGGTACAGAATTTTCCACTTGCAGCTTCGTGTCAGCACTCAACACGTTTCAGACTGCAGCAATTCAAATTTCAAATGTTCAGATTAGGGATGCTCAACCTGTATAAGTTCCACCATAGAACTTAAATTTGGGAGCTATAATTAAAGTACTTTGATATAAAAATCTGGAGCTAAGAGAGGATCCTGGGCTGCAGGCATCAGAATGTAAATGGTACATAAAACCATGGGTCTGGATGAGATCACTTAGTGAGAGAATAGTCAGAAAAAAGTGCTGGATCATACTTATAGGGGAACAATGGTTCAAATCACTGCAGGTTTCTCATTTGAAACCACGGAGAACAGAAAAACATTATCTTAAGCGCTGAGGAAAAAAAGAAAAACCTGTCACAATCCAAAATTCTGTATCCATAGAAAATATCCTTCAGAAATGAAGGTGAAATAAAGAAATTCTCAGTTGAAGGAAAAACTTGTTGCCAGATGACCTGCTGTAAAAGAATTGTTAAAGGAAGTTCTCTAGACAGAATGGGAATGATACCAGAAAAAAAAAAAATTGGAAAATAAATTTGAATAAAGAGTGAGCTACAAAAATGGTCAATATCTGGATAAATAAAATAGACTATTCTTCTCCTCTTGAGTTCTTTAAAATGTGTTTGATAGTTAGAAGCAAAAGTATAACACCCTCTATAGGAGCCTTTCCATGTATGTAGAAATGCTATATAACTATTACAGAGAGTGAACCATATGATGGTAGAGTTTCCACATTTCACTTGAAGTGGAAGTAATGGGTGAAAACTTCAATATGTATATGAAATCCCTACAGCAACCACTAGAAAACCTAAACAAAGTAACATAGCCAAACACACAATAGATAAATTAAAATGGAATACTAAAAAATAATGTTCCAATAATCTTAGAGAAGGCAGGAAAGGGGAAGCAGAAACAAAGAAAAAAATAAAACAGTAGACCTAAATCTAAACATATCAGTAATTACATTAAATGCAAATGATCTAAACACAGCTATAAGACCGATTGTCATGATGGATATACAACACAATCCAACGATAGGCTGTCCAAAAGAAACTCATTTCAAATCATATAGGTAGCTTAAAAATAAAAGGATGAAAACATACACCCATCCACACAAAAACTTGTACCTGAATGTTTATAGCATTATTCATAAAAACTAAGAGTGGAAATAATTCAAATATTCATCAATTAATTAAAGTATAAATAAAATTATTCAGCACTAAAAAGGAATCAAGTACTGATACATGCTATAATATAGATGAACCTTGAAAACACTATGCCAAATGAAAAAAGTGAGTCCAAAACTAATACATATTGTGTGATCCCATTTAGATTAAATGTCTAGAATAGGTAAATCCACAGGGACCGAAAGTAGTAGCCTAGAGATAGGGTGGGAGAAGGAACACAGATGATTGCTAATGGCCATTAAGATTTGTTTTGGGGATGATGAAAATATTGTAAGATTAGAGTATGCTCATGGTGGAAGAACTCCAAGAATATTCTAAAAACAACTGAGTTCTACATTTTAAATGGGTAGATTTTATGATATATGGATTATATCTCCATAAAGCAATTAAAACATTTATGTTATGTGAAAGAAAACTCTACATATTACATGATTCCGTTCACATGAAATGTCTAGAAAGAGCAAATATATAAAGACAGAAAGCAGAATAGTGGTTACCTGGGACTGGGGGTAAGAATGCTGACATACTACAAACTAGTACAAGGGATCTTTTGATCAAAGTGACAGAAATGTTCTAAAACTGGATCATGGTGAGGACTGCACAACTCTATACATTTACTAAAAAAAAAAAATCACTGAATTGTACATGTTTTAAAACAGATAAATTTTATGGAACGTAAATTACAACTCAACAAAGCTGTTTTTAGAAAAGCATAACAGGGAGGGAAAAAAAATTTTAAAAAACTGTAGCTGTTACTTCACATGCAGGAGTGGGGGTAGAAGGAAAGAAAAGCATAAAAGATTAAAAAAAAAACAAAAAACAGGCCAGGTGCAGTGTGGCTCATGCCTGTAATCCCAGAACTCTGGGAGGCCAAAGCAGGAGGACCTCTTGAGGGCAGGGGTTCAAGACCAGCCTCAGCAACATAGTGAGATTTCATCTCTACCAAAAAAAAAAATTTTTTTTTTTTTAATTAGCCAGGTGCAGTGGCACATGCCTGTAGGTCCAGCTACTGAGGAGGCTGAGGCAGGAGGATCACTTGAGCCCCAGGAGTTCACGATTACAGTGAGGTATGACTGTACCACTGCACTCCAGCCTGAGAGACAAAGCAAGACCCTGTCTCAAAAAATAAATAAATAAATAAATAAAAAACAAAAAGCAAAACTAGACTTTTGCTTTGTGGAAGACACTGTTTAAGAGAATGAAAAGACATGGTATAGAGTGGGAGAAAATATTTGCAAATTACATATCTGACAAAGGGCACGCATCTAGAATATATAAAGAACTGTCAAACTCAACAGTATGAAAATAACCCAATTAAAAAATAGGTAAAACATTCTCTTCACCTAAGAGGATACAGGAATGACAAATAAGATGTTCAACATCAGCAGCTATTAAGGAAACGCAAATTAAAACCACAATAATATACCACTATATATCTATTAGAGTGACTAGCATAAAAAATACTAACAATACCAAGTGCTAACTAGGATGTGGACCAAATGAAACTCTCATACATTGCTCAGTGAAATACGAAATGGTACAGAAAGCTGGAACACAATTTGGCAGCTTTGTTGAAAGTATAACATATACTTGCCATATGATCCAGGGATCCCACAAGTGAGTATTTATCCTGGAGAAACGAACACTTATGTTCACACAAATGTTTGTAGCAGCTCTATTCATAATTACTCAAAACCGAAAACAACCTAAATGTTCTTCAACAGATGATCGGATAAACAGTGGTACATCCATACAATGGAATACTACTCAGCAATAAAAAGGAACAAAAATTATTGATATCTCAAGTTATTAACACACACAACTTAGATGACTCTCAAAAGCATTATGCTTAGTTTCCCAAAGAAGCCAGTAACAAAAGCCTATGTTTTCCAAAAGACAAAACCATTGTGTTTGCCAGGGGTTAGGAATGGGGAAGGTATAATGACAAAATGAGTTTTATGGTGTTTTATAGGGTGATGAAACTATTCTGTGTCCTGATTGTGGCAGCAGTTACACAAATTTATGCACAGGTTAAAATTTATAGAACTGTATACCCAAAAAAGGATACATTTTACAGTATGTTAATTTAAGAAATAAAAATTTTTAAAAAGTGGAGAATCCAGGAACTAAGCCCTGAAGAACTCCCAAACAGAAAGAAGAACCAGCAAACGAGACTAAGAACAGTCAGCAAGGAAGAAAGAGAAAGCTACCAGAGGTTGAGAAGGACAACTATTTGAGGACAGAGGAAATGATCAAAAAAGTCAGCTATTGTTGAGATGTTAACAAATGAGTACAAAAGAGTATTCATTGTTTTAAAAATTATATTGTAAAAATTTTCCCATTTCTTATAAATCTTCAAAAACTATTTTTATTCTATTATTATTATTACTTATGTTGTCATCTTGGCTGGAGTGCAGTGGCATGATCATAGCTCACTGTACCCTTGAACTCCTGAGCTCAAGCAATCCTCCTACCTCAGCTTTCTGAGTAGCTGGGACTATAGGCACATGCCACTATGTCCTGCGAATTTTTCTTACTTTTTTATAAAGACTAGTCTTGAACTCCTGGCCTCTAGCAATGGTCCCGCCTCAGCCTCCCAGAGTGCTGGGACTACAGGCATGAGCCACCATGCCCGGCCAGAACTTTCATTTTTAAAGGTTATATATATGCCATCTTGCAGAGGTGCCATCATTTCCAATTTGGACCTATTATCAAATAAACTTTACATGTACTCTGTACCCTCAAATTTCTCTCAATTCAATATTACATCATTGGAACTAATTTCCAGATCAAAGGGCATTTTTAAGCTCATGATACATCTTCCTAAAAAATTTACCTCTTTATACTCATCAGCTATGTATGGAATACTCACTTTACTAGGGTGAAGTACAATTTGAAGGGCAAACAACAGAAACTTGTTTAAATTCACAACTCACTGCTAGTAAGGTGAAAAACACAGATGTATCACCCCAAAATATGCCTCTTTGACATAAAATTATTTTTGAGCTAAAAGCAACTAAGAAGCAACAAACAGGGGGAAAGCTCTCCATATCCCCCTGCTTTTCTGCCCAAAGACAATATACAAATTCTCCTTTACTGGTGATAACTCAAGGCTTTTATCAATCCCAAGATGACATCAGAGGATTCTCTGGAAAAGAAATTTTACTACATTGGTTTCCTTCTATTTATTTACCTTCCACAGTTTCTCACCTTTGGAAGCCTACAATTGCTTTCCTTTGTCCTGTCATTTCACTACAAATTTATTATTCTCTATTGAAGATGTTATATAAGCCAAGTTCTAAGCCACTGCTTTGAGTTTTCACTGAGGTTTCTCCTGCATGATGTACGCTGCATACATTAATAAACTTGTTTTTCTCTTGCTATTCTGTCTTCTGTTACAGGGGTCCGTCCCAATTTGTGGGGTCCATCTCAACTTGTGGGGTTGAGCAAAAATTTTATTTCCTCCCTGACAAAGGTAAAATATTTCCCATTTCTTTTGCTAACTATATTTCAATTTATTCCTAGTGAGTGAAAACACTTTCTCATTTCTTTTGATGTTTATATTTCGTATTTTGCAAGCTGTTAGTGGCATAGTCAGTAAATCAAAATCAACAAATGAGGCCAGGTGCAGTGGCTCTTGCCTGTAATTCTAGCACCCTGGGAAGCCGAGGTGGGAGGATTGCTTGAGGTCAGGAGCTTGAGACCAGCCTGAGCAAGAACAAGACCCCCATCTCTACTAAAAATAGAAAAAACTAGCCAGGCATGTTGCACACCTATAGTCTCAGCTACTCGGGAGGCTGAGGCAGGAGGATCACTTGAGCCCAGGAGTTTGAGGTTGCTGTGAGCTATGATGACGCCCACTGCACTCTAGCCAGGGCAACAGGGTGAGACTCTGTCTCAAAAAAAAAAAAAAAAAATCAACAAAGAAAAACACACAAAATACAACTCCTAGTGGCACTCTTATCACTAGAGATGACAAAGAGAAAAGTATGATTCTTCCCTATGCAGGTCCTCAATTTTAAATAGCCTCACAACAGAAGCTGCCATTTTTATAATGCCACATAGCTCTTAAAGTTGGAGAGTCATCTCAGATGAACTGTTCCACCACAGATCATCTACCCCCTTTTCACCTCAGCATAAAACAGAGATTATTACAGAGATCTTGGCACAGAAAGGTATTTCTAAAGCAGGAGTCCTTTAACTAATATTTCAGAAACTAATGGTAGACTTTAAAGTTATGTTCAATTCTATTATAAGTGGGAGGAAGAAACACAGCTAGTGACAGAACAAGATGATCTCTAAGCTGGCAGCTGCCCTGTCCATTATAATCCTCCCCTTTGGGCTTCCAACATAGCAGCTGACTAGAATTCTAAAGAAAGCACCAATTCTGCATTATGCTACTTTCACCTCTTCCTTTCCTTTCCTGAACTTAAGACTTTAGAAATAAAAATTGGCTCTTCATTACAAAAAGACTATAATCCCTGATTTGTTAATAAGCCTTTTTTCCTTTTCCTTTTTTTTTTCTTTTAATATAAAAAGCTCACACTCTGTTAAGCAGCTCTGGGCTTTGCCCTTCAAAAAGTTAGGCATTTAAGCTTACAATTTCTATTTGTAAAACAGGAAAACAAATAGTAAGTATTTCATGGGGTACTTAAAAGAGACTAAATGCATATAAAGTGCTTAGTGGAGATCTAGACACCATAACTTAAAACCTTACTTCTTTCTAGAGCCTAAAAGGGGTGCCTTCCTACTTTGAAAATAAATCTATTAAGAGGTAAAAATAACCTTGTTGGGCTCAAGTTAGAAGAGCTGGTATGACTAAAAGGAAGTCAAAAGTAAAGAAATAGAAGGGCTGCTAAACTTCTGCAAGATTATCTCTGCTTAGGTTAGTCAATAATAGTATAAGCATACATCGTTTTATTGTGCTTTGCTTTATCATGATTCAAAGATACTGTGTTTTTTACAAACTGAAGGCTTGTGGCAATTCTGTGTCAAGAAAGTCTATTAGTGTCATTTTTCCAACACATGTTCATTTCCTGTCTCTGTGTCACATTTGGTAATTCTCACAATATTTCAAACTTTTTCATAATTATCATATCTGTTACGGTGATCTGTATCAGTGATCAACGTCATTATTGTAATTGTTTGGGGGTACCACAAACTATGCCCATGTAAGACAGAAAAATTAATCAATAAATGTATGGGTCAATGGAAAAGAACCTAAACTCTGTAAAATAATTTAAAGAGGTTTATTCTGAGCTGGTTATGTGCAACCATGGCCTGGAGAGCCACACCCAAGAAGCCCTGAGTGAGTGGTCTGGCTGAAGCTGGGTTACAGTTTGGTTTTATACATTTCAGGGAGACAGGAATTACACATAAAGTCATAAATCAACACATGGAAGGTGTATTGTGGCTTGGCCCAAAAAGGCAGGACATCTCGAAGCAGGGAATTACAGGTTATAGGTGGGTTTAAATATTATTTGATTTATAATTGGCAAAAGAATGAGGCTTGGAATGTTTTAAATTAAGATAAGAAAGTCTGTTAATCAGAGACAAGCCACTGGACATACACCAAGACTCAAGAAACCTATTAAGTAAATTGGTGACCTGTAGGTGTGGTTTAAACTTTGTCTTGCATAGCCTTAGGCCTGTTAATGAACTACAAAGGATATTTCCAAGAATGAAAGAGGGCATAAAGAGGCATGTCTGATCTCCCTTCTCATGGGCAGCTTTAGAGTATTTCTGGGGTCCCCTTGGCCAAGAGGGGTTCCATTCAGTTGGCTAGGGGGCTTAAGACTTTATTTTAGTTCACATATATGTTCTGACTGCTCCACTGACCAGCTATTCCTTTTCCTTAGGCTTTCCTATTTCCTGAGACACAACAATATTGAAATTAGGCCAACTGATAACTCTGCAATGGCCTCTAAGTGTTCAAGTGAAAGGAAGAGTTGCACAGCTCTCACTTTAAACCAAAAGCTAGAAATGATTAAGCTTACTGAGGAAGGTATGTCAAAAGCCAAGACAGGCCAAAACCTAGGCCTCTTGCACCAGTTAGCTAAGTTGTGAATACAAAGAAAAAGTTCTTGAAGGAAATTAAAAGTTCTACTGTGAACACATGAATGGTAAGAAAGCGAAACAGCCTTATTGCTGATATGGAGAAAGTTTCAGTGGTCTGGATAGAAAATCAAACCAACTACAATATCCCCTTAAGCCAAAGCCTAACTCAGAGCAAAGCCCTAACTCCCTACAATTCTATGAAGTCTGAGAGAAGTGAGGAAGCTGCAGAAGAAAAGTTGGAAGTTAGCAGAGGTTGGTTCATGAGGTTTAAGGAAAGAAGCCATCTCCACAACAAGGAGAAGCAGCAAGTGTTGATGTAGAAGCTGCAGCAAATTATCCAAAAGATCTAGCTAAGATCATTGATGGTGGCTAGACACTATAGATTTTCAGTGTAGATGAAACAGCCTTCTATTAGAAGAAGATATCACCTAGGACTTTTATAGCTAGAGAGGAGAAGTCAATGCCTGGCTGCAAAGCTTCAAAGGACAGGCTGACTCTTGTTAGGGGCTAGTGTAGCTGGTGATTTTAAGTAGAAGCGAATGCTCATTGACCATTCCAAAAACTCTAGAGCCCTTAAGAATTATGCTAAATCCACTCTGCCTGTGCTCTAGAAACAGCATAACAAAGCCTGAATGATAGCACATCTGTTCATAACGTGGTTTACTAAATATTTTAAGCCCACTATTGAGACCTACTGATTAGAAAAAAAAGATTCCTTTCAAAATATTACTGCTCATTGACAATGCGCCTGGTCATCTGATACATGTCACTAAGTGTTGCTTTCATGCCTGGTAACACAACATCCATTCTGCAGCCCATGGATCAAGGAGTAATTTTGACTTTCAGGTCTTATTATTTAAGAAACACATTTTGTAAGGCTACAGCTGCCATAGATACTGATTTCTCTGACGGATCTGGGTAAAGTAAATTGAAAACCTTCTAGATAGGATCCACCATTCTCTATGCCATTAAAAATGCATGGGAGGAGGTCAAAATATCAACATTAACAGGAGTTCGGAAGAAGTTGATTCCAACCTTCATGGATGACTTTGAGGGGTTCAAGACTTCTGTGGAGGAAATAACAGCAGATGTGACGGAAAACACAAGAGAACTAGAATTAGAACTGGAGGACTTCTCTGACCATTTCAGATCAAGTAATCTCTTTCTTGGCCTAAGCTCTAAACACCTTTTGCCTAAAACAGCAATTGTTACATTAACTTGGGACATTTTTTATACTGTATTTACTATAATTTATTACTTCCTGTTTTTAAGTCTTTTTTTCTCAAGATTAAGTTTCTACAGGTACAGAATATGCTTCTCTGTCTGATGAAACCAGCCAAGTGCTTTGCTAATAAATAATAAAAAGGATGAACTCATTTTAAAGTGTGACACTTTTTGCAACAAAAAAATAAAAGCTATAACAGTATCTTTTCTTTTTCTACACAACTTTTTTTCATAATCACTACTCTAAGGAATAAAATTAAATTTAACTTAATTTAAATAAATTTAATTGATTGACTTTAATTCAATTTCTCCCTAATAAGAGAAATTAAATACCAAAAGGGTAAGATTTTTTTAGGGTAGCACAAGCTTTGGAGAATCACAAACCATTGTAAATGTCTAAGTTATTATCACCCCTGTTGAAAATGCAGGGTCTATACCTATCAAAATCATAGACTTGAAGGTGAAGTTCAAACAGGAAACATTTGCTTCTGTTAGGAGTAGCAGCTTTTTCTGATTATGTAACCATAGCTATCAACCTACTTTGGATTCGAACCGCTCTGTTACACAGAAAGGAAGAGCATATTTTCTCTCTTGGTTAAGGCAATTTGAAATATTTGAGTTCAGCCAGCAGGAAATAGCTTGTAGTCAATACCCAAGTTTATAACTCTACACTGTATCACAATCACATGGGTTTTTATTACTGTTATTTGGGGAAAGGAAATATTGCACAATACAGAAAAATACAAAGTACTATTACTTATTTATCGGACCCCACCCATTCCCACCTCTGCCCATCCACACTCCCACCCACTTAAAGGCAGGGATTACATGCCTTATTTATAGTCATTTTCCTAGCATATGTTGACACATCATTTTTTTCTTACTAATAGAAACAATATACTTGTCCATTTTCTAGAATCCTAAACACATTGTAATGAGGACAATTAAAAGCAGTTCTGATCCCACCACCCAGAAATAACTACTGATAATATTTCTGATATATTTTTATCCAGTCTTTAATTTGTTTTTTAAAAAGTTCTGTAATACACAGTCTTATAGCAATTTTTAGCCTTAAGGCTAAAATTAAAATAATTACCTGCTAATTCCTATAAAGATAGCTTTAGAATTGGCAATAAAGGAATTTAGTCTAGATTGTTTGGGACATGCACAAATTTGATTATTTCTTGTAGCTTTTTGTTTTAGATATTCAGATTCCCAAGATCCACAATTTAGAAAGGTGATACAGTTTAAGAAATTCAAAGCAAACTCCATCAGAGGCTAAGTAGTTATTTCAACCATCTATCAATTTTTTAATGAGCAAAATTTTAAATAAAACATATGTTGTGATCCATCCCTAAAGTTATCTTACCCATGTTGTGGCCAAAATACCAACTGCCAAAAAGTATAAATAGTCCTCATGTGTTCCCAAAGTCAAATAGCAAAGTTTTCAAAATTTGAGTATTTCAGAAATTTATTCTAATGAGCTTAAAACTTTATTTTTAAATGTCATGCTTAATGGTCTCTATGAAAGAGAAGTTGAATGTCTCCACTCTTCTTATCCAGTTCTTCATTCTTCACAAGGTTGAATCAGGATCTTGTCTTTCAATTCTACCCTGAAGAGAATGAAGGGCTTGCTATGATTTATTATATTCAGAGACACTGATTGGACCACATTTCCTCTATTGTGTTTTCCTCCTGTGAAGTTTGGTCTTTTCATGCAACTAGAGAGGTAAGATCTATAATTCGGTCCTAGCTAACTGTATTTCTTCAATGGGACTTGAGGCCAAACCTACTGCTGATGATAGAAAGTGTCATCCTGCCTTTCTTAGTCCCCTATACAGATGTCATCCCTGAAAGAGGATCTTGGGTGAAGGAGTGATCTAGGGTGGGACTTAGGAATTCTTGTGTTCTGACCAAAAGAACCTTTTAATATCTTCTCCCTAACAGCACCCCCTTCTCATTATTTCTTCATTTTCCCTCTTTTTGAAGGTGTAGTTGTTCTGAGACATTAAGCTACTTGCATTTGGGAAGGACTTGTTTAGCCATTTGCAGATAAGATTCTTTACACAACTGTTTGCATTTGACAATATGATCACTGATTTTCCTCTGCATTTAATCACTGCACCTTGCATATAGCAGACACTCAAGTATTTTCATATGTTATAATTTATAATACCATTATCTACAGCCCTGAGGGACAGGCATCATTAACACCAACCTACAAATGCATGGAGAAGTCAAGGAGCTTGTTCAAGCCCCAGAGCTAGTTGGTGAAACTGGCATTCAAAACTCTAGGTGTCATCTAACTCCATGGTTCATGCTCTTCTCACTATACCAGGCTGCCTCTCTAAGGAAATAGAGTGGTACTAAAAGAACTGAAAAAGTGAAAAAGTCCTTTTCTTATATTCTAGATAAGAATTTGAAGATTGCCAGGCTCCCAAAGTGGGCCGCTCTTAATTGATCTCCCCATACATAGGATGACATTTAATACTCAAACCTAAGAGACTAATGTGAATGATATGCATGTGCTTACCAACCAGTCTCTTCCATCACAGGAAACTGGAAATGTCTGCCATATACTCCCAGCAGCAAAGCAATCACAAACTTTTCCAAAGTTGACGCACAATGACTCAGAAAAGTTTTTAAAAGTTTGTATAGGTCATAGTACAACTTAAAATCCATCCAAAAAAAATTACCTTTTCTCTAATATTCTTCTCTTCTTGGAACAACCTTATTTGGATGAAAAATGGAAGAGACTGTGTCATTCCCTTTCATTTTTTCCTCAAAGAAAGGATGTGCTGAATAAAAAGTTTTCCCTGGCCCGGCATGGTGACTCACGTCTGTAATCCTAGCACTTTGGGAGGCCCAGGTGGGAGGACTGCTTGAGACCAGGAGTTTGAAACCAACATGAGCAACATAGCAAGACCACGACTCTACAAAAAACCAGAAGGATTAGCTGGGTGTGGTGGTTTACCCTTTGTATTCTCAGTTATGCAGGTGGCTGAGGCAGGAGCATCACTTAAGCCTAGGAGTTTCAGGATGCAGTGAGCTTTGATAACACCACTGCACTCTAGCCCTGGCAACACAGCAAGACCCTGTCTCTCTCATTCATTCATTCATTAATAAATAAATAAATAAATGTCTTCCTTAACGAATGGCTCATCTCACAAACATCTCACCAAAAAAATGTATATGTAGGTATTCATTAGGAAATATTTCTTACAGTTATAAAGTTTTTCTAACTTCATTCTTTTAGGACACCTGTCATTGCCCTTTAGATAACTCAGTAACATAACAATTCTTTCATGTCATGCTAAAAATAAAAAAAGCTGGTTCTTCCAGTTTCAGACCAGTGGAGTTAGTTCTCCAATATCTATTAGGTTGGTGCAAAAAAACTGCAGTTTTAGTATTGTTGAAGTTTGCCATTTGTTATTAGAATAGCTTCCTAAATAAATGTGGTTATGTTATACATCATTTTAACGTGCATTTCTCACTTTATGTTTTTTTGCTAATGACTTGTTACTTGTTGGTTATATTTATTTTAGACTATGGAAATGATGTTAGACAAAAAGCAAATTCCAGTGATTTTATTCAAGTTGAAAATGGGTCGTAAAGCAGCAGAGACAACTTGCAACATCAACAATACAGTTCGCCCAGGAACTGCTAATGAACGTACAGTGCAGTGGTGGTTCAAGAAGTTTTGCAAAGGAGACAAGAGCCTTGAAGATGAGGAGCGCAGTGGCTGGTCATCAGAAGTTGACAATGACCAGTGGAGAGCAATCATCGCAGCTGATCCTCTTACAACTACAGGAGAAGTTGCCAAAAAACTCAATGTCGACCATTCTATGGTTGTTCGGCATTTGAAGCAAATTGGGAAGGTGAAAAAGCTCGATAAGTGGGTGCCTCATGAGCTGACTGAAAATAAAAAAAATCATCATTTTGAAGTGTTGTCTTCTCTTCTGGTACACAACAACAACAAACCATTTCTTTATAGGATTGTAACATGCGATGAAAAATGGATTTTGTACGAAAACTGGCTCAGTGGCTGGACCAAGAAAAAGTTCCAAAGCACTTCCCAAAGCCAAACTTGCACCAAAAAAAGGTCATGGTCACTGTTTGGTGGTCTGCTGCCGGTCTGATCCACTACAGCTTTCTCAATCTCAGAGAAACCATTGCATCTGAGAAGTATGCTCAGCAAATCAATGAAATGCACCAAAAACTGCAATGCCTGCAGCTGGCATTGGTCAACAGAAAGGGCCCTATTCTTCTCCACAACACGCAACGCCTGTCATACAACCAACACTTCAAAAGTTGAATGAATTGGGCTACGAAGTTTTGCCTCATCCGCCATATTCACCTGACCTCTTGCCAACCGACTACCACTTCTTTAAACATCTCCACAACTTTTAGCCGGGAAAACACTTCCACAACCAGCATGATGCAGAAAAATGCTTTCCGAGAGTTCGTCAAATCCCAAAGCACGGATTTTTACGCTACAGGAATAAACAAACTTATTTCTCGTTGGCAAAAATGTGTTGATTGAAATGTTTCCTATTTTGATTAATACAGCTGTGTTTGAGCCTACTTACAATAATTTAAAATTCACAGTCCGAAACCACAATTACTTTTGCACCAACCTAATATGAAGAGTTATGTCTATGTGTATGTATATACACTCCCTATATATACTTGGGTACTGACTGCAAGTTATTTCCTACTGGCTGATATCAAATATTTCAAATGGCCTTAACCAAGAAAAATTAAGGATCTATTATTCATTACCTTTATTTCAGTATCTACTGGCTACCCAAAGCAACAAAATCCTAACCCTGCCTACAGCACGTTAGAGGTAAAGAAGAAAAAAACATTCTTCAAATTACAAAATTCTTTTGACTTAGGACATGTTAATACATATTTTGTTGCTATTGTTATTCAAATAACCTATAAAAGCATGCTCAAGATCCAATCCCTGTGCTTTTATTGCTAACTTTATTTTCTAGCTTAAAACAAGACTATCACTGAAACAGCAAAAGAACTGGAAAATTTCATGACGTATCTTGGTTAATAAAGCTCTCTATTAAATTCATTTTTACTAGAAGATCTGTCAGTATCAAACAGTGAATGACTCACAGTAAAGTTCACTATTAACACAGGCTTAATTTACGATGTGAGGTGAAAACCATAGGGCAGTAAAAAGCTCTGCTTTAACTCCTCCACCACTAGGTTGAATATTCCCAATCCAAAAATCTAAAATGCTCCATGCTCTGAACTTTTTGAGCACTGACATGATACTCAAAGAAAATGTACACTGGAGCATTTCAGATTTTTGGATTAGGGATGCTGGACAAGTATACAAATATTCCAAAATCCAAAGCACTTCTGGTCCCAAGCATTTCAGATAAGGGAGACTCAACCTATAATGTCTTTCCAGCACACTAGTCCATAGGTCAGGTGAGAGCTGTAGGAGATTAAACAGAAAAAAGAAAAGGAAAAGAATCCTTTAGAGATACCCAAAAGATTAAATACAGAATCCTTAAGAGCAGGAGCCAGTAGGATTTCTTCACCAGAATAGACAGGCCCAGGCTAAGAAAGGAATGACTGCATGTATTTAAACCATCCCAAAAGTGTGATTCATTTCAGTCTTCCTAGATTTCCACTGATACTCTCTTAATGGCAGAAGAGCAGAATATTGTTTTTACAAATAAAAGGAGATTATAGGAGAGTCTAAGAAAGAATGTAAATCAGACATCAAAATTCTTCCTGAATGCCAGGCCAGATTGTGGGGACTAGGAATAGGAGACAGGGATGAATAGGTAAGAAGTGAAAAACAAACACAACAAAAAACAAAACAAAAACCAATGTGATACTAAATCCATAGGAGCAAAACTTAAATTCTGGACTTTTGAGCACCACACCATCCAAGAGCAATTTAGAAGACAGAAAATGGGAGAGAATTAACATACAACAGTTGTTGAGTACTTGGTTATGTAATCCAAGTACTTTATATATGTTATCACTAATTCTTACAATAACTCTGCTAGAAAGATACTATTAGCTCATTTCTCAGATGACCTGACCATGTGGTATGATACAAATAAAATTGCAGAGTAAGATTTGGAATTCTGCCTTTGGCACTTATGAGTCTTTAAATCTTGGGCAATTAATAACTCTGAAAACAACTAAACCCTCTGCTAACAATAGAGGAAAAGAAAACCATTAATAGTATTGTAGAAGTATACATGCCTTATTAAATATCTTCCTGTCCAGGGATCATTTGTCCTGAACTACCAAAACCAGCACATTTTAAGGGCTCCCACAACCACCTAATTGTTTGGCTTTCTGCACTTAAGTAGTTAAACTGACCACTGATCTAAGACTAGGAATGGGTGACTAAAAGCCTTTTCCATGAGGAGGGAGTGGAGAATAATTTTTTAAGATAAGGCCAGATAAAGATATCACAAGAAAACAAACAAACAAAAAAAAACTACAGACCAATATTCCTTATGAATACAGATGCAAAATTTCTCAATAAATTACTAGCAAACCAAATTTACCAGCACACACATACACACACACACACACACACACACACATATATATATACATATATATATATATATATTTTTTTTTTTTTTTTTTTTTAAGAGACAGAGTCTCACTATGTTGTTCAGGCTGGACTCAAATTCCTGGGCTCCAGTGATTGACCTTCCTGAGCCTCCCACATAGCTGAGTCTACAGGCATGTGCCCCGGGGCCCAGCTCCAGCAGCATATTAAAAAGATTATACAACATACCAAGTTGAATCTATCCCAGTAAAGCAAGGTTGGTTCAACATATGAAAATCAATATAATACACTATAGTAATAGAATTAATTTTAAAAAATATGATCATCTCAATATAACTCCTACTCTTATGTGGAAAATATTTTAAAGCATGCATTCCTGATTTAGATATGCAATTTCTTGTTTTTAACAAGAGATGTTTAAGGCTGGGTATGGTGGCTCATGCCTGTAATCCTAGCTCTCTGGGAAGCCAAAGTGGGAGGATTGCTTGAGGCCAGGAGTTCGAGACCAGCCTGACCAAGAGCAAGACCCCCATCTCTACCAAAAATAGAAAACATTAGCTGGGCATGGTGGCACACACCTGTAGTCCCAGCTACTCAGGAAGCTGAGGCAGGAGGATCACCTGAGCCCAGGAGTTTGAGGTTGTAGTGAGCTATGATGACTCCACTGCACTCTACCCAGGTTGACAGAGCAAGACACTGTCTCAAAAAAAATAAAAAGAAAAGTTGATTTATTTTGTTGATGAAGATAAAAAAAAAATGAGTGGAAGGAATGTACACCAAGCCCTATCTTTAGACCTTAACAATGAAGTTTCTGCCTTTTCCAACTATCAGACTGTACTGGATGCTTGGAGGTAAGCTAAATTCAAATTAATATGAATAAAATGTATGTTCTAAGTACAGATAACCTCCCCCTACCCTTTTTTTTGAGACAGGATCTCACGCTGTTGCCCAGGCTGAAGTGCAGTGCCCTCATCATAGCTCACTGTAAATTCTAACTCCTGGGTTCAAGTGATCCTCCTGCCTCAGCCTCTTGAGTAGCTGGGACTACAGGCATGCGCCACCATGCCCAGCTAATTTTTCTATTTTTTGTAGAGACGGGATCTCACCATGTTTCCCAGCTGATCTCAAAACTCCTGGCCTCAAGTGATCCTCCTGCCTTGGCCTCCCAAAGTGCTAGGATTATAGATGTGAGCCACTGCACCTAGTCCTAAGAGTCTTTTAAAAAATACTTCAATAATATTCTTCAGATTATGAGACTGACATACTGCCTGCTGCGGTAAGAAGGCCCTACTATAATATTCTTAATAATGAAACAAAGATTATATACCTTATATGACAATTTACAACTTTTAAAATGTAATCATTTAGAAATCTGGCTTTAATATAGCTGACTAGAGGCATCCTGTATTCACCTCTTCCACTAAGAACTAAAATTTTAAGTAGATAATCACAGTTTGAGTAGATCATCCAAGAGAGAACACTGGAATTCAACAGAAAAATGACAAGAAACACCTAAAGCAAGGAGGAAGAGGGAACAAGGCAGACTGCTTGGCCAGGATTGGCTCAGAATTGGGAAAGACTCCCCATTGCAGGGAAAGCATAAATGAGAAATCTGTAGCAGCCCACATCCCCACCAAAAGCCCCTGCAATCCTAGCCACAGGGCCCCCAATACCCGCTGGCCCTGAAACTAACATAGGGAGCTGCCTGGATGGTACTGCCCCAGGGAGGGAGCTTATGCTGGGTCTCGTACTCCCCCCAAGTCCCAAGCAGCTATAGCAAGGCACCATTTTGATAGTGCAGCTCATAACAGGCTGCACACTCTCCTGGGGCCCAGAGGTGCTGGGGCTGAGGCATGAATGAAGGATGGGCTGCTAATGAGGCTGAGGCATATGTGAGGCAAAGGCTGCTGAGACAGAGGCTAAAGCACAAACAAAAAGCACGTTTCCCACCTACTAGCATAGGCTGCCACCACTGAAGGCATTTCTGCCTTCCCCAGTGGCAGGGCTGCAGTGCAGCCACTGCTGCCTCCAACCCGAGCACTCTGCCAAGGGCCTGAGGATTGCCCAGCCCCTGTCTACCATGGGAGGTGACTGCACACACCATCAGGGTCTCAAATACAAGCCCATCCAGCCTGGCTTCACCACCCCCCAATGACAGAGCACGCAATCCAGGGAATTGCCTGGAATTGTCCAGGCCAGTTCACAATCATTGGCACCTGAGGACTTCCTCCTGGGCACCTGCCACTACCACCGCAGCTGGCATCAACCTATACACGCCACCTGGGGGCCTGCCCAACACATCACAGCTACCACCAACAATGGCGCACACCACTCAGAGCCCAGAGGATCATCCTGCCACTTCTAAGAGTCACTGTTTGTGCCATGCCTGCTGCTGCAGGGCCTAATAACCTGCCTACCCACTCAGCCCACCACTGCTACTATCAGCATCTAAGCAAACCACATAGAGGCTTAAGAATTGGCTTGCCTGGACCTGCTGATGATACCAGTGCCAGCATATGTGGCCCTGGGGCCCAAGGACAGGCCTTTTGAGCCAACCACTGCCACTACTAGGGCCCCAAAACAGGCTCATCCAACATCCCATTCCCCAGCAAACTACAGCATCCAATAACAACTGCACCCTAAGCCACTGAGGAAATCACAGACACCACTGATGTTTATAGCTAAAGAAATCATGCAGAGATTACACTACTGCACACACCCAGAATCAAAACCAAAGTGCTCTACCCTATCAATAGCATAGATACTCTTCAGGAAAATGTCCCGCCCTACAAAAGCAAATCCAAAAAATTGGAAGAAGCAACTGTTACAACAGATGTGCAAACATCCACGTAAGGACACAGGAAACACAAAAAAGCAAGGAAATATGACACTTCCAAAGGAACACAATTCTATAGCAACACATCCCAATCAAAAAGAAATTCATGAAATCCC
The DNA here is from genome assembly GCF_041146395.1 of Eulemur rufifrons. Lineage (NCBI taxonomy): Eukaryota > Metazoa > Chordata > Mammalia > Primates > Lemuridae > Eulemur > Eulemur rufifrons. Next base: position 90,041,438 of record NC_090990.1, read on the forward strand.
AGAAAAAGAATTCAAAATATTGATTCTAAAACAGCTCAGTGAGATAGAAGAGAATTCTGAAAAATAATTTAGGACATGAATGAGGAATTTACAAAAGCAACAGATATCATAAAAAAGAACAAAATAAAAGTTTTAGAACTGAAGAATTAATTGAATGAAATAAAAAATACATTTGAAAACTTCAACAACAGACTAGATCAAGCAAAAGAACGAATCTCAGAACTTGAAGACAGGAGGTCTGAAATAACCCAATCAAACAAGAATAAAAAAAAAAAAAACAAAAAGAATGAACAAAGCCTTCATGACATATGGGATATCATGAAGCAACCAAATGTAAGAACTTTCAGCATCACAGAAAGCAAAGAGAAACCAAAAGGGATTGAAAGACTACTTAATGAAATAATAGATGAAAATGTCCCAAGTCTTGCAAGAGATTTAGACATCCAGATACAGGAGGCTCAAAGATCCCCAAATAAACAGAATGCAAAAAGGCCTTCACAGCACATTACAGTCAAACATTCAAAAGTCAAAAACAAAGAGAAAATTCTGAAAACAGCAAGGAAAAAATGTCTAGTCACCTCTAAAGGAGCCCTCATCAGACTAACAGCAGATTTCTTAGCAGAAAGCTTACAGGCCAGGAGAGAATGGGATAATATATTTACAGTGCTGAAAAGAAAAAAAAAAAAAAACTGCCAACCAACAATAGTATACCCAGCAAAGTCATTCCCTATAGGAGAAATAAGGTTTTTCCTAGATAAGCAAAAGCTGAGCAAATTCATCACCATTAATCCCTCCCTACAAGAAATGCTTAAGGGAGTCTTTTACTCAGAAGCAAAAAAATAATAACATCATGAAAAGACATGAAAATATAAAAACCACTGGTAGAGCAAGCACACAAACAAGGAAAAAAAAAAAACCCCAAATGTCACCATGACAGATTACCACCGAGCCACAATGATGAACAGTAAGAGAGAAAGAAAGCAATAAAGGACATACTAAACAACCAGAAATTGAGTAATACAATGACAGGATAAGCCTTCACATATCAAGGACAATCTTGAATGTGCATGGATTAAACTTTCCACTTAAAAGGTATCAACTGGCAGCATGGATAAAAAATGAAGACCCACTTATATGCTGCATATGAGAACCTCATCTCACCTGTAAAGAAACATATAGACTAAAAGGGATGAAAAAAGTTATCCTATGTAAACAGAAACCTTTAAGTGAGCATAAGTAGCTATACTTATATTAGACAAAACAGATTTTAAATAAATAAATAGTGAAAAAAGAAAAAGGTCATTATATAATGATAAAGGGGTCAATTCAGCAAGAAGATATAACAAATTTAAAGATGTATGCACCCAACACTGGTGTACTCAGAAATATAAAGCAAATATTATTAGACCTTAAGTGAGAGATACACACCAATAAAATAATGGGGTATTTCAACATCTCAGTCTCAGATTGTACAGATTATGTAGGCAGAAAATTAACAAAGAGGCCACATGCGGTGCCTCACGCCTGTAATCCTAGCACTCTGAGAGGCTGAGGTGGAAGGATCGCTGGAGCTTGGGAGTTCGAGGACATCTTGAGCAAGAGTGAGACCCCATTTCTATCAAAAAGAAAAGAAAAGAAAAAAAAAAAAACAAACCCAGCAGGGCATTGCTGCATGTGCCTGTTGTTCCAGCTACGAGGAAGGGTGAGGCAGAAGGATTGCTTAGAGCCCAGGAGCTGGAGGTTGCAGCGAGCTATAGAGCTACAATGACGCCACTGCACTCTACCAAGGGAAGCAGAGTGAGACTGTCTCAACAAAAAACAAAGCAAATGAGCACCCCTAGGACACAAAACTCAAACCCTTACGTTAAAAAAAAAAAAAAATAAGAAACATTGGATTTAAGCTATAATTTTTTTTTTTTTGGAGACAGAGTCTCCCAGGATAGAGTGCTGTGATATCAGCCTAGTTCACTGCAACCTCAAATGCCTGGGCTCAAGTGATCCTCCTGCCTCAGCCTCCCTGGGACTCCTGGGACTCCTGGGACTCCAGGCATGTGCCACCATACCCAGCTAATTTTTTCTATTTTTAGTAGAGATGGGGTCTTGCTCTTAATCAGGCTGGTCTCAAACTCCTGAGCTCAAGTGATCCTCCCGCCTCGGCCTCCCAGAGTGTGAGGATCATAGGCATGAGCCACTGTGCCCAGCCTTAAGCTATACATTAAACCAAATAGACCTAACAGACACTTACACAACATTTCATGCAACAGTAAAGAAAATAAATTCTTCTCACCAGCACACAGAAATTCTCCAGGGTAGACCATGTTATGACACAGAAAAAGTCGCAACAAATTTAAAAATACTGAAATAATGTCAAGTATCTTCTCAGACCATAATGGAGTGAAACTGGAAATTAATAACAAAATGAACTTTGGAAACTATACAAATACATAGAAATTAAACATGCTCCTAAACCACTACTGAGTCAATGTAGAAATTAAGATGAAAATTAAAAAAATTCTTTAAACAAATAAAAGTGGAAACACAACATACCAAAATCTGTGGGATACAGCAAAAGTAGTGCTAAGAGGAAAGTTTACAGCAATAAATGCCTACATCAAAAAGTAGAAAGATTTCAAATAAAAACTAACAATGCACCTCAAGGAACTAGAAAAACAAGAATAAACCAAACCCAAATTTAGTAGAAGGAAAGAAATAGTAAAGATCAAAGAAGAACTAAATAAAATAGAGACTGTACACACACACACACAAACACACACACACGCACAAAATGAAAACCTGGTTTTTTGAAAAGATAAAACAAAATCAATAAACCACTTGCTAGACTAACCAGAGTTGCTAGAACAAGAGAGAAGACACAAATAAACGAAATCATAAATGAAAAAGAAAACATTACAACTGATACCACAGAAATAACAAAGGATCATCAGAGACTATTATGAATTATATGGTAAAAAACTGAATTCCTGGACACAAACAACCTACCAAAATGGAATCAGGAAGAAATAGAAAATCTGAACAGATCAATAATAGGTAATGAGATTGAAGCAGTAACAAAGTCACCCAACAAAGACAAGTCCAGAACCAGATGGCTTTACTGCTGAATTGTACCAAACTTTCAAAGAAGAGAACTAACACTAATTCCCCTCAAACTGTTCCAAAAATTTGAGGAGGAAGGAATTCTCCCTAACTCATTCTACAAGGCCAGCATTACCCTGATACCAAAACCAGACAAAGACACAACAAAAAAACACTACAGGCCAATATCCCCAATAAATTACCAGCAAACTAAATCCAATAGCACATCAAAAAGATTACATACACCACAATCAAATGGGATTTATCCCATGAACACAAGGATGATTCAACATAGCAAAATCAATAAACATGATATATCACATCAACACAATGAAGGGCAAAAACCATATGGTCATCTCAATAAACATAGAAAAAGTATTTGATGAAATTCAACATCCTTTCATGAAAACCCTCATTAAACTAAGCACAGAAGGAACACAGCTGAATATAATGAAGGCCATATATGACAAACCCACAGCTAACATCATACTGAATGGGGAAAAGCTGAAAGCCTTTCCCCCTAAGAACTAGAACAAGACAAAGATGCCCACTTTCACCACCCCTATTCAACACAGTACTTTAAGTCCTAGACAGAGCAATCAGACAAAAAAAAGAAATAAAAGGCATTCAAATTGGAAGAGAAGTCATTAAACTGTCTCTCTCTGCTGATATGATCTTATATCTATAAAAACAAAAATATGAAAAAATGCTCAAAATCACTAACCATTAGGGAAATACAGATCAAAACCACAATGAGACATTATCTCCAATTAAAATAGCTTTTATCAAAAAGACGGGTAATAACCGATGCTGGCGATGAAGTGGAGAAAGGGAAACTCTCGCATACTGTTGGTGGGATTGTAAATTAGTACAGCCAGTATGGAAAACAATGTGGAGATTTCTCAAACAGCTAAAAATAGAACTACCATAAGATCCAGCAATCCCACTGCTATTTATCCAAAAGAAAAGAAATCAGTATAACAAAGGATACCTGTACTCACATGTTTACTGTAGCACTATTCACAGCAGTCAAGATATGAAACCAGCCTAAGTGTTCATTAACAGATGAATGGGTAAAGAAAATGTGATATATATACACAATGGAATACTATTCAGCCAGAAAAAAAGAACCAAATCATGTCATTTGCAGCAGCATGGATGAAATGGGAGGTCACTATGGTAAGTGAAATAGGAAGACACAGAAAGACACAGAACGACAAATTTCATATGTTCTCACTCATATGTCTGAGCTACAATAGGTGAGTCATGAAGGTAAAGAGTAGAATGATTGACATCAGAGGCTAGGAAAGGTATGTAAGTGGATGGGCGGGAGGGATGAAGAGAAGGTGATCAGTGGGTACACAGTTAAACAAAAGGTATATAGGTCTAATGTTCAATAGCAGAGTTTGACTATATTTAACAATAATGTACTGCATATTTCGTAGTAGCTAAAAGACAGAACTTCAAATGTTCCTAAAACATAGAAATGATAAATACTCAAGGTGATGGATACCTAAATACCCTGAATTTGATCATTGCACATTCTCTGCATGCAACAAAATATCACATGCACTCAATATATATGTAAAATATCATGCACTAATAAAAAATTTTAATGTAATCATTTAATCCAGGGTTTTTCAGCCATGACACTACACTAACATTTGGAGACAGATAATTCTTTGTTGTGGGGAGCTGTCCTATGCATCGGAGGATGTCGCAGCATCCCTGGCCTCTCTACCCACTAAATACCAGTAGCTTCCTTTCCCAGTGTGACAACCAAAAATATCTCCAGACTTTGTCAAATATACCCTGGAGGGCAAATCACCCCCAGATAAGAACCACTAATTTAATCTTTGCAACAATCCCATGATATATATGAATCTGGCAGAAGTCATAACTGACTGGCACTCAAACTCACATTTTTAGACTTTGAATTCAGTGTGCCTTCCTCTATAATATATCTGTGTTTCCTAATATGCCCCTAACCCCTCTCCCACAGTAAGAAAAATAAGTAAAATTATGACTCTGCATACAAATATATGCAAAGGAAGTAAGATTCATAAAACATATTCTTACTACATGTGATACATTCTTATATTCTCTTTCCTTTTCCTCCCTATATTCTCCACTGCTGATGGCTTCCCACTGAATTGATTTCACAGCCTGCAATCTGAAAACTACTAAGGCAATAAAATGATCAATCTGTTGTATTAGTGTTCTAATGTATTTTATAAAACTTTTCAACATCAACAGATAGTACAAAAGGTATTCTGGTTAACCCTAGTCAGCCCTAGATGATCTGAACCTTCTCTTTCCAGATGCTTTGCTCTGCTAACAAAACCCCAAATTGAATTGATTCCCTAGACTGGGTTCTCCAACATTAGCTAACATCAGAATTATCTAGAGGTCACCTGTTGGAAACACAGATTACTGGGCCTCACTCCAAATTTCTGATTCAAATGGTCTAGGGTGGGACACAAGAATTTGCACTTCTAATGTATCACTCAGAGGTGATACTGATGCCTCTGGTCTAGGGACCAAACTTTCAAACCACTGCCTAGAACTTTCTTTAAAAATGGGGATAGTCACAAACAGAAGACATTTAAAAAAAAAAAAAAGAGAATAACTTGATAAGCTACATACCCATCTCAAGATAAAAGTTAAAATATTTTTTAAATGCTTATTTCAAGACTTAAAAACTAAATAATGTCATGCATCTATATGTTTGATAAATAATGAGTATTTGTCATGTACCATACTAATTGAGGTAACATACTGCTATGGTTTGAATGTGTCCCCCAAAGTTCATGTGTTTTTACAGAAACTTGATCCCCAATGCAACAGTGTTGGAAGGTGGGGCCTAATGGAATGTATTTAGGCCACGAGGGCGCCACTCTCATAATGATTTTTTTATAGTCCTATTGGGTAACTACTTTATTTTTGTCTAGAATTAAACAAAGTCCAAATAGGAAACATATGCTATATTCAAATTAAGATAATTTAATAAATGTTTAATAAAGAGACTATTTTTAAAAGTGTAGGTGGATGCAGGGGAACCACAATATAATAACTCAGGCTACTAACTGCAGAGCTATTCTCACTACTACGCCCATAGGGATGGGGACAGAACGATTACTGAAACTAGGAAACTAGGCTATTTTGAGAGGTGTGTGATATGGCCAGAAATGACACCTCATGAAATGTTGCTAGGAGAATAAAGACTCTAACCTTACTCTTATACCTTCCTCTGACCTCATGTAGGTGCTTGCTCCCTATTGGCAGAACCCAATGGGAAGCTAAGGGGCAATACAGCCTGATTCTCATGAATGATTAATGCCAACTATAAAAAAGCTTGAGGCTAAGAGTTCAACCTTTTGTACTTTCTCTCTCTCTCTCATCCTCTCTTTGCCCTTCTGCCAGGTGATACCTCCTGCCATGTTATGATGCAGCAAGAAGGCCCTCATCACATGCCAGCCCCTCGATCTTAGACTTACCAGCTTCTAGAACTGTGAGAAATTAATTTCTGTTCACTATAAATTACCTAGTCTCAGGTATTCTGTCATAGAAGCACAAAATAGAATAAGTCACATTCCAAGTAAGTCAGTGTCTCCCAAAGTGTGTTCCATAAATGCAGGTTAAATAGATGTTACAAGCGAAGTATTTCATAGTCAAATGAGATTTGAAAATGCTGAATACAAGTCCTACAACAAAGAAATATCTAACTTACTAAAGCCATTAATATACTGATGTTCATAGTAACTCCTCAAAAGGCAGCTACAGAATGTAGCATATCTCAGATTTCTTTTCTCACAGACTCTCCTTTCACTGAGCATCTCAAAAGGCCAATATTCCAGGGAATGGACTCTTGAGGTATGAATTGAGAGAAAGGAGAAAGGTTTAGATACAGCTATGTGTCAAGGACTTCATATACATAGATTAAAATCATCTAATTCTCATAATAATACTGTCAGGTAACTAACTTGCCCAAGATCACAAGGAGGAACCCACATTAAACACCCAGCTGTCTCTGAAGTCCTGCGACACTATCTTTTTAATAAGAAAATATCAAGCAGAATCCTATGAAAAAAAAAATAACAGGAAAAGCAATGAGAACATGAAACATTACATGACATACAAAGGCCAAACAAAAATGGGTTGAGGCTGGGCGCGGTGGCTCACACCTGTAATCCTAGCACTCTGGGAGGCCGAGGCGGGAGGATCGCTCGAGATCAGGAGTTCAAGATCAGCCTGAGCAACAGCAAGACCGCATCTCAACTAAAAATAGAAAGAAATGATTTGGACAGCTAAAAATACATAGAGAGAGAAAAAATTAGCCGGGCATGGTGGCGCATGTCTGTAGTCCCAGCTACTCGGGAGGCTGAGGCAATAGGATCGCTTGAGCCCAGGAGTTTGAGGTTGCTGTGAGCTAAGCTGACGCCACGGCACTCTAGCCCAGGCAACAGAGCGAGACTCTGTCTCAAAAAAAAAAAAAAAAAATGGGTTGAGGCACTAAGAAACCAACCCATTAAAAAAAACAGAAGAGAACTTGAACAGATATTTCACCAATACGCTACTATTCAACATCAGCAGCCATTAAGGAAACAAATTAAAACCACAATGAAATACTGCTATACATCTATTAGAACAGCTAATATAAAAAATACTGACACTATCAAGTGGTGATGAGGATGCAGACCAGTTGGAACTCTTAAACACTGCTGGCGGAAATGCAAAATGTTACAGCCACTTCGGAAAGCAGTTGAGCAGTTTCTTACAAAGTAAAACACTTACCACACAACCTAGCAATCCCATTCCTGAGAAAACTTAAGTTCACACAAAAACCTGTACACAAATATTTATTGCAGCTCTATTCAAAACTGCCCCAAACTGTAAGCAACCTAAATGTCCTTCAATAGATGAAAGAATAAACAAAGTGTGGTATGTCCATACGATGGAATACCACTCAGCAGTAAAAAGGAATGAACTACTGATATACATAACTTGGATCAATCTCAAAGGCATGATGCTGAGTTTCCCAAAGAAGCCAGTCTCAAAATGTTACATACTGTATGATTCTATTTATATGGCATTCTTGAAAAGACAAAACTATAGTTGTGGAGAATAGATCAGTGGTTACCACGTGTTAAGGGTGGACGAAGATGTGACTAGAGAGGGATTGCATGAGGTAGTTTTTTGGTGTTATGGATTTGTTCTTCTGATTGTGGAGCTGCATGAATTTACATGTGTTAAAATTCATAAAACTGTACAGTAAGCCAAAAAAGTCAATTTTACTGTGATAATTTTTAAAATGAAGAAAAAAAGCAAAAATGCGTTGAAGCACATTTTCATACCAGTTATATGAAAATAACAAAAAGTCATGCCATAAATACCATATCACAGAACACCATATTTCAGTAATACGTACAGATGAGAATTTACAGTTTAATTTAACTTGAATTTCCACACTTATTTTAGATCTAAATAAATACCTTATGTTCAGAATTGTGACAAAAGTATAGGTGAAAGTAAGGTCCTTCCTAAACACATAAAATTTGTGGAATTTGGCATTCCAAGATCTTTGCATGTTAGCAGAAACATGTCATTACCTATGTTGTTTAGGCAAAAAAATATGAAATATCTAAGGGATGAAAGGAATGTGCCAATCCTCCTTTCTTCATGGAATTCCCAAAGTCAATGTACTAGCACCTGGTACAATGACTTCAATGCAAGCTCAGAGCTGACATTCCTGGAGAGGGACTCTCAAATAAACCTAGATTGTTCCTAAAAATCTACAATACAACGCTTTGTAATCCAAGTAGTCAGCTGTTTCACTGAGACTATGGAAGTATGCAACAACTGCTTACATATACACTATAGTTTCTGTGCATGAAATGTATATGAATGTGTCTATGTATAGTAGTCTCCCCCTTATCCTTGGGGGATACGTTCCAAGACCCCCAGTGGATTCCTGAAACTGCAGATAGTACCAAACCCTATATATATGCTTTTTCCTATACATATATACCTATGATAGTTTAATTTATAAATTAGGCACAGTAAGAGATTAACAACAATAATAAAATAGAACAATTATAACAATTACAATTTATACTGTATTAAAAGTTATGTGAATGTGTTCTCTCTCAAAATGTACCTTACTGTACAGTACACACCCTTCTTGTGATGATGTGAGATGATAAAATGGCTATGTGATGAGACAAAGTGCGGTGAATGACATAGACGTAACGTAGTGTTTAAAACTTATAAGTTGTTTACTTATGTAATTCTCCATTTAATATTTTCATACCATGGTTGACCACAGGCAACTGAAACCACAGAAAGCAAAACCGAGGATAAGAAGGGGATTACTATATGCATACAGAAACAAAATAACTCAATCCATAAGAAATTATAAAATGCATAACTATCATTAACTCATCAATGTATCAATTATTCAAATATTTACTGAACATCTACTTTGTGCCAAGCACTATAACAAGAATCAGGGACACATCACTAAACTGGAAAGGTGAGATCTGGGCCACCATGTGTCATCTCTAGTTTAATGACACTAACAAGTCTTTATAGCAACCATCTGAAGCAGACAAAGTGGATGAGGGAGAAGGCATTCAAGCTAAAGGGTGACTAATGACAACAAAACCACATAGTATATTTTGGAAACTGAAAAAAAAAATTAGTATGCCACTAGGGTTTCTCTTTGTCTGGTTTTTGTACAGAAGGAGTGTGTGCATGAAATGATGTGCTAAGAAAATGCAAGTAGGAGAGGTAAGCAAAGATCTGACCTTGCAATGCCTAGAATGTCACGCTAAGAAGTTCAGATTTATCTTGCTGGCAATTAGAAGCTATTAAAGAACAGTAATAATATCAAGAATCTTTCCTTCAAATAAATATGTATTTTTAATTTTCTGGATTATAGGGGAGGGGACAAAATATAACAAATATAACAAAATAACAAATATATTAATATAACAAAATATTCACTTATTAACTCTTTTCCCAAGGAACTAAGAGAACATCCTGGTCAGGCACAGTGGCTCACCCGTGTAATCCTAAGCACTCTGGGAGGCTGAGGTGGGAGGACCACTTGAGGCCAGGAGTTCCAAACCAGCCTGGGCAACATAGCAAGACCCTGTCTCTACAAAAAAATTAAAAAATTAGCCAGGTATGGTGTTGTGTGCCTGTAGACCCAGCTACTCAGGAGGCTGAGGCAAGAGGATGGCTTGAGCCCAGGCACTGGAGCAATGATGATGCCATTATACCCTAGCCCAGGCGAAAGAGTGAGTCTCAAATAAAAAAAAAAAAAAAAAAAGAGAGAGAGAGAATATCCTACATAATATTAATAATTGGCATTTGTATTAAACTTTACTCTTGGCTGGGCACAGTCACTCATGTATGCAATCCTAGCACTTTTGGAGACTGAGGCAGGAAAATCACTTGAGGCCAGGAGGTCAAGAGCAGCCTGGGCAAGAGCAAGATCCTGTCTCTACAAAAAATAGAAAAATTAGCTGGATGTGGTGGCACATGCCTATAGTCCCAGCTACTCGGAAGGCTGAGGCAAGAGGATCACTTGAGCAACGATGATGCCACTGCACTATCATCTGGGTGACAGAGACCCTGTCTCAAACAAACAAAAAAAAAACTTCACTCTTTACAAATCATTTTTAAGATACAATGCTAACATTCACATTATTTTATAAAGACTGAAGATGTATGTTGATTGAAAAATTGCTCCTATTTTAACATTCCAATTATATATAAATGAAGGAATATGACTAATTTACTCATTAGCTGAAAATAGTTCAAATTAGTTTTCTGTGGCTCAACATCTCTTTTGGCTCTAATTCCATTACCTCAGTTTAGGTCACCTTCACTCCTCACTTGGGTTTTTCGTGACAGTCTCCTCTTGGCCTCTGGTCTTATCTAACATCACTCTAATATGCATAAACAGCCAAAGATAATTTTTTTTTTTCTAGAGCAGAAGCACATCTGATAACCTTACTACTTTGTTGAAAACCTTCCAGTGATTTCCTCACTGTATTCAAGTTAAAGTCTAAACTCACTGATATGGCATAAAAGGCTCTTTTGTTGTCGTAACCTCTGCATTACTTTCCTGCCCATTCTCTTTCTAGTAAATACTTAACCTCTCCTCACCTTGTGCTTTCTACATACTGAACTCTACAGGTCCCCAAATCCTGTCTTATTTTCGCAAATGTTCCTCAGTCCCAAATGTTTGCTGCCCGTTGCCTCCATTTCCACTTTGTCTACCTAACTCCTACTGCTTTACATCTCAATTTAGAAGTCTCACTCTACTAAAATCTACACATATAAGAAAAAATCTCATTAGAAATGCACAGGATAAGTTAGATTATTGTTCCTAATTTTTCAGTTCCTCCCTATTATGAAACTATATATTTAAGACTTTGCAGTACTACCAGTGAATAGGGAAAGTTATTTCCCTGCCCCGCGGATGTTGAGCTTAGTCATGTGACTTTCTTTGTCAACAACGCGGGCAGTATGCCAGTTTCGAATCTAGGCCTTAGCAGGCTTCACGTGTGTGTTTTTTCTTACCCCCCTATTGTCCTTCTGCTATCTCCATGAGAAGATTATGATACAGAGAACATACCTGTGAGCTTGGAGCCAAATCCAGCTGAACCCCACCAAGCTCAGCTGAGATCAGCCAAATCCCAGCTGACCTAGAGACTCACGAAGGAAAAAAAAAAAAAAAAAAGAAAGAAATCTTGTTTTAAGTCACTGAGATTTTCATATTATTTATTACATAGCATTATTATAGCAATAGCTGATATGATGCATTTCTAATAAAATTTTACCTTTAATTATTAAAAAAACATATTATGTTGTTTTGACTATGAACTAATAGGTCAAAATCCAAAATCAATAAAAATTTTTAACACTTAACAGAAACTAAAAGAATTCAGTTTCAATATATACATCTATTTACCTATTTTAGGTACAGAAAATTACAATATGGCATTTCAGTGGTCAATAAAAATACAACATTAGGATAAAATTCCATGAGAGAAGCAGAATAGAAATACAAAACCAAAGAAAAACAGGAATAATTTACAACTTTCAGCTATTAAAAAAGAACCTATTCATATATATTTTATTTTATTTTATTATTTTTTTTTTTTAAAAACAATAGTTTCATATTTTTTCCCCACCCCCCCATATATATTTTAAAATGGATAATAGTAAGTAATAAATTGCTGTGGTATTTAGTTTCCTGGATATATTTAAAATAATGATGTAGCAATTTTATTTTAAAATGTCATTACAGTCATCCTTTGGTATCTGGGGGGGACTGGTTCCAAGACCTCCAGCAGATACCAAAATCCATGGATGTTCAAGTCCTTTATATAAAATGGCATAGGATTTACATGTAACTATGTAAATAGGTTCCCGTATACTTCAAGTGATCTCTAGATATAATGTAATACAAAGTAAATTATATGTAAATAGTTGTTTTACTGTGTTTTATTTGTATTATTTTATCTGAATTAATTTTTATTGTTTTATTAGTTTTTTTGTGTGGAATAGTTTCAATCCATGGTTGGTTGAATCCACAGATGCAGAACTTGTAGATATAGAGAGCTGATTATATAACACACTAAAAATGGTAGAATTTGTAATTTTTTAAGCTTGTAATGAAAAAAGTTCCTAGATGTCATCCAAAACATGTGCAAGAGAATATATTGCTATTTTCTTTCTTTTGGTGTACAGTTATACGAATTTAATACATGCATGAATTTATGTAACCACTACCTGTTTGTACAGGACACAGAGTAGATACCCTCGTGCTATCCCTTTACAGTCACATTCTCTTCCCACCTATATGGCATTTAGAAGTTCTTTTAGGAAGTATGTGAACAAAAAATTATGAACACTGCTATAAGACACTATTATAGTATGACTTACTAGTCCAATTACTGAGGCTTTAAATTTTCAACCAAATTCTAGTTCACTTAGTAATATTAATAATACCAAAAACATCTGATAAACAATGGTAGACATCTACTCTGTGGACTAACACATTCAAGTCCATCAACAGAGCTGGCTAATATCCTTACTGACTCACAGTCCGTTGCAATGAAAACTTAAGTTTCTCCACAATATCCACAGAGAATGCTATAGCCTAATTTCATCTGAAAACTAGTTATATCTTTACATAGAAATGCTTGGTTATACTATTACAGATAGTATTAAAACACCTGAGTTGAAATTTTCTCCCATTTTCTGCTTGCCTTAGTTTTTTTCAGAAAGTTGAGACTCAGAAATGAAAATCATAAAACCATAAAATAGAAATGAAATTATGTAAGTGTAACACAAACAAGAATAAACCCTTTTGTACAAGAAAGAGTTTTAACCAGTCTTCCTCAAAAGACCAGGCATACCATCAATAGGAGAAGCATCAAAAGTCAAGACCAAGGAACTTTAAACAGTTATGAGAAATATAAGTGGGGAAAGTCAAATATAGGAAATAACCTGAAGTAGTTCTTGTTGAATTATTTAAGAAAATAATTTTACTGTTACCTAAATACTATGGAGAATACTAAGCTAAAAGATACAGAAACTCTGCTCTCAAGGAGCTTAATGTCTAAGTTAGAGATCTGGTTAGAATAAGTTGATTTATACTGTAATGAAGTAAAGTACAACATGTAATTAATTATTTATGCTATAACTATTATAGATACAAGAAAATAGAAATAAAATTCTGTAAGAAACTCTGAGAAACCTCAAAGAATGACTTTTCATATTCACGTTTTCATGTATCCAGAAAACTCTTGACTAATTTATTTTCTCATTTCTGAGAAAAAAAAAACACAATAAAATTACTGAGAGAAAAAAATCTCTAAAGTAACTATCATTGGTCAAAGACGTTCTTTATTGATTGTTATACTTCTCCAAGAGCAAGAGAAAAAGAAATTTTAATCCTAATATAGGACAAAAATAAATACCTTTGTCCTTACTAAAACTAATCACAGAGCTGCAGTCCAAAATAATTCATGGCAGGGTACACAGCAAATTAATTCACTTTAAAAATCATAAATAATAGGTCTCCTCCACTCACAGGGGATGACCCATTCCTTCTCTGGAATGTACTAAAACAAACAACCAACCAACAAATAAATAAATAAATAGAAAAAAAATCATAAATAACAGATTATCAGCATTTTCGAATAGCAAAGACTAGAATTAAAAATTGGTATATGCTACACTTTAAGAAAAGGAAACTCCTTAATCAGGTTTTGTCCTGGGGAAGATTGTAAAGTAGACCTTGATTTAACAGAAGTATAGATATTCATATCAAATTTTATATTCATATCTAATGTTATATAAAGCAAAAAAGAAGGCAATTCTCATTTGTTTTTTTTTAACATAGACCTGCGTATATGCCTTTCAAGCAGCTGCAGGGCCTCCCTTTACTACTAACAGGTTCTCTTCCTTTTTTGCCCTCTGACTTTCCATTCCCTGACCCTGCATGTCATACATATTATCCCCCACACCTGTGTCCTCACCTTGGATTAAAATAGAATAAGAAATTTACCCCACCCTCATACCTGCAGACCAGTGCCTTTCCAGTACTACATAGTTCTTTGTTACCCCTCACTGATACCACCTATATGCCTGAGACTGATTTTGAAATACTCTGAAATACATATATATGAATATTACTTCACTTGGTTCACAATACAGTCTTAAAATCTATAAATTTTTTATAGCCCTCAAATTTTCTGTTGATTCTAAGCAAAAAGGAGAAGGTGGAGAAATATAAAAGGGAGCTTATCACCTAACCTGTTAGTGCCTTTCCCCTGTGGAAATTTCTTAAGAGTACTTTTTATTTCAAAAACAGGACAAAAGATATGAGACAGTTTTGTGAGTTTTTTTTGTTTGTTTGTTAGGGCACAGATGGGTAAGGTAGAAAACATACATGGCGCTGCAGCAATAGGATGTCAATGCCAGAGAGAGAAAATAAAGAGGGGCAAGATGTTAGACCAAGCTGATAGCTGTTCAGCTAATTCCTTTACCCTATTCCCTGGACCCCTTGAATGGACCTTCTATTCCCTGCCCTGCCTCTGAACAGAAAATCTACCACCAGTCACTTGGAACTGGTAGAAACCAAAGTTTCACTGCCAAAAATGTTTCACAACAATAAAAGCTTAGAAATAACTGAAGGCTTAATTAGAATATTAGAACAGACAAGTTTGAAGCCACCTAAAGGAAATAAATTAGCTACTTGAGAAGGGAACTGATCTTCTTAAATGGCTGTCCTTAAGGGATAAACATCTAGCTCTTAATTTTAGCCCCCTGGGAGACAGATACCCTAGGAGATTTTACTACCGTCTGGCAATGTCCTATAAGTCTAATAAATGAGAATGTGAGCTCATGCCCTAGGCAGTGAGACCCAAGGCTGATGAAAGGGAATGATGAAGCAAACTAACAAAGGAGAGCACATGCTAGACAAATTCTTACCATAGTCTCTACAGTCAAGTTTATAAGAAATTGATCAAAATCAATCATCACTCCTTTTTAACCACATGCATAAAAGATTTCTTAAAGTTCTATCTACGAATATCTCACTTTGGGAGATGAAGGCAAATATCTGACATATTCAAGTGCTATTCAAGAAAACAGAAATAATAAGGCTTTTATTAGCAGCAGTTTTAGTTTTTAATGTTGTTACATTTTCCCATCGTAAGAAAAATATTAGCAGTTTTTCAAAAGTAAAATCCTGCTTTTGACGTGTAAAACTTAGGAAAGAATGAATCAATAAAAAAAATAGGCTTTAATTTAATACCCTAGCCTAGGGAAGAGATGGACAAGTGAGGAGCAGCAGGTTCCTATTTCTGACAAGAACAAGCATTAAAAACAATGTGAGAGATAAACAAAAAAACATTATCAGAACACTGAGCCCTGGTTGCAAGCCAGGCTGCTACACTAAGCATCCTGATTATTCCAAAGATGCCCTGAGATCCAACCCAGCCCTTCTGGCTTCTGCCAAAGAGGCACAGAAACAGCCAAATCAAGTTCCAAGAATAGTCACGGCATACCATCCCCTCGCGACAACAGTCATCCTCAGGGAGACTGTCTTTTGGACTATCTTATAGGACGAATAGAATTCAGGACAGTGAGTTGTTATACTGACTTCCTTATTCACTGAAACCACAAGAAATAGATTAAAGAACCTGGGATTTAACAGCAATTAATTCATTTAACTTAATAGCAATTAACTCATTTAATTGGGAGGTGACAGGGATAGGCTAAAACAGTTACCTCTTTCATAAATTTAGTATTTCAAGAGCTATTTGGAAAACCACAGGTACTAAAATCAACTTTTAAAATACTTAGGAATAAAAAGTGGCCAGCCCTTTTCCTGCCAAGTTGAGGCAGACTATGTACTAACAGTTTTTATAGCCAGTTTAAAAATGGCTTTTTGGTCAGAGAATAAGAACCTCTCCTAGTCTTCCCTCTGTTCAGTCATCAGTAGCCACGGAACAATTACTACCGAAACTGTTTTTCCTTAACAAATTGTGGTCTATTGGGACATGATGACCTTCTAATAGAATGCCTGCAACATGGGATCCAGGACTCTGGTCTCCCTACTCATTGTATTATATGTTTATATCATTCTGCTATGTATTTGAGGTGCTATAAAAATAAATTTGTACTAATACATCTTCAGGGACATAATTACATAGAATGAAATACACAAATTTTGGTAATACAAGGTTCAAGTTCCAACATGCCCAAATTCTACCGAAAGTTATTAATACAACTACATTAAAGCTTGTACTGACTTAAACCTTTATTTATATGCCAACTAAATACACTTCCATTTCAAATTTTTCATCTTTTGCTATGAGAACTATTCCTCTTTTAAGTTTTTAAATTTACAGTAATTCTTGATTCCTTTTACTTCAAGTTTTCATTACATATCTAGAAATAAGTATCTTTGTGCAAATGGTGCTACATTCTTAAAAACAACCAGTTTTCTTATAAGTGCTAAGTATTTTATTTACTATGCTTTTATATATAATACCACTAAGCTGGATAGTGTATAGCAACATCTTTTTGACATAGTTCATGCAAAGGATAAATTTCTGCCCAGCTTATGATTTTTATAGCCACAGATTATAAATTAATGACAGTTTATGATATTTCAATATAAAGGTACCTGGAAAAGGTTTTGATATATTAACTTGTGGACTAAAATAAAATTTTAAGGCTCACCCCCCCTACCGGCTGACTGAATGGACCCCCTCATGGCCAAAGGAATATCCTAAAACTAAATTGCCTGCCAGGAGGAGGGAGGTCAGATATGCCTCATCATGCCCCACTCCCTTCTTGGGGACATCTTTGTAACTCATTAGCAGGCCTAAGGGTATTAGGACAAACCTGCAGCTCCTCAATTTACACAACAAATCTATGTCTAGTGGCTTATCTCTGATTAAGAGCTTCTTATCTTAAAACATTCCAAGCCTCCAGACTTGTATTGCCAGGCATACAGAAGTTCTGTCTGTACTATACAGTTAAACTGCTCTTTAAAAAGAGGGAGAGGGGAACCACTGCAAATGTAAACATCATGGCAATTCATTGTAAAGCCAGAGTCACAGAATTTTAGAGATAGGAGAAACTTCACAGATTATATAATTCAAGCTCTACTTTTAAAGATAAGATGAAAAATACAAAGAGAGGTTAACAGATTCATCCCAGGTCATATAACTAAAGACCCTATATTAATAGATAGAATTATCTCCTAAGAATGAATGCCTGTACATTGCTGGTGGGCATGTAAAATGATGCAGCCACTGTGGAAAACAGTTTGGCAGCTCCTCAAAAAGCTAAAGAGAATTACCCTATGACCCAGCAATTCCATTCCTGGGTACATACTCAAAAGAATTAAAAACAGGGACTCAAACAGATACTTACTTATATGCTAATGTTTGTTGAGGCTTTATTTACCATATCCAAAAAGAAGGGAAACAATCCAAGTGTCTATCAACAGATTAATGGATAAACAAAATGTGGTATAAACACAGAATATTATTCAACTATAAAAAGGAATGATGTTCTGATACATGGATGAACCCTGAAAACATTATGTTAAGTGAAATAAGATAGACACAAAAGGATAAATATTGTATGATTATACAAAATATCTAAAATATGCTAATTCATAGAGACAGAAAGTAGAACAGAGGTTACCAAATACTATGAGGAGGGAAGAATAGGGAGTTATTCCTTAATGGTGACAGAATTTTCCTGTCTTGATGAAGAAGTTCTTGAAATAGATAGCAGTGATGGCTGCACAACACGGTGAATGTAATTAATGCCACTGAACTATACATTTAAAATGAGTACAATGGCCAGGAGCCATGGGTATATGCCTGCAGCCTCAACTATTCAGGAGGCCAAAGTGGGAGGATCTCTAGAGCCTAGGAAGTTCAAGACCAGCCTAGGCAATATTGTGAGACACCTATATATAAATAAATAAATAAAAGGTAATACATTTCACAACAAAAAAATTTTTTTTTACACAGTGAATCTCATAAAAGCTGATCTGCTATAGGCAAAAAGCTCTGGCATAGAAGAGCTGGCCTACACCCGGAAAAAAAGTGATCAGATATGCCCTTAATCCCACACCCTAATTTATTTAGGTAATTTAAAAAAACTACCTAAATAAATCTAAATAAATTTGGATTTTCCCACAATTGTTTGTTTACTAAATCTTTATAGTACTTAGATTCATGCTAAAAAAATCCAAGACATTTTTAGTATGCTTACAGTTTCCTTCACTATTGTTTCACCTAAATGATATAACAACTAAAATTAGGAAAAGAGAGAAAACTTACCGTAAATGATTAAGATTCTGGATTTTAAAAAGGAAGAACATCTAAAATAAAGCCTTCCT
Source organism: Eulemur rufifrons (assembly GCF_041146395.1). Classification (NCBI taxonomy): domain Eukaryota; kingdom Metazoa; phylum Chordata; class Mammalia; order Primates; family Lemuridae; genus Eulemur; species Eulemur rufifrons. The sequence goes on from NC_090990.1 coordinate 90,060,486, forward strand.
TTAGGAACAAATAATGTATCACCCACTGACTAAAAGTCATTAATTCTAAGAAATACCCAGATTACACAAATTTTGACGTCAAAATATAAATGAAAAGCCGCATTGATAAAAGAGTGGAAATTAGGAAACACAACTGTATAAACAATAGTTACATCTTAAGAAGGAATACAATTTAATGAGTCACCAGTTTAAAATGTGCAAAAACTCCAGATGTACTGATCTAGAAGGGTAAGGCTTATATAATCTTGGCCAATTATTTAAAGTGCTCAGATAATTCCTCCACATGAGGATGAACTCTGCAATTCTCTTCCTACTCAACACCCCAATCCTAGAACAGGCAATCACATTATGGCAATTATGACTGTCATGATATATACTTATTGGAATACTGATTACTTCACCAGTCAAGTGTCTAAGCCATTTCACCTTGAAAAGGCAAGGAAATGAAATTAAAAAGCCAGGGATATTCCACATGTAACATTATATAATATAAATATGAGGAAACAAGAACTACAGCTATCTTAAAGGTTTTTTGTAATAGAAAGTGCTTTTCAAGGCCAGAGCTTAGGGAGCATGTATGAGACTGGACGGCCATGCACCAAATTACAAAACCCCTGGGTGCTCTACTAAGGAGTTTGCAGCTCATTCTAAAGATGCTAAGAAATCAATAAAAGCTGGTAAGAAAGGAAGTAACAAGATCAGAGTTACACACATTTCCTCTGAGAAGCTGTCATAAAGGCTCCAGAGGGAAAGGAAGGAAGGAGTTGATATGCCCTGTGTTTCACAGATACTGCATGAGGGAGGATCAGCGGCTAAGGTCTACCAACTTTCTACCACCTTGTTCTACCATCAGACTCTACTAGCGGAATTAAAGCTTCAGTACTAGTAGCAGATAGGATATAGAAGAGTAACAAAGAAAGGGGAGGTCCTCTGGCCAAACTGCATAAGGGTCATCTCCAGGGAACTATTCATATTTTAAACAGAATATTACACTAACAAAATAAAACTAGAGATATTAAAACACTGTTAAGATGGTAAATTTTGTTATGTATATTTCACCACAATTTATAACTTTTTTAAAAAGAAAAAATTATCTGAAATTAGGCATAAGATTTTTCTACTCTGGCAAACATTAAATATGGTAAATATTAGTCTATATTATACTTACTAATTCCCTCATTCTTCCCTCACATTGAAAGAACTCTTCAAAGTCTACCCCCTACCAAAAAGCTAAATGTGTATCAATGCAAAGAAAAGGCACAACGATTATTATTTCACTGGGGAGAGAGGAGAATCATAGCCCAAATGGATAATATTCAATAGCCAACTATTCTAGAGATTTGCAGTGGTGCAAACTGCCACCAAAAAGAATGCACATGGATTTGGGCAGATGCGTTCTAACAGTACAGCTGTCTGCCCAGGCATGCTGCTGAAAGAATAGTACATTCCTACGTGTTCTGTCCTCCCCCTTAGGAAAGGGAGTTTAAACAAAACTGTCACATTTAAGTCTCTAATGTGCGTGTGTTTTCAATAAGCTCAGCTAGGTAATAATTGTTAGCAGTGAACCCCTCTAACACTGCCCTTAGATAGTCTCTGAAGATTTATGAAGAGGAAAATAATTTTGTTCATATATATTTCTCAGAAGTCTTGACTCGAGATTGTCATTTAGGTTCAAAGATAGGGAAATAACAAGTCACTAACTTCCAGAAAATTGATATATTAATAGTACAGTAGAGGGCTACTAAGATTCAGATTAATGGAGTCTGAGTCTTAAATTAAATAGTCAACCTATTGGCTCTGTGACCTTGGGAAAATTGCCCAACCTTTCTTAGCTTCAGTTTTCTCACCTATAAAGTATGAATGATAATGTTTACACCATCTACATCATAGGATTGCTGTGAAAATTAAAGAACTAAAATGTAACCCTACCTTAGCACACACTCCAATGCACCGCATCAATAATTTCAATTTCACGCAATCCCTTTTGAATACTATCTTCTATGTTTCTAGCTCATTCCTTCTAGTATGTGAACTCTTAGTAACATGCGACCCCACCAGCACCTCCAATCTACTGACCCAGCTATCTTTTCACTGTCTCTCACCCCTTGAAGTCCTCTTTTCTTTCCTTATCCAGCTTAAACTCCTCAATTCATCATTATAATCACTCGCTCCTCCCTCACCTGAACATAACTCACTTTGCAAAACCACAAGCCTGGTTAAATTCAACTGTCTATGCTCCTACTCCTAAAGTGACTATGGCTAGGGGGAAGAAAAGCACAAAACCAAGCTGACTCACTTTTAACTCAGGGCTTTGACCTCAAAGGAGCCCTTAACACTGCCTGGTAATCATACTGTATTATTTCCCTAGTCCATTCACTCTCCCACTTCTCTAGATGACAATTACACGCGCTCTCCTCTCTTTTCAAACTTCTAATACCTTCTTCCAACCCCCTTTTCTTACTTAGCTGAAGAACTGATTTAGGGAATTAAAGCAATCAGAAAAGAACTTTCAGGGTTACCACTATATCCATCCATAGTACCAGCATCTATCTGCACCTATATGCTCTGCCTTCCTTCTAGTTATAATAAATGAACTACTATCTCTCTTCTCTAGCCAATCCATTCTCTTGTGCACTAATTCCAATTCCCATCACCAACTTGATATCAGCTCCAGCAATTCTTCCCTGCTCTTCTGTATCATTAATTTCTCTTTCCCCCTTTCCTGGATCACTTCCATCAACATAAAACAATGCTGTAACTTCTCCCATTACAAAAACTGCACTAGCAGAAACAGTGCCAGTCAATCGAAAAAGCACAGAGACAGTACAAAACAAAAAGGGGCCTTTTCATCCCCACATTTCTATGAGGAGGAAACAGGCTGAGAAAATGACTCCCCTGCAAACACAGGTTACATTTTCCATTCATAGAAAATGAAGACTCAAGAGGACTGAACAAAAAAGCTAAGAGGGTTAAATAACTTTTACAAGGTCATACAACTAAGTAAGTGGCAGAGCTGGGATTTGAATTCAGAAAGTCTACATTCTTAACCAGTATCTACTATCCACTATATGCCATCCTGAGCAAGAGCAAGACCCCATCTCTACCAAAAATAGAAAAATTAGCCAGGCGTAGTGGCATACCTGTAGTCTCAACTACCTGGGAGGCTGAGGCAGGAGAATCACCTGAGCCTAGGAATTTGAGGTTGCAGTGAGCTATGATGATGCCACTGCACTCTGGCTGGGGCAACAGAGTGAGACCATGTCTCAAAAACAAACAAAAAATCCACTGGCTTAAATCTGATAATACACTAAATAAGACCACTTATTAAACCCATTTACTATGTAACTAACAATTCTTTTTCAGTTTCAAGAATTTTTGATTGGTTGTTCATTTTGTGTTACTTTTATTGAAAACCATATAAATATTTTTAAATATTTAACATTAAAAATATTAAATATTAATATTTCAAAAGATCTAGGGCTGGGTGCAGTGGCTCACACCTGTAATCCTAGCATTCTGGGAAGCTGAGGCAGGAGGATCGGTTCAGGTCAGGAATCTGACACCAGCCTGAGCAAGAACAAGATCCCCATCTCTACTAAAAATAGAAAAAGTTAGCCATGCATGGTGGTACACGCCTGTAGTCCCAGCTACTTGGGAGGCTGAGGAAGGAGGATCACTTGAGCCCAGGAATTTGGGGTTGCAGTGAACTATGATGACACCACTGTAGTCTAGCCCCGGCAACAATGCAAGACCCTGTATTCAAAAAAAAAAAAAACTGTCTTTCAGGTAAATGAGACAGGCACTGATGTTTCCTACAGTAAGTTTTTAAAACTCAAATTGAATGATTAATTACATTGTATAATTAATATGTAATATATTACATTATGTGTGCATCACCTTAAAGACACACATACTGTTACTTAGTGAGGTGTTCTTTCTTTTGTCATTCATGGTTGTGACTTTTCCTGTCAATTACTTATTTTATAACCAACTGTCAATAGAGTTGGCTATGTCTGCCTCTGATCAGTATCAAACGCTGCTCAGGAAAGCAGTTTTTTTCACAACTCTTTCACAAAGAACACACTTTGATTATAAGCTTTAATTTTTTCCTCCACTTTGGCTAGAATCATGTATGTGTATCAATTTATACACCAATGTGCTGCTTTACAATTCAACATTTATTGATAGTATAGTAGCCTCATTAATTCAAAGTTTTGGACACTATTCTTTTGTTAGGAACTAATAAAGTCTTTCTACAAATCTGTAAAAATCAAGCTCGCCAAATAATGTCAGTAAGAGCTCAGTTTTGTTCTACATTTTTTAAGACCCAGCCATGCTTAAGGCACTTTTCTGGGTGCTTGGGAGGGTTTAAAAAAATGCATATGACACAGTGCCTACTCTCATGGAATTTATAATGTGGTGGGAAATATGAACATAATAAAAAGGTGAATATATGGAAAGTGTTGTGATTAGGGTACAAAGTCCTTTGGAAGCACATGACGGAAGCATTTCCCTCAACTTATTGATGGAAATGACTGATTCCTGTTAGAAGTTAGAAGGCAGTTTAAAATTATTTAAAATGTTAAAATTATTTTTACCGATACTTTCTCCACAACTTATTTAAACTATTATGCAAATTAAAATGCTATGAAAAACATCCTTAGCTATTTGTTAATCAGGTTCCCAATGATTCTTACCAACAATACTATGGTAATACACTTTCAGTTTTTTGTACCTCAAAAAAAATAGTGATGAATATCCTAAAATATTCTATAAATCAGACATCCTACAAAGCCAAACTAGTCCTGCTTATTAAAATAAGGATTAATAAGGTTCTATAAGCTTTTAACAGAAAAATTTCCACTTGCACTTTTCATCCTTAACGCTCCTAAATAAATTTAAATATGCAAAATGTTAATTCAAATCAAAATAAATAAGAAAGCAATAAACACAACTATAAAGCTGGCAATAAAGATGGAAAGGTTTAGATAATTTCCTAGAAATTATAGATTGGCTTTCACTTGGTGAAAGACAATCACAAAACTGTTACCTTTTCAAATAAAGAACATCTTTCTCTGTATGCATAAATCACTCAAGTCAATCAAGTTGATTAATTATAAAGCAGATATGTAAAGAAAAAGAAAAACTCCTGTGAATAAAAACTTATAATACAAAACCAACAAAACATAAGGCAAAATGGTATAGAGCAGCGAGTGGTCCCCAACCTTTTTGATACCAAGGACCAGTTTCCTGGTCCGACAGTTTTTCCACAAATGGAGGCGGGCAGAGCAGGGCACCTCAGCTCCACCTCAGATCATCAGGAGTTGGATTCTCATGGGGAGCACGCAATCTGGGGTTCACGGTCCTGAGAGGGTCTGATGTCCCCACTGATCCCTTTGCAGGCTTGCCGCCCACCTCCTGCTGTGGGCCCAGCCCCAGGGGTTGGGGAGCGTAGTTGCAGAGCACTGAGCTGGAAGTCAAAATACCTAAATTCTAGTCTTTTCTCTACCATCACTAGATAGCATAATTTACCACTTATTTTCAGAATTTTTATTTTCAGAATTCTTTTTGAGCATGTATGTATGGCTATGCTAGCCATTTCAACATCAAACTTGACTGGATCCAGCAAATCCGTATTTAAAATTTTTCTTAAACTCTCACATGCTGGGCTTTTCCCTTTAACTTTCATTTTCTATTTCTCTTCTCCTTCCAACAGTATTTATGTTTTAATGTGCTTCACAATGTCTACTTTGTTTTTCTATTTCCTACATCTTTACCATGTCTGGTCTTTTGTCTCTCTTATTCATGATTTCATTTTTGACTCAAAGTGTCTCCATTCACCCAGATATTAAGAGTTTTGAGATCCTCAAATTTCAGGTTTATTTTCTATGTTGTACCTCCTTTTCCATAATATCAGACATAGATTTGCCAGCAAATTCAGACCTATTAATCAGTCACTGGAAAGTTCACATTTTACACATTGACATTTTTATATTCCATTTACTTTCACCACTAGCAACCTGTTTGCTTAAAATCTAAGTATTTTGCCTTTTAAATACTTCTTAGCATTTTGATACATACTAGAGAAACTAAAGCAGTTTCAAATTCAAAATGTCATTTAGTCAAAATGGGCAGGAAAAAAATAGCACCCAGTATTTAATTTGTCACAGCTGTGCAACACAATTTTTGGAAGGCCTACAAAAATAAAATTTATTGTATGCTTTAACTATAAAATGTATTAGTTTCTTTTGGGAATCTTACCATATTTCTTCAAGATGCAAGTGACACCTGGGAGATCTATACAAATTTAAATCACTACAGAGTTTAACTGTAATTCCTAAAGTTACTACTTAAGAATATAAATATTTTTAGGAATTCATTTTTTTCTTAATCCCATTTTTCAAGGGCAGAAGTCAAGTCAAGTCAAGTCAAATAATTTTCTCCTCTAAAACTAAATTTGATAAAGCTCACTGTATCTAGTATAATGTTGTATATTCTATGGTTATTTTAAACTCATAACTTATCTTTCTGCTTTCCCTCTTGCCTTCACCAAGCAGCCAGACTGAATCTTATAAATCTAAATCCTCCAACAGATTCCCATCCCCCTCAGAATAAAATCCAAATTCTTTATGATGTTATACAAGCCCTATATGAACTAGCCATCAGCAATTCCCATCACCACCCTACACAACTCTTTCACTTTCTTTCTCCTTTTATATATTATCCCCTACCATCCTCCCCAAGTCAGTCCTCTCCAGCCAGTCTAGCTTCCTCCACCATTCTGGAAGAATACACACCTCTGCTTTAAACACACTGTCCAGAATTTTGCCCTTGATGGTCCTCTCCTTGGAAGGCTTTTCTCCCCGGAAATCACAAGTCTGATTCCTTCAAATCATAATACTCTGCTCAAATGTTACCCCATCAGAGGCTTTCTTTGACCATCCTATCCAAAACACCACCTCTACTATCATTCCATCCCTTTGCCCAGCTTTCTTTTTCTTTTTTCAAGACAGAGTCTCACTCTGTTGCCCGGGCTAGAGTGCCGTGGTATCAGCCCAGCTCACAGCAACCTCAAACTCCTGGCTCAAGTGATTTTCCTGCCTTAGCCTCCTGAGTACCTGGGACTACAGGCAAGTGCCACCACACCCAGCTAATGTTTTCTATCTTTAGTAGAGATGGGGGGGGGGGGTTGTCTCACTCCTGCTCAGGCTGGTCTCAAACTCCTGACCTCAAGTGATCCTCCCATCTTGGCCTCCCAGAGTGCTAGAATTACAGGCGTGAGCCACCATGCCTAGCTCCCAGCTTTATTTTTCTTCCTAAAACTCATTACCACATTATACAGTAAATAAATAGTGCCTATCTCCACCCACTACAGTGTAATCTCCATGAAGGCAAGGGCTGCGACTTATCCACTGCTGTATTCCTAGTGCCAAGAAAATACCTGGTAGGTGCTCAATAACTGTTGAGTAAATGAAAATTTAAAATGTCTGACTCTAGGGCTGGGCGCGGTGGCTCGTGCCTGTAATCCTAGCACTCTGGGAAGCCGAGGTGGGAGGATTCCTTGAGCTCAGGAGTTCGAGACCAGCCTGAGCAAGAGTGAGACCCCGTCTCTACTAAAAATAGAAAGAAATTATATGGACAACTAAAAATATACATAGAAAAAATTAGCCGGGCATGGTGGCACATGCCTGTAGTCCCAGCTACTCGGGAGGCTGAGGCAGGAGGATTGCTTGAGCCCAGAAGTTTGAGGTTGCTATGAGCTAGGCTTACACCTCGGCACTCTAGCCCGGGCAACAGAGCGAGACTGTCTTTAAAAAAAAAAAAAAAAAGTCTGACTCTAGAATCCATGTTATTAACCTGAATTATTCATGACCAAAGAAGTCTTTTAAATAATAAATGTTAAAAGTATACTTAAACCGGGAATATTGATTGACTCTAAAGAAGAGAACTGGGCAACTAAAAGAAGAGAGAGGGATATTAAACGTATACCTCTTAAATCTTGAATTCTATGTGTTAACTTTTCAAAATTAAATACCATTTAAAATTTTAATTTAATATGACATAAGAATGATTGAATTACATAAATTTACCAGTTCAATTCTTCATTCTCAAGATGTGGAACACTAATGGCCAAAATATGACAATCTTCATGTTATATTATTCTGAGGTGTTTCAACAAGATTCTTCAGGAATTTCTCAGAGCCCAAAAAGTTAAATGTTCCCTTCTTAAATGTTTCCTTACTCTTGCATCATATTACATCTTAACCAGCAATCATCTTGTCACTAGGAAGTTGTTAGCTACAGCCATTAGTTCATTCATCTAGGGTAAAACAGCCACCAAACAGCCAGTCTGAGGATAGAAAAAACAAAATCCCGAAGTGATTTTCCTTCTTTCATACACCACTCAATACAATTCTTCTGACACCAGACGCATGGGGGGTATTTCCCCACATAACAAGCAAATAATTCTGCAGGTTCTCCAGTCGACACTAGCTGGCTGTCCTACAATTCAACCCAAGTCTGATACTATCTACCTGGAGATAGCATCAGATTCCTCAGGTTGCAGGCTCCCCCCACTTCAGATGCCAGATATGATCAACCAGCTATAAATTGGGGTTCCCATATCCTCCTCCTTAGGTTTGACTAATTTGCTAGAGTGGCTCACAGAACTCAGGAACACACTTTACTTATGTTTACCCATTTATTATAAAGGATATTACAAAAGATACAAATGAACAGTCAGATAGAAGAGATGCGTAGGGCAAAGTATGGGAGAAGAGATGCTGAGCAGCACTTCCAGGCCGCCTCCAGGAGCACCACCCTCCAGGAACCTCCATGTGTTCAGCTATCCAGAAGTTCTCTGAATCGAGTACTTTCAGGGTTTTATGGAGGCTTCATTACATAGGCATGGTTGATTAAATCATTGGCCGCTGGTGATCTGCTCAATCTTCAGCCATTCTTCCCCCTCCCCAGAGATTAGGGGGTGGGGCTGAAAGTCCCAACCTTCTAATCATGCCTTGGTCTTTTAGGTGACTAGGCCCCATCCTGAAGCTATTTAGAGGCCCCAGCCACCAAGTCATCTCATTAGCATACAAAAGACACTCTTATCACCCCAAAGATTCCATGGGTTTTAGGAGCATTTTTTGTAAAGAAACAGAATAAAGACCAAATATATATTTCACATAAAAGTTTCACTGTTATCAGAAACTTTCTCACCAAAGATAGCAATAACAAAGAATGTTTTGGGATATGCTCCAATATATCCAGAGTTTAAGGTTCTAGATCTGGTAATGGGAATGGTGGTAAAAGGGTTGAGAGAAGAGGAAAGTAGAAGTAGCCAACCAGGCACTTCTAGAATTATCCCTTCTGACCACAGCTAGTCCCTATTTGGACAGGAAGCCACTCCCACTTCTCTTGAAAACAGTGCTTCCTCTCAACTGACATGAAGAACACAGGAAGGTCACTTTCAGAAGAGGAAACCCAAAATGATAGTTATGAAATCCTTTATGGAACCACACCAGACCTAATGGCCTTCCCAGTACTTTATACTCTTACTACATCACAAGGATGAGAATTATAAAACCATAATTAGAAAGAATAAGCACTGACTATAAGCTATAAAAGGTAATAGACTATTGTACTTAACTTTCAAATCCAGATAACACTGTATATTTTCCAGCTCTTCTATATTAAATTATTAGATGCTATATGATGATATGAAAACCTTAATCTTTCTGAATGAACTTTACATACACATATTCTCTCATCACTTAAATAATGTACACTCTGTTAAGATTTTTAAAAATCATTAACAAGTTTTCCAAAAGAATTACTAAGAAACAGTCTATGTCGTGTTAAATCAAAGACAGAACATAGGTCAGGCACAGTGGCTCACACCTGTAATCTCAGCTCTCTGGGAGGCCAAAGTGGGGGGATTGCTTGAGCTCAGGAGTTCGAGACCAGCCTGAACAGGTTTGTCTACTAAAAATAGAAAAAATTAGCCAGGGGTGGTGGTCCACACCTATAGTCCCAGCTACTAGGGAGGCTGAAGCAGGAGGATCACTTGAGCACAGGAGTTTGAGGTTGCTGTGAGCTTGGCTGACACCACAGCACTCTAGCCCAGGTGACAGAGCAAGAATGTCTCAAAAAAAATAAAAAACGAAAATCACAAAGAGGACAGAACAATTACTCCCTCAACTGAAATTAGAGAGAAAATGTGACAATCAATTGGAAACTGTCATATAAAAATCAACAGTTTGGACCTAAGCAAAAGCACTATAAATGGTCTTTCTTTTGTTTTTATATTCCCTTTAGGAAAAATACATTTTCTTGCAAACAAAAGAAGTATAAAAGCAGAAGAGTAACTGGCCCAAACCAGCCCTAAAAGTCTACTTTTTTTCATATAAGCAAATAGGAAAGCAATGATTTTACTAAGTGGGAGATAATTTTTAAGCTATAGTGGCAACCGGATTTTCTTCCTAAGTACTGGAGTATCCCCTAGTGGACTGGTGAGGAACAGTTTTTTGGCTTACTGAATCAAACTTGTAAGTCTTTGATCATAATAAATTCACCTAACAAATCTCTTTAAAGTCTCACCTAATAAGTATCTTTTTTCCCATAGTCAAAGCAAAGTTAGCATTGGTTTTCATAAATTTCATAATTTTGAATTCAATGGGGGCCCTGTAAGATAGAAACGCATCTGTTACTTGAATTTTGTTACATGCAATAAGCATGAATTTAGAAATTGGAAATCTTCTTTAACAGTTCCTAATAATATAATTTAAAGCAAAGGAAGTTATTATGGAAATTAAATTACCTCACTAATCTAAATGTCAACAACCAAATCATGAATAGTAAGCAGAGTGCTTTCTAAAGAGCCAGTATCAAAAATGAATTTGAGAAACTAATGATAGAGGCTTGGAAATGATTTTTTTTACATATCATATAATTTCTGCTAAGATGTAGAATAACTAAAAAACAATTTTTAAGGCAGCAACACCCTATACATAAAAATAAAATAACTTCATATTTCTGCAAATAATTAAAATCTACTGAAGAATACGAAGGGTAAAAAGGCTTTTTTATCATACTTAACACACTGAAAATACTCCCTCTATTCAGTCTTTACATGCTCTGTTCTACCCATCTGAAACACCCTTTCCATTCCTATTCACTGATGCTATTTAATTCCTACCCATCCTTCAAATCTCAACTAAACCAATAAACCTCCCTAAGTAAAATTCCACTATCATTGCCTCTCATAGCACTATGTATCCCACCTATTCTTCATTTATTGAACCAATGGCTGCTAATTTTATTAGAGGGCTATTTAGAGGATTCCATTATCTTACAGGGTTGTTATGAAGATTACATGATAAATGTACAAACCACAATGCCAGTCACCATGTAAATACTACTAGAATTGACCTCATCAAAACCTGTCAGATGAAAACATGTGCTTTTGTCACCTAAGATTATTCCTTACGTTAGGATTTTATCTTGTTTTTTAAAAAAAACCTTATTATCAAGCACTTTATTATCAGCATTAACACAGTATTAGAGTTATTCTAAGGTATTTCTTGTCAAATTCTTTGACACCCCTCCCTTCAAAAGGTGGAACTCAATTCCCTGCTCTGAGTAGAATTAGGAATTCACTCCTAACAAATAGAATAAGATGAAAGTAAAGTTGTGTGACTTGGGGACTAGGTCATAAAAGACGTTCTCTACGGCATTCGATTCTGTCTCCGTGAGATCACTTACTCTAGGGGAAGCTAGCTACCATGTTGTGAGGACACTCAGGCAGCCCCGCGGAGAGGCTGTTGTAACAGAGAACTGAGGTCTCTCACTGGCAGGCATGTGAGTGAGCCCTCTTGGAATGAACGGATCCTCTAGCAGCAGACAAGCCTTCAGATGACTGCAGCTCCAGCCAGCAGCTTGACTAGAACCATATGAGAGACCCTGACTGAGCGAGAACCACCCACCTAAGCTGCTCTCAGATTTCTCACACTCAGAAATCACGTGAGATAATAAATAAATGTTGGTTGTTTTAAGCTGCTAAAAGTTGAGGGTAATTGGTTACTCAGCAACAAATATAACTAATATATTGTGTTTAATATGCTTAAAGAAAAAAGAGGGTAATGATAGTAAATGAAGAAAACAAAAGACACTATAAAAAAAAGACCAACAACTCAACAATAAAAAAGCAAACAACTCAATTCAAAAATGAAATTGAAACTTTTTCCAAAAAAGATATACAAATGACCAATTAGCACATTAAAAGATGCCCAACATCACTAATCATTAGGGAAATGCACATCGAAATGACAATGAGATATCACCTCACAGCCATCAGGATGGTTACTATTTAAAAAGAAAAAAACAGAAAACAACAAATGTTGAAATGTTGGGGAGGATGTGGAGAAACTGGAACCCTTGTGCACTGTTGGTGGAAATGTAAAATGGTACAGCCACGATAGAAGACAGACAGTTCCTCAAAAATTAACCATTGAATTGCCATATGATCCAACAATTCCATTTCTGGATATACTGTATACCCAAAAGAATTGAAAGCAAGGACTCAAAGAGATGTTTGTACACCCATGTTCACAGCAGCATTATTCATAATATTCAAAAGGTGGAAGCAACCCAAAGTAGTCCATGGACAGATGAATGGATAAAGAAAATGTGGTAGATACGTACAATGAAATATCATTCAGTCTTAAAAGAAATTCTGACACATGCTACATTGATGAACCTTGAGGCTATTACATTAAATGAAATGAGCAAGTCACAAGAGGACACATATTGCATAATTCCACTTATATGAGGCACCTACAGTATTCAAATTCATAGAGACAGAAAGTAAAATGGTGGGTTGCCAGGGGCTGGGGGGAAAGGGGGAATGGGGAGTTATTGTTTAATGGGTACAGAATTTCAGTTTGGGAAGATGAAAAGCATTCTAGAGATGGATGGCGGTGATGGTTGCATAACAAAATGAAAATACTTAATGCCATTGAACTATACATTTTAAAATGGTTAAAATGGGAAATTTTATGTGTATTTTACAATTTTTGAAAAAGATCAGACAGATTTTAAAACGATTCAAACAGAACCTGCTGAAATAAAAAATATAATAATTGAAATTAGAAGATCAATGGATGGATGAAGTAGCAGATTAGACCAGTTGAAGAGCACTCTGAAGAGATAAACAAAATGTAGCAAAGTGATACGAACATTGAAAATATGGAATAGAGGTTCTGTGACATGAGAACAGAACGGAATGTCCAACATACGTATGTCCAAATAACATTCAAGAAGGAATGAACAGAAAAATAAGAAAAGCAGTATTTGAAGATATAATTGCTGAGACTTTTCCAAAACTGCTGTAGTTTCAGGAAACACAAAGAATTGCTAACATGATAAATAATAAGAAATCTATACCTAGTTACTTTGTATTGAAAATGCAGAACACTAAAGACAAAATAATTTATAAAACCACTAGACAGAAATGAGAGACTACCTCCAGAATGGATAATTATACTGACAGTTACTTTCTCAATAGCAAAAATGGAACCCAGGGGATAATAAAATAATATATTGAAAAAGCTGCAGACTAAATCAAATATACTCAAGGCTGTGCAATTAAGCGTACTATGATTCCCAGGGCCCCTCTACGCCTCACCAAAAGAGAATAAACTCACCATCATATTACAGTTCACTAATGTGCATATCAACATCATCAGGGAAGGAGTTTATTTTTCCTCCAGAATACACCTGGTTGGTTCAATAAAAACACACATTTTTTAACGTTTTCCAGGTGATTTTGATACACACTCCCAGTTTAAGAAAGAAGAAAAAGGAAGGAATATGATAAAATAAATGAGACAAAACATTAACAATTAGGGAATCTGGGCAAAAGTAAATGAGTTCACTGTGCTATTCTTGCAATTTTTCTGTTAGGTTATTCAGTATGAAATGTCCGATTTCCTTAAGTATTATACTAAGTTTGACAGTGATATCTCTGACATTTCGCTTTGACATTTCTTATTTTTATTGTGAAGGTAGATCCTCATGCTTTCAAATGCACGGTTTGGCTTGTGATTATCTTTCAAAACTTTTTTAGAGCAATTTTTGTGACTTATCATGGATAAGTCAGGAAGCTAAAGAAGCTGGATAGATGAGTACCTCATGAATTAAATGAGTGTCAGAAGAGAAATTGTCTCGAAGCTTGACTTTCTTTGCTGTCGCAACATAAAGGCGAACCATTTCTATACTGTATTGTTGTATGTGATAGAAAATGGATTCTTTTTGACAATCGCAAGTGCTTGGCACAATGGTTGAATAAAGATGAAATGCTGAAACACAATTCAAAACCAAATATTCATCAAAAAAAGCCAATGGTGTCTGTTTGGTGGTCCAGCACTGGTATTATCCACTACAGCTTCATGAAACCCGGTCAATCAATTACAGTGGATGTCTACTACAACCAATTGGACAAAATGATGAGGATGCTTGCGATTAACCGGCCGAGATCAGTCAACAGAGACAGGCCAATCCTCTTGCAAGAGGACACTTGACCACATGTTGCACAAACAACACTGCTCAAACTATAGAGGCTGGACTTGGAAACTCTCTGTCATCCACCAGATTCACCAAACCTTGCACCAACTGACTACCACTTCTTCCAGGTTTTGGACCACTTCTTTCCGGGAAAAATATTCAATTCTAAACAAGCTGTGGAAATGCCTTTTGCAATTTTATTGCCACTTGTTCCGCAGTCTTCTTCGCTGCTGACATAAACAAGCTACTGTTAAGATGGCAAACTGTGTTGACAGATTAGGCACATACTTTGATTAATTGTACTACTTCTTGTTTTAGATATAAAAAACTAAACTTTTGATTTAGAATTGGACATTTCATATATAATAACCTCATATAATCTTGAAACTGTTTCAAAAGAAAAGTTATATTTAAAAAAATACACACCAGAATCATACAATTCTGTTTTAAGATGCTACTATCTTTTCCAAACATGGATTCTAATAAGACTAATAGGATATCATGCCTATAAATTCATCCAAAATTGTCCCATTATTACCTGGAAGCATTTATGATGAGGGAACAGAGGTTGCTTATGTTTAATTCTGTTACTGAAACTTTCTCACACACAGGTGTCCACTAATTCATAACCACTTCACCATCAAAGTAAAAAAAAAAAAAAAAAAATTCATAAAGTTTCTATGCCTATCCTATCCTGTTAGTGACTTTGTATTTATGATATTCTTAGTTCTTAAATTAAACTATGAAAAGTCCCATGAGTGATTGTGGAGATAAATTTAAAATTCCATTTTCTAAATCCTAGTGTTTCTTCTCTTCTCCCTAATCTTCCTATGCAACCTCCATCAAACCAATAAGCAGAAGAGAAACACAAACTTCACCTTCTCTCTTTTTTCTCCTTTAAGCTTCTTCAATCTCTCTATCTTGATAGGAAAAGTATACTGATAATTTGTGAGTCATTATGTGCAAGATGTGGTAAAAGCTTTATATACATTATCTCATTTAATTCTAAAACTACTCTATACAGCAGGTTATTATCTTCCTTTTATAAATGAGGAAATAATGAGTTCAATCACACAGTTAAAACCAGAATTTTAAGCCAAATGTGGCTAGTTTCAAAAGCCATCTACTTTCTATATCATAATGCTTTCTTGAGTCACATTTATGTTGTCTCGTGTTCAGTTCTTCCAGAATAACATATTTCTATATATTATGGAAGCTTAGCATATAGCTAGACAACAGGATTTAGAGTCAAAAAGATAGAACCTAAACAGAAGTTTGTCAGTCAAAAATTAAGAGCCTTTTTTTCTCTCCTTCAGACCCCAAACTTAGCTTCACTTATTCTATCTCCTACCCTATTTAGGCACAGCTTAAACCATAAAAATGATATATAACCACTGGATGCTTCCATGCAGAGGTTTATATGAACATGGTAGATTCTAGTTTTAAATTTATCTGATCCACTGTTGTGTCAGGGCTCCCTAAGAACATGCCCAGGTTTGATTTTTCACTAGGACGACGCAGAGAACTCAGCACACAGTTGTACTCATGGCTGTGAATTAGCAAAAAGATACAAAGCAAAATCAGCAATGAAAGAAGGCACACAGGGAAAAGTCCAGAGGAAACAAAGCACAAGCTTCTCAAAGTCTTCTCCCAGTGGAGTCACACAGGATATGTGTAATTCCTCCAGTGTAAGTTATAACATGTAAAATGTTGTCTCCAAGGAAAGCTCATTAGAGACTTGACCCAAGGTTTTTTGAGGGGGGGGGGGATGGTCATGTAAGCACCCTCTGGCTGCTACATAACAAAATTCCAGACTCCCAGAAGGAAAGCAGGTGTTCAATCATAAACCACATTGTTTGTAAAAAACAGTTTAGGCACAGTGAGCCACTCTTTTCAGATCTGGTAATGATGGGAATCCTCTCAAAACCCAGTTTCCAGATGCCAGCCAAGGGCCAACCTTGTAAGCAGGTTTTTCTAAAGATATCAGTCTCAATCAAGCCCACTATGTTAACTCCTTTTGCACAACTGAGATGCTCCTTTTGGAAATAACATAGCTTTTTGTTTGGTTTTGAGGATGCCTGTTCCAAAATGTGTCCCCATTTCCTGGCATTTTAAGTAAAATTTCCTTCACTAAGATTTATATCTTTTTTATAACTTATCAGCTACTTATACTCAACTTTTAAAACTCTTATAAGTCACAAATACAGTAGATACTCTAAGAAATGATTAGATTCTTTATCTATACTTAAGTAGGATACCTGTGAGAAAAATCCTTTTAAGATTTAAAGACAGGCTTGGCACAGTGGCTCATGCCTGTAATCCTAACACTCTGGGAGGCCAAGGTGGGAGGATTGCTTGAGCTCAGGAGTTCAAGACTAGCCTGAGCAAAAGTGATACCCCCTCTCTACTAAAAATGGAAAAACTAGCTGGGCGTGGTGGGGTACTCCTGTAGTCACAGCTACTTGGGAGGCTGAGGCAAGAGGATTGCTTGAGCTCAGGAGTTTGAGGTTGCAGTCAGCTACAATGACACCACTGCCCTCTTCCATAGGACAATACAGTAAGAGTTTGTCTCAAAAAAAAAAAAAAAAAATTAAAGATGGTAAAAAACTTAATCTTAAGCATACTGGGATAAATATCATTTGATGCAACTTAATAGATATTATTGGTCTTCTATGCTGTAACAGAATCAATAACTGTTAATAATTTAGGAAGGAAAAGAAAAAAAGCAGGCCTTAGTTCCTGCTTATTACCAGTTAATATGTACATTTATAAATTAGCTGCTAACACAGTGGGAGTGCTATTCCTTTAAAAATCACCACCTAAAAACTAGACAGGAAACCCACACTTCCTTCTTCTTAAAAGAAATTAACTCATGACGTTTTAAAAGGAATAGAATATAACTCTGCTGTCCTCCTCCACACTTTTGTTTTCAATTGTTAATAATGCCTAAGTATGTTCTGTTCAAAGGATCACATAAAAAATTAACATCATAAGAACATTTTACCTCGGCTTAAAAAATAGGAAAGGACTTTAAATATCTGTACATAAATTTGTACTTCTCTAGTTTTTGGTTATGAGCAAATTAAGCAACACTGGACTATAAAGGAATTAGTGATTGATCTGTACCCTGAAATAACTGCTGAAATGTTTTCTGCTTTTTTCCCTCCACAGTCACTTCTGTTAATGTATGTCCTGTCCTTATATAAACTTAATATGAGCTCAGCAGAATGAAGAATACAGAAGTCTTCAAGGAACTTGACCTAACTGAGGAAACAAATAATAAAAATTGTAAGACAAAAGTATTGGATGTTAAATAGTGTGAAAAGGAGTAAATCTGAAAGAAGTTCTAAAAAAAGTTAAAAACAAAAAACCCTTTTTTCCTTCAATTTAAGATTTCTAGTTTAGAAGTTTCAAAATATATGAAGTCAAAAAAGATAATTAACAAAAAATTGCAGTTATGCCTTGCATATGTTTTGGTTATCAATACAAATGATATGCATGAAAGAGATTTTAAAAGGATACACACTAGAACTTTAATGATTGCTGTCTCCCTGTAGGAAAGTGGGCACTGTGGGTTTGTTTTTAGTTTTTGCTTATGTTTTTTCCAGCAATAAAATATACTGCATTTGTAAAGAAAAATTATTTTCATTTCCCATTAAGAAATAAAGGAAGAATGTAGTCAATAAATGACTTATACATTTTTTTCTTTTTTCTAGTTTAAACACAAAGCAAGATCTGTATTTTAATAAACACTTTATACTCAAACAATGAAAAGTTTTCCATTCTTCTTGCTGGCTTTGTAAGCCATTCCCATAAAACTCAGTGATTAAAATAAACAAAATAAAACTAAGGTACACTGGAAAAGATCTTCAAATTGGAAACCAGTTTAATAAGCACCATCACCCTCCCTATGAGTACAGACTGCCCTTTCACTGAGGTCCTCCTCTCAAGGTAACTTTCTTAGATCATTCTTCACTTTTAAGTATTATTATACCAAAGGTCATTCTCTGCAAAGCAACGCCTTTTTTTAGCTATGTTCATCACAATTAACAAAAAAACTACATTTCTATCATTGTTACAAGCTATACACAGAAACCCATGCATTGAAAGAGGCATCTTGGCATACTGGAAAGCAAAGTAGATTAAAGTCTTATGTTCCAGCCCCTGACCATACTCTTATTATATATTGTTTCATTTAATATGAATAGGAGATAAGAGAATTCTTTTTTTTTTTTTTTGTTGAGACAGAGTCTCACTTTGTTGCCCAGGCTAGAGTGAGTGCCGTGGCGTCAGCTTAGCTCACAGCAACCTCAGACTCCTCGGCTTAAGCGATCCTACTGCCTCAGCCTCCCGAGTAGCTGGGACTACAGGCATGCGCCACTATGCCCGGCTAATTTTTTCTATATAGATTTTTAGTTGTCCATATAATGTCTTTCTATTTTTAGTAGAGACGGGGTCTTGCTCAGGCTGGTCTCGAACTCCTGACCTTGAGCAATCCACCCGCCTCGGCCTCCCAGAGTGCTAGGATTACAGGCGTGAGCCACCGCGCCCGGCCGAGATAAGAGAATTCTTTTGTGGTATCTTGTTTTAGGCTCTTAAATTCTCTCTCTCTCTCTTTTTTTTTTTTTTTAAAACAGGCCAGGTACAGTGGCTCCCACCTGTTATCCTAGCATTCTGGGAGGATTGCCTGAGGCCAGGAGTTGGAGACCAGCCTGGGCAACACAGTGAGACCCTGTCTCTAAAAAAAAACTGAAAAATTAGCCAGGTGTGGTAGCGTACACCTGTAGTCTTAGCTAGTAGGGAGGCTGAGACAGGAGGACTGTTTGAGCCTGGGAGTTTGAGGTTGCAGTGATGATGACACCACTGTACTCTAGACCAGGGCAACAGAGTGAGATCCTGTCTCAAAAAAACAAACAAAAAAAAAAAATTCTGTTTATGTACTACCTACCTACTGGTAAAAAAAAAAAATCCTAATCATATAGACACATGGAGAGTTAAAAGTGAAAGTTCCCTTTGCATCTCCACTCCTACCACCCACCAATGAACCTAAAAAAAAACTAGTAGGATGATTTTTTAATAAACCAACTAATAACTTATTTGTTTCATTGACAATTATCTGGACCAAGAAAAACCTCCTTTGAATCTGATTAACAGACTCTGAACATCATTCAAATTCTAGAGTTTCAGATCAATGTAGTTACTAGATAGAAACCTGGGTTTTCTAAGTTAGTGTGCTGCCTACAACATAAAGGGTGACCCAAATATTTAGCAACTAGCAGAGCAAACCATGGTAGTCATTACAGCTCTTCATCAAGTATTTCCAGCTGCCCTCCCAGGCACATAGCAAAACTGTATCTTCCCCATTCCCTTGACATCATGTGAGGCCCACATTACTTGCTTTGGTCAATGAAATATAAAAAGCTTTAACATTTCCACTACCATTAAGTCATCACTATTTCTTTCCCTCTCAATGACAACTACCAGCATTCTAGAATGATGGTCAAAGACTGTCAGCCTAGGTCTCTGAGTGACAAAAAATGGGCATAGCCCACCCCCACTTCCTGCTCAGAGGGGGTGGGGGGGCCTACTCCCCATTGATACACATTGGACTTACACAGTGTGAGTGACAAACCCTTGATGTGTTAATCCACTGGTGAGGGGGACGGAGGAGGGCTGTTGCTGTTACTAACTCATTACCTACCTAGTCTATCCTGATTAAACAGACCAATGGATTCTAAAGTTAATATTATTAAATAAATATAAGCAAATAAGAATAGCCAGGAATATTCTAAAAACAAAAAGCAATGAAGAGGAACCAGCCCTACCAATAACAGCAACAAAAGACTTTCTTCTACCTAATTCTTATATAGCACTAACTACATGCTAAGCACTTTTCCAAGTATTAATACTTTATATAACTTAACTCATTTAATCCTCACAACAACCCTATTAGACAGGTATCATTTTCATCTCCATTTTACAAATAAGGGCACTGAATTACAGAAATGTTAAGTAACTTACCCAAGGTCACACAGCTAAGGACGTGGTAAAGAAGACTCAAAGCCCCGCAGTTTAGTTCAAGTCTATATCCTTAACCAGCATGCTATACTGCATATTGTAAAAGTACAATAATTAACACAGTGTGATACCGGCACATAATTTGACAGGGAAATTAACAGAATGGAAAGCCTAGAAATAGAATCAAAGGCGTACAGGATTTTAGTACACAAAAAAGTAGACAAAAGTTCATTCAATAAACAGTTATTCTCAAATCCCTAAACCCTTTCTGTCAATAATTCCAATTCAAGGCATTTATTCTATAGCTATATTAGTGTATGTCTAAAATACCACATACAAAGGTTTTCACTACAGCACTGTTTCTAAAAAAAAAAAAAAAAAATGGAAAACAACCTAATTACATAATTCACCTATACAACGAAATGGTATGTATCCATTTAAAAAAAAACACGCAATTCATTCCACAACAAAAACAAAAACAAAAAAACAAAAAGTGCAAGTCCTTTATTTACTGACATAGAAGAATCTCCAAGATAAATTAAGTGGGAAAAAAAGCAAAGTACAAAACAACATATAGAATATACTTCCATTAGTCTAAAAAACTAAGGATAAGGGGATACACATGCATACACACGTGCATATGTGTGCACATAAATAATGCATCTCTGGGAGTATATACAAGAAATGGGTAATTTGGATTGCCAAAAATTTGGGTGGCTGGGGGAAAAAGTTTGGCAGGAATACTTCTATACTCTTTGAATTCTGAACCACACAAATGTACTGGCCCTTCAATAAATAAATAACTTAAATTTTAAAAGAAAGATGGAGCCATTTAGCAGTAGGGATAAATGCCAAAAAAGAAAAATATATTAAGAGTTGTCTTGATAAAGAGGAGCTGAGCAGCCATTTCACTCCATATACAAGCTGAAACCAAGAAAGCCAGATGTACAAAGCAAAAAAGATGCCAAAACCTTGCAGCCCCTGAAAGATAGAGCACGCAGCCTTAATGTCTAATAGCTTACCAGCTCCAGTCTCCATGAGGCCCAGCTGCACACTGGACCTGTCTGTGAGTGCCAGTGTACCCACACAGAACAACATTCCCTTCTACCACCTTCTGGAGTTAGCTCCACTGGTCCTCCATTCCCTTTTTTTTTTTTTTTTTTTGAGACAGAGTCTCACTCTGTTGCCCAGGCTAGAGTGAGTGCCGTGGCGTCAGCCTAGCTCACAGCAACCTCAAACTCCTGAACTCAAGCGATCCTCCTGTCTCAGCCTCCCGAGTAGCTGGGATTACAGGCATGCGCCACCATGCCCGGCTAATTTTTTCTATATATATTTTTAGCTGTCCATATAATTTCTTTCTATTTTTAGTAGAGATGGGGTCTCGCTCTTGCTCAGGCTGGTCTCGAACTCCTGAGCTCAAACGATCCGTCCACCTCGGCCTCCCAGAGTGCTAGGATTACAGGCGTGAGCCACCGCGCCCGGCCCATTCCCTTTTATTTATTTATTTTTTTTAAAGGCCCCTACAACTAGCTTTTCTATCTATATGAGTGAGAAGGTATTTCAGGATCACTTCAAAATGTCCTTTGTGAGCAAAAAAAGAAAGATTATGATTTACCTAAGTGAAATGCTGGATATATCCAATGAGAATGTGGGTGTTATAACAAAAACACAAGTATACATATTTACCTGTATATCCAGAAGCACAGAAATCTGGTAATTAAGCCTAGGCACAAAACAATCCTGAATACAGTATACTACCTTGTAATAAGGTCTCAAAATGATCTCATTTTTTATATCATTTTTTAAATGTATTTAGAACTGTTTGAAACATATTTTAACCAATAAAAATGTTAGAAAAGCAACTTTTAAAAAGTAATACCACATTTTGAATACTTAATATTCATAATTTACTCTCTGAGAATTTTACATGTAATAATTATTTAACTCTCACAACTCTGTGAGGTAGGTATTATTAGCATGACTATTGTACAGACGAGGAAATAGACACATAGAGAATGAATAACTTGCCCATGAATACATGATTTCTGAGATCTCTTTAGGTTCTAATTTTTTTTATACCTATATCGAGCTACCAAAATCATACATTTAATCCAGGATCTAAACCCACATAGACTAATACCAGAGTCCATGCTATTAACAGCATGCTTATAAATGATTACAGCTCTGACTGATGTTATAATTGAAAGCAATGAACTAGAAAATTCAAATGCTTCAAGAATTGAAAGCATAAAAAAATTTTTTTACATCAAGGTCAGGAAAATCATTCTAGTAATCTCTTAACCTCTTAAATAAATTTTTTCAAAGAAATATTTTCCTGGTAATAGTAACCATCTAAGCTCATTAATATTAATATTAGCTCATTAATATTTCTTTTAGTTTCAAGTCTAAAAAACATCTGAAAAAGGTACAAAAATAATAGGACATGAAGACCAGTCTCAAAATGAACAAATCAGTTATATTTACTGGCCCTTAATAAAGTGAATTGTATTATTATATTTGATATTTCCTTTTATTATAAATAAAATATATATTTATGTTATAAATAAAATATCGTAAGGGCTTTGGGAAGACAGTGGAGCATCAATGCAATATATCTCCCCCTAGGTGCAGCAATGAGTTCACAAAACTTAAAATCATGCTCTACTACCTATTGGCTGTATGGTTTTAAGGCAGGAGACAATCTCTCAGTTAAATGTCCTTGTCTGTAAAGTCAGAGAGCATGGTCAGCTCCCAGAGTTGTTCTGAGGATTAAATGAGATACTAGAATAAAGTGTCTGACACACAAATACACAACCCTTAAACCATTCTACCACTAAAGCACAATGGTTAAGAACATAACTTTTGGAATTACATAGGCCTTGTTCTGAAAATCATTTGCATCACCTATTGGCTTAAATGAGATAATTAAAGCTTGCAGTAGAGTTGGCACATAAATGCTCAATATACGTTACTATATAATACTACTTTCAAAAGTAAAAAATAGTGACTGGGCACAGTGGCTCACACTTGTAATCCTTGCACTTTGGGAGGCCAAGGCAGGAGGATCACTTTAGACAAGAAATTCAAGACCAGCCTGGCCAACACAGCAAGATCTTGTCTCTACAAAAAAAAATTTTTTTAAATTAGCCAGGTATCGTGGCACATGCCTGTAATCCTAGCTACTTGGGAAGCAGAGGCAGGAGAATTACTTGAGCCCAGGAGTTAGAGGCTGCAGTGAGGTATGATCCTGCCATTGCACTCCAGCCTGGGTGACCAAGCAAGAACCTGCCCCTTTAAAAAAAATAAATAAATAATACACACCAATGAAAGATAACAAGAAACTAAACTGAGAAAAATAGGTTCAATCCTAATCTTTCTGTGCTCTATGACTAGGTCCAGGTCACACTACTCCAAAATCCAGCACCCTGGCATTTGAGGAAACAGCACAAGAAAGGTCTCTCTGACCTCCTACACTTCTACTCTGAAGCACACCATAAAAGAATTCTCTGACCTTCCTCTCTGAAGTAGGTCATAAGACCCTGGTTCCAGAGGTGCCCTCCCTACACCTGGAGGAAAAGAATATCCTTATCTTTGAAGACACAGGGACACTGAGAAGAATCTGAACAAACAGGACTTGCAAAGTTCCCCCAGCTTATTACCATTAGATCCCTTTGTCCAATCATGTTTCTCCACAGCTGTCCACTCTTCATCAAACATAAGCATATCAATATAAGGTCTCCCTGTTTCTTTGGGTCTTCATTTCTGAAGGCTCTCATGTCACATAAAACAAACAAATTTGTATGCTTTTCTCTTGTTAATCTATCTTTTGCCATAGTGGTCTCAGCCATGAACCTAGCAATGGGTGAGGAAAAGATACTACTTTTTCTCCCCTACATGTACTGCTAAGCTATGTGCCCAAAACTTGTTTCAAATCCCCCAAGTTATCAATTTACGCATCTGTAAATAAATACATGATTTCTAATGTCTCTTCCTGTCCTAAACTTTACACTTATGTTTGCCAGCTACCAAAATCAAAAATTTTATCTTAAATACAACCAGTACCCTCACACATATACACACACTCACCCTCAGGGAAAAGAAAAGGAAACCAAACCAACAAGAGATTCAGAGATTCAGAGAAATGACCAAAAATGGCAAGCTCTACAACTCCAGTTGAAGATTTTAAGTAAAAAGAAACATGTTAATAGCATGTATTTTAAAGAAGAAAAAATGATTTTACAAAGGAACAACCAACAATTATGAAAAAGTGTTACATTTATAGTTCTTACAAAAAACGGAAAATACCTATCAGGCTTTTTTTTTTTTAAGTCTGCCCAGCTCACAGTGATTCTCCTGAAATGTCCTTCTCACACAGTGGTAGGCCCACAGCAGCTGAATACATTCCAGCTTACTGGTTCTCAACCAAGGGTGATTTTACCCCCACAGGCAACATCTGGAGACATTTCTGATTGTCACAACTGGAAAAGGAGTGCTACTGGCATTTAGTTGATAGAAGCCAGGGATGGTATTAAACATCCTACAATACACAGGACAGTTCCACAACAACGAATCAATCAGCCCCAATGTCAATATTACAGAGGTTGAAAAACCCTGTAATAGGTGATGAGACCACCAATCACCGTGACACTTCTGGAAATCTGAAACTGAGACTAAGAAATTAACATGTGTTATAGACTATCCTCTTGATGACAGCAGAGAGTAAAAACAAGGGGGGAGGAGTATGACATAAAGTGAATGTCTGAGAGAACAGAATAAAATGAGCAAACAGAAGCCAAAACAAGTGACAGAAAATAAATACTGCCTGAATTTCTATCAGCTTTCCACTTCCTGTTTCTGTACCAGCCTAGCTGCATTCCTGTCCTTGAGCTCCCACTATCTCCATGTAAGTTTTCTACTTATAGTGTTATTTAAGCTGAAGTTGGTCTCTACTACTTACAACCAAGAGTTCTACCAACACCTATTACCCACAGAAAATTGCTAAGGTAGAAGAATCAACCTCTACAGATATGTAATAGCTCAACACTAGCAAATCAGAAATAAATTTGATGAAATTTGATAATAATGAAAAACCACTTGTGAGGTCTAGCAAAGAGATCAATGAGAATTAATCTATAAATATAAGGACATTAGAGGAAAGAGAAAAGACAAATTGTATGGAAACCAGGAAAGTATTAGCCAGGCATGGTGACACATGAATCAAAATTTTCTAAACTAGAAAGAACAAAAACCCAAAGATATAGGTGCAAAGATTCAGAAATAATCCTTTAAGACAGACTTCTCAAACTATCAGCTCTTAAGCTTTAAAAGGAAGAATTTTAAAGGATAAAAATAAAAAGATTTCATACATTGCCAAGAAGAAATACTTAAATATAAAAGGGTAAGTATGATCTCAGACTTGAGAAAGAACAGCTTGGTGAAATATTTGCTCAGAGCTGAAGCCATCTTGACAACCACAGCGCATCACCAAGATAACTTTTCTCTTTGAAGACGGTTAATAATTTCAAGAAACAAAAGACTTAAAACATTTGAACAAAGAATTTATAAAAGAGTTCGAATTTTTCCAAACAGCAAGGTTAATGACAGAACAAAATAAAATAGAAAATGAAACATATAGTGATAAAGACAGGATTTCATAAGGTTTTCCTTCTAAGAATTGAAAGTTCAATTTAGATAAAAACAGGGAAATCAAAGGAAAAACATATACTGGAGAATAAAGCTGAATTTAAAATAACTGCTTACCAATCAGTAACTACAAAGAAAACAGATTAGTTCAAAGAACTTACATGGAATAAAATCTGCATCGTTAACATGCCAAGTATAATACCCCTGAGTATACAATAAAGAAAATACTCTTCCCCTTACTTGCTGAATGTATTGATTCATTTAAATATTTGAGACTAGAAAGATGGCGGAACAAGAGGAAAGGAAAAAAATCCCTTTGGTTCCAGAAAATCTCCTGAAAAAGAGGAAGGCTTACCAAGCCCTCAAAGCCACCCAGGCAAAGCAAGCACTTTTGGCAAAGAAAGAGCAGAGGAAAGGAAAAGGACCCAGGTTTAAGTGACTGGAATCGTTTGTACATGATTCCTGGCGGCAGCAACGCGACAGGGTGCGTCTCAGGCGACTAGAAGTGAAACCTCATGCCTTGGAATTGCCAGATAAACATTCCTTGGCCTTTGTTGTACGCATCCAAAGACTTAATGGGGTGAGTTCACTGGTGCAAAAGACCATCGCGAGACTTCGCCTACAGAAAATTTTCAGTGGCGTCTTTGTTAGTCACCCCGCAGAGCCTAAAATTGCTGCATATGTTGGAACCTTATGTGACCTGGGGATTTCCAAATCTGAAGTCCATCCGGGACCTCATCTTGAAACGTGGACAAGCCAAGGTCAAGAATAAGACCATCCCTCTGACAGATAACACAGTGATCAGAGAGCACCGGGGGAAGTTTGGTGTCATTTGCTTGGAAGACCTCATTCATGAAATTGCCTTCCTGGGGAAGCATTTCCAGGAGATCTCATGGTTCTTGCATCCTTTCCAACTCTCAGTGGCCCATCATGCTACCAAGAATAAAGTGGGCTTCCTCAAGGAGATGGGCTCACCTGGCTACCGAGGTGAACGCATCAATCAGCTCATCCACCAGCTGAACTAGACCCAGAACATCTGAAAGCACAGTGCACTGGGAGCATGTGTTTTTGGGTTTTGGAATTATCAAGTATCTTTAGAGAAGATTATTTTCTGCTCTATCTTCAAAAACGAAGGAAAGTGTCAGGGAAAAGACAGTTGGTTATGCTCATGGCAGGAACCTCTCATCACAGTCCAGTTCTGAGGAAAAATTCCAGTGTTTTCCACTTTGGCTGCTGCCACCTCTGAAATCACATGCCATGGAGAGAGGAGTTCTGCTTTGTCAGATCTTCTATCCTGCGGTTAAACATTGGTGAATGAATGACCCAAGCATGTGTATGAGGATCCCTAAGACTCCTGCAACAGTGGACCAAGCCCAGGGGCATACTTGAATCTGGGTATTCTCAGGGCTTTGTTTTGAAAAGACTCGAAATACAATTAGGAAGGAGAATGCAAAATAAATAAATAAATAAATATTTGAATGCCTGGCACTATTAAAGGTACAGCACTACAGTGGTGAATAAAACCAAGTTCTTGCTCTCACAGAGCTTACCATCTAAAGCAGCACTACCCAACAGAAATATAATGTGAGCCACAATGCCATTTTATATTTTCCAGTAACCACACTAAAATTTTAATTCATAAAATTTTAATAATATATTTTATTGAATCTGATATAGCTAAAACATCATCTCAACATATAATCAATATATAATATATTAATGCAATACTTTATATTCCTTTTTTCATACTAAGTTTTTAAAATACAATGTGTATTTTATTACAGTACTTCTCAGTTACAACAAGGACATTTCACATTCTCAATAGCCACAGTGGCTAGTAATTGCCATACTGGACAGTGCAAATTTAGGGAAGAAACACAGGTGCTGCTGGTTTTGTAGAGTTTTTTTATTTTAAACTGTCTCATATTCTTTGACTTTTTAAATTGTCTGCGTGTATTTACTCCAATAAAAATAACCAAAGTTTTCTAGTCATAGCAAATAGAAACTCCAAGTATCAATTTTTTGCAAAACTAGAAACCATATCATCAATATGAAAAATTCTGAATAAACCATGGTATAGTTTAACAATGCAATACTAGAAATACATACATTTCAACACAGCTACATCTCATAAACACACAGTATAGTAAAAAAAGAAAGTTGCAAGGTGGCCAGGTGCAGTGGCACACACCTCAATCCCAGCTACTCAGGAGGCTTGAGGCAGGAGAACTGTTTGAACCCACGAGTTCAAGACCAGCCTGAGCAATATAGCAAGACCCCATCTCAATTTAAAAACAGCAAAGAAAGTTGCAAGATGATATATATGGTATAGAATTTATGTAAATTTTTCAAACACAGAAAGTTACATACTAGGACACACATATATTACAGATAATTACATACAGTACATACAGCATAACATGTTACTACAGAGAGGGGAAGGATAAATACTAACATCTGGGTAATGTTAACCTCAGGATAAGAAGGGAGAAAAATGGTTTGTGAAGGCTACTCAACTGTTTCCTTAATGCTTTATTTCTTTTTTAAAAAGTGACAAAACATTAACATTTATTAAATCTAATGATGGGTATCTGGGCATTCTTTTATGTTATATGCTGCACTTTTCTGTATGTTTGAAATATTTTCTTTTAGAAATACACTTTCTTCACACATTAAGGATAGACTTTAGAGTTTAGGTTTTAGAAAGTTAATTTCTGATAACTAAACATTTTTATAAAATATTATTCCTTGAGACCTCCTTAAAGTTAAATATCAGTTTCACAGCACTAATCATTCCACACTGAATCTGGTCTTAGAGTTTGTTAATGGGCTATCAGCAGAGTTATAAAAACATATGGATTCAAAAGCTAAACATAAGTCCAATCTGGACAGAATCTGGAATTCCTCCACAGTATCCACAGAACATACATTTTCCATACGTTTGCAAACCCATGCTCAGAGTTCTAACCAAATGGTCTATGAAATGTCACCAAGCTCATCAACATTAGAAATGTATTTATCAAACTCAACATTCCCCTCAGTTCAAAAACACAAATTAATTAGTAATTGTATGTTTTATCCTAGATGATAACCACCAGTAATGACATTTCTTTATGCAAAACATGGAGAAATAATCACAATTCCTCCAGCCCTACTGAAATATTTTAGTGAGTTTCTCTGAAGATACATTTGTTTCACACAAACACACAGGATGAATAAATATCTCTTACCCAAAATGCTCAGTACCAGAAGTGTTTCAGATTTTGGATTTTGTCAAGATTTTGCAATATCTGCATTATACTTACTTACCGGTTGAGCATCCCTAATCTGGAAATCAAAACCTAAAATGCTCCAGTAAGCATTTCCTTTGAGTGTCATGTTGGTGTTCAAAAAAGTTTTGGATTTTGGAGCACTTTGGATTTCAGATTTTTGGATTAGGGATACTCAACCTGTGTATATATGTTTTTATATATATGTGCATTTGTTATATATATGGATTTTAGATATATGGACTATATATACTTCATTTTACAGAAAGTAAATGGACAAAACATGTGTTGTTACTACTGATAATAACCAGAATTCATTAAATAACAAGGATAAATGATCTCTTTCCCTGCAACCCACCCCTACCTCTGCCATGCTTCCTCCCAACCAAATGTTTTATAATGTATTATGTATCCATAAAGTATGATCAGAATGGATAGTAATAATAGCTCAAACACTCCCTCAGAATGATCCTTAAAATTAAAAAAGCTCTCTAGAAATGTCAGTTTTAAGAAAACAAAAATGTTGGTACAAAGTTATCACTGCAGGCAATAATGAATGCCTACCTAGAAAGAAAATTAAATGAAAATTTATTAGATATAATACAAGTACCGTAAGGCGACCAGACCCAAGACTGACATACAAAAATCACTAGTCTTCCTATGTACTAGCAATAAGAAATTAGGAAATGTAATGCAAAAAGATTGCACATACAACAACGAAAATTATAAAATGTCCACCAATAAGCCTAACAAGAAATGTCTAAACACAATATGAAGAAAATGAAAAATCTTTTACTAAAGGTCAAAAAAGATTTGCTTGGATGGCAAAAGTATGCCATGTTCTTGGACATAAGAACACAATAATGCAACAATGTCAATTCACCCCTAAATTAACCTATAATTCAATATAATCACTATCAATATCCCATCACGATTTCTATGTTTTAACAATATAATCCTAACAATCTTTGGAAAATATACGATTGTATTAGTCCATTTGCGTTGCTATAAAGAAAATACCTGAGGCTGGGTAATTTATTTTAAAAAGAGGTTCATTTCGCTCATGGTTCTGCAGACTGTTCAAGAAGTGTGGCACCAGCATCTGCTTCTGGTGAAGGCTTCAGGGAGTTTCCAATCAAAGCAGAAGGTGAAAGGAGATCAGCCATGTCACACGGCGAAAGAAGAAGCAAAAGAGGGAGGAGGTATACCTCCTTTAAACAACCAGCTCTCCCGTGAACAAATAAAGAGGGGAAGGCACCAACACGTTCATGAGGGATCTGCCCCCATGACCCAAACACCTCCCACAAGCCCACCTCCAACATTGGGATCAAATTTCTACATGAGGTTTGGAGGGGCCAAACATCCAAACCATATCAACAATGTAACAACATCCAAATAAATTTTAAAAGGGATATAATGATTAGGGGAGCTAGCCAGATACACTTACATACTACATAAATTTATAACAATAATTAAAATAGAAAGTTAACAATGTGCAGAAGACGACAAAGATCAATGGAATGACAGAATTTTAAAAAGACCTATGTATATATGAGAATTTAATATATGATTGGCCGGGCGTGGTGGCTCACGCCTGTAATCCACGCCTGTAATCCTAGCACTCTGCGAGGCCGAGGCGGGTGGATCGCTCGAGGTCAGGAGTTCGAGACCAGCCTGAGCAAGAGTGAGACCCCCGTCTCTACTAAAAATAGAAAGAAATTATATGGACAACTAAAAATATCTCTAGAAAAAATGAGCCGGGCATGGTGGCGCATGCCTGTAGTCCCAGCTACTCGGGAGGCTGAGGCAGTAGGATCGCTTAAGCCCAGGAGTTTGCGGTTGCTGTGAGCTAGGCTGATGCCACCGCACTCACTCTAGCCCGGGCAACAAAGCGAGACTCTGTCTCAAAAAAAAAAAAAAAAAAAATATGATAAATACAGCTCTTGAAATCATTGGGAATTGATAGACTATTCACTAATTAGTACAATGGAAAAACATTAAGTTGGTTCCAACCTCAAACATATATAAATTTCAGATAGATTCAAATTGGAAATATAAGGGAAAAAATACCAGAAGGAAAAAGAGGAGTTTTTAAAAAAGCAATCTTTTAAATAAATATTCATCAATAAGGAAGAGGTTAAATATATAGCTAGAATACGGAACACTACAATGCTGTCTAAAAGGGATGAGTAATCTACACATATTGGCTTGGAAAGGTCTTGCAGACATATTAAATACAAAAAACAAATTTGGGAGAAAAATTCATATAGTATAATGCCATTTATGAAATGGCAAGAATTATTAATATGTACACTTGTATAATATGTAAATACATAGAAAGTCCTGGTAAAACACGCATCCAACCATGAACAGTGGTTTCCTCTAATAGGAGAGTATATATTAGGAGTAAGGATGACAAAGGGGACTTTCATGTCTAGTCTATATACTTCTGTATTGCTGAGGCTTTTTTTTTTTTAACATTAAGATACTTTCATACACTTTTATGCATTTGAAAAATGCAAATTTAAAATTTAATAAAGAAAGCTACCGTAACGAAAACCTTCATGTATCAACCTTTTTTTCCTATAAGGAACAGATGAGTTATATAAATTTTGCTTGTTAGTATTGTCAGTTTTAAGAAAATATTTTCTTAGTAATTACCTGGAAACACAAAATGCTAAGTGGCAATCTTTAATCCTACTCAGTATTAAAGTTATTTTAATTTGCTGGAATTAGCATAGAGAAAGGAATATGTTAACAAAGTTGTGTGTGTACATATTGTTTATCATGATAAGCTCCAAAACATTTCTTTGATCTTGACCACATCAAGTGAAAGTTTTCTAAATCCTTCCTCTCCCAGGAAAGTAAACCAGGGAATACAAATGGTCTGAGCCTGCTGAGCTTTGTTTTCTGCTGATCAAACGCCAATACTGGCAGAGTTCACTATGGAAAATCTGGCGGTACCACCCCAGCAGACTCAGCATAATTAAATCATGAAGCAAAGTGGGGAGAAAAGCCCAATGTCATGCTTATTTTTTTAAGCAACCAAGATTCAATTTTGTATAGTATTGTATTTAATGTGTATTTATCCATGCATTTATTTGAGTGAAATTTCAACTGAAAAGACTGAGAAAATTTTCTACTAATAATTAGTCTAATGACAACAAATTTACATACTAAAATTATACACCCAATCCAAAAAGGCAGTGATTAGTAACCAAGAGTTATTGTACAAAATATTACACTTTCACACACATGGACACATAAAACTACCTTTTTAGTTGTTTCATAAGGATGTTCATCAACCTCTATTTGAGCAGCAACATTCTTTTAGACAGCAGTTATCTAAATTATACCGAAAAATTCTCTCACAGCCATTAATATTGGCAACTAATGTAGACTAAATAAAGAAATACAGAAAATGCTTTGGAGTGTTAAGCTAAAAAAAATTTTTTTTAATTCTCCTTCCATATTACCTGGGGAAAAAAGGTCTTTATAAGTCACATATTGCAATAATAAACTAAATATATCACTTTAAGTTGCTACATAGATTTAATACAAGATCACTGGAGTACTTCATTTTTAAAACTAATGGTCTGTAAGATGATGTGCTCCAAAATTATTTATGTTTAACCTCAAAACACTCCAGTAGATAACATCATACATCTAGATATTCTAAAACAAAAATACCTACCTACAAAGTTTTATCAAGCAAAACTGTTACTAATCAGACATATTGTCATTTAAAATGCTTTTAGTTGACATTGACTATTATAGAAATATATAAAAGGAATTATATATATAAAATAAATAAGGAAAAAACTGTTCAATTACTTAAGAATACCTACTATGTGGCATGTATTTCACCTACTGTGTAGAAGATATAAGATAAAGAAATCAATCCTTGCAACCTAATATCTTAGAATCTAAGAGTCACTTACACAAATATTTATGCAATCTGTATCTCACTGCTTATACATACACGATACTATCAGTCAGGAGTTCTCTAAAGACTTTCTACCAGTATGGTCAACTAATAATATTACAGGGTATATATGTAGCTAATATTTTATACTCTTTTCCACATTCATAAAGAAATATGGCTTGGTAAATTCATCCTCTTACAGTAGTCCAATAATACTATCACTGATATCTGTCAATATTCTTGATAATTTTCTAAAAAGCCAAGAGGAGAAAAGGAGTTATAGCCTATCAACAGGGGGGAGGAGGGAATTTCTTTAATAAGAAATATTACTAACACTAAGCCTAGAGATCAAGACAGTAAACATTACCATGAGATTCCAAATGGCATAATAAGTGCCTACTGCTCCCTTCACTAGACCATCATATATATCTAAGTCTCAATCCATAACAGACCATATAAATCTGACCCTGGCATACCATTCTAAAAACTTCATCACTGGTCTCAAGAAAGACGGGGTAAAAAAGTCTAAAAATCCTTATATATATACACATATACGTAAGTATATACACACATACCCCAAAAGGTAACTAGGCACCATCATAGATATTCAAATTTCTTTGGTCTCTAACTTTTTACAATTTGGGCAAGTAGGGTTTATGAGGTTTAAACAAAACAAAACAAAATAGATAAGTACTTAGAACATGGCTGGCACACAACACTCAATAAATGGCAATTATTTCATCATCCAATTCTTCCAGGAACTGAATCCCAACCTACTTTAGCACAAGTCTGTCAGCAGAATCCTTCCTTATATGTTCCAGGCCTCCCTTTTCCCTGATTACTCCAGATTTTTTCAAAAATGTATCTCTCAAGAGAACTTC
Source organism: Eulemur rufifrons (assembly GCF_041146395.1). NCBI lineage: Eukaryota > Metazoa > Chordata > Mammalia > Primates > Lemuridae > Eulemur > Eulemur rufifrons. The sequence goes on from NC_090990.1 coordinate 90,094,781, forward strand.
AACATATTAACTTACGGAGATAAAATACCAAAAAAAACAGTATAAGACAGTGGTCACTTACATGTGGACACTACTAGACTGGGAACAAATGGGATTTTGAACTAGTTTGTTTTTTTTTTTTTTTCCTCCAAATTCCTGGTTTAATAAGGACTTGTTTATTGAGGAAAAAAGGTCCCAAACATCAGGCTGTTCACAAAAATAACCCACAGTATCAACTTTAGAAAACAAATCTTAAGACCATTACACTAATTTTCTAGAGGATGCATTTGACATGCCAACTCTCATTCACAAAAATACAATGTTACATTTGTGTTGAACTGCCCCACATAGCCCCCCTATGTGGGGTATAACACACTTCTAACTCAAAGCGCTCTCAGGTGCTACTAACTAAATGAGATTGCCTTTGCAGTTAGGGAAGCAACTACTGAACTCATGTATGAATGGAAAGAACTGTACTCCCTGCATAACAAGAGATTATTTTGGAGACAGCTGATAAAAACCATACATCCTGAACTAGTTTTAAGAAGAGTCATTATATTATGTTTTCTGACAATCCTGAAATCACCTTTGATCCATAACTCTTCTTAATCTCACATGATCAGGGGTTCTCAGAGGATGGCCTCCAACCAGCTGCACCAGCAACATCTAAAAATTTGTCAAAAATGCAAATTCTCACACCCCTTGTCAGACCTAATCAGCAACTCTGGAGGTAAGACCCAGCAATCTGTGTTTTAACAAGCTCTTCCACTGAAGTTTCAGAACTGTTCTATATGATTTGAAGTATCTATAGTGAGACTCCAAATTTACCAATTCCAAAGGACACCTGTTAAGACTGATGAGATTCTTTAGTATTCCCAAATCTCTTTATTAGAAGTATATTGAGAAAAAGTCCAATTTGACTCACAACTTCAAGAATATAAAAATCCTACTAAAACAAGCTATTAAGAAAAAGCTTTACAACCAGAGGTAAAAATGACACAGAAAGGCAAAAAAAGGTCTTAAAGGATGTTAGATGAAGAAGGTTACAATAAAAACTTGTCTGCAAAAAATAGCCATTAAACATTAACTAGCAAACAAATGGGCATGCTTAGAATGAGGTCTCTATCACCTTTACACAAGCACTGGCCAGTGTTTCCGGTTCAATTTCTTTGAAGGAAGAAGAATGTCTGCAGGAATCATGCACTATGTACCCTCTGACGCCCAGTTCCTAAGACAAATCATCCAGAGAGGATATCATTTTTACCTTCAGAGGAAGGTAGATCTAAAGTGATTTCAGATTCAGATCCCAAAATTCCCCTTTTTGCTTTCTGAAAATCCTCCAATAATCAAGAGAAAATAAATAAAATAAAAATGCTAAGGAATTTTACACTTCAGCATGCCATCACAGTAACAATAGCAGTGCTTTAGTTTACAAAACATTTTTACATGTAACTCATACAATCTTCACAATCACCTTGAAGTAAATAATGACAATAAAACTGCTATTTATTGAGCACTTAGTGCCTAGTACTTCCTTAAGAGCCTTACATAAATTTATTATTTAATTCTTTCAACAATCTGTTGTGAGTGGTAAATCATGTACCAATGTCAGACACAAGGCAAGATTTGAATCCAATTCTGATTCTGAAACCTATATTCTCTACACTATGACAAGACTCAGACAAAAACTTGGGTTTCAGTCTCAGCTCTATCACTTAACAGCTATGTGACCTGGGAAAGTAACTTAATTCTCTAAACTCTTCTTTGTCTATATAATGGGAAAATTAATACCTGCTTCATCTATTTCAGAGCAGCTATAAAGGTCAAACGAGATGAAAGACATAAAAGGTCTTCATAAACTTTTAAAAAACTACACAAATATTATTATCATCATTCCCTATTTTGATAACGAGAAAAAAACAACATACAATTGGAGGGTGAGTAGATTTCTTTTGTTTGGTTTTCATTTTCTTTTTAAAGGAGGCTGAAGACACTTACAGAAAAACTTCAGACTTCATAATTATACCTGGGATCCTACTGTCAGTTGAAATGAATAACAGATTCTGATCTGTACACCACAACTTATTTTGTCACTTTGCTAAAAATATAGACACCACTATATGTATTAACTTACAGATTTGGAGGTTAATAAAAATCTAACAGCTGATTTCTTTTTTAAAAAGTTTAGTTCTCATAAGAATCAGTGATGGCCCGGGCGCGGTGGCTCACGCCTGTAATCCTAGCACTCCGGGAGGCCGAGGCGGGAGGATCGCTTGAGCTCAGGAGTTCGAAACCAGCCTGAGCAAGAGCGAGACCCCGTCTCTACTAAAAAATAGAAAGAAATTATCTGGACAACTAAAAATATACAGAAAAAATTAGCCAGGCATGATGGCGCATGCCTGTAGTCCCAGCTACTCAGGAGGCTGAGGCAGGAGGATTGCTTGAGCCCAGGAGCTTGAGGTTGCTGTAAGCTAGGCTGACACTGTAGGCACTCTAGCCCAGGCAACAGAGTGAGACTCTGTCTCAAAAAAAAAAAAAAAAAAAAAAAGAATCAGTGACCACTATACTAGGTCACCATAACTAAAATTATCAACACCCTTTCTGTTCTTTCTATAATATCATTTTCAACCTGGGGTGCTTACATCCTTTTTCTGCAAAGATTAAAACTCGAACTATAAATCCAAAAGAAAAAATAATAAATCAGCTCACTTAAAATAATGAGTTTGATTTAAGGGAAATTTTTCATTATTCAAAACTTCATAATTTAAGGTTAATTTTTAATAGAATTTTCAGAAAATAAGTGAGAGAAGGAAGTAAAGCTGAAGTGAAATCACTCAGTTGTTGAAATGTATGTCTGATATTTAAAGACAAGTATTCAACACTAGATGACTAGTCACAAAACATCAGCTTACCAGAAAGGTTTAATAGCAGAGTTCAGAAAAGTCACACAGCACTCACTTCTTTCATACCCGAAATGGCCCATTATTTTTATTCATTCTAAACTACATTCACAAAAATTACCTTTGGCAAGGCAACTTATTATAACAGCTTACGTATATTATTAATACGTTGACTGCCATATGAGTTGTATTTAACTCAGGCTAGTTTTGAGCTTGGGGCCCATGAAGCAAAACTCTGCAGTTGGTTCCTGAAAATCTTACTTGTTGATGTTCTTATTGTTACAATTAATATTGACAAGTTAATTCTAAAAACTAGATTGAGTTGCATATAACTCATGCACAGAAAACAATAAAAAGTAATAAATTAGAAAGGATTGTTTTGTTTTAATAAAACACCGTGGCTCCAGGGAAAAAAATTTTTTTTCTAGTGTGGCAGTCAATTTGTTAAGTATGAAAAAAAATTACCATTTTTGGCTAAAGAGAGAAAAATGGATTCTGATAAACCATTTCTGTAACATCTGTACATTTTGACTGATTAAATATGATATTTAACTTACATTAAAACCCACATGTAAACTCAAGAGCCTAACAGACCTAATATGTGCTAATACCTTAATATCACCAACACAGTGATTTGTGCACTAGTTCCAGGATCTAGATTTTTCATGCAGATGTCAAATGATATTATCCATTGAGGAGTTTTTGAATCGAATTCATTTATTCACTGAATTCCGAAAATACCACTTGCTTCTAAGCAGTAGTTCTCAACTTGGCGCAATTTTGTCCCCTAGGGGACTTAGCAATGTCTAGAGACATTTTTGATTGTAATAACTAAGGGGCAGAAAAGAAGGTGCTACCGGCATGTAGTGGGTAAAGGCCAGCAATGCTGCTAAACATCCTACAAGGCACAGGACAGCCCCCCACAACAAAAAATTATCCAACCCAAAATGTCAACACTGCCAAGGCTGAGAAACTCTGATCTACAGAAAAGTCTTTAAACACTCATATGTCTAAAAATCATTACTCAATTCACCTTTGTTTCCTATAATATTTGCTAATTGTATTATTTTCATGCTTGTCTTTGGCAACAAACTTGCCCTATTCCCATCAATTCAATCAGCTTCTAACTTCCAAACTTGTCAATAGAATCATCATCATCCCTTTTAGCCAAGTTCAAAACCCTGGTGTAATTTTTGACTTAACCCTATTTTTAATAATAATGGTAACAGTAGTAATGGCAGCAGCTAATACCCATTTAACTCATACTATATGCCAGGCACCATTCTAAGTGTTTTACATGGATTAACTCATTTAATACTAAGTACTTTTATTATCCCCAATTTATGAATGGAGAATCCAAGGCACAAAAAGGTTAAATAACTTGCCCAAGGTCATTCAGCTCCTAAGTAGCCAAGCTAGATTTCAAATTCAGACAGAATGGCTCCAGCACACAAGTCCTTAACAAATACTCCAAAGTGATGTCTCTTCTTTCATCTTCTTTATCAAATTATGAAGTTCTTTAAGTTCCACAAGGGCAGGGACTCCCGTTATGGTCATAGCAACATTCTCAAAGCCAGGAACATAACAGGTTCTCAAAAAAACTTCTGTGTGTTGAATGCATGAAATGTCCCCTGAACTTATCCCTATTTCCGCTGCCTCCATTCAAGGCAAGTCTCTCAGTATGTCATGCTTGGATTTATTGATATAGCCTATAAAATAGACAATCAGGTAAACTGATATAAACTTCTCTGCCAGATTCAAAGTTTTCTTCCCACTGCTTCTCAATTAGAATCATAAACCCTTAAAGCAAGAAGGTATCTTAGAGATCATCCAGCCCAACCTCATTTTACAAATAAAGAAACCCAAAGATGGTGACTAAATCACCCAGCCAGGTGGAGCCAGGACCAGAATTTGACTCTTCCAATTTTTGCTCTAGGATTTTTTTTTCCAATTCATCATGCTGTTTCACTCCTGACAGATGTCTCCTCACTAGCACATCAACAAATTATAGCCATTCCCATTGTTCCTGGTCAAGTTGTTTCTCCTGCCCAGCCTGATCTCTTTTTCTTGCTCCATAGATCCAAATCTTATCCATTTTAATATCTCTTCCTATTTCATTCTACATGACTTCTTTCTTCTCGGAAAATCTTATGTCTGGAGTCAGATACTAGAGAAAGAGGATCAACTGTTGCCCACTGGGCCAAGTTTAATGCACAGTAACACCACAAAGCAAAGCTACTTGGATGATTTCTTCCCTGAAAACTATTAATCCATTCTTTTCTTCTATGTTTTAGGAAGTGATTTTAATAAAGACTATCTCATGTAGCACCTTCATAAAATGTTCATATCCCTTAAAGAGACACTCAAGCACATCTTCAATAGTAAACATGTAAAGCTGAATGGCCCCAAATCATCTGTATCTCCTTGATTAAGAAACAACTCAGCTTATTTACGAAGTCCAAACTCAGAACTCTCTGACACAACTCACCCAGTGGGTTCATCTATTCCTTTGCATGTTACCATCTATTACTACTTCCTTCAAAACTCCACCTCTAATGAATAGTTTACATTTCTTTTTTTTTCTTTCCTTCCCTAAATTGTGTAGTATAAAACACCCTTTCTCTTTTATCCTTTTTTAGTTTCTATATGCATCATCAGTGAAACTCCAGCTTGCTACCTCTCATCCAATTTCAACTATCCAGTCCTTTCTGTTGAGTTCACATCCGTATCTTCGTTCCCTCGCTGGACTTAGGGTATCTCAACCCTGTGAAGGTCAATTTTGTTTTTGCCCCTCTCTACTCTTCCTTCCACTAGAAAAGTGGTCCCAAAAGTAGCATGAGTACACCTCTGAGAAAGTGTAAAAGTATCCACTGGGCTGCATAAAAAAAAACTATTAGAACGCTAATAACACATTATTTTCACCTCATCCTTTCTTAAATTCCATTTCTGTGTATGTCTATAAATTGCATAAAATATAAGTGCAGTAGTACATGTATATAATTAATAAAGACATAAATTATTAAAATACATGCTCACAATTTTTAACGAGAAGAATGTATGATAAAAGAGTTTGGAGACTATTCTAAAAATACATGATGAGACAAAAGTAACAGATTCCAGACTATATAGAGGATATATACGTGTAAGTATGTATATGCATACACACATACACAATGTACAAAGAAAAACTTGTTCACATCCAGACCTAAGTCCCAACCATGCGTACCAACCTCTAGCCCCTGCTAGCCATCACAGAATTGTGTCCTACTCAAAAGCGCATTACTGAGGTTTTGGCAAAGCCCTTCATCTAGTTTGGGAAAAAAAAAAAAAAGACGACAAAAATGCCAGAAATCATAAAATCCTATCCTTATCTTTCCTATAGAAGGTATCTTCACAGTTCACTATCCTTACACTGCTCATCACCTGCTTTATACATACACCTTTATACGCCACCACCTCCTAAGATTCAGTTCTTATTTCCCAATCCCCTGGGGTACAACTCATGTTCCCCTCGCTAACAACCGATTTATACTTCCACCTCCCGGATCTAGCTGACACCTCCCTTCATCCTCCCTCCCCTGGGGATAACATCCACTGTCCTCCTTCAGCCGCCCACTCCTGTCCCAGGGTAGAGGATGGTCCATCCACGGTCCCTAAGACCACTTCTCTTTCCTTCTCCGCCCCCGAAAGCTGCCAGCCAGGCTGGAGACAGGAGGGGGAGGGGTGTGACTCGCCTCCCGTGACTGGCCCAAATGGCAGCAGATTCCGCCCCCACTCTCAGGCACCCCTCCACCCCCTCGACCCCCTAGGACTGCCTGTCCACCTCCTACCCCGCCCCGACCCCACCTCTGGCGTCCCCTACGCCCTCATGCCGGCTCCGGAACACACTCACCATGCTGGGTGAAGATATTGAAGCCGGTCTCTGTGGTGCGCCCCGCCAGGTCCCGCCTGCGGCCGGAGGGCCTGGCTGCATTGCTGCCCCGGATCCCGCGGGGCTGAGGCTGCTGGAGCCCCGGAGCCTCCCCGACGCGGCCCACCTGCTGCCCCATCCCTGTGCTCGCGTACTCCCGCGCCCCCGCCGACCCCTGGTCACATTCCTCCCAGGCTCCGGCCTCGGTCTCCTGGCGCTGCTCCGGCCTCTCCTTCCCAGCACAGGCCCCGGCCCCGGCCCTGAGCGGCCGGGCCGCGGGCAGCTCCGCACCCGGACTCCTCACAGCAGCCGCTTCGCTGCCTCTAGGCGACTCACAGATTCTCCTTTTCCCTCCTCCTCCCGCGACTCCGCGCCCCCAACGCCGCCGCCGCCGCCGCCGCCGCCATCTTTAAACCACCGAGCACTGGGAAAGCGTGGGACAGAGCGTCTCCCACCCCCCGCCCGACCAGTCACCTCCGCTACTCCGAGGAAGGGCTTCCCGGAGGCCCCGCCCCGGCTCCGGGCCCCCGCCTCCTCGCAGGATGGGTGCCCCTGTGCCCACCTCTTTTGAGGTCTACTGCTGCTTCAGGTCTTTCGTTCTGTTGGTCCCTTCGCCGCACCTCGGCCTCCCACGTCTGAGTCCGCTTTATTCGACCCCCTCCCATGTTCCGCTCCACACGCTACCGCCTTTTGGGGTTGGTCGGTCTCCAACCTTCCCTGTTCCAACTCCACCTGTCAAATCAGTCAGTCGAGTACCGAGTACCGAGTGCCACCACGTGTGCAGCTCAGTTGCAGGCACAGTTGGGGCAGAGAAGCAGAATGCATTTGGTCCTTGCCATCCAGTTGAGGATCCCTACAATGCCTTTGTCTGCGGCAGACCTAGAGTTAAAATTGTGTAAAATTCACATGAAGATAGTAATTATTACTACATTATTAGCTGCCGGGTAGAACTAGAACCAGGGCTACATTATTATTTCCTTTTAATTTTTCGAAATTATTTCGTGATGTTAAATTGCACTCACCTGGTTTGTGTGCCCTCTATAATTTCATTGGCGAAGAACTGTAGCCCCATTCCTAGTATTATATTACCATGAATTTCTCTTGAACTCCTTTACCATCTAACTACATGTGTTTCTGTTTCCTTTACAATGCCTGACAGTAAAGTTATTCTTCCCACTGACATGCTTTATATACTGTGCACGTGGTCAAGTCTTGTTTTGATGACAAAGAAGAAAAAATATATACCTTTGACCCTGTTTCTGAGTCAGAACTTACTCATCTTTAGCTTATGTTGTCTAAAGAGGGTGAATTAAGCAGAAGAGAAGCATTGTATACACATACACACACCCCCATACTATATACAATTCACTCACCATTCCCCCCACCGTGCATTCTTGCATCTTAATAGTGATCCAGTTTTTTAAATTCTCAAAAAACTTGATTATTCTCCTGCTATTCCTTTGGGTTTTCTATTTGGTTTATAAAAAGTATCAGTTATTGGAGGTACCACACTGAAATTTTGCTTAAAGTTAAAGTAGACAGGATGGGAATCGTTGCAAAGAAGGAACAAAACAACCACTGGGAATATAGGGTTGGAGGAAAAGGTGGATGTAGCGCTCCATTACATGCCTTTCATGAGCCACACTGACCTTAGATGGCCCAACCACTGACATAGATATTCACTATTACAACAGCATTATGAAATTATTCCATTGCCACCAGGGTGTGGCCAGAAATAACTGAAATTACCCTCCATAGGAACAGAAACACTATAACACTGGATAGAATATGAATTTTCCATTTGCATTAAAGTCTTCCTGTTTTTAAAATACTTTTTTTTCTTTTACTTCCCAAAGTGTTTGCAACCACTGAAAAAAACTTACTTGCAAGTGATAAAAATGACCATGGAGCCAGAATTTGGTTTATTGTTTGATTTTTATTATCTGAGAGAATTTCAGTTTGTGGATAATAGTTTGATTTCTCTGCTAATTCATGCATGGTATATAAAAATAGATAAATATACAGATTGAGCATCCCAAATCTGAAAATCCAAAATCCTAAATGCTCCAAAATTCAAAACTTTTGGAGCACCAGCAAAGTGCCAGAAGTGGAAAATTCCACACATAAGTACTTATAAACTTTGTTTCATGCACAAAATTTTAAAAATACTGTGTAACGGTATATTCAGGCTATGTGTATAAAGCGTATATGAAACAAACAAATTTTGGGTTTAGACTTGGGTCCCGTCTCTAAAAGAAATCTTATTATGTGCATCCAAACATCCCCAAATCGGAAATACTTCTGGTCCTAAGCATTTCAGATAAGGGATGCTCAGCCTATAGTATATAGTACAGTGATTAAGAGCAGGGACTCTGAAGCAGACTGCTTAGGTTCATAATTTTTCTCTGCTACTTATTAGCTATTTGTTCTTGGGCAAAGTACTTAACCTTTCTGTGTCTCAGTTCATCATCTGTAAAGTGATGATGATAACAAATAGTATTATACCTGTGGTATAGGACTATTGTGAGAATGAAATTAGTATATAAAAAGTACTTAAAACAGTATTTGGCATTTAATAAGTGGCATATAAGCATATGCTATTAGTATAAAAAATACAATGTTTTCAGAGTCCAACAACCTTTACAAGCCTAACTTCTTCAAATGGTATATACTTAGATCATGGGGCAAATTCTACGGTATTTATTCAGGTGAGCCCACTCCACTACCACCCTGCATATAACCAAAACCAAAAACACCAACAAACCAAAAAATATATATAGAATCATATATCACTTTATTAGTCATTCCCATGTGGTTATCCACTGGCTACCTGCATGTGAACTATTACATAATACCTTTGTTTTACATATGAACATTCCTCTACCATTGATTCTTAAGAGCCAAGTGAAAACTTAGGGCACATGCATGATATCTTATAAATATTTTCCACTCTTTCGTTTTCAAAGTGAAATGGGAAATTTCAAAATGGAGGTGGGGAAACAGACTAGAGAGAGACCTAGTTAATTAGGTTTGGAAAACCATTTCACCTCAATATAACCAAGCCAAAATGATTTGCTTGAGAATTACTTAAGGTTCATTATCATAAGCAGTGGTTGCTGCCACAGCTCAACGTTTAAAGCAATCCCAAGTAGTACCATCTCAAACGGAATTGAGAGCGACTAGGAGCTCTAGGCAGGGGCAGAAACCAGGCAAAGAAAGTAGCAGGGACAGTGCATGTGGCACTGGGACAGCCTTACCTGAGTAATGGCAAGGGGCTGGCATAAAAGATGAGACACCACGCCAATACCAAGGCATGCTGAAGACACAGATACTCATCATCCTCATCATCCGTATAAAGGAGCAATACCACTCTTTCCAGAAGCACGAAGTTTGGGAGCAATGCCTCACTAATCTCCACCTTTACCAGTCTGCATTTCTGGACTCTTGCCATATTTTCTACAGTTTTTACAGTATCTCCAATATCTGTCTCTTTTCTACATCTGTAAGAACAGTGTGATATAGGACACAGTTTAGGCTCAGGTCATCTCTCTGCTGGATTTTCATGCTACCAGCCTTTTCTTCCTAGATTCCTCACTTTTAGCACCTAGCAACTCACTAAATGGAAACTATTTCTTTCTCTCATTGCTTTGACCATGCTCCCCTACTCCTTCATTATGTATAAAGGCCAAAATTTTCACCTGTTTCCAAGTTATTTTCCAGGATACCCTGGATTATAATTGCCTAATGTTCTTCATCTGCTATTCCTCCAACCTCTGCCCTTCCTATGGCAGGCATACATCCAATTGGCCTACTCCTGGGATGTCTCCTTTTTACCTATACCTTTTGCAATAATCATACTCTCCCCAATATACCTCCCAAGTAATTTACTTTATACTATTCTACTGTCCCCTTCTGAATTCTACTCAGATCCTGCCTCCTTCATAAGATAATCTCAGATTTATCAATAGAGACCTAACAGTTTCCCTGGGCTCAACTCAGTATATTCCTAAAACAAACACAGCTGGTGCAATTCTTTTGCCTATAAAATTCATTTACCTTCTTCTACATCTCTCAAATATGTTTAATTTTGACACATGACTCACTTGGTGTCATAAAACTGGAAAGAAACTGAGAGGTCATCTAGGCTAATCTCCTGGAATCCCCTCTACAGTAATTCTATTAAGGGAGTCTATTTTGAAGGGTTCTAATTATTAAAAAATTCTTCCTGAAGATAAATGGAAACATATCCCCTTGAAACTTCCTCCTGTTTCGCTCTGGTTCTAGTTCTACCCGGCAGCTACACAGAACAAATCTAATCTTTATTCTACACAAAGTCTTTCAAATATTTGAAAGCTGTCATCTTTCCCTAAATCTTTTACTGCACACATGCATGTGCTTGTATAGTTATACTTATCTGCCTATATATCTACATGGGCTGAAAATGTTTTTTTTTGTTTTTTTTTTTTTTTGAGACAGAGTTTCACTTTGTTGCCCAGGCTAGAGTGAGTGCCGTGGCGTCAGCCTAGCTCACAGCAACCTCAAACTCCTGGGCTCAAGGGATCCTCCTGTCTCAGCCTCCCAAGTAGTTGGGACTATAGGCATGCACCACCATGCCCAGCTAATTTTTTCTATATATATATATTTTAGCTGTCCGTATAATTTCTTTCTATTTTTTAGTAGAGATGGGGTCTCGCTCTTGCTCAGGCTGGTCTCGAACTCCTGAGCTCAAATGATCCGCCCACCTCGGCCTCCCAGAGTGCTAGGATTACAGGCGTGAGCCACCGCGCCCGGCCTGAAAATGTTTATGTAGATAAACTGAAAGAAAAAAATTTTGTCATTTTTTATAGCATTTATCTTAAGCTGTTTATGTATGCACTTCTTTGGATTTTATTTATGTGTGGTTTGTCTCTGCATTGTTGTATTAAATCTTTAAATGCCTACAGAGTGCCAAATACAGTTCCACTTACAGATTGACACTTTAAAAGTTTTTTGGATGACAATAATGAGGAGGAGGAGGATTCTTTTATGGCCAGGTAGAATAAGTCATTCTCTTTGAAGGCAGGGAGATGGATTAAACGACTTCTTGTTGGTCCTTTTAGCCATGAGAGTCTTTGATTTGATATTTCTTTGATTAAAAAACCTTATCAATTATTAAAAGACTATTTCAAACAATTGGCCAAGTGCTATATAAATGTTACCAGTAGGTTGGTCCTGTGATGGTGGAGTGGAGGTGACCTCCTGGATTCGTGCTCCTGGAGAGGAAGGCATGGATCTCGGCCTACCACAACGCTAGAGGAGGATCGCTCCCCCCCCCCCACAAGAACAGCGGTGTAAATCCACGGAGAATCAACGTGGGACACAGAGAGCAAGAAAAGCCTGAGGTGAACGGGAAATAGGATCACGAAATTCTGGAGAGTGCGGGACGGCTTCACCCACCTCACCATCCTCACCATCAAGTGGGGCGGGGTCAGCCTCTTAGGAAAGCGGCTAGTTCTCCCCACTGACCTCCACACCCACTTAATTAGAGACCTGCCTGAAGCCAGTGCAGAATCACCGCGGGAGACATGGGGCTCTGCGGACAGGAGACATCATAGGGAAACAGCTTAGACTCTGGGGAATCTCCACCGAGACTGCGCTTGGCGGGGAGGGACGGAGCTGCACTAAGGCAAAAAGCAGCAAAGGGTCACTGAACCACAGATTTTTTTTGTATTTTTTTGCTTTTTTCGGCGGTTCCCTAGCCGCTGGAGGCCCTGTGGGCCTCTATGCTCGCCAGGCCCCCGGCTCTGGTGCTTGCCGGACCCTGAACATTCACCCCCAGCGTCGGCGATCTGCGGGCGCCCGGTAGCCATCTTGCGGTCCACAGCGTAGGCGCTGCGGAGCCATAGGGTGCTGGGCGGCTCCTTGGGCGGCTCCCTCCCCTAGTCCATGAACGCACGCCAAGAGCTCAGGCTTTGCATGTACTCTGTGGACAGTAGACATCAATGGGGTGCAGCCTGGACTCTGGGGGATCTCCACCGAGAGGCGATTAGTGGGGGGAGGGGCAGAGCTGCGCTAAGGTGAAGAGCAGCGAAGGGTCGCCGAATTACAGAATTTTTTTTTTAATTTAATTTAATTTTTTTATTATCTTATTTTATTTTTTAATTTTTTATTTTTTTTCTTTTTCTTCTTTTTTTTCTCTTTTCTTTTTTTTTTTTTTCTCTTTTCTTTTCTTTTCTTTTTTTCTTTTCTTTTCTTTTCTTTTTGGTAGCCTTCTAGCTGGGGAGCTACTGTGGGCTTCTGAGCTCGCCAGGCCCCCGGCTCTGGTGCCTGCCGGACCCTGAACATTCACCCCCAGCATCGGCGATCTGTAGGCACGCGGTCAACATCTTGGGGTCCACAACCTAGCCGCTGCAGAGCCATAGGGTGCCAGACAGCACCCTGGGAAGCTCCCTCCCCTAATCCGTGGACCCTCTATAGGAGCCCCGCCCTTGTGTGAACACTGAGTACTTCTCCAGACACGAGAGTGTGGAGCCTGGTCCTTGGGGACATTGGGCCAGGGCAGACTTTTGCCCGTGGGAGCTGCAGCAGCTGGGGTGCTGAGCGAGCGAGGGCACCACCCACTCCTTGTAGCCAAGTGTCTTTCCCGCAGAAAGAGACAGAAACCACCCCTATAGAGGAAGAACCAAAGGGGGGGAAAAAAGCCCAAACAAACAAAAACAGAGAGAATTTCTGCCTACGACTATTGTGGATCCTGCCTGCTAACTGAAAGTCTACAACACAGTGACTTAACTCGCCAAAATGGTCTTAGGTCATTCCAATCCTCTAGGGCTGGACCCACCAGAAGCAGCCCCCCAACTGAGGCAGAAAAAACTCTAAACAATATACAACAGTCTCCCCCTCTTGACAAAGGAAGCAACATACCTAGATTGCTTCACAACCTAAGAACAGAGTACAAAGTGTGCTGCTAACCAGACTAAAACTGTAAGAAAAGATGTAACAATAGATCTAGATGGGAAGGGCCCAGCGAAAAAACACAGAGAGCACAAAGAATCAAATGGAAATGTCACCCCCAAAGAGAAATACCAGCTCTCAACCAATTAACACAAACCAGACTCAAAATACCAACATGTCACAGGAAAAATTTCAATTATGGATTATAAACAAGCTGAATAATATACAAGAAAAAATGGATAACCAACACAAAGAAACCACAAAAAAAAAAAAATCCAGGATTTGGAAGAAAAGTTCACTAAAGAGATTGAAATATTGAAGAAAAACCAAACTGAACTCCTAGAAATGAAGAATTTATTCAGAGAGCTACAAAACACAGTGGAAAGTCTCAAGAGCATGGTACATCAAACAGAAGAAAGAATCTCAGAGATTGAAGATAACTCTTTCCAATTAAATGTCAGTCACAGAGATAGAACAAAGAAATAAGAGAAATGATCAGAGTCTACAAGAAATGTGAGATTATGTGAAGAAGCCTTACATGAGAGTTATTGGCATTCCTCAGGGTGAAGAAGATAATACGCAAGGGTTGGATAAGCTATTTGAAGACATAATTGAGGAAAATTTTCCAGGCCTTGCTAAAACTCTAGATATACAGGTTCAAGAAGCTCAAAGAACCCCTGGGAGATTCATAGCAAATAGGAAAACACCACACCACGTAGTCAGCCCACTGACCAAAATATCCACTAAAGAGTCACTTCTTCGAGCTGTAAGGAGAAACAAACAAGTAACATACAAAGGAAAGCCCATTAGAATTACGCTAGATTTCTCAACTGAAACCTTACAAGCAAGAAGAGGTTGGGGCCCCATTCTCACTCTTCTGAAACAGAATAATGCCAGCCTAGAATCTTGTACCCAGCTAAGCTAAGTTTTCTATACAACGGAGAAATTAAGACATTCTCAGATAAACAAGAACTGAGGGAATTCACCAAGACAGACAGCCCTCCAAGAAGTACTAAAAAAAGAGTTGCACACGGACCAGCACAAGAAAGACCCACAAATGTAAAACTACTCAAGAGCTAAAGATCAAATTCCAGCTACCACAATGGCTCAAGAGAGAAAACATAACAATGAAGTTCTACCCAACAAGCTGAACAGAAATCAGTCCCACTTGTCAGTTCTCTCAATAAATGTGAATGGCTTGAATTCCCCACTCAAGAGACATAGACTGGCCCAATGGATAAAAAAACACAAACCAAATATCTGCTGTCTTCAGGAAACTCACCTAACCTGCAAAGATGCATTTAGACTGAAACTAAAAGGATGGAAATCTATATTTCAAGCAAACGGTAGCCAAAAGAAAGCTGGTGTGGCAGTCTTAATTTCCAATAACTTAGTTTTGGAAAACTAAGTTTTGTTAAACCAACAAAAGTAATAAAACACAAAGATGGTTACCATATACTGGTGAAAGGCACAATTCAACAAGAAGACATGACTATACTTAATATATATGCACCCAACTTAGGTGCACCCAGATTCATAAAGTAAATCCTACTTGATCTGAACCAAATGATAGATAACAATACTGTAATAGCTGGAGACTTTAACACCCCACTGACAGTACAGGACAGATCCTCCAAACAGAAAATAAATAAAGAAATAATGGACTTAAATCGAATGCTAGAACAAATGGGCCTGACTGACATCCACAGGACATTCTACCCAAAGTCCACAGAATATACATTCTTCTCATCAGCTCACAGGACATTCTCTAAGATTGATCATATCCTAGGCCATAAAGCATGTCTTAAAAATTTTTTTAAAATAGAAATTATACCATGCATCTTCTCAGATCACAGCGGAATAAAAGTAATAATGAACCCTAACAGAAACTCTCATTCCTACTCAAAGTCATGGAAGCTAAACAACCTTCGCCTGAACGATTATTCTATAAAGGAAGAAATCAAGACGGAAATCAAAAGTTTCTTTGAATTAAACGACAATGGAGACACAACTTATCAAAATCTATGGGACACAGATAAAGCAGTCCTGAGAGGAAAATTCATATCCATAAATGCCTATATCAAAAAGACAGAAAACTTACAAATAGACAACCTAATGAATAGACTCAAAGAGCTGGAGAAAGAAGAACAGAATGACCCCAAACCCAGCAGAAGGTGAGAAATTACTAAGATCAAATCAGAATTAAATGAAAAGGACAACAAAAAAACCATAAGGGAAATTAATAAAACAAAAAGTTGGTTCTTTGAAAAGATAAACAAAATAGACACACCTCTGGCTAGACTAACCAAGAGCAGAAAAGAAAAATCTCTAATAACCTCCATTAGGAACATGTAAGGAGAAATCACAACCGATGCCACAGAGATACATGATATCATCTATGAATTCTACAAGAATCTTTATGCACACAAACTGGAGAATGTGGAGGAAATGGACAAATTTTTAGAAACACATAGCCTTCCCAGGCTCAAGCAGGAAGAAATAGAATTCCTGAATAGACCAATATCAAGAACTGAAATCGAAACAGCAATAAAAAAGAAAAGCCCTGGTCTAGATGGGTTCATACCCGAATTCTACCACACATACAAAGAAGAACTGGTGCCCATCCTACATAAACTATTCTCCAATATCGAGAAGGATGGAATTCTCCCCAACACGTTTTCCCAAGCCAACATAACATTGATAACAAAACCAGGAAAGGATGCAACAAACAAAGAGAACTACAGACCAATTTCTCTTATGAATATAGATGTACAAATTCTCAATAAAATCCTAGCAAATCGAATCCAAGTGCTTATCAAAAAAATAATCCATCACGACCAAGTGGGCTTCATCCCAGAGATGCAGGGGTGGTTCAACATACGTAAATCTATAAATGTAATTCACCACATAAATAGAAGCATAAATAAAGACCATATGATCCTCTCAATAGATGCAGAAAAAGCATTTGACAAAATTCAACACCCTTTTATGATAAAAACACTTCACAAAATAGGCATAGATGGAACCTACCTAAAAATGATACAAGCCATATATGACAAACCCACAGCCAATATCATACTTAATGGGGAAAAATTGAAAGCATTCCCACTTAGAACTGGAACCAGACAGGGCTGCCCACTATCCCCATTACTTTTGAACATAGTATTGGAAGTCCTTGTGAGAGCTATCAGGCAAGAGAGCAGAATCAAAGGAGTCCAAATGGGGAAAGAAGAGATCAAACTCTCACTCTTTGCTGATGATATGATGTTATGTCTGGAAAACTCTAAGAATTCAACCAAGAGAATCCTGGAATTGATTAACAAATACAGCAGAGTCTCAGGTTACAAAATCAATACACACAAATCAGAGGCATTCATATATGCCAATAACAGTCAATCGGAGAACCAAATTAAAGACTCAGTACCCTTCAAAATAGCAAACAAAGAAAATAAAATATCTAGGAATATATTTAACTAAAGAGGTAAAGGACCTCTATAGGGAAAACTATGAAACACTGAGGAAGGAAATAGCAGAACTTGTAAATAGGTGGAAAACCATACCATGCTTGTGGATTGGAAGAATCAACATTGTTAAAATGTCTATACTACCCAAAGTGATCTACAGATTCAATGCAATCCCTATTAAATTACCAACATCATTTTTCATAGATGTAGAGAAAATAATTATACCCTTTGTATGGAATCAGAGAAGACCCCGTATAGCAAAAGCAATTTTAAGCAATAAAAACAAAATGGGAGGTATTAATTTGCCAGACTTCAAACTACACTACAAGGCTGTGGTTCTTAAAACTGCCTGGTATTGGCACAAGTGCAGGGACACAGACCAGTGGAACAGAACAGAAAATCCAAATATAAAACCATCCTTATATAGACACCTAATCTTTGACAAAGCAGGCAAAAACATACTCTGGGGACAAGAATCCCTATTCAATAAATGGTGCTGGGAAAATTGGATAGCCACCTGTAGAAGACTGAAACAGGACCCACAGCTTTCACCTCTCACAAAAAGCAAATCACAGTGGATAACAGACTTGAACCTTAGGTGTAAAACGATTAGAATTCTAGAAGACCATGTAGGAAAGACTCTTACAGACATTGGCCTAGGCAAAGAATTTATGAGGAAGACCCCTAAGGCAACCACAGCAACAACAAAAATAAATGAATGGGACCTGATTAAATTAAAAAGCTTCTACACAGCCAAAGAAACAGTCACGAGAATAAACAGACCACCTACAGAATGGGAAAAAATTTTCACATACTACACATCAGATAAAGGACTGATAACAAGAATCTATTTAGAACTCAGGAAAATCAGCAAGAAAAAATCAAACAACCCTATCAAGAAGTGGGCAAACGACATGAATAGAAATTTTTCAAAAGAAGATATAAGAATGGCTAACAAACATATGAAAAAATGCTCAACATCCCTAATCATCAGAGAAATGCAAATCAAAACCACAATGAGATATCACTTAACCTGTGAGAATGGCCTTTATCAAAAAGTCCCAAAACAACACATGTTGGCATGGATGCGGAGATTCAGGAACACTCATACACTGCTGGTGGGACTGCAAACTAGTGCAACCCCTGTGGAAAGCATTATGGAGATACCTTAAACAGATTCAAATAGACCTACCATTCAATCCAGCAATCCCATTATTGGGCATCTACCCAAAAGAACATAAGTCATTCTAAGACGAAGACACCTGTACCTGAATGTTTATAGCAGTACAATTCACAATCGCAAAGATGTGGAAACAACCCAAATGCCCATCAATTCATGATGGGATTAGTAAATTATGGTATATGTATGCCATGGAATATTACTCAGCTATAAGAAATAATAGTGATACGACATCTCTTTGGTTCTCCTGGAGAAAGTTGGAACCCATTATATTAAGTGAAGTATCCCAAGAATGGAAAAACAAGCATCACATGTACTCACCAGAAAATTGGTTTCCCTGATCATCACCTAAATTCACATCTGGGAATGATACCAGACTGAGGTGGGGGTGCGAGGAGGGGATGGGTATATACCTACATGATGAGTGCAATGCGCACTGTCTGGGGAATGGACACGCCTGGAGCTCTGACTTGGGGGGACAGGTGGGGTACGGGGGCAACGTATGTAACCTGAACTTTTGTACCCCCCATAATAAGCTGAAATAAAAAAAAATAAAATAATACATGTTGCCAGTAGCAATATCTATTCACTTAAAATTAATAAATTAGTACTCATTTCCCTTTCAATGGTAATAATGAAAAAGCTGACTAAACAATCCACTTAACATGTAGCCTATCACTAACTGTGGTTGGTGGACCTGGGCCTGATTTAGAATTTGTGTGAAATGGGGTCATTTCAGTTATCTGTTGCTGCATAACAAACCATCTCTCAAAGCATACTGTCTTAAAACAGCAGTGATTTATTACTTCTTACAATTAATAGATTGGCTGAACAGTTCTGCTGATCTGACGTTGGTAACAGCATTCAGGGTTGTCTGGCTTGGAAGGTAGGTGATGACCTCGTTCACATACCTGGCAGATGGAGTGTAATTGGAGTGTCTCAGATCTCCTCCATGAGGGCCCTTGTTAGATCTGAATTGTGCCCCGCACCACAAAATTCATATATTGAGGCCCTAACTTCCAGTATCTTAGAATGTGACTGTATTTGGAACAAAGTCTTTAATGAGGTGATCAAGTTAAAATGAGGCCATTAGGGTGGTCCCGAATGCAATGTGACTGGTGTCCTTATAAGAAGAGGAAATTTGGACACAAACACAGTATATAGCTAAAGCAACCACAGATGGTAACAATTCTTTGTGGGGTTGTGTTCTGAAGACACAGGGAGGAGACACGGGGAGAAGACAACCATCTACAAACCAATGAGAGGTCTTAGAAGAAACCAATCTTCATCTCAGACTTCCAGCCTCCAGAACTGTGAGAAAATAAGTTTGTTGTTTAAGCCACCTAGTCTATGGTACTTTGTTACAGCAGCCCTAGTAAACTAATAAACCAAATTACAAATAATTTGACAAAATTACTTGGAGAAAAGATAGAAAACAGTGATTTCTAATGTTCTATTTTATTTAATAAATATTTAATGAGCACTTTGCGTACACCAGGCACTGTACTAGTTGCTGGGGATGCACTAGTGGTTAAGAGCAACTCACTCTCTGCCCTCATAGGGCTTAGAATCTAGTCAGGAAGACAAGCATCAAACAAGTAATCACAATAACATGTTAATAAGTGTTGATAGGTGACAAGGGTTGCTATGGAAACACATAGGCATGTGAAGGTGAGGTAACTGAGGTGGGAAACTTCTCCCAGGGCAAGGCTTAGGCTAAGAGGTAAGAGATAAGTAGGAATCAGCTAGGCAAAAGGGGAAGGGAATTGCATTTTAGGGAACATTGAGAAATAAATTGAGCTTGCCTTTTTTGCAGATAAGAGTCACAAGACATACAGTTATGAAGTTGGAGAGGAAGCAAGGGTGCTAAGGAAGATCTGTAAAGCCATATTAAAGGAAAACATGTCTTTGCACCTTCTTCATCTGCACTTGGCAGCTTTCTAGATAGCTTGATGGAAAATGCAGTGGTTCCCGAAGACACTAAACTACTTATTCACTAACAGAAGGCCCTTATATTCACAATAAACAGTGGCACTTCTGCAGGATTTTCAACTTTGTTTTTCTAAGTCTTCATAAATTGCTAAAGTTTTCTCTTTCTCTTTAATTGTGAGAAACTTTATTACTAATCATTTCAAAACATCAACATGCTGAGAAATGTCCAAATGAAGTAACACAACTTTTTTGTTCTACTGACACCATTCTCCAGTTTACCAATTATGTATGAGTAATTTGCATTAAATAAACATGGTCGTACCAGAGTGTTTGTAGTGATCGTATAGATTGTATGGACTACGATAATGTCAGAAAATCAGCTCCAACTAGCTTAAACAAAAAATGAATTATAAATGTTATTTCATCAAATCTCAGATGTCTTTAATTCTAATATGACCCATTGCATGGGTTGAATTGTGTCCTCCAAAAAGATATGTCGAAGTCCTAACTCCCAGTACCTCAAAAAGTGAACTTATTTGGAAATAGGGTCTTTACAGAGGTAATCAAGTTAAAATGAGGTCATTCAATGTAACTGGTGTCTTTATAAAAAGAAGAAATTTGAACACAGACATAAACAGGGATTCTGGGATGCCAGTAATGTTCCACTTTTAGATGCTGATGATGTGGATGTGCTTAGTTTGTGAGATTCATGAAGCAGTAAACTTATGAACTATACTTTTTTTCCTGATATGTGACATATATATACAATTGTCCCTCTGAACACTTGTTAGTTCCAGGACTATAAGTTGGCCCTGCAGAATCCACCTATACAAAAAATTGACCCTCTGTATATGTGGGTTTCACAACCCAAGAATCAATCCAAGTTTGGTGGAAAAATCCACATATAAATGGACCCTCAAACCCATGTTCAAACCCATGTTGTTCCAGGGTGTACATACATGTATACTTTTCTTTTTAAATTATTTTTAATTGACATATAAAAATTGTACATACTTATAGGGTAAGAAATGTACTTTGCTGTATAAACACTATACCTCAATAAAAGGATGGGAAATAAGAAGGAGGCATTGGATTTCAAGTCAGAAGAAATAGCATAAGCAAGAGCACTGAGGCTTCATGAGTTCATCTAGGAACAGCTCATAAAAAGGAAAGAGAAGAGGAGCTCAGGGGTGGCAGGGGACAGAGGAAATTTATTCAGCAGTGAGAGTTAAAATTGGCCTGGTTCCCTTCTAGTTCTAAGAATCCATACTTTTATGATTAGCCCAAGGCCATATAGCTAGGTAATTACTTTTTATTTTTATTTTTTTTCTGAAACACAGTCTCACTCTGTTGCCCAGGCTAGAGTGCCGTGGCGTCAGCCTAGCTCACAGCAACCTCAAACTCCTGGGCTCAAGCGATCCTCCTGCCTCAGCCTCCCAAGTAGCTGGGACTACAGGCATGCGTCACCATGCCCAGCTAATTTTTTATATATATTTTTTTAGTTGTCCAGCTAATTTCTATTTTTTTTTTTTTTTTTTTTTTTTTAGTAGAGATGGAGTCTTGCTCTTACTCAGGCTGGTCTTGAACTCCTGAGCTCAAATGATCCGCCCGCCTTGGCCTCCCAGAGTGCTAGGATTGCAGGCGTGAGCCACCATGCCCCGCCTATAGCTAGGTAATTATATTTTTATTTTATTATTTTTTTTTTTATTTATTTTTTTTTTTTTGAGACAGAGCCTCACTCTGTTGCCCAGGCTAGAGTGAGTGCCGTGGCGTTAGCCTAGCTCACAGCAACCTCAAACTCCTGAGCTCAAGCGATCCTCCTGTCTCAGCCTCCCGAGTAGCTGGGACTACAGGCATGCACCACCATGCCCGGCTAATTTTTTCTATATATATATTTTTAGCTGTCCATATAATTTCTTTCTATTTTTAGTAGAGATGGGGTCTCGCTCTTGCTCAGGCTGGTCTCGAACTCCTGAGCTCAAACGATCCGCCCACCTCGGCCTCCCAGAGTGCTAGGATTACAGGCGTGAGCCACCGCGCCCGGCCTAGCTAGGTAATTATAAAAAAGTTTAAAACCCTGTGGTAGATTGAAAACATGGCCATAATATTCTTTTGGTCTTTCAAGAGGTAAAATCTATTTCCCCATCCTTTAAATCTGGACTGGTCTTGTGATTTGCTTTGACTAATAGAATATGGTGGAGTGATATTGTAAAAGTTTTAGAGCATAGTCCTCTACAGCTTTTGTGCTTGCTCTCTTAGGACCTAGGACAACCATACTATGAAGAAGCTTGAGTGGCAGGTTGAATTGTGATCCCCACAAAATTCATATGTTGAAATCCTAACCCTTAGTACTTCACAATATGACCTTATTTGGAAATAGAGTCCTTATAGAAGTAATCAAGTTAAAATGAGATCATTAAGGGGGACCCTAATATTTCTTTTGAAAATTTAAATTGAAAAATCATCAGAGGCCAGGTGCAGTGGCTCATGCCTGTTATCCTAGCACTTAGGAGGCTGAGGCTGGAGTATCACTTGAGGTCAGGAGTTCAAGACCAGACTGAGCAAGAGAGAGACCCCCCACCATCTCTACTAAAAAAAGAAAAATTAGCCCTGCAAAGTGGATGCCTGTTGTCCCAGCTACTCAGGAGACAGAGAGGCAGGAGGATGGCTTGAGCCCAGGAGTTTGAGGTTGCAATGAGCTATGATGATGACACTGTACTCTAGCCAGGGTGACCAAGTGAGACTCCATTTCAAAAAAAAAAATCATCAGAGTAACAAATTCCCACTTTAGGAAATTTAGAAAATGCAGAAAATTATAAAGAATGTAAAAGCTATCTATAATCCCACTACTCAGATATAAATATTTTTGGTATTTTTCCTTTCGGTATTTTAAATTTTTTTGTGCATATGTACACACACATTTAAATTTGTGTTAACTTTTATTTTTTAAATAATACGTATCTTACTCTCTCATAAGAATTAAAGTAATACAGAACATAGATTAGAAAGGTGAAAGTTACACTATAATCTCTCCTTCACCCATTAAATGTTGGTTCATTTTTTTAAGCAAAATTAGGATCATACTATATATTCATTAGTGGTTTTCAAACTTTATTTTACCTTGATCAACTTTAAGAAATACATTTTACATTCCAAGTCAGTTAATCCAATTATATATCCACACAAATGAAATTTTTAAAGTTTCGAAAAATAATCCTCACTCATACTCATACCTTCTATTCTATCCTAGTCCGTATTCTTTGGTTTGTCTGTTGAGCACTACACCTGCAGAGGGACAAGGCAGAACAGGCTCTGAGAGCCGAGGCAGGGCAAAGCAGAATCCATGCAGGCAGCCAGGAGGAAGAAGTTCAAAGCCCAGTAGGGTGGGGAGGGCATCCCCACAGAGCAACAGTCTTGCACGAACTTCTGGATAGGGTGAGAAGGCAACCCTGTGGAAGGAGTGGTCCAGCATGAAAATCCCAGGTACTGGGAGACCCCTTGCGAGGACAGGAAAACTCCCAGTGTGGAAGATTAGGGAAAGGTGCAAAAGGCATTTGGTGTTCCTAAAAATAGAGGCTGAAAGCAACTCTCCCTCCCTCTCTCCCTCCCTCCCTTCCTTCCTTTCTTTCTAGACAAGGCCTCTTTGTTTCCCAGGCTGGTCTTGAACTAGTCTCAAGGGATCCTCCCATCTCTGCCTCCTGAATAGCTGGGATTACAGGAATGCACCATCAGGCCTGGCACAACATTGTTTTTAGTGTCAAATGGATTTGACATAAATTATCTGCCTTCTGTAGTCTCTGGTTGCTACCTCCTCGCACTCCACCGCTACCAGGCTGATGTTGACCACCTTGATAATCAGTTCACAATAATGGATCTTCCCGTATCCCTTGCTCTGAGGGATTCAATTTAAGTGGACAATTTACATGCCTTGAAATAAACCAGCTTTGACTTTGCCTGCGGATTAACTATTGTGCTTTGTATTAAGATAGTGCTAGTTTAATTTTTTTTTTTTTTTTTGAGACAGAGTCTCATTCTGTTGCCCGGGCTAGAGTGAGTGCCGTGGCGTCAGTCTAGTTCACAGCAACCTCAAACTCCTGGGCTTAAGCGATCCTACTGCCTCAGCCTCCCGAGTAGCTGGGACTACAGACATGCGCCACCATGCCCGGCTAATTTTTTGTATATATATATTTTAGTTGTCCATATAATTTCTTTCTATTTTTAGTAGAGACGGGGTCTCACTCTTGCTCAGGCTGGTCTCGAACTCCTGACCTCGAGCGATCCACCCGCCTCGGCCTCCCAGAGTGCTAGGATTACAGGCGTGAGCCACCTCGCCCGGCCTTAATTTTTAATATTGTGACCATGTTTTTTTCCCAAGAGTTCAGATAATAAATTCAGATTGATGGTTAGATAGAAGGACACATAGCACAGGATTAAGGAGGTACATAACAAAAATAGAGCATACTGCACAATTTGCAGGCAAGAATTTGGGATTGGGCAGTGAAAGCACTAACTTAAAGACTGAATCTCACATGTCTGGAATGAGAAAGGCAAGTACTTCTACATCAGTCAAAAGCTTTTTCATCTCTTCAAAAGGCACTAATGCTCCATCTAAAATAATTGCTGCTGAATGAGCTTGAGCAAACCACACAAACAAACGTGGATTAACATGCATTATGGTATCTATTCCTTGATTGTTCTACGAAACTGAGTAAAGTTATATTTCCTAATTCAGAGGTTGCAACTAAAATATGTTGTTGGCAAACAAAAGGGGAAATTTTGATGACAAATGGGTTGGCCCCTTATGACGGAGAGCTGATTCTGACAGGCCACTACCAACAATCATGCTTTCTACAATATATCAAGGAATGCCTCAAATCACAGGAACAGCAACAAATAAAAATTCTTCCTAGCTCATATAGGTACTTTGGATTTAAAAAAAGGAGTTTCAAATCATTTTCTTAAGATCCTAGAACTGTAGAGCCATCAGCATGCAACTGCAGCTTGGAAAATCTATAGGCATAAGACTCTAATCTGTGAGAACTGCTGCATGGGCTGAACCCAGCAAAGCCATAGGGATGGGGCTGCATGAGGCCTTTGGGGACCCAACCCTGACCCCAGTGTGCCCAGGATGTGGGACATGGAGTCAAAGGAGATTATTCTCCAGCTTTAAGACTTACTGCCACGCTGGGTGCAGTGGCTTATACCTGTAATCCCACTATTCTGAGAAGTGTAGGTGGGAGGATTGCTTGAGGTCAAGAGTTCAAGACCAGTCTGAGCAAAAGAATGAGATCCCATCTCTACAAAAAAAGCCCCCCAAATTAGCCTGGTATGGTGACACGTGCCTATAGTCCTAGCTACTCAGGAGACTGAGCTACTTCAGGAGGATCACTGGAGCCTAGGAGTTCAAGGCTGCAGTGAGCTATGATCACGCTACTGCACTCCAGCCTGGATTACAGAGTGAGACACTGCCTCAAAAAAACAAACAAACACAAAAAGACTTACTGTTGTTTTCCCTGTTGGATTTTGGACTGACTTGGGACCAGTTACCCCTTTCTTCTTGTCTATTTCTCCCTTTTGGAACAGGAATGTCTATCCTATATCTGTCCCACCACTGTATTTCAGAAGCGCATAGCTTATTAATTTCATAAGCTCATAATCGGAGAATAATTTGCCTCAGGATGAATCATGCCTTGAGTCTCACCCACATCTGATTTAGATGAGCCTCTGGACTTTGGACTTTTTTTTTTTTTTTTTTTTTTTGAGACAGGGTCTCACTCTGTTGCCTGGGCTAGAGTGCAGTGACATCATCATAGCTCACTGCAACCTCTAACTCCTGATCTCAAGCAATCCTCCCACCTCAGCCTCCCAAAGTGCTAGGATTACAGGTGTGAGCCACCATGTCTGGCCCAGACTTTGGACTTTTGAGTTGATGCTGGAAAGAGTTAAAACTTCCGGGATGGAATGAATATATTTTGCACTGTGAGAAGAACATGAATTTTGGGGGCCAAGGGCAGCATGCTTTGGTTTGAAGGTGGCCCCAAAGCTTATGTGTTGGAAACTTAGTCCCCAGTGCTAAAATGTTGGGAGGTGGGGCCTAATAAGATGTGATTAGGTCATGATGGCTCTGACCTCATGAATAGATTAATGTCATTATCACCAAAATGTGTTAAATATCAGTAGAGTGGGTTTGCTGAAAAAAAAAAAACAACAAGTTCAGCCCCCTCTTGCTCTCTCACTCTTGCCCTCTCTTGCCCTTCCACCTTCCGCCATGGGGTGATGCAGCAAGAAGGTCTTCTTCGTAAGATGCTGGCCCCTTGATGTCGGACTTTCCAGACTCCAGAACTATAAGCCAATACATTTCTATTCATTATAAATTACTCAGTCTGTCATATTCTGGTATAGCAGAATGAAATGAACAAGGATAATGTATGATTTGTTTACCTGTGATTTTGAGGCTTTCATAATTGCTGCAGTTTGAATGTCTATGTACCCCCCCCAATTCATATATTGAAACCTAATCCTCAGTGCAATAGTATTAAAAGGTGGTGATTTTGGGGGGTGATTAGACCTGCTATCATGAATGGAATTAATGCCCTTATAAAAAATTAATGCCCTTATAATGCCCTGAAGGAACAGCTGGCCCCTTCCACCAAGTGAGGACATAGCAAGAAGGTGCCATCTATGAAGCAGAGAGTGAGCCCTCACCATATACTGGCTTTACTGGCCCCTTGATCGTGGACCTTCCAGCCTCCAGAACTGTGAGTAATAAATTTCTGTTGTTTATAAATTACCCAGGGAGTGTTGAGTGTCCTGAGAGGTCAGATTGCCGACAGGTAAATTAGGGATTTGGTGAGAGACCTCTTTATAAGGAATCAGAGACATGGCCCATGGACATGGACATGAACATGAACATGGACATAGTAAAATGGAACTTCCAGATTATAAACAGTGGAAGATAGAAGGGACACCATTAGAAACTATCCAACAGAAGCTGGCTGCGCGAGGACTAAGAGATCCATGGGGCCGCAATGAAGCTTGGAGATACATGAGTGGCTTTTGCAAACAGTATTTCCTTTGTTGGTGCATTACCAAAAGGACTCAAATGGGGATTTGCTGCATTTGTGGTAGCTATAGGGGCTGAATATTTCCTGAAGTCCCTGGATAAAGATAAGAAGCATCACTGAAGATAATACCTGGAAGTAACTTAGTGATTTTATAACTCTCTTATAAAAATAAGATTTCTTCACTGTAGCGTACTTGTGTCTGTTTGTCCCTTAAAGAATATAAGTAAGATTTTTTTTTTTTTCTTTTGGAGACAGAGTCTCGCTCTTTTGCCCGGGCTAGAGTGCCATGGCGTCAGCCTAGCTTACAGCAACCTCAAATTCCTGGGCTTAAGCGATCCTTCTGCCTCAGCCTCCTGAGTAGCTGGGACTACAGGCATGTGCCACCATGCCCGGCTAATTTTTTCTATATATTTTTAGTTGTCTAGATAATTTCTATCTATTTTTTTGGCATTTGCTCAGGCTGGTCTCGAACTCCTGAACTCAAACATTGTCCACCTGCCTCGGCCTCCCAAGTGCTAGGATTACGGGCGTAAGCCACCGCGCCTGGCCAAGAATATAAGTAAGATTTAATAAAAAAAAAAAAAGCATATGCCAGTCAAAAAAATAAATTACCCAGTCTGTGGTATTTTGTTATAGCAGCCCAAATGGACTAAGAAATGATAAAACTTTTTGGTGGTTTTCAGTTTCCTTAAAACATATAGAAGCACTTAATGAGATTTTTGACTTCACAGAAATGGAAGAAGATAGCCTATTTAGGCCGGGCGCGGTGGCTCACGCCTGTAATCCTAGCACTCTGGGAGGCCGAGGTGGGCGGATCGTTTGAGCTCAGGAGTTCGAGACCAGCCTGAGCAAGAGCGAGACCCCATCTCTACTAAAAATAGAAAGAAATTGTATGGACAGCTAAAAATATATATAGAAAAAATTAGCCGGGCATGGTGGTGCATGCCTGTAGTCCCAGCTACTCGGGAGGCTGAGGCAGGAGCATCCCTTGAGCTCAGGAGTTTGAGGTTGCTGTGAGCTAGGCTGACGCCACGGCACTCACTCTAGCCTGGGCAACAGAGTGAGACTCTGTCTCAAAAAAAAAAAAAAAAAAAAAAAAGAAGATAGCCTATTTAGATATGTGCCTATAAGATGACTATCCTTGTTGCCTTCCATGGAAAAGATGTTAAATGTTGGCATGCCCTGTCATCATGTTTTCAAAGTGTGGGACAAGAAGAATCTCTATTTTTAATTTGCAAATTACATTGAGTATGAGAATGGAGAAAAGAATTACAGTAAAACAGAAATTTATATGCTGTTTCTCCAAAACTGTGTGATGATATGTAAAGAGACCATAAAGAACCTAAAAAGGGGAGGGGCTGAACTGACTACCTGAGTTGCTCACTGTTACGTGTAGGTTGCAATAAAAAAAAAAAACAGTGAAGAAAATGACTCATTTTTTGGAAATAAGACTGCTTCAGAACTTAACAAAAAAATGTCACCAGGAAAGACAGCCAAGTTAAACAAGACTTTTTCAATTTTTGGTACTAAAACTGTAACTTATTTGCAATCCAACTTCAATTTCACAAGTTCTGTGCTTTAAAACCATTTTCCCTAAGAATGAGAGACTTAACTTACGACATTCATGTGCTTCAGAGTGTATAGCCTATTTCTTTTTTCCTTGAATCTGAGCTGATCCTGTGGTTTGCTTTGAGCAATGGATATGGCAGAATTGACTCTGTGATTTCAGAGCCTAGGTCATAAAACACCTTTCATCTTCTACCCTGAATACCTGGAACCCACACTCTTGAAATGCAGCTGGAATGTATTAAAACCAGAAATCGTCAGCTGTAAAACTTAAGAAGGAAAAATTGACCAACAATTTCACAATTATTTCCTGGATTAACACAATTAGCATAATAATCTAAATCTATAGGAATCTCTTGTGCAGAAATATAAGCTAGAAATGGAAGAAATTGATGAGAAAGTAAGATTGTAAGAGTTGGGCAAATTAAACAGCAAGTAAAAAGGGACTACTGAATGCTAATAAAAAACTTCAGTTTCTTTATACAATTACACATTTAAACATTAGAATTAAAAATTTTTCAGAAGTCCTGGCCTCAAGCAATGCCCCTCCCTTGGCCTCCCAAAGTGCTGGGATTACAGGCATGAGCCACTGCACCAGGCCATCAGGTATTCTTTAAAGGCAGAAAGAGAGTGGCTTGAGGGACAGAGAACCAAGAGAGCTGCTCATCTGAGACCCCCTAACATAGGGCTCTTTAGAACTGGTGCCACACCCCAAATACCAGCGTAAGGGAATGAGACCACGAACTCCAGCTGCTTCTCCCAGCAGTGTCTGTCCAATAGGGGGATTTGGAGCACGTGCATTTGTACGCTTACCCATATGGAGAGCACCCAAAGGCTTACCATCCACCTCTAGACTTACCGGAAGTCTGGTTCACAGGCTGGCATGCCTCGGCAGGACCTCTGGAGCACCTTCCTAGTTACTGCTCTGGCCTGGAATCTTGGTCTCCTCCATCCCACGTAACTTTCCTATTGCCAACCCAAGGGTGCCAGTTTTTAGTTTGGCTAAAAAACAACAAAAACTGTTCAGCCACATCCTACTTCCCTGATCAGTGGCTTTCTCCCTACTCTCCTAACGAGTGTTTTATATGTATATAGGAGGGTTCTAGTTTGGCTGTAATCCAGTTTGGCTCTTTAAAACCCTGGTCGCCCAGTGACCAATCATTGGCCAATCATTCAGGAAGTATTTTTTAAGCTCTTACTGTGTGCCAGCTACTGTACCAGGGACTAGACGTACAGCTGTTAAAAAAAAAAAAAAAAAAAAAAAAGCAGACAAAATTCCCTTCTCCTCAGGGAAAGTGTAGTCTAGTCTGGGAATTCAGTCAAGAAAACAGACAATTAGAATATACTGTGCAATAAGTGCTAACACAGGGGAAATGACCAAAGTGCACAGACGAGGGCAAGAAGACTTCCCCTGGCCTGGGAACCTGGAGGGTAAATATGAGTCAGCCAGGGAAGCTGGGGGTGGGGGAAAGGGAGGAAGGAAGCACCCTCCTGGCTCCAAGTAAGAGCAAAGAGAGCCATAGCACAATTGGAGAGTTACAAAGTTTTCTATCACTTTTATTCCCAGCATCAGCAAATATTTGTGTTTGTTACATGTTGTATGAGTAACACAAAGATCAGAGGATAACCATGTGAGTGATTACAATATAGTGGGAATGGAAGACATAAAAAGTTAAATTTCGGCCAGGCATGGTGGCTCATGCCTATAATCCTAGCACTCTGGGAGGCCGAGGCGGGAGGATCGCTTGAGCCCACGAGTTCGAGACCAGCCTGAGCAAGAGCGAGACCCTGTCTCTACTAAAAAATAGAAAGAAATTATCTGGACAACTAAAAATATAGAAAAAATTAGCCGGGCATGGTGGTGCATGCCTGTAGTCCTAGCTACTCAGGAGGCTGAGGCAGGAGGATTACTTGAGCCCAGGAGTTTGAGGTTGCTGTGAGCTAGGCTGACGCCACGGCACTCTACCCTGGGCAAAAGAACAAGACTCTGTCTCCAAAAAAAAAAAAAAAAAAGTTAAATTTCAACACAAGAACAAAACAGCGTAATATGTCACAACAGTTGAGATACAAATTCAGATAAGATTTTAAGTGACTTTGCTTAATGCTTTTGCATTCTAATTATTTTTATTTTGAAAAAAATTAAATTTGCAGAAAAGTTGAAACAACAGTGTAATGAATACCTCCATCCTCCCCACCTAGGATTTACCAACTGTTGACATCTTGCCACACCTGCTTTGTCACTGTACAAGTGTGTACACACACCTCCCTTTTGCCAAAACATCTGAAAGTAGGTTGTATATGTCCTCGTACATCATCGTTAAATATCTCAGCCTGCATCTCCCAAGAACAGGAACATTCTCCCACACAAGCACAATGTCTTAACCATACCTAAAAAACCAACATTAACTCAATCACGTCAACCAACATTGAGTCGACACTCAAATTTCTCCAACTGTCCCCAAAATGCCCTTCAAAACTATTCTCCCCACTCATTGCATTTATAAGTTCTTCTGCACCCTGTAATGTACTGCTTGCCTAGAAAGTAAATGTAACCTCCTTAGGTTTGTTTCTTCCCTTAAAATTAGCTATACATTAATATTTATTCTACTTGGACTTGTTGGACCTGTATTTACAATGTCTGATAGGATCTGTTAAGACAACAGTTTGGAAAGCATTTCTGGACAGGCTACACATCACAAGTAGCCTCTAGATGTCCTCCTTGGATGGAGGAAACCTGTAGCTAATAGCTAACAAGAACTTTCCAGAGCAGTCACTATTGAGAAGATACGTTTTTCTCTGGTCAACATAGATCAAAGACTCTAACAAATGTCTCATAATTCTAACCTGAGCATAAATAAGGTCAACTTATATGGTTCTCCGAGCCTTTGGCACACATGAACAAGGTTGCAAGCTGGGAGAGCATGAGCATAAGAAACGAAGTTGACAGGGCAAAAATAGGCCAGTGAAAGAATTCACAGACTTGTTTCCACCGCTTCCAGCCCCTTTTAAAAGGATCTTTTCATTGCTCCATATTGTGCCTTTGTTGTACTCATCAGTTAAATGGGCAGAGAAGCAGAATGGAACCAGGCCTAAGTAAGAATCCATATAGGAGAGGCCTGAAAGAGACCCAGAAAGGGTGGGAGTTTCGGATGAGACAAAGAAGAACAATTTGGGTGGTAATTGCTATGACGAGTGGGACTTTGGGGAGAGATTTATAGAGGATTATAGGGTATTTTGCTGTGTTGGGTGGTACCATTCTCATTTAACATCTTTCCTCCGATTTATTCCAGTTATAATAATTATAGTTAATTTACTGAATAGTGATTACGGTGTGTCAGACACTATGCTAAGCACTTTGCACACATTATCTCATATAATTCTAATAACAAACCTGTGAACTATTATTATCCCCATTTTACAGATATTAAGAAAACATGCTTAGAGAAGTTAAACAAGTCATCCAAGATCACTCAGTTAGTAAATAGCAGAGCCAGCAAAGCTAGGACTCTGCTCTCGGCTGACTCCTGAGCCTGTGTTATTAGGTGTTTCGCTGCAACACAATCATTTGTTACTGTCACGTGTGATCTGACTGCATCTACAAAAGGATAAAGTGGCCTTGCAGCCCACTTCCAGGTTCTGGGTCACTGCTTTCCAAAATTCTACTTGTCTTGGGAGTTGCTACTGTGACTTCAATGTCATCAAACCCTTAACATTGCAGGGTTTTAGACAGTCCTTGCTTATTCTCAGAAAGTAGCCATTCCTATCACTACTTCTCCATTCATATAAGAGAGATAGTATGCCTTTCTCCCTCTCTCTCTTTTCAAAGGCTTGGCATTTAGGTTGCCCCTGTTATTCTTTGGGAAAAGAGCATCAGTGAGAAAATGGCCTTCATTACCTGTGTATAATTCAGAGAAATGTGTCCACCACAACTAGGACAAACTCCTTGCCCAGTGTAGTAAGCAAATAATGACACCCCACCCCCCCACCCCAAAGATGCCTACTTCATAATCTCTGGAACCTGAGATTATATTACCTTACATGGTAAAATGGATTTTGCAGATGTGATTGAATTCAAGATCTTGAAATGGGAAGGTAATCCTAGATTATCCAGATGAGCCCACAATAATCACATGGGTCTTATAGGGGGAGGCAGGAGATTGAATGTAGGAGAAGGAGATATGATGATGGAAACAGAGGTCTGCAATAACACAGGGCCACAAGCCAAGAAATGCAGGCAGCCTCTTGAACTTCAGTCCCCACCCCTTGGGCTGCAGACTGGTACCGGTCTGTTAGGAACCGGCCATACAGCAGGAGGTGAGTGGCAGGTGAGTGAGCAAAGCTTCATCTGTATGTATAGCCTCTCCCCATCACTTGCATCACCACACAAGCTCTGCCTCCTGTCAGATCTGACCGGTTTTCTATGCCAACACATTCTCCCTCTTCCTCTTCTGTGTTGGCCTCGTTTTCCTATGTGGAAAAAGTAAACTAAACTTTTTCTTCTTTCTATCCCAACCTTTGCCTGGAAAAATCTTTCTCAAAACCTGTGTGCACTAGCTCACACCCTAACATATTTGAGTGCATTTTAGAAGTTCCCGCCCTGTGTTGGTAAAACTTCATGTCACTGTATATGGGCCTGAACATTAAATAATAATTTAAAATAGGGTTGATCCCCAAATCTGAAGTTGGTCCTTGAACCAACCCTGGCTTTAAAATATGTATGTATTTTATTGACAGGGTCTCACTCTTTTACCCAGGCAGGAGTGCAATGGTGTCATCATAGCTCACTATAACCTCGAATTCCTGGGCTCAAGCCGTCCTCCCACCTCAGCCTGCCAGGTAGCTAGTACTACAGGTGTGTGCCACCATGCCCAGCACATTTTTTATTTTTTATAGAGACAGGGTCTTGCTATGATGCCCAGGCTGGTCTTGAACTCCTGGCCTCAAGCAGTCCTCCCATCTTGGCCTCCTAAAATGCTGAGATTACAGGTGTGAGCCACCATGTCTGGCTCAACTCTGGCTTTTTAATGAGTCTGAAGCAGGCAGGATCTAAGGCCCAGGTAGCACCCCTGTGCTGGCTCACTGAGGGAAAGGGCTCCAGGAAGGCAGCAAGGAAGGGGAATGGAATGAGGCAAAGTTGGTTAAACTGCCATCTAGCTGCCTGAATTTATTCCCCTATTGATGAAGATATTTTAAAGTCAAAAGTAAACTTTAAATTTACTAGATCTGAAGTCAAAGTAATAAAATACTTTGATCCATGTTTCTGTGTTAGAGGAAAGAGAATAGGCAGACTTCAGAACTGGGTTGGCTCCAGTTCCTATCCCCATTTCTTTCTCACCTATCCCTCTCTCACTTAGACACTGGTCCTTTCAGTTTGTTTCTGTGGCATTGTGAACAGTATACAAGACAGAATCATCTTCTTTCGGGAGAAAGGCATCCGTATCATTGTTTACCGGGAAGCATACAATCAATCACATTTTCATCCCACACTTGACAATGCCAATGCTTTCATTCATTCATTCAACAAATATTTATTGTGTGATTATTAGGTGGCAGGCACTATTTAAGGCAGCTGGGATATAGCAGAACAAAGATCTTTCCCTTCATAGAATTGTTTTCTGTTTGTTTTATGAGTGCTAGTTACACTTATGGGTCCCTATTGTTCAATTTCTTTCTGATTGTTTCTTTAAAGTATATATGGACAATGTGTCTTTCTTTAAAGCATGTATCTAAAATGTGTCTTTGGTGAGATGGTATTAAATTGTACTTGGTTTTATTTATATTTACGGATTTTGTAAATCATATCTAGCCTTGCTATAACACAACCATGGGCAATTTCGCCTTCCAGGTGAAATTGGGTTGCCAAATTTAGCAAATAAAAATGTGCTTGTCCAGTTAAATTTGGATTCCAGATAAACAATGAATTTTTTTAGTATGATTATGTCCCACATATCGCACATGTCCCACATATTGTAGTTTTTCTGGCAACCGTGCATCCAGGTTTTATATTAATAATACCCAGAGACATTTTTGGTTATTGTAATGGAGGGTAGGATGCCCTTGGCAGCTAGTGGGTAAAGGCCAGGATGCTGCCAATCATCCTACAACACATCGGACAGCCCCCACAACAAAGAATTATCAGACTTAAAAAGTCAATAGTGCTGAAGTTGAGAAACCCTGCTGTCATACCTTCATTAACAAAAGAAAAGGGACATCAAAATCACCTGAGCTTTTTTCAAAACATAGATGCCCCCGCTCCGGGAAATTAAAGGAAAAGTAATCCTTATCTTTCTGTTTCCTGAATTCTCATTGTATGTTGTTCATTCCAAAGTTAACATTTGACCTTGCATCATAAAGCCAGGGTATATGTCCTACCCTCTAAGCAGGCTTCCATACTTGGGGGATGTTTAAGTGGAAGATGTGGGTCCCGCTCCACCCCCATACTGCACACCCTGCTTTGGCGAGTTGTCGAGTTGTCAGAAGTCACCTTCCTCACCTTCCCAGGGCAAATCATTCATTGCTGCTGAAACTTACCTTCTCAACAATCACACACCCACAAAAGGGAGGATGCAGAGACCCCAGGAGGCAATCAAGGCATCTGGCTTCAAAGGTGAGTGGGTCAACTGTCAGGGAAAGACGGTGTAATCAGAACTTTTGTGTTTGAAAGTTGAAAATAAAAAGTCACCTGACCTGTTGAGCAATGGACCAATCTTGTGAGGGAAAATGGTCTGGGTCACAAGGGTGAATATTTTAACCAACGCTGACTAAAGTGACCAAACATCCTCAACTGCCTGGAACTGGGTGGTTTCCTGGAATGTGGGACTTTCAGTGCTGAAACCAGGAAAGTCCCAGGCACACTGGATGAGTTAATCATCCCAATTCACAGAGTCCTTCTGTGGTGTCTGGACTATGAGGTCATGCATGGCAAGATCTTGGAAAACCAAGTACTAATAGAACTCTGTTGAAAAGCAACCTCAAATGAGCTTATCACTAAGTGAAAAGAACCATTCTCCCTCAAGGGTCTACCATGGCCTGTGCTTAGATCAGGGTCAGGAGTGTACAAACACCTTCAGTCCGTAGCATTAGACCAGTGGTCAATAGCATCACTTTGAACCAGTGAAAAACAATAGCAACAGTGGACTGACCAACTTTAGGGGTTGCCTACTTGGGTGTTTCATTAGTTAACACTAGTTATTTTCTTAGATCAGTGGTTCTCAAACTTCAGTGTGTATCAGGATCACCCAGACAGCCTTGTCCCCATGGTTTCTGATCCAATAGATCTGAAAATTTGGATTTCTAATAGGTTGCTGGGTGCTACTGATGCTGCTGCTCTGGGGGCCGCATTTTGAGAACCATGCCTTGCATGAATCCTCAAAATCCCAGTGGTTTAACATAATCTTCATTATGTTAGTATTTATGGTTAAGTGGTTCTCTTAGGTAGCTCTCTGCTGAGTGGTGATGTAAGTACCCAAGTTCCATCATGTGGTTCTGCCATCTTTAATATGTGGTTCCCAAGGTTGCTTTGGGGATCATCACCTTCCAGCCATCTGAAAGCAGGGAAAAGCATGAAGGATCACTCCTGGAAGGTTTTACAGACCAGGCCTGGAAATTACTATATTACTTAGAGGCATGGCCATACCTAACTGCAAGGCGGGGTAGGAAGTGTAGTCTGGTTATGTGCCCAGGAAGAAGAGAACTCTGCACAGTTTACTCTTCTGGTGATCAAATACCCATTTCACCCCTTTACCATACACAGAACATATTCTTCTCTCTTTCCACCAAGGGAGACAACCCAAAGCCCCTTCTAGTCATTGCACCAAGCTCAAAATTTAGGATCTCTGGGTGACATGCAGTCTTCTCCATGTAGGACTGAACATGGCTCCTCATGGTCCAGTGACGTGAACTGGGAAAATAAGTTTGTTGTGAATTGTCTTTCTCCTTTCCCTTATATCCAATGGTGGAGCTAGGATATACAATCCACAAAAAACGAACAACCCCCCTCCCCAAAAAAATATACACAAAAAACCAAACCTCATTAAGAAGAAGGAAGAATGGGAGACACACACAGTTGTTAGTTCTTAACAATTATGAAAAGCAGCTGTGCTGGCATTGTGACAACCTCTAGGTATCTTGGAGGGGGAGAATTCCTTGATTACACCATGATCTTACCCTTTTACCGTTTTTCTCTGTAACTCCTGGCTACATCTTTTTTTTTTTTTTTTTTTTTTTGAAACGGGGTTTTACTCTGTCACCCAGGCTAGAGTGCAGTGGCATGATCATTGTAACTCATTGTAACCTCAAATTCCTGAGCTCAAGTGATCCTCCCGCCTCAGCCTCCCAGGTGGCTAGGACTATAGGTATGCACCACCACACGCAACTCATTTTTAAATTTTTTGTACAGATGGGGTCTTGCTATGTTGCCCAGGCTGGTCTTGAACTCCTGGCCTCAAGCGATCTTCCTTTCTGTCTCCATCTTCTGAGAGGCTCTTCCTTATTCATTATCCTTTATGGCCACATCTGCAGTAGGCATTGAAGAGCATGTTGTCCTGGAGACTTTCATAGTGTGCTTCTTACCCGGGCAAATTTGGAGGCTTGAGGTTATTTTTAAGTTTCCTAGGTAGGCAAAAATTCTTATGGTCAGGCTTGTGGTTTCTTTATCAAGACAATTCCCTCAAAAAACTTGGTATGTTTCTGATCTTTGCTGTCAGAAAGATTCAGGTGCCAGTAACTACTCCCAAAGTTATCTTCTAGACATGGTTGCCAGATAAAATATTGGGTGTCCCATATTTTCATTTGCTAAATTTGGCAACCGTATCTAAATCCAGCTGTCAAGCCTATCTTACTTCTTTGCTTCTTTACCCGCATGATATGCTCTTTCACCTAAAAGGTGGTTACCTTATGGCTTGGCAGGTAATGGATCATCCTTAATCTAATTGCTACATGGCTGTGTCATTTTGTTTACTTAGATGTCTTACTGCATCTTTGTCAGTCAAGGCTTTTCCGATCTTATCCCTTAATATTTGGGGTCCAGAAGAAGTAGGATTTCCCAGCCCTGTAAAACCCATGATCTCTGGGTTTTCTTTACCCTTTTTGATCTCTGCTTGAATTAAGCCCAGCTCAATTCTAGCCTAGGCTCACCATTCTCTTATAATTTGCTGAGAGCAGACAGTGAAACCCCAAACACACTAGCACTCAAACTCTTTCCAACCATTTTCCCTAGAGCTGGGATTCTTGACCTAGGGAGCTCCGTCAACATGGATGGTGTATTAAGTAAGCTTCTCCGGAAGCGGACCTTGAGATGAGGATTCACGTGCAAGTAAGATACTAAGGAGTAACCGAGAATGAGGGAAAAGCAAAATAAAGACAGGATGCAATTTTAGACAAAGTCCCAACATCAGCTTGATCCCACAGGGGAACTCTGGAGCAGAAGTAATAACTCATCATTGTACCCTCTCAAGGCAAAGAAACTGGATTTTCACACAACCTTACCAGTCAGTCACCTGCTACGGGCTGCCTTTGGGGACTTAGATACAGAGATTAAGTCTAGACAAAGGACTGCAGTAGCCCAAGGGTAGTCCTCTGAAATAAGTCTCCAGGGAGAGCTGACAAAAGAAGGCTGGTCGAAGCTGGGGGATGGGCCCACACAGAACTCCTAAAAGAGATCTGACGGGGTCAGGCAGAGCACTAACAGTGTTCACAAGATGGGGGATAAATTATATATTTATTTTCACTAACCTGTAGCTGAAATTTAGCATTTCCTTCATTCAGTTATGAAAGTAGGCAACAAACCACAGTAGTATTAGCGGTTCTGCAGTTCTTATGACTTTGTCACAGTTATAAGTCATGGCTATTTTCATATATTATAGTTGTTGCACACATATTGTAATGTATCTCAAGATATTGTTTTCACTCATATGTTATATCAATACCCTGAAATTATGATAGCTTTTAGCCTTGCCCTGCATCATTCAGGGCTCCCCAAAGGAACAGAAGTAATAGGACTGCTTGTGTCAACTTGGCTGGGCCCCGAGGTGATGGCAGATTGGACAAGGCCCACCCACAACTGGGGAGAGAAATCCGCTTTCTCAGTCTACCAGTCCAAGTGTTAATCTCACCCAGAAACACCTCACCTCACACCGAGAATAATGTTTAGCCAAACACCTGGTCACCTGTGGTCCAGTCAGATTGACACATAACTGTGAGTTTGGCTGATTTCATTAAGAAATGCTTTTGAGATTCATCCATGCTATTGCATGGATTAGGATTTTGGACCTTAAAACTAAACAAACAAACAAACAAACAAACAAAAACAAGACTTTTGAGAATATAGAGAATCATCAAAACTCTTGGATAAAAAATTTTAAGACTAGACTCCAGAGAAAGGGGAATCCTCAAATTTTGAATCTTTAAGACATCATACACATTTAGAGGCTTTGCTCCAAAAACCTATCCCCAATGGATGCTATAGAAAAATCAAGTCATTAGACATTGCTCTTTTTTTTTTTTGAGACAGAGTCTCACTCTCTTGTTTGGGCTAGAGTGCAGTGGTACGTCAGCCTAGCTCACAGCCTAACCTCAAACTCCTGGGCTCAAGGGATTCTCCTGCCTCAGCCTCCTGAATAGCTGGGACTATAGGTGTGCGCCACCACACCCGGCTAATTTTTTCTACTTTTACTTGCTTGGCTAATTTCTTTATTTTTTTTAGTAGAGACAAAGTATCACTCTTGCTGAGGCTGGTCTCAAACTCCTGAACTCAAGCAATCCTCCCTTCTCGGCCTCCCAGAGTGCCAGGATCATAGGCATTAGCCACCTCCCCTGGCTAGACACTGCTCTTAATGAAGGCAGACCTGTAGGCTAAAGCTGTGAAAACTGCCTCCAAAATTTTGGATTTAAGGAGACTAATTTCGAAGGAGGAAGAGAAGAACTAATCCTTTTGAAAGAGCCATCAAGGCCCATCATCAGTTCTTAACAGCCAATTGGGAATGTTAACCACAGCCCAGAATTTTATTTGGGAATAATCACCAAAGCCTCTTAAGGCCAGAAGGAACTATCTAGCTATGGCCATTGTTAGGTCCGGAGCCAAGAGAAAGACACACAGGAAGCCTGATGTGTAGAAAAATGCTGTTTATTTTGAGCATCTGGGTGTAGATGGGTGGAAATGAAAAATAGTCCACACTGAGGGAGGGGAGAACTTTGGGTTTTATAAAGGGTTTCTCAGGGGGGAGTGAGTACCTGGGCCAGAACAGCCACTGCAATAAAACAATTTTTTTTAAACAATGAATTTCTGGGAACCCTGCGTCAGTCTCATTCTGTAGACATGAGGGAGGAGGGTGGTTCTGTCCTTATCAGGGGAGATAAGCATGCTGGCTGCAGCTGTTAGGTTTTACAAACTCCGGGGACTCTCCAGACTCCTGAGGCTATTGTTTCACCAACCTCAGTTTTCTATTAACCACATTCTACCTGGAACATACCTAACAGCCATGCATATTATTTGCTCTGAAAAAGATGGGGTTTTATAGTGGGCTGCACAAAGGAGAACCATGAAAACCAAGGTATGTTTGGAAATTTTCAGGAAACAAGGGCGAGCCCAGGAAGAGAGGATCCCAAAGCTGATATGGGCTCTCCCTCCCTTCACATAGGTAGATGCTCACAAGATATTAGAAAATGGGCAGTGTAGGGGCTGGGCACATACAAGCTAGATCTTTTCTCCTTGGCTGCCTAAAAGGTAGTTACTGCGTATTCTTTGAACCTCATGGCAGGAAGGGAGGAATGTGAGAAGGAGGGTTCATAAATGTAAACAATAAGCTGTTCCTTCCCTTCTATGGGGACCAAAGACTTTGGGGATGGTCATGGCTCTGAGGATGAAGAAGGCTTGACTGGATATTCAGGTTAGAAAATTGGTGTATCTTTCTGTTTGGAGCGATTTGAAAGTGGCTTTCAGCCAAAAGCAACTAGTCACCTGCCAGGCTCCCAAGAGGAAAAGAGAGAAATTAGCCAGTACCCTGGGTCCATGAAGTGGCAAATTTCTGAGCACATCCTGATTGGGGTCTAAGGCCAGCTGTGGTCCATAAGGCAGCCAGCCATGCATGAGAACGACAGAGACTCAATGAGTGTTCTGCCAGTGTCTGGGCAGAAGCCAGAACAGAGGACCAGCCCAGCACTCTGCACAGCCCAGCTGCCATTTTGCTGCCAGAATTCCACAGCATAGCAGCAAGAAATTCTGTGCATCTAGCTTGGCATGGTAGCTCACACCTATAATCCCAGCACTTTAAGAGGCCGAGGCAGGAGGATATTTTGAGTCCAGGAGTTTGAGACCATCCTGGGCAAAATAGTGAGAACCCCATCTCTACCAAAAAAAAAAAAAAAAAGCCACAGTACTTCAGCCTGGGTGACAGAGTGAGATCCTGTCCCCCCTAAATAAATAAATAAATACAACTTTTTAAGGAAAAAAAAAAAATCTGTGCACTGGTTACTATGGAGACTCCAAGAGTCCTAGACTACAGGGATCAAATATCCACATTCTGGGGGAAAACTAGAGCATGAGTAAATCCCAAGCTCAGGGACTAGGGAAGTAGAGTCTCTGGTCACTGGGATTACAGCCATGAGCCACCATGCCCAGCCTAATTTCTCATTTAATTAAATATTTATTGAATGCCTATTGATATATAATTGTTGGAGGGGGTCAAGTTCACACATTAGTCCCCTTTGCCCTAGTCTTTTAAAACACCACTACTATCAGTAGATAAGATTTATCAAGTACTAATCACAATGATCTATTCAACAAACCATTCCATAATTTCTTTAAGAATAATTCAACAGGGCCAGGCACAAAGGCTCACGCATGTAATCCTAGCACTGTAGGAGGCCAAGGCAGGAGGATTACTTGAGGCCAGGAGTTTGAGGCCAGCCTGAGCAAGAGCGAGACCCCATCTCTACAAAAAGTAGAAAAATTAAGTGGGTGTGGTGGCACGTACCTGTAGTCCCAGCTACTCAGGAGGCTGAGACAGGATCACTTGAGCCCAGGAGTTGGAGACTGCAGTGAGCTCTGACTACGCCATTGTACTCCAGCCTAGGAAACAGAGCAAGACCACATCTCTAAAAAGAAGAAAAGAAAAGAAAAGAAAAGAAAAAAGAGAAAATAAGAAAAAAGAAATATTCAACAAAGATTTAATGAGATCCTATGTGCCAAGTGCCAGGCACTGGACTAGGCTCAGAGGATAAAAAAGTGAACAGGTAGTCTTTTACCTCAAGGAACATGATATATCATATGTCCATTCTATTTATATTTATATGAAATTTAGAACCTTGATTGTAAACCCTGGGTTGGCTTTATAAAAAAGAGGAATGGATATAGTAAGAATAATGAAATGTGCTCATGCACATTTTAAACTATGTAGCACAGTGTCTGACACATAGTAGGTGTTCAGTAAATGCCCATTCATCCACCAAATGATTATATTTAAAGATATTCTAGTAAAAAAATTGTTAGAGGGATGTTTGCTGACTGAAAAAAAAAAGCACAGATTTCAGCATGCTGTGGTCTGGCTCTTACATTGAAGGGATTTATTTTATACTATTTCACATTTTCCTGTAACAAAGTTTTACATGTGCTATCAGAAAGGGGAATTCTCATTCACCTCTGTAATCGTGGGGAAAGTTTTTTACAGGGGCAGGCCAGTCGTGCTTATACGAGGGACTGGGCTGCCAACCAAGTAAGTGTCTATGTGGTGAGATCTCTTGGGTAACTGTTTGTTCCAAAATATCCTGATCACAAAGCTGCCAGAGTCCTTAAAATCACTCTAGTAGATTGTTGCATTTCAAAAGACGCTATTTCAAAAAATTCCCAGAGTGCAATTTTATTAGGAACATTGAGAAAACTACACCTGTTAAAACATTAACAGTGATTAATTTATCAGATCAATTTACAAGGTAATTCAGTAGCTCCAAAGAGAAGGGGCAGGTGAGGGTTTGTTGGGAAAGCTTTTGCTTCTTAGGGAAGGCACAGAAAGAGGGGAGAGAAGAGACACTGAAGACAAATTATATACACTTTATGATTTGGTTTGGGGCTGTTTCATTACTGAAGGAAGTAACAGGCAATATGTAAAGTTTATTAAGAATTCATACTATAAATGCTGTTTCTTGCAATGAAGTAGCATTTTAAACTTGGGTTGACTTTTTGGGATTTGTTTTCTTTTTTCTGATCTGTAAGGAATTTGAGTAAATGGAAAATATTTCTTTCTCTCTTAATTTTTTCCAAATAACTATTGCCACAAAATATTTTAGAATATGAACATTACTTTCATAATCAGATGGTTTAAAATGTAGTTTAAATGAATTATTGCCATAAGAAGACTACTCTGAGGCCAGGAGCAGTGGCTCATGTTTGTAATCCTAGCATGTTGGGAGGCCAAGGCAGGAGGTTTGCTTGAGCCCAGGAGTTTGAGGCTGTAGTGAGCTATGACTGCACCACTGCACCCCAGTCTGGGTCACAGAGTGAGACCCTGTCTTTAAAAAAAAAAAACAATAACAAAAAATTCAGAGCCAAATTTGATGTTCAAGCATAGTATAATAACGATGCTGGCCGCTATCATTGGCATGTGTTCATTTTCCTGGTCCTGACTTCCTACTTCTATTCATATATTTCATTGTCATTTTATGTTTTTGATATAAAGTCATCATAGATCTTCCACTCAAGAAC
Organism: Eulemur rufifrons; assembly: GCF_041146395.1. Classification (NCBI taxonomy): domain Eukaryota; kingdom Metazoa; phylum Chordata; class Mammalia; order Primates; family Lemuridae; genus Eulemur; species Eulemur rufifrons. The sequence continues at coordinate 90,138,401 of NC_090990.1, forward strand.
ATGAATGAATATGAAAATAAAAAATAAACAAAACATGGCTTTGTGTTTACTGGGACAACTGGATACCCATTTGTCCCCCAAAATTTATTTATATGTTGGAAATTTAGTCCTAAATACACCAGTGTTCAGAGGTGGGCCTAATGAAAGTTATTGAGGTCCTGAGGGTTCCATCCTAATAAATGAATTAATGTCACCATACAAAGGCCTTTCAGGAGTAGATTCTCTCTTTTACTATTCTCCCACATAAGGACACAATCTTCCTCCTCTCTCAAGGACAGAGCAACAAGGCACCATCTAGGAACCAGAGACAGAACCTACCGGTACCTTAATCTTGGACTTCCTAGTCTTCAGAACTGTAAGAGAATAAATTTCTAATCTTCAAAAATTGCTCAGTTTCAGCTATTCTGTTATAGCTGCACAAATGGGCTAAGACAGACTCCATACCTCATACTCTACAAAAAAATTAAATCAAAATGGATCAAAGACCCAAATACAAAAGCTAAAACTATGAAATACATAGAAGAAAACATAAAGGTACATCTTTATGACTGTGGCTTTTGCAATGGCTTCTTAGATATGACACCAAAAATACATACAACAAAAGAAAAAAATAGATAAATTGGACTGCATCAAAATTAGAAACTTTTGTGTGTTAAAGGATACCATCAAGAGAGTAAAAAGACAACCCACAGAATGGGAAATATTCTCAAATCATATATCTGATAAGAGACTTTATTCAGAATACACAAAGAGCACTTAGAATTCAACAACAAAAGCAAACAACCCAACTTAAAAATGGGTGAAGGATTTGAATAGACATATCCCCAAAGAAGATATACAAATGGATGATAAGCAAACAAAAAGATGCTCAATATCATTAAGGAAATGCAAATCAAAACCCCTGCTGAGATACTACTTCAGACCCACTAGGATTGTTATAATTAAAAAAAAAAAAAAGAAAAAGAAAAAAGGGATCTCAGGCAAGGAGCACACCTGTAGTCTAAGTTACTTGGGAGGTGGAGGTGGGAGGATTGCTTGAGGCCAGGAGTTTCAAGCTATAGTGTGTGATGACTGCACCTGTGTAGAGACAGTGCACTTCAGCCTGGACAACATAGTGAGACCCTATCTCTTAACAAAACAAAACCCAGGTAAATAACAAGTGTTGGTGAGGATACATTGCTGGTGGGAATGTAAAATGGTGCAGCTTCTATGGAAGACAGTTTGGCAATTCCTCAATAGAGTGAATATAGAATTACCATAAGATCCAGCAATTCTACTCCTAGTTATATACCCAAGGGAATTAAAAATAGGTGTTAAAACAAAAGCTTGTACAAGAATGTTCATAGCAGCATCATTCACAATAGTCAAACAGTGGAAACAACTCAAATGTCCATCAACAGATGAATAGATAAACAAAATGTAGTGTATCCATACAAGGAGTATTATATAGCCATAAAAGTTCTGACACATACTACAACATTCATAAATCTTGAAAACATCACACTAAGGTACCACTGACCACACATTGTATAATCCATTTATATGAAATATCCAGAATAGGGAAATTTACAGAGACACAAAGCAGATTATGGTTGCCAGGGGCTGGAGGGAGCAGGGAATGGGGAATGACTACTTAATGGGTAAAGGTTTCCTTTTGAGATGATGAAATGTTCAGATACTGGTGGTGGTTGTGCAACATTGCAAATGTACTATATGCCACTGAATTGTATACTTTAAAATGGTAAAAATGGTAAATTTTATGTTATGTGTATTTTACCACAATAAAAAAAAAGAATAATCCATCAATTCATAAAGGGATAAACAAATTGGGGCCTACTCATGCCAAAACATATGTACTGAGCAGTAAAATGGAATGAACCACTGATGTATGAAACAATATATTAATATATTACCCTCAAAAGCATTTTGCTATGTAAAAAAAATCCATGTCATTTATAAGACATTCTAGAAAAGGCAAAACTATAGAAATCAGATCAGTAGTTACCAGTGCCCGGGCATAGAGGGTAGACTGAAAAGGGAGTTGTCCAACTTTTTTAGACATGTAGAAATGCTTTATATTGCTATTGTGGTGGTGATTATCCTTTGTATTTGTCACAATTCATCAGAGCTATACACCCCAAAAATGCAAATTTTGCTGTATGTAAATTAAATCTCATTAAAATTGGCTTAAAATGTCAATATAGAGAAAGTATACCCACACTTTTAGAGAGATTCAGAAAATTATTAAAACATTTTCTTGAGCTAAGGAAAAAATAAGAATAAACTTAAAACAACATTTCTGGGTTTATCTAGTGCCTTTCCTCTGAGAAATGAATGTATATGTCTTTATTATTCTTCCTCATGAACCTCTAAGCTAACCTATATAAATATATGAAGTTTAAACAGAAATCCTGAAGACTTATTAAAAATTACTATCAGGAAGTATTCCAAATAAAATTCCACTGAAAAGAAAGTTCTGTTAGTGTAACATAAACCTCAGCTCTATTGTATTCAGGGAATTCCTTTTAAAAAGTATACTCTTGTTTTCAGAAATGTGGGCCAAGTATATCACATTATAGACAAAGATTACCCAGTGAACTAACCTTCAGGCATAGGTATGTGGTTTATTCCCACATCTTTGCAAGAAATACACAAATGAGAAAGTCACAAACCCCAAGGGATTATATTCTTTAATTTCGACTTTGGCACAGGCATAGCCACAAAATGCTGATTTTCCAGTATTTATCTTCTTATTCTCAAAAAATTGATGTCACAAACAAAATAATTAAAAATCAGCCAGAAAACAAATTCTGTAATTTGAAAAACAACACTTATATTTCCTATCTTTCTACAGTGGGACTCTTTAGTTGAGACACTATATCCAAATCAGCTCCTCACTTCATTCACAGGCATGCTGGATTGTAACCGGAGTGATCTAACTGGCTATTCTGGTTTTTCTTTGAAGCTGTCAAAGGTCAGTAGTTTTTCAATGCCTAGCCCATACCTTATCTGTATTAAATTAAGGGATTTTAAATAATGATGCAACATGGTTGACCTTCACCCTCTACTTATTTTACAATATAATTCCCAGGCTTATTAACATACTATGTGCCTTCTCTTCTAGGATCCTGGAAAAAAACCTACACTCTAGTTTTTAAAATTTTATTTCTTTAATTGACAAATACTAATTGCATATATTCATGGGGTACATAGTGTTGTTTTGAAACATATAATATACAGTGATTAGATCAGGATAATTAGCATATCCATCATCTCAAACATTTATCATTTCTTTGTATTGGAAACATTCAATATCTCCCTTCTAGCTATTTGAAACTATGTAATATGTTATTGTTAACTATAATCATCCTGCAGGGGTATAGAATACTAACTTATTCTTCCTATCCAGCTGTAATTTTGCATCCTTTAACAAGTCTCTCCCCTGGCCAGGCACAGTGGCTCACGCCTATAATCCTAGCACTCTGGGAGGCCGAAGCGGGAGGATCGCTTGAGCCCACGAGTTCGAGACCAGCCTGAGCAAGAGCGAGACCCTGTCTCTACTAAAAATAGAAAGAAATTAGCCAGACAACTAAAAATATATAGAAAAAATTAGCCAGGCATGGTGGCACATGCCTGTAGTCCCAGCTACTCGAGAGGCTGAGGCAGGAGGATTGCTTGAGCCCAGGAGTTTGAGGTTGCTGTGAGCGAGGCTGACGCCATGGCACTCTAGCCCAGGCAACAGAGTGAGACTCTGTCTCAAAACAAAACAAAACAAAACACAAGTCTCTCCTTATTCCTCCCTTCCTGTGACCCTTCCCTGCCTCTAGTATCCCCTGTCCTACTTTTTACTTCTATGAGATCAACTTCTTTTAGCTTCCACATATGAGTGAAAACGTGTGGTGTTTAACTTTCTGTCACTGACTCATTTTGTGGGACCATATGGCAGCTCTATTTGTAGTTATCTGAGGAACCTCCACATTGTTCTCCATAGTGGTTGCAGGAGTTTACATTCCTACCAGTAATGCATAAGAGTTCCCTTTTCTCCTTACCAGCACTTGTTATTTTTTGATGATAGCCACTCTAACTGGGGTGAGATGATATCTCATTGTAGTTTTGATTTGCATTTCACTGATGATTAATGATATTGAGCATTTTTGGATATATTTGTTGGCCAGTTTTAGGTCTTTTGTTGAGAAATATCTGTTCAGATCATTTGCCCATTTTTTAATCAGACTGTTTGTTTGCTGTAGAGATGTTTGAATTCCTTGTATATTCTGGACATTAATCCCTTGTCAGATGAGTAGCTTGCAAACATTTTCTCCTATTCTGTAGGCTGGGAGAACCTACAGAACTCTATAGATTGCTTTCCTGTGCAGAAACTTTCTAGTTTGACAGACTCCCATTTGTTTATTTTTGCTGCTGTTGCCTGTATTTTTGAGGTCTTATTCATAAAATCTTTTCCCAGATCCATGTTCTAAAGGGTTTCCCCTATGTTTTCTTCTAGTGGTCTTATCATTTTGGGTCTTATGTTTAGGTCTTTGATCCATTTTGAGTTGATTTTTGTGTAGGATGAGAGGTGGGAGTCTAGTTTCATTTTTCTGAATATGGATATCCAGTTTTCCCAGAATCATTTGTCGAAGAGACTGTCCTTTCCCCAGTGAGCATTCTTAGTACTTTTGTAAAGAATCAGTTTGCTGTAGATATGTGAACTAATTTCTGGGTTGGGTATTCTGTTCCACTGGTTTTTATGTCTGTTTTATGCTAGTACCATGTTGTTCTAGTTACCACAGCTCTGTAGTATATTTTGCAGTCCAGTAGTGTGATGCCTCCAGCTTTGCTCTCTTTGCTTAGAATTGCTTTGGCTCTTCAGGGTCTTTTGTGGTTCCAACCAAATTTTAGATTTTTAAAATATTTTTGTGAAGAATGTCATTGGTATTTTGATAGGGATTGCATTGAATCTGTAGATTGCTTTGGGTAGTATTATGATTTTAACAATATTAATTGTTCTAATTCATGACTATGGGATGTCTTTCCATTTGTTTGTGTCTTCTTCAATTTTTTTCATCAGTGTTTTGTAGGTTTCCTTGTAGAGGTCTTCCACCTCCTTCATTAAATGTATTCCTAGGTATTTTATTTTTTTGTAGCTATTGTAAATGGGATTGCCTTCTAGATTTCTTTTTTAGCTAGTTCATTGTTCATGTATGGAAATGCTACTGATTTTTGTATATTAGCTTTGTATCCTGCAACTTTACTGATTTCGTTTATCAGTTCTAAGAGTTTTTTGGTAGATTCTTTAGGCTTTTCTATATATAAGATCAAGTCATCTGCAAACAGACACAATTTGACTTCCTCCTTTCCAATTTGTATACCCTTTATTTCCTTCTCTTGCCTAACTGCTCTGTCTATGACTTCTAGTACTATGTTGAATAAGAGGGGTGAGAGTGGGCATCCTTGTCTAGCAGGGTTTTTTTTCTTTTAGTATGTTGAATCCCATTCTCTCATTTCCTGTAAGGTTTCTGCTGAGAAATCCAGTTATTCTAATGGGGATTCCCTTATACTTGACTTGATGCTTTTCTCTTGCTGCTTTAAAAATTCTTTCTTTGTCTTTGACTTTTGACAATTTGATTATAAGATGCCTTGTATACAACCTGTTTGGATTGAATTAATTTGAGGTCCTTTGAACTTCTTAGACCTGAATGTCCATCTTTCTTCCAGGACTTGGGAATTTTTCTGCTATTATTTCATTAAATATGTTTTTCTCAACTTTTCCATCCTCTTCTCCTTCTGGAATGCCCATAATACAAATATTTGTTTAATGGTAAATTCTGTAGGTTTTCTTCATTATTTTTTATTCTTTCTTATATCTGCCTGTGTTATTTTAAAAGACTTATCTTCAAGTGCAGAGACTTTTTTCTTCTGCTTGATCTCGTCTGTTGTTGAAGCTCTTGGTTGTATTTTTCATTTCATTTATTGAATTCTTCAGCTCTAGAATTTCTATTTGGTTCTTTTTAAAATTATCTATCTCTTGAATTGTTTTCCTGGTTTTTCTGAATTATCTACACATATTCTCTTGTGTTTCACTGAGTTTCCTTAAGATTGTTATTTTGAATTCTTTTTTGGTCATTTCATGTATTTCTTTATGATTATGGTCTGTAACTGGAGAATTATTGTTTTCCTTTGGAGGTGACAAGTTTCCTTGTTTTTTCATGGTTGATGTGTCCCTACAATGATTTCTACACATCTTGTGAAAAAGTTGCCTCTTCTAGTTTTATGGAGTTGGTTTTGTAGGGAAAGACATTCATATGAATAAGTCTGGGGTGTCATTTCAGTGGGGTGCATTGGCCTTGTTTCTAGGTAAATGCAATAGTGTAATCTCCATGTAGCTTCTTCACCTGTAATCCACACTGGTGGCATTTGCATGTTTCTCAGTGTCCTAAGCTGAGAGAGTTTGTTGTAATGGTGGTGTGGTTTTGCTAGGGGTGTACTTGCCAGGCTCTTTCTCAGATGAGGGGAATGAGTATGCACAGGGAATTGACCAACTTGAGGTCTGGCTTGCTGGGGTTGGGGCCATGGGGCTGTTACTCTGGCAAAGGGCGTAGACTGCTCAGCTGGCCAGGTGGCATGCTTGCCGGCTGTGACTCACAGGGCTTTTCTCAGGTCTGGGACACAGCTGCATGGTTGTTCAGTTGGCCTGTGGTGTGCCTGCCAGGGGCAGCCTGCGCGACTGTTTCTCAGGCCCTTATTGGGGGTACAGAGTCATTGAGCAGACCAGAGGTGTGTATGCAGAGAAACAGGGCACTGTAGGGCTGTTTCTCAGGTCCTGAGTGTGGGCACATAGCCATTCTGCTGGTCTGGGGACATATCAGCTATTCAGAGGCTCAGGGGCCTCTCTTCAGGGGAAGACATGCAGCAGTTTGGCTGGCTCAAGGGTAGGTTCACCCTAGGTGAGACCGGCAGACTGTTTCTCTGGCTAGAAGTGTGGTGGTGGGTGTTGGTTTCCCTGCTGTGTGGGACCAGAGTCACAGCCAATCCTGGGCTCAAGCTCTGTGTAGCTGGGGTTGTGGCATTCAGCATCCTGAGTGGGCTTGGCATAATGAGGATGGAGCTCCAGTGCCAGAGAGGTGCAGTGGCTACTGGCCCCCAGAGGAAGGCACACTGCAGAGGTGGGTCTGGTCTCAAGATGGTGCCAAGCTACAGCAACTTGGCTCACTGGAGTGGGTGGGGGGTGAGGAGCACACACCTTGTGCACCTAATCTGGGGGCAGCTGCATGAATTCCCAGCAGCTCTCCAAACTGGACTCAGGGTTTTTGAGGACTATGGGATCCTCCTGTAGTAAGGAATGTAGTTGTTTGCAGTGGCAATTGGAGCTGGTGGTGATCTTCTGCTCACCTTTTCCACACAATGGGAAGGCCCTCCTGTCTCTGAGCTGATCCAATATGGGTGGGGGAGACAGGGCTGCAGAGACTGGTGCCTCCTGCTCCCTTCCGGACTTCCAATCACCACAGGTGTGTCTCCATTCCCCTGCTCACTTCGGCACTCTCCTGTTGACTCTCCAGCCAAATCTTAGCTGTTTATTCATTGCCTTGGTCCTTTCTTGTGGGCGAGATGGTTGTCAAGTGTCTCTAGTGAGCCATCTTACTGAAGTCACTCTCTGCTCTCTATTTACACATGTATTATACAATATATTTATTTTACATTCAGCAAAGAGGAAAGGTAAAGATCATGGTCATGGCTCATGATAGGATTTGTTCCTTGACCTTGGTGGGGATAACTGCAAGGCTGGGACTTTTCTCCCCATGTGGTTTCTCATCATTCAGCAGCCAGCTTAAATTTCTTTACAGGCAGCTTTGTTCCCCAAAAGCAAAGGCAGAAGCTGGCAAGGCTCTGGAACTCACACAGCGTCACTCCCATTGCATTCTGTTGGTCAAAGCAAATCACAAGGCCTATCGAGTGTCTAGGTGGTAGGATAAAAATCTCCACCTTTTGATGGAAGGAGAGGCAATATCACATTGCAAGGGCTATGAAAACAAGGTATGATATTTTGGGAGTCATTATTATAACAAACTACCACAGTTGGAGAGTGAAATTATTTTGCTACCTAGGGTTTTGATCAACTAAAGATAAAATAATCTCTTTATTAGCATCTGGTTTTTTTCTTTTAAATTATTCAAGAAAATTCTTTATAATAACTCTAATAAATCTTTAATCAGTATAAAATATACCCCTAAGCCAACTTGAACCATTTTCATTGGACCTGGAATACAAAACTGCTGAAAGTTCATCTAGAAAATGGCAAGAACTTTGTATTTTTCTTTCCCATTTGAATTCTGTGTCTAAAGTATAAGATTGCTGGTTGGAGTCTCAGCACCGTAAGCACTATTCAAAAACTAATTAAAGAGAGCACTTAGAAAAAAAGACATGATTTTTATCCTTTATGAGGCCAAAATAGTATGAATATGAATAGTATGAATTTTTCACAGATCTGTTATTTTCTACTTTTTATTGAACACTGGCTCATCTTATACTTTGTGATTTCTTAGGAAACAATACATGTTTCCATGCGAATATTTATAGCTTCTCTTGTTAATTGGCCCAGCACCTGCAGATGCCTATGATTAGTTTATTTATACTCCCCTTAAGCAACATGGTGAAGCACTATTGAATTCTGTGTAGCCAGTTCAGTTTTAAGGTGTCTTAGCTCAGCTGATGCTAAATTCCAGAAAAGAATGAAAACAGTCTTTGCATTAAGTGGTTATAAAATTATCTATAAAATTATCTATAAAAAAGGATGAAAACGATTATAGGGCTGTAATAAACATGAAATGCAATAACTGGGATATTTCTCTGGGCTGTGACTTCTTTTTCTTTGTTATGCTTTCCAAAGATTGTTTTTTCCCCTCCTCATTTCATTAATGGCAAGACATTAAGTATATGAGAACATAAGGATTAATTTCATCAGCTATAAAATGCAAGTTTGTGTTAGGTAATCTCTTTGTTTCTGTGATTTTATTAGCTATCATGGGAAACATTTGTGATTCATCCAGGCAAGTTTTGACTAATATTTGATACCAAAGGATATTTTGTAAGCAGTTTTCTTTCCTAACTTCAACTACAAAGTTATGAGTTGCTAATTAGGAGATTCCAGTTCTGTTAATAACTCCTGAGGAATAATACCCATGAAGTGACACACATCTTTCCAAGATTTCTATGACACTATAATTGGAATGCCAGAATAGTCTGTTCTCTGCTCAGTGTGATTTCAGGGGTTCTAGAAAGCTTTTCTATCAAAACAATACTTTCTTGCCCTCCACAGCAATGGATAAGACTGGAGACATTGCCTTTCTGTCACTCTTACTTAGAGAAGAACTGAAGTATAAGATCCAAATTATTTTTAGAAAATATAATAAATTGAGTTAAATTCACACTAGAGTGTAAAAGTCTGACATCATAATATGTTTTTCATAAGGGGTAAGATGGGGCCTGGGAAGGTAACATATTAGTTTGTGCCATTCCTGGTAATAAATATCACTGCTCTATGACCTGCAGGATGGCACAGTATTCAGTATTACCTTTCATTTGTTCAATATTTACCTTCTAGTTGTTTCAAGGTGTGCCCTAGCCAAATAGGTAAAGCTGGCAGGTGGGGTAATATCGCAGTTCAGCATCACAGGTATATCTCATTTGGCTCTAGCTTCTATTTCACATCTGCCTTTGCTGTCCAAATCCAGACATGGAGTGTGTGGAAGGTAGGTGGAGAAATTTCGAAAGAAAAACCAGGCTTATTTTCAGGACAGGTTTCAAAATAGGTTCCATTGCTTCTCAAAGAAGGGCTTCAGGTGACACCTGGAATATGTTCAGAAAATAAATTGGTTTATTTCAGTTTTGACCTTATAAGTAATAAATTGTATGGGTATCCTAGAAATGAAAACAGATCCCATCAAAAAGCAACACTATTCCAGTCAGATAGGGTCCATACAAAAAAAAATTAGTTGAACCATTAAGTACAAGATCACTAAGCACAAAAATGCTTCCATACATTTAGAAAAATAACTCATTGAAATTTAAATGTGAAGCCTTTTGGGAAATGTTAACCTGGATTTTTGAACTAGTGTGTAGTATTACAGAAAACACTTGATTAAGAGTCAAAAGTCCTGGTATTCAAGTCCAAGCCATTTCATTAACTACCTGAATGACATTGAGTAATCCATTTAAACCTACTTGTTTTCAGTTTGCTCACCCATAGGATAAAAAGGCTGGGTGATCTCCAACTCATTTTGACATTAACATTCTGTGATGTCACTCGTCGATATTTTAGCCCTAAATCCTGTCTTAGGATCCTTAATTTTTATTAAAGGATATTGCCTACAGTCTCAGCTGGCTTGTGCATTTAGCAAAATGACTTCTTCCATTTCACAACTGCATAAGCAACTTAAGAAAAAACAATGAATCTTTACTGACACATACATGTATCTTATTATCTTTCTATAAAAGTTACAAATAGACTTTGTTTTATTAGGATCACAATATTTCCTCAGACTAGCTTGAGGCAAGGTTTCTAAATCTATGAGGTTTGGATAGGTAGCCTCTCACCTCTCTTTCTTCACCTCCTCCTACTGCCTCATAGTGCCTTTGCCCTGACCCCAAATGTCTCTGCTTTCATAAAACTCTAATACCCACTTTTCCTAACCCCCTTATGCCCACCTTAATGTTCACCCTTTAATACAGTGCCTCATTATTAAAATTCTTTCTCACCCGTAAGAAGCAATGTCCGTTCTTAAAGTTCCTAACTTAGTAGATATGATGAGGAAAACTATTTGATTAAAAGAATTAAGTCTGCAGCTTGTTTCACAGAAATATAATTGGTGGAATTGCAGACTTAATAGCAATGTAAAAGAATTTTAGGGAGTGGAGGGAAATTTAGGGAGTTACAAGTCACAGAAAGGGCCTGTGTGCTTTACAGCCCTGCTACTTAAAGTTCTAGGACCAGCAGCCATGGAATCAGCTGGGAGCTTGTTAGAAATGCAGGATCCCAGTTCCACTTGTCAGAATTTGCTCTTTAACACCACAGGGGGAGGTGGTAGTAGTTTGTATGCACATTGAAGTTTGAGAGGCACTGGTTTATGGTATTCCAGGTAGTGAATACCTTCTCTCCTCTTTAGGTTAAAGTGGAGTCAACAGTTGCTTATGAGAATCTGTAGTCAATGAAGACCAATTTTGTTTCTAAGCAGCCTTCCCGATGATTATTGACCCAAGGACATAAGTGCCACAAATAAAAACTCCATTGTAATATAATACGTTTGGAGAGGTGGAGGCATTACAAAATGCTTTCATTTAATACAACATGGAAGGGAAGTATAGCAACTGGAAATTAGAAAACTATCTAGGATACACAGGTGCAGCAGGGAGAGCGGAAGGCAATGGTTGAATAAAAGATTTCAAACAATATGACAATCAAAAGAAAGTATAACAAAATTTATGGGAAGCCATTGTTTTGGACTGAGTTCCTGCACTAGGCCCAACACACCAGACCAAACCAGAATGGAGCACTCAAGCTAAGCACCACACAACCAAACTGAAGTTTGAAATGGGCCAATTAAGAAACAAACACAGGCCAGGTGTGGTGGCTCATGTCTGTAATCCTAGTACTCTGGGGGGCCGACGTGGGAGGATCACTTGAGCTCAGGAGTTCGAGACCAGCTTGAGCAGGAGTGAAACCCTCGTCCCTACTAAAAACAGAAAAAATTAGCTGGGTATGGTGGTACACACCTGTAGTCCCAGCTACTTGGGAGGCTGAGGCAGGAGGATTGCTTGCGCCCAGGAGTTTGAGGTTGCTGTCAGCTAGGCTGATGCCATGGCACTCTAGCCCAGGCAACAGAGTGAGGACTCTGTCTCTAAAAAGCCAACCAACCAAACAAACAAACAAACAAAAAAAAAAACACAAACAGGAGAGTCACAGCAACCAGTCAGAAAGGGTTCTGTTTACCTGAACGAGCATAAGAAAGTTTCCTCTGTTTTAATCCTTTAAGGAAAGTAACTGAAAAGACCAATCTGCTTTCTGTTTCGTTTCTGCTTTCCTTCAGCCCTTTTCTGCTTACACAGCCAACCCCTCTGCTCAGCTCAGTGGAACAACCATCCTTTTTTATAGAATGAGATGTTGCCCGATTCTAGAATTGGCAAACAAAAGCCAATTAGATCTTTACACCATTTTTTGGGTAACTTTGGTTTTTGACACAAGAACAGAATTACTACACAGTTGCTAGGCCTACTATTGAGGAGTGAAGGAGGAGATTCATTTGTATTTATGTTAAATGTATTAATGCACATAGCCAGTCCAACTGATTGAACAAAGTCCTTTTCAACTTCCATCTCCTGTCCTTTGTGGAGCCTTCTCTGGCTTTCTATATTCCTGTCTTTGGTAGGTGACCAGCTGTCCTGGTTTGCCCAGGACTATCCTGGTTTTCTAACTGAAGGTTCTGAGGCCCAGGACACCCCTCAATCCCCAGAAAACCAGGACAGTTGGTCACTCTATTCACACTCCAAGCTGGAAATACTGCTTCCTACTTTGAACTTCTTTAGCTCTCTGTACTCTCATCATTTATTTGGCACTTGCCATAGTTTGCTTTACATGGTCATCATTTGTGTACAAGAAATGTTTTTGAGATTTGCTTATAAATTACTTAAGGACCAAACTGTGCCTTTTATCATTTCTTTTATTCTATACAGTGTTAACACAGCATCAAGCACATAGGAATCACTCAATAGTTTGAGTGAAGAAACCTATTTGAAAAAAATAACTTTGGCAACTGGAAGTATGTCTGCCATGGAATTTCAATCTATTGAATCACAAAAGTGACAATTTGGAAATTCAAATATTCCTACATTCCTAGTTTTGCATTTAAGATTGTTTTAAATATGACCTCAATCTGATCTTTCACTTCTACACTGTGTTCCTTAAACCATAATTGATGCAAGAATATCCAGGTGCTAAAAAAAGTGACAAGATAAGCATGGTACATTTCCCAGAGAGGAGCGTTTGCTTAAAGATTTTATTTTTTAGTTGGGGTGTGTGAACTTCTGCACAATAATATGCTTTGTCAGATTTTTCATTTTGGGCATTATGGCAGATTAAGTGTCTAGAGAAATCCTCCAGGCACAGAACACCTAAAAATGATGGACCACACACACACACACACACACACACACACACACACAGGCAGATATAAATACAAACTGTTAAATAGGCACATTACAATTTTAATGAGTTTATTTGAGCAATTCATGAATTGGGTAGCACCAGGAATTCACGAATTCCATTGAGTGGTTTAGTGTTCCACCGATGCAGAGCAAGAGAGGGAACTTTTATGAGGTATTTGTGGAAGTAAGACAAAGAAAATTTATTTGATTGGTTAAAGTAGAAAGTCCCTAGTTGAAGGTTAGTTGATAGTTCTGATAAGTTAAGCTTAAGTTTTGTTTTACTGTTTATACTGGGCTTTAGTTTGCTTAGGTGGGAACCCAAGGTGCTGAAGCCATCGCCAGCATATACCCAAACACACACACACACACACACACACGCACACACACACACGCATCCGTTAAGTGCGCACACATGGAAGTTTAAAATGTATGGCTGAGTTGGTAGGGAAGTTTGAAATCAACAATGCACTCAAATGTTGATATTTGCTCTGGAGGCATTTGTTTCTGTGGTGGCATAAAGCTTGAGTTCTAATAGGTGCAGCAAACAGGGGAGAAAACAAAGACTTGGCCCCTTACAGTGAAAGAGCATATGGAAATCCCTCCATGGACCTGGGAAACCCCCAAAAGATACTTCACTTCAGCAGGTAAACTAGGAAAAAACACCACACAGAAAGATTTGACAGAGCCCCTTAGGTCTATGTCAACCTATCCTTTGTCAGAAGAGAAATGTGTCTTTACAAAAACATGCAAAACAAAACAAAACACCCCCAAAATTCCTAGGTAAAAATTTAAAGTGGTCTTGGATTGATACTACTCCACCTGGCAGAGCAAATTCAAACATTTTCTGGAAGAATGCACTTTAAACCTGGACCTCAGAGAAATCCCAAGGACTATAAGCATATACATGGTAACCCTGTGTTTAACTTTTTGAGGAACTGCCAAATTATTTTCCAAAGGCACTACATCATTTTACATTCCCACCAACAATGTAGGAAGGTTCCAATTTCTCTACATCCTAGCCAACACATATTATATTTTTCTTTTTATTATAGACAGTCTAGTGGGTATAAAATGGTATCTTGTGGTTTTGATTTGCATTTCCCTAATGACTAATGATGTTGAGCAACTTTTCATGTGCTTCTTGGTCACTGGTATATCTTCTTGGGAGAAATGTCTATTCAAATCCTTAGCCCATTTAAAAATTGGGTTATTTGTATTTTTATTGTTGAATTGAGTTCTTTATACATGCTGGATACTAGTACCTTTTGATGAAGTACAATTTATCTATTTTTTTCTATTGTTACTTGTGGTTTTGGTGTCATATCTAAGGAACCATTGCCTAGTGCAAGGTCACAAAGATTTAGGCCTATGTTTTTTCTAAGTTTTATAGTTTTAGCTCTTACATTTAGGTTTTTGTTCATTTTGCATTTTTTTTAATACATGGTGTAAGGTAGGGGTTCAATTTTATTCTTTTGCTTGTTGATGTTCTGTTGTCTCAGCATCATTTGTTGAGAAGACTATTTTTCCCATTTACATAACTTGGCACCCTTCTTGAAACCAATTTGCCATAAATTTAGGGTTGTATTTGGACACTTAATTCTATTCCATTGATCTATATAAGATTATGTTACACTATGTTTCATAACCTAATCTAATGACATATCATCACTTCTGCCATATTCTATTGATTACACAGACCAACTATGGTACAATGTGGGAGGGACTACATAAGGATGTGAATGCCAAAGGCAGGAACCGTTGGGGGCCCTCTTGGAGGCCAGGTACCACATGACAATAACCATATAATCATCTCAATATATACCCCAAAACATGCTCTTAGTAATCTAGTAATACAGGAGAACTTCTTAATCTGATAAAGGCTAGTTTCAAAATACTTACCCCAAACATCATGTTTAATGATGAAACATTAAAAGAATTTGCTTTAAAACCAGGAACAAGACAAAAAATGCCCACGATCTCTACTCTTACTCATTATCGTGTTGTAGACATTAGCCAGTGTAATAAGGTAAGACAAGGAATAAAATATATAAGAATTTGAAAGGAAGATATGACTCTGAAATTCTTTTTTTTTAAGAAACAGTCTCAATATCACTCCATCGCCCAGGCAAGATTACAGTGGCGCAATCGTAGCTCACTATAACCTCAAACTCCTGGGTTCAAGCAATCCTCCCTCCTCAGCTGAGTAGCTAAGGACTACAGGCGTGCACTACCACATCTGGCTAACTTTTTTTTTTTTTTTTTTTTTTTTGAGACAGAGTCTCACTCTGTTACCTGGGCTAGAGTGCCGTGGCGTCAGCCTAGCTCGCAGCAACCTCAAACTCCTGGGCTCAAGCAATCCTCCTGCCTCAGCCTCCTGAGTAGCTGGGACTACAGGCATGCACCACCATGCCCGGCTAATTTTTTCAGTATTTTTTTAGTTGTCTGGTTAATTTCTTTCTATTTTTTAGTAGACACGGGGTCTCACTCTTCTCCAGGCTGGTCTTGAACTCCTGAGCTCAAGCAATCCTCCCGCCTCGGCCTCCCAGAGTGCTAGGATTACAGGCGTGAGCCGCCGTGCCCGGACTTGGCTAACTTTTTTTTTACTTTTGTAGAAATGAGGTCTCACTATATTGCCTAGGCTGATCTCAAAGTCCTGTCCTCAACCTATCCTCCCCCCTCAGCCTCCTAAAGCTCTGGGATTACATGTGTGAGCCACTGCGCCCAGCCTGACTCTGTAATTCTTTAGAGAAAATACGATTTTCTACATGAAAAACTGAAAACTTGTCTATGAACAAGTTAGTAAGAGCAATTAGGAAGGTTTCTGGATATAAGATTATGACAACAACAAATTAAAAAATTTATTTTTAAATGATAGCCTTATGGCAACAACTTTTAAATATTTAGGACTAAATCTGGCAAAAATGTATAAGATCTTGGTAGAAAAATTTACAAAAGTTTATTGAAAGGCATTAAGGGATACCAAATAAATACGGAGACACAGCCTATTTGTGAATAAGAAGAATCAGGAAGAGGGTCATGCCCTACTAGATAGAAAATCTTATCATTCAGTTGTATAATTGAAAACGTATTAATAAAAAGATGGACAAACAGACCAATGGAACAGACAAGAAGCACAGAAACAGACCATGCTATGGGAATTTGATATACAATAGAGCTATAAGTTGAGAAAAAGACACCCAGTTGAATATATTAATAAAAAAAATCCTTACTTCATTTCTAACAAAAATAAATTCCAAATGGATGATTAAAGATTCAAATGTGAAAAACAAAACTTTAAAATTTCTAAAATAAATTGTAGGGGACCTTCTCCTCTGAGACCTCATGGTGGAAGGATTTCTTAAGACAGAAAAGCTCAAACTATAAAGTAAAATATTGCTACCCTTTGTTTATCAAAATATACTATAAAAAGACTGAAAAAGGCAAGCAACCACCTAGAACTAGCATTTGTTTTATACACACACACCCCCACACACTGTGTGAAAGAAAAGACACAAAGGGTCACTAAATATATGAAAATGCTCAAAGTCACTGGTAATCAGGGAAGTTCAAATGAAAACCCAAATCATATTTCCTGCCAGGTAGACCAGACAGGAAGAACTAAAGAAAGAGTGGTGAAGATGTGGAATAATGGGTGCTCCCATTCACTACTAAGGAAAGTTGGTACAATCACTTTGGAAGGCAATTTGATATTGTTCTGGAGTTCTGTGGCTGTGTACAAAACACCCCAAACTTAATGACTTAAAATAATATCCCAGTTTCTATAGGTCAGCAAATTGGAAAAGACTTGGTTGAACAGTTCTTTCTTTCTTATTTTTTTTTTTCTGTTTTCTTTATACCACGCCCGGCATGAACAGTTCTTTAATCACTCCTTTCATTGCAGTCAGACATTTGGGGGTTGGATCAGCTGGAGGCTGGCTGGGATCTCTATTCCTGTTGTCTGAGGGTCCTCACAGGTGGCCTCTCAACATGGGCTAGGTTGAGCTCACAACATGGGGTCCTTGGGTCTCAGGCTGGTCAGAGTGCTTACAAGGGAGCTGCGGTTTTTTAAGAGCAAGTATGTGGGCTAGCAGAAGGTGCATGGCCCTTTATGAACTAGCCTGGAAAGTCACATGGCATAACTTCTGCTATCCTCTGTTGGTGGAAACAGTTGCAAAAGCCCACCCGGTATCAAAGGAAAGGGACATAGATTCCACCTCTTAATGGGAGATATGTCAAAATCACATTGTAAAAAGTACACTTGAGATGGAAATTATTTTTGTGGCTATCGTCAGAAAATATAAGTATTACTAAAGGTGAAGCTTTATATACCCTATGACTTTTCATTTCACACCCGGCTATCTGCCCTAGGGAAGTTATTTCCCACACACACCTGGAGACACAACACTTTGTAATTACAAAAAACTGAAAACAACCAAGATGTCCAGAAACACTAGATAAATTTTAAAAAGTATTCCTCATAAATAAAAATGAATGAACTTCAGCTATACACAGTGACATGGATGAATCACAAAACTAATGTGGAGCTGAAAAAGCAAATTATAGAATACATATGTCATTTATATCAAGGTCATAAATAAGCAAACCTATTTATACTACTTTATTTTATATTGCTTGTGAATATCTACATTTGTGGTAAACCAGTAAACTAGAGAAAAACAGAAATGATTAATACAAAATTTGAGACAATGGTTTCAGGCAGAAGAAGCAACGTGGAAGGGGCAAACTGAGAATTTTAAGGTTCTGGGATGCTCTGTTTCTTAAGTTGAATGGTAGTTACTTAGTGTTCAGTTTATTAACAATCTTTAAAACATATACATATGTTGTATATGTTCTTATATTTATAATTTTCACAAATTTTGAAAAATATGCACTGATATTAGATAAAAGGCTTGGTCATACGTATGAGTAAAACCAGCAGGGACCTCTTTTTCCACAAAAAAATCTACTAACCAAGAATAGAAATAGGAAACTTGTATTCGCCTCTAATAACAGACCTATTATTTTTATATAGTACCATTAATGATAGACTAGAATATTCTATGTATGTCTCATTACCACACATCGGCCAACTCAAACCTGAGTCAGTGAACCTCCTACCTGGATAAATGCTCATTGTGCCAAAGGATGCACTTCACGGAAGCAGATTGGGTACACTTGCTCTCTAATGGTTATGCTTTCTATGCCCTGAGAACAAAAGACTTGTTGAATTTCCTAAATCTACCGTGTTTAGGAGAAACCTCTTGAGGTGTACCTCCCACTTCCCGTGTGACTCCATGAAATGCAAACCCTATTTATTGAGTGCAGTGCCTACAATCACTGTGATAGACACTACACTGGGAAACCAAGAATGGGTCACACCATCTCTGTTCTTCAGGAGCTTTACAGTATTGTGTGTGTGTTTTTGTGTGTGTGCCCGTGGGAGGATGAAGAGGGGGTTAAAAGCACAGAGGGCTGGGTGAGGTGGCGCTCACTTGTAGTCCTAGCTACTTGGGAGGTTGAGGCAGGAGGATTGCTTGAGTTTGAGAGGTTGTGGAGAGTTATGATGACGCCACTGCATTCTAGCCCAGGCAACAGAGTGAGAACCTGTCTCAAAAAAAAAAAAAAAAAATAGTACATAGAGAACTGTAATATAAGGCAGAACATACATGTTGTATGTAGGCTCACAATTATCATTTGTGGGATTAAGAACAAATTGAGGCCCACATGCCATATATTTAAATCTTTATAGGTTATAAATCAAGTTAACACAGACTATCAAATAAAATATACCCTCATACCTCAACATTTAAACCTTCATAACAACAAAATGGAAAAATATGTGATGTATCTTTATAGTTTTTATGTGATTGAAAGAGAAATGTCAAAAATAACAGAGTTTAAATGTTATTGCACGTGTCTAGATTTTTGGCTGATGATCCAATGATGTTTGGATGAGGAATAAAATAAAAACCTATGTAATTCATACATCATCATATATTCTGTAACTTTATCTTGCTGTCATTTCAATAAAATCACTAATTATGCTATCATTAAAGCTTTCCTTTGTGTTCTACCTACAACAATTATCTAGATGTAGTAAAATTTAAAGTGTACAAAAATTGAGTATATTGAATATATTTTCATTAAGAATGTCAATGTAAGTTGGGTGCAGTGGCTCACGCCTGTAATCCTAGCACTCTGGGAGGCTGAGGCGGGAGGATTGCTCGACGTCAGGAGCTCGAGACCAGCCTGAGCAAGAGCGAGACCCCATCTCTACTAAAAATAGAAAGAAATGATTTGGACAGCTAAATATATATATATATATATATATATATATATATAAAATTAGCTGGGCATGGTGGTACATGCCTGTAGTCCCAGCTACTCAGGAGGCTGAGGCAGAAGGATTGCTTGAGCCCAGGAGTTTGAGGTTGCTGTGAGCTAGGCTGATGCCATGGCACTCTAGCCCAGGCAACAGAGCGAGACTATGTCTCAAAAAAAAAAAAAAAAAAAAAGAATGTCAGTATAAAAAATGTAAAATAAAAATTATTTTAACATGTTTTAAAAGCTATTTTCTTTATGAAATATTCCTATCTATTAAAGTTAAATGGAAAAATAAAATTGTGACTAATGAATAGCAGTACTTTAAGTCAAAATTATTTAAGTAAAGCTGACATTTAAAAATGTTTTTCTTTTCATCTGAGGTATTACATATAGTAAAGTACACGTATCCTAAGCATATAGTTTGAAGAACTTTTAAATTTGTGTATACGCATGTAACACCACCCAGATCAAGACATGGGACATTTTGGCCGGGCGCGGTGGCTCACGCCTGTAATACTAGCACTCTGGGAGACCGAGGCGGGCGGATTGTTTCAGCTCAGGAGTTCGAGACCAGCCTGAGCAAGAGCGAGACCCCGTCTCTACTAAAAATAGAAAGAAATTATATGGACAGCTAAAATATATATAGAAAAATTAGCTGGGCATGGTGGCACATGCCTGTAGTCCCAGCTACTTGGGAGGCTGAGGCAGGAGGATTGCTTGAGCCCAGGAGTTTGAGGTTGCTGTGAGCTAGGCTGACGCCACAGCACTCTAGCCCGGGCACCAGAGTGAGACTCTGTCTCAAAAAAAAAAAAAAAAAAAAAAAAAAAGACATGGGACATTTCTAGCACACCAACAGTCTCCCTCATGCCAGTTCTCCCAGTAACATTTTAGGAGGCTGAGGAGGGAGAATCACTTGAGGCCAGGAGTTTGAGACCAGCCTGAGCAACATAGTGAGACCATGTCTATACAAAATAATTAGCCTGGAGTGATGCACGCACCTGTAGCCCCAGTTGCTTGGGAGGCTGAGGCAGAAGGATCGCTTGAGCCAAGGAGTTTGAGGTTGCAGTGAGCTATGATGATACCACTGCATCCCAACCAGGTCAACAGAGGAAAACCCTGTCTTTAAAAAAATGTGAACTGCACATGAGAGAATAGAATTATCCAAGAAAAAGACACAGAGCTGAGAAATCATGGTATTCTCATTCTGACTGGATGTCAGTATGGGGATAGTGGAAGTTATCAGTGAGAAAATATATTTGCATAATATTTTAATCTTTTTGATTTTATAACCATATTATAAAAGGTTTCGAATGCCGTTCTCAAAAATCTGTGCCTAATTAAGTAGGTAATGGCTAGTGTGTTCATTAGAACTGGCTTCAGCTGCATTAAAAGGAGATCCATATAAATGACTGAACAAAGTTAGGATTTCTTTCTTTCTCACAGGCAGTCTGGAGACAGACAATCCAGGACACTATTAAGGCTCCACGGTCATCACACTCATTCTACCTTTCTGTTTCACTCTTCTTAGTCAACTTTTCATCCTCAGAGTTTCCTAATGGTTTGAATTGGTGGCCGGAGCTCCAAATATCATGATATCAATATATCATGTGAATTTCCTAGGCACAGGTAAAGAAAAAGGGTTGGAGAAGCAAAAATGTGCAATTCTCAGACGAGTCATCACCCCTTTAAGGAGTTTTCCTGGAAGCCCATTCAATGGATGCCACTTGCATTTCAGTGGATACCTCAAGCTGCATGGAAAGCTAGAAACTGTGATCTTTTAGCCAGGCATACTCACAAGGGTCCAGAATAAAATCAGAATTCTCTTACTAAAAAAAAAGGGATGGATATTGAGTAGGTAGCTAGCAGTTTCTGGTACAGGGAGCTATAGAAGCTTTTTGACTAGGTAATAATAATCACACCATCATTCTAGGAAGACTGGTCTGGTTGCAGAGGAAAAAATAGAGGTGTGGATACTTGTTAGAGTGCAATTACACCTGCAATTATTGGTGAGAAGTAAGGATGAATTTAACTAGAACAGTGGCAGGTCAGATTGAGAGGATGTCCTAGAATAATTAGGTCTGGGGAAGGGAATCACAGATAAAAACTTGTTTTTCAAAAAGTCCTTAAAAGACTTCTGTAGGAGAAACTATTAAAATTGCTTTTCCATAGACAAGAAAAAAATCTTAGAAATAGAAAATAAAACATAATGTTCCCTAGGCCTGAGTTTCATCTAACATTTTAACATATGCTATATTAATATATATAGAAATACATAGAGAAAAAGTTGGGTTTACACATCATTGTAAGTTTTCTTTGTAGAGAAGTATCAACCTGATGGAAATAAAAAAAAAATAAAGCAAATAAAAAAATAAAAAAAAAGGAAAAAGCTCAAGAGGCTGGGTGAGTGAGTAAAACATAAGCCTCAATGTAGAGAAGTATGAGTTAGGCTTAAGGGAAAATTATACTCATAGTAGAGTTGGGCTCTGAGATATAATTTATAATCCTGGAAAGATACCTTGGAGTCATTATCAACTAGCTCAATGTTTTTCTGTGGCCTCAAGGGACCCCAAAGCTAAGGAATATTGGAAAGACACAAAAAATAAACAGCAAGAAAAATCTGATGCTACCATTGCACTATACTTTTAGTGCATCAAACCATCTGAACCTTAAAGAAAACATAATTGCCTAAAGATACGGAGACAGTCAAGAAAGGTATTTATTGGTCATGGAGATCAAAAGAGAAGCTGTACTATGATAGTCTAGAAAGACTGGGAATTTTCTTTTTCATGCTTACATTAGCTTTTTATTGCTACATGTCTGTACTTTTCCTAATAAAGGTCTATGGAGAAAGACAAATTCTAATAAAATATTCTCAAGGTTAGCTTACAAAAATGATTCATCATCAAATACTTTCATTCCCTTCCATGTCCTTGAGTGTGCTGGGAAAAAAAAAAAAGAAAACAAATACTTCCATTCCCTGAATGAAAGCAGTTTATGACAATTCTCTTAGAAATCATGCTTATATTTGCCTTTTATATAGCTTCATATGTAAACCTGTGTGATTTGAACCAATTAAGAAAGAAATATGTTCTAATAACGTATTCTTAATTCTTGCTCACAAAGGTGTTTCTCTGTAAGACTGGGAATTTTTAATACTGAAAGAATGAAGATTTAGAAGAATGTAATTAAAGTGTATAAAATCATAACACAAGTTTACTAAATATAGAAAATTGGCCAGGCATGATGGCTCATGCCTGTAATACCAGCACCTTGGGAGGCCAAGGCAGGAGAATCACTTGAGCCCAGGAGTTCAAGACAAGCCTGGGCAACACAGTGAGACCCCATCTCTTTAAAAAAATTAAATTAGTTGGGAATGGTGGCACACATCTATAGTCTCAGCTACTCGGGAGGCTGAGGTAGGAGGATTGCTTGAGGTCAGGAGTTAGAGACCAGCCTGAGCAAGAGTGAGACCCCATCTCTACTAAAAACAGAAAAAATTAGCAGGGCATGGTGGCACATGCCTGTAGTCCCAGCTATTTGGGAGGCTGAGGCAGGAGGATTGCTTGAGCCCAGGAGTTTAGTTTGAGGTTGCTGTAATCTAGGCTGATGTCATGGCACTCTAGCCAGAGCGAGACTTTGTCTCAAAAAAAAAAAAAAAGAAAAGAAAAAGAAAATTGACTAAGGTATACCTTCTGAACTCAGAAAGGGGAATACATTTGGACCAAACAAAATCAAGTTCTATTTTGCTCACCATGTAATAAATTAATACCTCAAGAAGAGCTATAGGTCACCAAAAAAAAAAAAAAAAAAAAGTACTTAAAAAATAATATCAAGAGTGAACCCTAATGTAAACTGTGTACATTGGGTGATGATATGTCAACACAGGTTCATCAATTGCAACAAATGTACCACCACTCTCAGGCCAAGGCAGGAGGATCATTTGAGACCAGGAGGTCAAGACCAGCCTGTGAAACATAGCAAGACCTTGTCTCTGTAAAGATTTTTTAAAAAATTAGCTATGTGTGATGGCACGTGCTTGTAGTCGTAGTTACTCAGGAGGCTGAGGCAGAAGGGATCCCTTGAGCCCAGGAGTTTGAAGCTGCAGTGAGCCATGATCACTCCACTGTACTCTACCCTGTGTGACAGAGTAAGACCCTCTCTCAAAAAACAACAAAAAAATAAATGTGCCACTCTGGTGGGGGATGTTGATAATGGAGCAGGCCATATGGACGTGTATGGGGCACGGAGTATATGAGAAATCACTGTATAATTATCTTTCCTGTGAAACTAAAACTGCTCTAAAAAATAAAGTATATTAAGAAAAATTCACAAATGTAAAATCCACAGTGAAAAAATCCAATATTTGTATGTGTCTATATGCATAAAGAATTGTATGAAAAGATGTGTTACCAAAGCTTGGCACTTGTCCTCAAGGTTGCATCAGAATGAGAACAAATGGTTTGAGGAGAAGGAAAGAGAAGTGTATTACTTTGCTGGCAAAGGAAGAAAAATGGTAGAGCTTCTGGCTTCAAAATCCAGATTTCCTGAACATAAGCAGAAATACAGAGCTTTTGAAGGGAGTGCTCCTCAGTTCTAGGCTATTGTGGTTAACCATTCTAATCGTCTCATCTCTGCCAAAGACAAAGCCCCATCTGGGTCCACATGGGGGGCTGGTGCTGGCCTGGGATGACTGAGTTATCTCTTATAACACAAAGAACAAAAGACTTAACCTGCCTCAGGGATGAAAAAGAGTGGGGAAAGTTTTAAACAGACAGAAAATATTTTTTGCCATTTTTTTTCAGGCCATTTCCTCTGTTACAGATGAACACTAAAATGTTAAAGGTAGTTATCTCAATTTGGGGTGATTTTTATTTTCTTCCTTTACACTTTTACATATTATTTGAATTTTTTTCAACAAGCTTATGTTATTTATCTAATAAGGAATAACTCTGTTTTTCTCATGGAATTAAAAAATTCACATTAAACTATTAAAGGAAATCAGCCCCTTCCTTTTGGAGAAAATCATGGGAAACAACCTCTGGTAGTAATGTCAGAAAAGATGAGTTGGGTCATTAGCACAGTTCTGGGGCAGCTCTTCCACGGGGCAGCCAAATGGTAGCAGTACTCATTCACCAGTGGAGATCCAGAAACTCTTAATGCTGTTTTCTCATGTGTGTACATCTCTTGAACTATTATCACATCTATTTATGGCAGTGCCTGGAATGCACTTTGCTATGCAGAGCTAGAGAAAATCCACGGAGGCAAGCTGGCAGCCTACTCAACTGGCACAGACTGCTATCTCCCTTAGATGTAAAGACTTCTGCTCATAGAAAAATAAGCAAAGACGCAGTTTGCAAGATGACTGAGTCACCGAGAGAAGGAATGAAATTGTGTCTGACCTCTGTTGTCTTTGAGACTAATCCACACCTTGGAACTCAGGGCTTCAGTTGGCTTCATTAATTCATTCAATACACTTATCAACTGACCCATAAGTATTGTGCTCAGTGCTTCAGGAATACATGAACAAGATAGGATTCCAGTTTTCCAAGAGTTTTCAGGAACATTCCAATCAAGGTCTAGGTTCTGGTTTATACTCTTGCCTTACTGTTTTACTCAATCTCAAAACTTTAACTCTAGATGGATCTGTTTTTCTATGCCTATGTGCCAATGGCAAATTATACATACTTAGGATAGGATAAAGATTTATTGCCGGTTTGGTATCATTATGGAAGATGTGGCCCTTTAAAGAACTGAGATGTTTGTGTTTTAAACCTGGCTTGGTGTCTGCTCAGTTTCCCTTTTTGGCTCCCCTGTAAAACCCGGTGCCTTTTGGCAGTGGGGCTCAGTCCCCAGGCTCAGGCCATTGTTCTTTTCCTGGCCCACATCAACATTTAGCTACATCTCTGGGTAGAATATTAGATGTCTTTTATCTTTGTACTTTTCTGTATTTGATTTTATGTTCTGCAGTGTGTGCATTTTTGATATGACCAGAACAAAGTGAAAGTTATTTTATTATAAAAACAGAACAAAACTTGATTGCTTCTTGTTCAGTTCCTTCAGGTCTCAGTAGGAGGTAGACCGATGCAGCTTAAATATTAACCCAAGTAAAGCTTATGCTACTTCTTTTCTGGGATGTATTTTCTTATCTCAGTCAGCATTAACTCCAGCCACCCAGCCTGCTAATTCATAAATCCTGGATATATCCTTAACACCCCCACATATACCCATGCAAATTCTGTCAATTGTCCCTTTAAACATCTCTCAAATATGCCCCTTTCTTTTCATCCCACTTGTTACTGCCTTAGTTTAGGCCTTTGTCACCCCTCACATGTATTACCAACTCACTCTTCTTATTGATCTCTCCACCTCCAGTTATACCTCCCTCCAGTACAGTCTCCTAAACCATGACTCCCCTAATTAACATCTTTCACTGGCTCCCCACTGTCTATGAAACTATGAATCAGAATGTTTCAGCGTGGCCTACAAACTCCTTAAGTCCTGACACCAGCTTTACCTCTTGTTGCTTTAACAATACTCAACAACATAACTAAGCTCCTGCTTAATGCTCCAACCTCAGCCTCATACCCCCTACTCACCATGCTCAGGCCTCCTAGCCTTCTGTTCCTCAGACAAGCCAAGCTTGTTCAGCATCAGGGCCTTCAGTCTAGAATGTTCTTCCTCCCCATGGTTGGCCTGGCTGGTTCCTTCTGCTCATTTAGGTTTTAGTTCCGGTCACATCCTCAGAAAGTCTTTTCCTGACCACTCTGTTCTGTTTTCTTCTCAGCAGTTATCACTACCTGCCATTATCTTATTTATGTGTTTTATTACTTATCTTCTCCACTAGAAACATAAAATTCCAAGTGCAGGAGCTTCTTCTATTTTATTCACTGCTCTATTTCTAGCACCAAGAACACGCAGTAGATATTTTTGAATTAATACATGCAACAGTGAAAATATAAATGTATTCTTGGTGCACATATAGGGTGGCCAGCAGAGTATAGAATTGATTCCCTGTGTTCCTATTATTCTTTAACTGGTGGGAGGGGAGAAGGGAAGCACAAAGACAGCTGGGATCCAACAGATCCTATTGCCCACCAGTTGGCAGAAGTAGCAGTCACAATTGTTGTAGAAGAGGCAAAATTGGGCAGGTCTGCCAATTACAGCTAGTACTGAACTCAACTGATTGCTGAGGCCGGTTCCACTTTAGGGTGAACAGTGCAGCCTGCTCTGGGAGACCAGGGGAACTTGCACAAATCCACTTTCTTAAAAGGTCCACTTTGTTAAAAGTCAGTTCCAGTAACTCTGATCCACTTGTTCAGGGCATCCTGACCTGGAGAGGCGTGTCTACCTGTTTAGAGTAGGGATCAAGCAATTAGCCAGGCCAGCTTAGCTCATACTGGTTTGCAGGCTGTGAGTGCAACTCTTCAGTCTCTGCTCCTCTCTCATGCCTTCTTCACCTACCTTTATTCTAAACTCACCTACACCTTCGCCTTTTTAAAATCTAAGCGATTAACTGTTATACCTAATCTATGTCCTAAATCTCTCTGGGTCATTTTTCCTTTGATTATGAAGTCCCAAGGACCTTTTAAATTACTTAATTGTCCCATTGTTTCATGTATTTTTTTCTGTCTCCTTATCTAGTTCGAATGCTGCTGAAGGACACAGCCAAGCAAGGTTTGCAAAGCACAAAACATCCCATGACAAAGGCATGAGTCTTCTTGGTGAGCATACAAGCATGCTAGCTTCCGGCTAGCAGGTCTACCTCGTTCCTAGACGGTCAGTCCAAACTGCAATGATCCACAGTTCCAGAAGCGGCTTCTGTGAGTCTACAGAAGAGCCAGACTCCTCAGTTCCATGCTACCGCGCAGGGTGCCGTTTTGGACTTGCAGGAGGTTGTCACGGTCCCGTTTCTGCCGCTGGGGGTGGAAATGGAAAGCACGATGTTGCCGCCTGTGTCAAGGCCCGCAGGTGTCACGACCTGCCGGTGCGAAACTTCCCCCGCAGGGCTCCAGGGCCAGCGGGGGAAACCAGAGCCTAGGACCCGTGCGCCCAGGAAGGGGCGGGTCGCTGTGGACGGTGGGCGGAGCCTGGCGGTCGCCGCGACCACCAATGAGGGCCTCAGCCGGCGCTGGCCGTGCGCGTGACGCAACGGAGCGGGGAGGTTTGGGGCGGAGGGGCCGGGCGCTTTATCTTCCTCTTCGGCTGGGAGGGCGTCGCTGCGGGCCCTGGGCACCGGGAGTGCTGCCCGGAGCCGACTTTCCCGCTCGCCGCGCCGCGACGGCATCCCGGATCTGCCCTCTATGCGGGGGTCTCCGCAGCCTCGCTCGGGCCCCAGGTAACGGCCGTGCTCCCGCTCCTTCCCTCACCTCCCTAGGTCTGCCCTCCTTAGCCCGAGAGGAGGGGAGAGAGGTGGCGGCTGCGACTCCGGCCCCGCGGGCCTGGCCTTGTCCGGGGCTGTCCCGCGGAGGACGCGGCCCGCGGCCAGGGGAGGGGAGGCCCCGCGCGTCCCGGGGAGTTCGGGAGGGCGGGAAAGTTGCCGTCGGGCGCCCGCATGCCGGGCAGCCTTTTAACCGTGCACGCGAGTGTTCCCCAATCTCAGGTCATCTCTCGAGCGGTAGTCAAGAAAGTGATGAATTAGAAGACATTTTATTCTTTAAAAAACGAAACCAAAAATGCACTCAGGAAGTCGGCTTCTTCATGATTTAGGGAAAAAGTGTGTAAAGGGAAGAATGGCACTAAGAAGATCAAGCTCATGTTTATTTTAATATATCAGGATGTAGTTAAGTTTCTTTCGTTGTCCTTGACTGTTAATGGCCGTGCAATTCGTGATCTGTATGTTTAGAAGTTTTTTATGAGGAACAATTATAAACTTCATTCTCTATATTTACATATAGGTTAAGTTCCTTGGTCACTTTTTAATATTTAAGTGGTCACCTGTTTAAACTACCTTCTTTTTCAGAGTACTTGTCTTCTCCCTTGAAGTAGAATTCAGTTTGAAGCATTTTTTCTTTTTTAAAGTTGGGCAGTATCGATGAATGGCTAGTTAAGGAAGTCTAGGTGTTGTCCAGACATGAGAGTGGGTTTTGGAAGGAACTAAGACGTACTGAAGAGGAATCGTTCAGAAACGCACGTGTCTCAGTGCATCACATGCTTAGAACTCTTAAAAGATTTCAGATTCTCTGAGGATAAATACCAAAATACTGAGTAAGCCCACTCATCTTATCTCCAGGTCATTTGGGCCACTTTTCTCCTGGCTTTCTAGGCTGAAGCCAGCTGGCTTTATTTTTGTTCTTGGAAAGCTTCATTCTCTTTCCTGTCTCCTGGCCTTTAGGGGTTTCCTCCACCTCTCATGCTCTATCCTCTCCCTTCTCCCAACTCCTCTGCATTCCTCAAAATAATCAGCCTAAATATCTTTTCCTCTGGAAATCACCCTGTCCAGGTTAAGCCCGAGCACTCTGTAGTCTCCTTAGCAGCAATCTTTACTTGTAATGAGTTGTTAATTAGATATTTTTTTTTTGAGACAGAGTCTCCCTCTGTTGCCTGGGCTAGAGTGCCATGGCGTCAGCCTAGCTCACAGCAACCTCACACTCCTGGACTCAAGCAATTCTCCTGCTTCAGCCTCCCGAGTAGCTGGGACTACAGGCATGCGCCACCATGCCCGGCTAATTTTTTTCTGTATATATTTTTTAGTTGTCCATATAATTTCTTTCTATTTTTAGTAGAAATGGGGTCTTGCTCTTGCTCAGACTGGTCTCTAACTCCTGAGCTCAAAGGATCCACCCGCCTCAGCCTCCCAGAGGGCTAGGATTACCGGCGTGTGCCACCGCGCCCGGCCTAGATGTTTTAATTGTTCCCTTTACTACTAAATTTCATGAAGGCTGAGCTAGTCTATCTTATTTATATCTTAATTGTCAGAGTCTGGCCCAGCACTTGGCCCAGTGAAGAATGAATGAGTTGGAGGACAGAAGAAGGAACTTTGGATGAGGAGTACAGTAGTCCTTCCTTACCCACAGTTTCTGGATAAGTTACGTGAGGTTGGAGGTCCAAAACAGTACAATAAAAATTTGAGAGAGAGACCATATTCACATACCTTTTATTATAGTATATTGTTGTAATTGTTCTATTTTATTCATTGTTGTTTGTCTCTTACTGTACCTAACTTATAAATTAAACTTTATATATGTATAGGAAAAAACAATATGTATAGGGTTTGGTACTATCTGAGGTTCCAGGCATCCACTGTGTGTCTTGGAGTGTATCCGCTGTGGATATGGGGGAACTGCTGTATTAACGAGGAAAAAGTGCCTTTTTCCTATGTGAAAGAATCGGAATATTACTCAGCCATAAAAAAGAATGAAATCTTGTCATTTGCAACAACGCTGATGAAACTGGAGGACATCATCTTAAGTAAAATAAGCTAGGCACAGAAATGGACTTTTTTTTTTTTTTAAGACAGGGCCTGGCTCTGTCACACTGAGTAGAATGTAGCAGTATCATAATAGGTAACTGCAACCTCAAACTCCTGGGCTCAAGTGATCCTCTTGCCTCAGCCTCCCAAGTAGCTGTGACTACAGGTGCACCAGTGCGCCTGGCTAATTTTTCGGTTTTTTTTGTGGAGATGGAGTCTCCTTCTTGCTCAGGCTGGGTCTCAAACTGCTGAGCTCAAGCAATCCTCCCACAGTGCTAGGATTACAGGTGTGAGCCAACAGGCCTGGCCTTGGAAAAAGTTTTTAACAAAGGCCAGTTAAGCTCCATTTGTCAAAGGGGAGGCCTTTGTTTTGGAATTTGCCACACTGGGTAGGAGATTATACTAACCATACAAATGTAAATGAGAATTTGTCTGTGTTCTTGAGTTTTGCTAATTACTTCATGACTCAGTTCTGCCATATGTAAAAGTTGTAGGGTTGTACTGGGGCAAACCTCTGGAAGGAAGAGGGAGAAATTTCATGCTTGTATTGTATATTCTAACCCCAATTTGTTTTCCTTTTTCCCCACTGAACCAGAGGGTGATGTAGCAAAGTTCTTCACCTGGAGTAGGCACTCACATTTTGTGATAGGCTCTTTTGAAAGCTCTATTAATGGGAACACTGCAGGCAGGTGAAAGTTGACACTTCTTTCCACCATAGTTCATTTGTTTTTCTTTTTTTTTTTTTTTTTTTTTTTTTTTTTTTTTTGAGACAGAGTCTCACTCTGTTGCCCAGGCTAGAGTGAGTGCCGTGGCGTCAGCCTAGCTCACAGCAACCTCAAACTCCTGAACTCAAAGGATCCTTCTGCCTCAGCCTCCCGAGTAGCTGGGACTACAGGCATGCGCCACCATGCCCGGCTAACTTTTTCTATATATATTTTTAGCTGTCCATATAATTTCTTTCTATTTTTAGTAGAGATGGGGTCTCGCTCTTGCTCAGGCTGGTCTCGAACTCCTGAGCTCAAACGATCCGCCCACCTCGGCCTCCCAGAGTGCTAGGATTACAGGCGTGAGCCACCGCGCCCGGCCTTGTTTTTCAAACTAATTCTTTTTGTTTTGCTTTCTTAAGAAAAGTTAGATACTTATCACACTGAACATTACATAGCTGCACGTACAGATTAGATTCTTAAGAAATTCTTCAGTGTTGGTGTATTTTTAAATAGCTACCTAGTCAGCGTTAGGTTACCCAGAGGGGAAATATTTCCACTACCACTTGCTGGCTGTGTGACTTTGAACAAGTTTCTTTGCATTTCTGAATCTCCTGCATCTTTAAAAATGGAAATGTTAAATGAGATGAGTGGTGCACCCCCCACGCCCAGCACTCATAAACACTAGTGGTTCCTTCACTGCTGGACCTCTTGAGAGACTAGTCTTATGATCACTGTTTTCACTTCCTCAACCCATGTTGCAGCCTACTCCAATATATTTCTTTGTCCTTCTGAAACTAACTGTACATGTAGTTAAGTAAGTCAAGCTATTAATGTCCCCAAATTGTGAAATTCCCATGTCCCACCGTCCCTTTTTTGCCTCCGTTTTTGTCCTACTTGCATTTTTCATGTTTCTGACCATAGATTACCTCTTCTTGAACCCTCTGACTTGGTTTTCAACATCACTTGTCCTTGGTTCTCCTCTAATCTCTTTTAGGCTTTGCTTTTTTACTGTTTTTTTAAATGCCTCATAATATCGGGAAATTAACCATCTGTAAAATGGGATAACAGTATTTACTGCATAGGTTGTTGAGAAGATCAAATGAGCCATAGTAAGTGCTATGTAGATGTTAACTTTATTATTTCCTGCCCTGGGGGACTTCCTTCACGTGCCTTGGCCTTAGCTACTGCCTGTACACTGATGGATCCCCAGATCTCTGCCTTCAGCCCAGACTGCATATTCAATAGCCTGTTGGTCATGATTACTTGGGTGACCCACAGGCACATCATATTTAATTATCTATGCTTTCTCTTCCACCTGTAATTGCTTAGCATAATGGTACACCTATGGCCAATAGCCTTAGTGAGTTAGAAAACTCACTTGGGATTTATATTTTCAACTGCCTTCTGCATATAGGCAGCTGGATACCTCACTGACTCCTCAGCTTAATGTTTATAAATTTATCTCATTTCCCTTATCTCATCCCCCTTAATTTACTTATTCATTTACTAAACGTGTTATTTGAGCCTGTCTTCAGGCCTTTAATGTTTTTTTTGTGCGTGTGAGCTCATTATTCTCCCTTCTAGTCTTTCCTTTCCGTAGCACATCCTCCACATTATTTCCTGAGTTACCTTCCTAAAGACAAATATCAATTGACTTCTCGTTTAAAAACCTATATTAGCTCCTTATTTATGTGATGAGTTCCTCCTTACAATGGTCCCTAAAGGCCCTTGACCTGTCTTTTTCCTTTTCTTTGTTTATGATTTAACCTTGGCCGCGTTGGTGGGTCAGTTTGGTGGGTAACGCCTGTAATCCTAGCACCCTGGGAGGCCGATGCGGGAGGATCAGGAGTTTAGGTCAGGAGCTCGAGACCACCCTGAGCAAGAGTGAGACTCTGTCTCTTTAAAAAAAAAAAAAAAAAAGATTTAACCTAGATTTTTACCTTCAGGAAACCTTTCCTAATTTCTCGTAAGTTCTATTGGGCACCAGGCTTGTGTTCCCTTCATGTTCTACATACATTTCAATCACTGTTCTCTAATATCACTGGGTGTTATAATTATGTTTTGTTATAATTATGTCTTTTTCCCACTAGATTTCCACTCCTTGAGAGCGCAGATTGTTGTAATCATCTTTGTATCCCTAGGGCCTGGCATATAGTAGATCTCAATAAAATATTTGATTTAATGAATCAATCACCAAGGTCTGTTCTTTTTCATACGTTCTTCATAGAGTGCTCCCTTCCTCGCATCCTGTTTTTATGCCTAGCAAACTTCTATTCCTTCTTTGAATCCTGGCTCTAATTTTATCTTCTTCATGAGAACGTGTTTGATTCTAAATGATTAATAATGCCTTCTTCACAATGTATTTTTGTGTGTGTGTGTAAAGAATACAATGGCGTAGACCTCTGTATTATTACATATTTATCTAATATTGTAAAATGAGATGCTTAATAATGTGTGAATTTTCAGATAGTTGACACATACTTTGTGTCAGAACTTAAAAAAAAATTCATTTGGGCCGGGCGCGGTGGCTGACGCCTGTAATCCTAGCACTCTGGGAGGCCGAGGTGGGCGGATCGTTTGAGCTCAGGAGTTCGAGACCAGCCTGAGCAAGAGCGAGACCCCACCTCTACTAAAAATAGAAAGAAATTATATGGACAGCTAAAAATATATATAGAAAAAATTAGCCGGGCATGGTGGCGCATGCCTGTAGTCCCAGCTACTCGGGAGGCTGAGACAGGAGGATTGCTTGAGCTCAGGAGTTTGAGGTTGCTGTGAGCTAGGCTGACGCCACGGCACTCACTCTAGCCTGGGCAACAGAGTGAGACTCTGTCTCAAAAAAAAAAAAAGAAATTCATTTGAATGCAAATACATTTTTCCTTGCATTCTATGTTTACTGTAGCCTTTTTTAGATGTGCTAGGGTCATTAAAGCATGAACTTCAGGTAAAGTCTGCTCTGATACACTTATGTGTTGGGGGACTGAAACAATTCCTTTGGTCTTATACTAAAAGACCTATTTTTTTTTGTTTTATGTTCCTACTTTTAAAGTTTTCTTTCTTCCTTTACGGTCATCTATAGTTGTGCTTCTGGCAGTCACTAATTTTTCTATTGGAAAATGGGAATGAGATTACCCACCTCATAGGGTTATTGTTAGGAATAAAAGAGATAATGTATAGAAAGGTCTTACCAGAGAGTTTAGCAAATAGTAACTACCCACTAAAGAATTTACCTATGCTAATAACATTTATTATTCTAATTACTTGAGTTGTTTTAGGAGAACAGTCTCAAATTTGAGAGATTTTTTTCCAGTAAAGGGCAAATTGTTTTTCAGCATCTCTTAGACAACCTAAGTTTAGAATTGGGTCCTGAATGGCTGATGTTGATGAAAAATCTTAAACTCTAGAACAGATCATTTTAATAATTCCTATATATGTGAAATTTACATCCCAAATGAGGTAAATGTCCTCATTAATTTTTTTAATATTAACAGGTAAAGACAAATAAAAATGAAGAACATCAGTTCCAACTCTCATGCTAGCCTTTTTTTTTTTTTTGGAGACAGAGTCTCGCTCTTTTGCCCTGGCTAGAGTGCCGTGGCGTCAGCCTAGCTCACAGCAACCTCAAACTCCTGGTCTCAAGCGATCCTCCTGCCTCAGCCCCCTGAGTAGCTGGGACTACAGGCATTCGCCACCATGCCTGGCTAATTTTTTCTATATATATTTTTAGTTGTCCAGATAATTTCTTTCTATTTTTAGTAGAGACGAGGTTTTGCTCTTGCTCAGGCTGGTCTCGAACTCCTGAGCTCAAACAGTCCGCCCGCCTCAGCCTCCCAGAGTGCTAGGATTACAGGCGTGAGCCACCGCGCCCGGCCTCATGCTAGCCTATTAATGATTGCTTCATGAACATGTGATGAAATCTTATTTCCTTAATATACATGAAAATACTTGGTGACTATTAATTCACCCAACAAATTCTATTAAGTGCAGAATGTGTTCCAGGCACAGTTGTAGATATTTGGATGAAAATGATGAACAAGAAAAAATTGCACTTTTCATGGGTATTACAGTCTTGTCGGGTAGATAGAAAATAAGCAATATAATATATTGGGGGATAAGTGCTCTGAAGCAAAATAAAAGTAGGATAAGGGAATAAAAGAGGAACAGGGCTCCATAGTGGTTTTTTTTTTTTTTTTTTTCTTTTTAAGATAGAAGATGAAGTCCCTGAGGAAGGGACATTTGAGTAGAGAACTTGAATGAAGTGTGAAAGAGCCTTGAAGGTATCTGGGAGGAGATGCTCTGGACAGAGGGAAAGCAAAGGCCTTTAAGTGGAAATGAGCCTGGTTTAAGAAATAGCAGAAGGCTGAAGTAATTAGAGAATTGTGGTAGGAAGTGAGGGAGTCAGGGTGGTGGTGAGTGGCAGGTAATATAGGAGTTATTAGACCATGGTGAGGACTTAGAACAAAATCCAATGTCGGAACGTTTGAATAAGGGAATGACTTGATCTGACTTATCCTTTAAAAGGATGACTCTGGATGCTGTGTTTAAGAAAACAGAACAGAGTGGAGAACAGTTGGACGCTGCTGCAGTGAGCGGTGGGTGTGGTGGGAAGGGGTTAGAACTGGACTGTTGGACTAGATGAGAGAAAGCAAAGAATCGAGGTAACACCTAGGTTCTAAAAATCTGGGCAAAGAGTGACTGCTAGTTTTATTAACTGAGATGGGGAGGACAGTGGGAGGAGTGGAATCGGAGGGAATGTCAGTAGTTCAGTTTTGGTCATGTTAAGTTTGAGATGCCTATGAGACATCGACATAAATATGTCAGATAGGCCAGGGGTCCCCAACCTATGGTGAGTTGTATAATTATTTCATTATATATTACAATGTAATAATAAACACAATAAGTGAAATGCGCTTGAATCATCCCGAAGCCATCCCCACCTCCCTGGTCTATGGAAAAATTGTCTTCCATGAAAACAGTCCCTGGTGCCAAAAAAGTTGGGGACAACTGAAATAGGCTGTTTATGAGTGTGGATCTCAGGGAAGTCTGGGACTGATGTGGGGAGAGGGATATGAAAGAAGTGGTTTGGAAATATCAGAGTAAGTGTGGTGGTCAGAGGGTTAGCTGCTGGAAATCAGAATTAGGGACATGGTGGATTTGTTGGTAATAGTAAGTTCTAGGGGAAGGTGTAACTGGATTGTAAAAACAGCTTGTTGGAGACAGGAAGAAGGCAAGAGACTCAGAGGCCAGGGTGTTGGAAGGATCTGTGTACATGGATGTTGAAGTAAAGGAAGTGTGACAGAATTAGTGGTGCGACAGAATTAGAGAGGTGTTCAAATCCTCACTGAGAGAGGGCAGTGAGGAGGAAAGTGGTACATACCTGCAACAAGGAAAGTATCAGGTGAAATAATCCGGCTGAGGTATTTAAGGAAGGAAAGGGGAAACAATGTTGACTTGGAAGGATAACTCCCCCTTCAGGTTCTGTCTTAATGAGAGGATAAGAAAAAACTATGATATTCCTCATATAGGGCAATGATTCATATTAGCACTTAGAAACCATTTAGTTTTTTTTTTTTTTTTTTTTTTGAGACCTGGTCTCACTCTTTTACCCAGGCTCCAGTGCAATGGTGTGATCATAGCTCACTGCGGCCTTGAACTCCTAGGCTCAAGTGATCCTCCTGCTTCAGCCTCCTGAGTGGCTGGGACTATAGGTGTGCACCACCACACCGGCTAGTTTTTAAATTTTTTGGAGATACTGGGTCTTGCTGTGTTGCCTAGGCTGATCTCAAACACCTGGCCTCAAATGAGCCTTCCACCTTGGCCTACCAAAGCACTGAGATTACAGGCATGAGCCACTGTGCCTGCTTTATATAGCTTTCTTTATGTGATAAACATAGAATTGTCTATTTCAGTTATTGAAAATATTTGAAGTTGTGCATACCCTCAAGAGACTCCTCAGCCCCCAATTAAGAACATTTGAGTAGATATAAAGCTGTTAACAATAAAGATGTGTCCATTGGCATATTCCTAGCATATATTTTCCTTTTGATTCTGCAAGTGTAGAGCACTGTATCCTATTACAGATGGTTTTCAATTTATGATAAGGTTATGTCTCAATAAACCCATTGTAAGTTGAAAATGCATTTAGTCTTCCTAACCTATTGAACATCATAGCTTAGCCTATCTTAAATGTGCTCAGAACACCTACATTAGCCTATAGTTGGGCAAAGTCATCTATCACAAAGCCTATTTTATAATAAAGTGTTGAATAGCTCATGAAATTTATTGAATTATAAATTCAATATAGAATAGTGTACCGAAAGTAAAAAGCAAAAGGGTACTTGAAGTGCAGTTTCTACTGAATTCATATGGCTTTCTCACCATTGTAAAGTTGGAAAATTGTAAGTCAAGCCATCTTAAATCAAAGACTGTCTTATATTTAGAATAATTGGTTATGGTATTAACTATTAACTGATACATTTACTTTCTCTCCTACTGCATGCCTATCATGCTCCAAGTACTCCCTACTAGATTTGGTGGATTCAAAGAGGAAATACTACATAGTCCCTGTCTTTCCGAAGCTTAAACTTAGTATAAAAGGCAGATAGTATTGCCCTGTGATTATAGGGTGACATACTGTGTGATAGGATGCACAGAGTGTAGTGGAACTACAGAGAGGGTAAGATGAGAAATGGTGGCCAAGGAAACCTTAGCAGAGGAGGTGAATTGGAGGTAATCTAGTGATTAGATGGTAGGTTGTGGAATCTGATAGTCCTTATTTTAAATTCTAATTCTGTTGCTGGAGAATTATATAATTTGCGACAAGTTAAATCACTCCCTAAACTATATTTTTCTCATCTGTAAGATGAGGATAATATCTATCTAAGGTTATAAAGATTAAATAAGAAAATGTGAAGAGGCCGGTGGCTCACGTCTGTAATCATAGCACTCTGGGATGCTGAGGTGGGAGGATTGCTTGAGCTCAGGAGTTTGAGACTAACCTGAGCAAAAGTGAGGTCCCTTCTCTACCAAAAAGAATGGAGAGAGAGAGAGAGAAAAAAAAAAAACAAAAAAACAACAACCTAGCCCGGCCTTGTGTGGCGCATGCCTGTAGTCCCAGCTACCCAGGAGGCTGACGCATAAGGATTGCTTGGAGCCCAGGAGTTGGAAGTTGCAGTGAGCTACGATGATGCCATTGCATTCTACCCTGGGCGACAGAGTGAGACTCTATCTCAACAAAAACAAGGCAGATGAACACCCCTCTTCACAACACCCCACCTCACAAAAAATAGAAAATGTGAAGAGCTTAAAAGCATAGTGCCTGGGAGGTACATATAGGTGCTCATTAAATCACAGCTGTTGTTGATGTTCATCTTGTTGTTTATTCCTGCTGCTGCTACGACTCTTTGAAGGATGAGTTGGTGTTAGCTAAACAAAGAAGGGACAGAAGAGAAATAGCTTTCTATAGGGAAGAGTATATGGGAAGACATGGTGGCCATAGAATATTTGAGGAATAACAAAGATTATATTGAGATTGACATATTTACTACACGTAAGGCACGTAAACACTCAAGTTAGCCGTTATCTAGTTTGAGAAACATTGCATTGTTATACTGTGTCATAGGGCTTGGGTAGTAAACTTTAATCTGGCATTTTAAAATTTTATGTTGCTGTCTTTTATCTTTTAAACTTTTGTTGTATGTTCTTTAAAAGAGTATCTATATTTAATTCCACGTTATTCCTTGTGAAATGCCTTCCTTTTGAAATATCTTTGTTCCTTTTGTATATTTTGTCATTTTCTTA
Source organism: Eulemur rufifrons (assembly GCF_041146395.1). Classification (NCBI taxonomy): domain Eukaryota; kingdom Metazoa; phylum Chordata; class Mammalia; order Primates; family Lemuridae; genus Eulemur; species Eulemur rufifrons. Next base: position 90,176,831 of record NC_090990.1, read on the forward strand.
TATCTTTTCTGCTTTCTTTGAGGGCTTCCCTGAAAGTTTAGTTTTCAGTTCTCACTTCTTTAATCATTTCTGTTGGAGAGTTAGATGCTCTTGTGGCTTCCTCTGTCACTTTTACGCAGATTACTTTGAAATATTTATCAGTAACCCTGACTTCTTTCCTAGGTTCTTCTTAATCATATCTTATTGATCTCCTAAAATTTCTGCTTAATATATTCATCTACTGCTCCACAATTCTGTTGCATTTATTTGATTTCAGAAAAAACTAGAATAGAATTGATCTGGATTTGTCAGATTTTCACTTTGCCAAGCTTTGATAGTTGAAAAAACAACCAAATTCACCATGTACTATATTTCATCATTTCATACAGGAAAGGACATTTTCTTCCCCGCCCCACCCCCCAAGAATTCCAAGGACAATCAAAGGAAAGGATATTTTAATATAAAAGTTTAGGAAGTATTTTTTCACATTTTAATTAGCATGACCATTTAATTAGGAAGACCATAATCTCACAACTTAAATATATGTAGCTTTAAGAATAAGTACTTCATTATTTTTCACTTCTTGTTTTAGACTAGTGAAAACTTCATCACACAGTGAAACACTGCTTTAGAGTAAACCTTGTACTATCTTGATATCTATCTTCCTAAAATTTGACTTTGATCCTGTTTTTTCAGTGCTTACAATGGCTCACCCCTGCCTTCCTGAAAAAGCCTTTTAATTTCTTAGACCTTTATAGTTTGACTCCTGTTCTTTCTAGTCTTTTTCTTCATCACATTTCTGTTACTGACTTCTTTTTAAAATAGTTAGTGATGTTTGTTGGATGGAGACTAATACAGGTTCAAATTTGGCTCTGTCATTAGCTGTGTGGTCTTGGGCAAGTTACTGTAATGAGAAAAAGCAACTCTTAACATCCTGGAGCTGCTCTGGTATCAGTTAGGCCTTGATGTTGCTATGAACTAGCCTGGCATTGAACAGCTAGGTTGATTAGCTGAACGTCAGCATGAGACAAGGCCATTCTGTGACCTTGGTAGATCAAGACAAAAACAAGACCATGTCATGATCGTATCTGAACACAGATGAAACATGTACACTATCCAAACCCCAAATTATCAAATGCCTCCTTCTCCAGGCTAATGTGAGTGATTGCTGTTGCTTTGCCAATTATAGCTTTAGCCTCCTTATAGTCTGCTCCCTTATAGAGAAGATTTATTGTTATACCCAATCATAGAATTGTCTCCACTTTCTGACAGTACCCAGTCTGGAGTAAACCCCTGCTTCTTAAGGACTCTTCAAAAATCACCTAGTCAAATCCTGTTTCTATCTTTAGTTTCCCATGATGTGTGTTCCTAATAAACTCAATTTGTTCAACTGCAGGTGTGCTGGTACATGGGTAGCAGACATCGATAATGACTACTTTGAGCCATTGTTTTCTCATATGAAAACTAGGGGTAATAACTTTTTTTTGCGGAATTATTAAGAATATTAAATAAGAAAACGTAAAGCACCCAGCAGGGTCCTTGCAATTAGGAGATACTTAACAAATACTTCTTTCTTATTCTCTAGTAAAGTATTCTGATTCAGTCATGGTCCCCTGAATAGGTTTCAAAAAGCCCTTGTTTTAACTCTCACACATGGGATGCTTTGTTCTCATCCTTCAAAACTTAGTTCAAAATATCTTCTCTTGTGTGAAACCTTTGTATCTTCTGATCTCTCGTGTCTTTGAACTTAAGGTATTTATTGTTTTTTATTTTCATTTATTTATTTATTTAGGACAGGTTTGTTTTTTTTTTTTTTTTTTTTAGACAAAGTCTCACTCTGTTGCCCAGGCTAGAGTGCCGTGGCGTCAGCCTAGCTCACAGCAACCTCAAACTCCTGGGTTCAGGCAATCCTCCTGCCTCAGCCTCCCTAGGAGCTGGGACTACAGGCATTCGCCACCATGCCCGGCTAATTTTTTCTATTTTTAGTAGAGACAGGGTCTCGCCCTTGCTCAGGCTGGTCTCAAACTCCTGACCTCAAGCGAAATTCCCACCTTGGCCTCCCAGAGTGCTGGGATCATAGGCATGAGCCACCACGCCCAGCTTGAGACAGGTTCTTGCTCTGTCGCCCAGGCTGGAGTGCAGTGGTACAATCATGGCTCACTACAGCCTCAAACTCCTAGGCTCAAGTGATCGTCCTGCCTCAGCCTCCTTAGTATTAATATTTGGCACTACAGGCATTTGCCACCCCATTTGGCTAATTTTATTTTATTTTTTTTAGAGACAGGGTCTCACTATGTTGTCCAGGCTGCCGAGGCCTTCCAAGGTGCTGGGATTACAGGCATAAGCCACTGTGCCCCGCCAGTATTTGTTTTTACCATTGACTTTGTTATTAATTATACTGTAACTTGTGGCATCTTTGTGGTTATCTTTTGCTATTTAATCCTTAATTTTTCACATACTTATGCCTTGTTAAACTAAATTGTTCTTTAACAATGGTTTCCTCCCATCGTCAGGGAGAAGAAAAAAAAAATAGGGGCTATGTTTAAAAAGGGCCTTGGAAACCAGCCAATTACTTTATAGGAGTTACTTTCTTCAAGTTTGCCATCTTGAGTATCTTGTACTCAAAAAATGCTTAAACATGATTAAAATAACACAAAAGGAAAAATATATTATCAGATTTCACCTCTCTTAAATATGGTGGTATTGGGAAATTCACCTCAGCCAGATACTTGGTTCAGAGCTTTTTATATCTTTTTTCCTAGATAATACAATGGTGGGCGAAGAGAAGATGTCTCTAAGAAACCGGCTGTCAAAGTCCAGTAAAAATCCTGAGGAAGATGAAGACGGGAGAAACCCTACAGAGGAGTCCTTACAGATACCTAGCAATGGTGAGGCTTTTAATTTGAGGTGAATTAATGAAATAAAGGACAAATTTAGTGTACTAGATCAGAGATTGTCATCTCTTTAGTTCCCATTATTATAAATGGGTATTAAAATTTTATATAGCTGGTAACAAAAATTAGAAAATAAGTCCTTATTAATTCCGTGAACATCTGTTGGGTATCTTCTGTTTTAGACACCATTCATTCAACCACTTAACCTACCAATAATTATTGAGCTGCCCTGCTGGATGCTGCGGCTATAGCTATAGATTAGTACAGACATGTTTGTCATTATCGAATTCCACGCTGAATGAATGGCAAAACCTCCAAAATTATACATATAATTAATTATTACAAATAAGTATAATATCACATAATTAATTATTCTCATAATAGATATACTGAGTAAAATGCAAATAATTAGCCGAGTACCTAACCTGAGTACTGAGCTATAAATCTAGTAAGGGAGGGGAAATTAGGGAGTTTTATTAGTTTTTATATCCAAGTTTCCTTAATGCCTGAATAAAAAGAGTACAATGCAGTGCTTGTTGTTAAGGAAAAGGCTTATGGTTATGAATGATAGACTTGTAAACACAACACTAACTGATGTCATCTATTGCATCGGGGTATTTTTGCAGTGACATTTGCATAGGTTTGACTTCAACAAGGATTTGAAATTTGAGACTTGTTTGGTTAACAAATAAGGGTGGAACTTTCTAAGACAGGTTGTCTTAGGCATCATGACTTTTTTCATAAAGAAACATTGTTTTTCCTACTTAAACTTAGTGTAAATGTCAATAGCTGAAATACCACTAGGATTGTAAATAATGCTGCTCAAGTTGGCATAATGAAGTTTATTAATGTGTTCTTAATTAGCTGTATATGACATACTTATATTGCATATGTGCTAGTGTTAGTGTTATATAAAATGTGAAATTTATGCAAAGGTGGATGAGCCAACATTGGGGAGAAACCTTCCCCTTCGGTGAGTTAGGGACTTTATAACCCAGGTTGTCTCCTTTGTTTTCCCACATATTAGAAACTTCATGTTCATTTGTTTTTCCCTTCCAGTTCTTGGAGACAGAAAAATTGTTATAATTGAAATTTTCTGTCACCAAGTATTGCTCTCTTTACATCTCAATTTTTAAAAGATTTTAAATTACTCTAATTTCTATGTATTTTCAGTACTCCTTATTGTCTTAGTTCATTAAGTTTTAATCACTCCAGGTTTTAGTGTAGATTTTTTTTTTTTTTTTTTTTTTGAGACAGAATCTCACTCTGTTGCCTGGACTAGAGTGCCGTGGCATCAGCCTCGCTCACAGCAACCTTAAACTCCTGGGCTCAAGCGATCCTTCTGCCTCAGCCTCCCAAGTAGCTGGGACTACAGGCATGCATCACCATGCCCAGCTAATTTTTTCTGTATATTTTTAGTTGTCTGGCTAATTTTTTTCTATTTTCAGTAAAGATGGGGTCTGGCTCTTGCTCAGAGCTGGTCTTGAACTTCTGATCTCGAGCGATCCTCCCGCCTCGGCCTCCCAGAGTGCTAGGATTACAGGCGTGTGCTGCCCCGCCAGCGCAGATGTTAAAAATTGAATTGTTTATGGCTGTGCATGGTGGCTTACACCTGTAATCCTAGCATTTTGGGAGGCCAAGGCAGGTGGATTGCTTGAGCCCAAGAGTTTGAGACCAGCCTGGGCAACATGGCAAGACCCTGTCTCTACAAAAAATAAAAAAATAAAAAAAAACAGCTGGGCATGGTGGTCTGTGCTAGCTGTTCAGGAGGCTGAGGCAGGAGGATCGCTTGAACCCCCAGGAGTTTGAGGTTGCATTGAGCTATGATGATGCCACTGCACTTCTAGTCCAGGCAACAGAGCAAGAACCTGTCTCAAAACAATTTTTTTTTAATTGTTTGGCTTAAATGAAGAAGTATGACAACCTCCTTGGTTAAAATAAATGATGCTGATCTGAAAATGTGTTTTACTTATTTTAACATTGGTTCACTTTGGGGAGCAAGTAGATGGGTAAAATGAGGCCTTTGAGTAACAAAGGCTTGAAGAATGCCAGGCCAGTAAGGTGGGGCCCACCAACCAGGACCACTTGGGGGGGCTTGTTAGAAATATCCTACCTAACATTTTTAGAATAAAAATTGTATTTTAATAAGGTCCCCAGGTGATTCAGATGCAGGTTAAAGTTTGAGACACAGCTCTTAGTGTGGCAGTTCTCTCTCAACTGGGGCATGCATGAGAATCACCTATGGAATGAAAATAAATCATCCAATAAACAAAAGCAGTTTCTTGGACCCCATTATATGGTGTGTGGTTTTGTTTTGTTTTGTTTTTGGAGACAAAGTTTCCCTCTGTCACCCAGGCTGGAGTGCCATGGCGTGACCATAGTTCATTATAACCTCGAATTCCTGGGCTCCAGTGATCCTCCCACTTCAGCCTCTTTTGTCTAATATTTTATTTTATTTTATTTATTTATTTTTTTTTTTTTGAGACAGAGTCTCACTCTGTTGCCCAGGCTAGAGTGAGTGCCGTGGCGTCAACCTAGCTCACAGCAACCTCAAACTCCTGAGCTCAAGCGATCCTCCTGTCTCAGCCTCCCGAGTAGCTGGGACTACAGGCATGCACCACCATGCCCGGCTAATTTTTTCTATATATATTTTTAGCTGTCCATATAATTTCTTTCTATTTTTAGTAGAGATGGGGTCTCGCTCTTGCTCAGGCTGGTCTCGAACTCCTGAGCTCAAACGATCCGCCCACCTCGGCCTCCCAGAGTGCTAGGATTACAGGCGTGAGCCACCGCGCCCGGCCTTGTCTAATATTTTAAAGAAGTTTTTTTGTAGAGCCACCGTGCCAGGCCTTGGACCTCATTATGATGTACTGAATCAGAATCTCCAGGGGGAGGGCACAGGGTTGTGAAGTTTGTAAAAGCTTGTTGGATAATACTTTTGGTGATCAAAAACTACCCCTATCAAGAACTTTGATACCCACCTTAAAACTTAACCTGTATAATTCTTGGATTCTTATTCTGTGATTGATAATTATAGTAATTTATGGGTAGGAAGAGCTTATGTCCTAATTTGCCCAGTATAGTCCCACTTTTCACCTGTGTCCAGTTTAATTCTTTATAGTCCTTGCTTTCATTCTCAGAAGTGTGCCAGTTTGATTAAATTAATTATAGAATCACTCAACCTTTGGGTTATTGAATTATGACTGCCACAGTAATTTGCACAGTATTTAGTTCACATTTTCACAAAAGTATCTCTAGTTTATCCAGTGCCTACTAGGTGAAATTATGATTCATTAGCTTTTTTATATTTTGTGGCATTTATTTGACATAATACCAGTTCTGAAGATAACAAATTTTTGCCCAAATTGAAAATGTTATTATTTGATTTTAAAAGTAATACATGCTCGCCAACAGTTTTTATTGTAGTATGATGTACATAAAGTGTTCGATTAATTCAAAATATGCAGAAAAGGATAAAAGTAAAAATGACCCCCAATTCTGTCTTTGAGTAATGAATATAAGTCTTACAGGAATATGTAACATTTAGCATAAATGTTAGGATGTTTTACCTGTTGTTTAGTAACTTGGGCTTCAACAATATATCGTAGACATCATTCTATTGTCACGTGATAGATGAGTGACTACAGAGTTGTTATTTTATGTATGTCATAGGCAATGTACTTTTTTCTTGGAATATGTAAGTTGTTTCTGTTTTTTCTACTATAAACAGACTGTGGTGAACATCTTTACATATTTGTGAGATTCCTAAAGAGGAATTGCAAGGTCAAAAGGTGTTATTTTAAAATATTGATATGTAATACCAGATTGCAACATTTATCTCCATACTCTACAAATGTGCCCTGCTGTGTTTTTGTTGTTGCTTATGCCTGTTTAAATTTTTTTTTTTTTTTTTTTTTGAGACAGAGTCTCACTCTGTTGCCCAGGCTAGAGTGAGTGCCGTGGCATCAGCCTAGCTCACAGCAACCTCAAACTCCTGAGCTCGAGCGATCCTCCTGTCTCAGCCTCCCAAGTAGCTGGGACTACAGGCATGCACCACCATGCCCGGCTAATTTTTTCTATATATATTTTTAGCTGTCCATATAATTTCTTTCTATTTTTAGTAGAGATGGGGTCTCGCTCTTGCTCAGGCTGGTCTCGAACTCCTGAGCTCAAACGATCCGCCCACCTCGGCCTCCCAGAGTGCTAGGATTACAGGCGTGAGCCACCGCGCCCGGCCCAGTTTAAATTTTTTAAATCTTTTTTTTTCTTACTACCTCTTTTCATGACTGTTTGCATACCTAGCTGTTGTTTCTGCTTTTACTTTCTGATTTGCATCTCTAGTATTTTTTTTTTTTAAGTTTTAATCACTCCAGGTTTTAGTGCAGATGTGTTTTTTTTTGTTTTTTGTTTTTTTTTGAGACAGAGTCTCACTCAGTTGCTCAGGCTAGAGTGCCCTGGCGTTAGCCTAGCTCACAGCAACCTCAAACTCCTCCTGCCTCGGCCTCCCAGAGTGCTAGGATTACAGGTGTGAGCCACCGCACCCAGCCCTACATCTCCAGTAATTTACTGTGGAATGGTTCACTTCTAGAAGAAGGAAATAGAAATGAGGATCCTGCATAAATTAGCAGGAAAAGCTAAAAATGGGAGTCTGATTTAGACCCCATTTACTAGTTCTGTCTTTATACCAAATGTGAAAATGTGATTTCAATAGATTCGTCTAGGTACCCTTTCTTTTTTTCTTCCTCTTCCTTTTTTCCTTCCATTCTTCCTAATTTTTTTTTAGTGATAATTCACATAGCATAAAATTCACCATTGTAAAGTGTATAATTCAGTGGTTCCAGTACATTCACATCACCACTGTTTAATTCCAAAATATTTTTGTCACCCCAAAAAGAAATCCAGTACACATTAACAGTCACTCCTCATTCCTCCCTTCTCTGAGCTCCTGGCAACCACTAATCTTCCTATCACTTTGGATTTGCCTGTTTTGGGCATTTCATATAAAGGGATTCATAGAATGTGTGGCCTTTGTGACTGGCTGCTTTTACTTAGCATAATGTGTTCCATGTTCTAATATGTATCAGTGCTTCTTTTTTTATGGCTAAACAATATTCCATCGTTTGGCTATAACACATTTTGCTTATCTGTTAATCAGTCCATAGTCGGTTGTTTGGGTTATTTACAGTTTTTGGCAATTATATATAATGCTACTATGGACATTTGTGTACCAATTTTGTGTGAATGTATGTTGTCAGTTCTCTTGGGTATATACCTAGGAGTGGAGTTGGTGAATCATATGGTAAGTGTATGTTGAGAAACTGCCAAACTTTTCCAAAGTAGCTGCTCCATTTTACATTCCCATCAGCAATATATGAGGGTTTCAGTTTCTCCGTATCCTCACTGATACTTGTTATTATCTGTCTTTTGATGATAGCTATCTTAGTGTATGTGAAGTGGATTTTATTGTGGCTCTCAATTGTGTTTACCTGATGGCTAATGATGTTGAGCATCTTTTCATGTGCTTATTGGCTATTTATCTTTTTTTTTTCTTTTGAGAAATGTCTATTTATATCCCTTGCCTATTTCTAAATTGGGTTATTTGGTCTTTTCTTAAATTGTACGATTTCTTTATTTTGGATATTAGGTCCTTACCAGGTACATAATTTGTCACTCTGGCTAGAGTAGAGTGGTGTCATCGTAGCTCACTACAATCTCAAACTCCTGGCTCAAGTGGTCCTCCTGCCTTAGCCTCCTAGTAGCTGGGACTACAGGTGTGAGCCACCACACCCAGCTAATTTTTCTATTTTTTGTAGAGACGGAGTTTCACTCTTGCTCAGACTGTCTCCAATTCCTGACCTCAAGTGATCCTCCTGCCTTGGCTTCCCAGAGTGCTAGGAGTACAGGTGTGAGCCACTGTGCCTGGCTGTCTTTTCACTTTCTTCATGGTGTCCTGGGCTGTACAAAGTTTTAAAATTTTGATGAATCTAGTTTATTTTTGTCTTTGATTGCTTATACTTTAGATGTAATATCTAAGAAATTATTGCCTAATCCAAGGTCATACAGATTTTTTTAGATTATTTTTAATTGTGGTAAAATATACATAACAAAATTTATCATCTTAATAACCATTTTTAAGTGTGCAGTTCATTGGTTGTACATTATTGTGCAACCATTACCACCATTTATCTCAAGAAGTCTTTTCATCCTCCAGCCCCTGGAAACCACCATTCTACTTTCTGTCTCTATGAATTTGACTACTCTAGGTATCTCATAAGTGGAATTATACAGTACTTATCTTTTTGTGACTGACTTATTTCACTTAGCATAATGTCCTCAAGTTCATCCATGTTGCAGCATGTGTCAGAATTTCTTTCCTTTTTAAGGCTGAATAATAGTATTCCATTGTATGTATATATCAAATTTTGTTTATCCATTCATCTCTCCTGGACACTAAGGTTGTTTCTACCTTTTGGCTATTGTAAATAATGCTGCTGTGAACATGAATGTTCAAATATCTCTTCAACACCCTGTTTTTACTTTTGGATGTATACACAGAAGTGGAGCTGCTAGATAATATTGGTAGTTCCATTTTTAATATTGTGAGGAACTGCCATACTAGTATGTTTTCCATAGTAGTTGTACCATTTTACAATCCCACCAGTAGTGCACAAGCATTCCAGTTTTTTCACATCCTCACCAACACTTGTTCTGTTCTTTTTTTTTTTTTTTGATGGTAGCTATCCTGATAGGTGTGAGGTGATAACTCATGGTTTTGGTTTGCATTTCTCTAAATAATTAAGTGAGCATCTTTTCATATGCTTGCTGGCCATTTGTCTATCATCTTTGGAGAAATGTCCAAGTCCTCTGACCATTTCTAAGTTGGGTTATTTGTGTTTTTTTGTTGAGTGTGTCCTTTGCACAATAGTTTGTTTATAGTCCCATTTGTCTGTTTTTGCTTTTGTTGCCTGTGTATTTGGTATCATATGCAAGAAGTCATTGACAAATCCAGTGTCATACATCTTTCTCCCTATGTTTTCTTGTAGGAGTTTTTTGGATCTTATCTTTAGGTCTTTAATCCATTTTGAGTTAATTTTTGTATATGGTGTAAGATAAGGGTTCAACTTCATTGTTTTGAATTTGGATATCCACGTCAATTTTAGGAGGATTGCTATCTTTGGTAGGTTGAAAAATGTCCCCTTTCCCAAAAGATATACATGTCCGAAAACCTGGAATCTAGGAATACTGCTTTATAGGGGGGAGAAAGGGAGGATCTTTGCAGATGTAATTAAGTTGGGAATCTTGAGATAGTGTCTTTTTTTTTTTTTTTTGAGACAGAGTCTCACTCTGTTGCCTGGGCTCGAGTGCAGTGGCGTCAGCCTAGCTCATAGCAACCTCAAACTCCCGGGCTCAAACAATCCTTCTGCCTCAGCCTCCCGCGTAGCTGGGACTACAGGCATGCACCACCATGCCCAGCTAAGCTTTTCCTATATATATTTTTAGTTGTCCAGATAATTTCTTTCTATTTTTAGTAGAGACGGGGTCTCGCTCTTGCTCAGGCTGGTCTCGAACTCCTGACCTCGAGCCATCCTCCCGCCTCGGCCTCCCGGAGTGCTAGGATTACAGGCATGAGACACTGCGCCCGGCCTTGAGATAGTGTCTTAGTTCATTTAGGCTGATAATACAAAATACCTTAGACTGGGTAACTTTTATAAATAACAGGAATTTTTTTTCTCATAGTTCTGGATGTGAGAAGTCCAAAATCAGGGTGCTGTCAATGTCTGGCGAGGGCTTGCTTCCTCATAGCTGACACCCTCTTGATGCATCCTCACCCGGTGGAGGGGGCTAACTAGCTGTCTAGGATCGCTTATATAAGGGCACTAGTACCATTCACAAACAGACTGTAGCAGTCCACACCTGGCCCCTCAAAATTCCTGTCCTTCTCACATGCAAAATATATTCATTCCATCTCAATAGTCCCAAAAGTCCTAACTTGTTCCAGCATCAACTTTAAAGTTCAGAGTCTCATCTAAATATCATCTGAGTCAGAGACTCAAGATGGGATGCATTCTGAAGCAGCCAAATTCCCCTACAGCTGTGAGCCTGTGAAATCAAACAAATTATATGCTTCTAAAATAGTTGTGGCACAGGTATAGGATAGATGTTCCCATTCCAAAAGGAAGAAACAGGAAGGAAGAAAAGGATAACAGGTAAGTCTAAAACCTGGCAAACAACATTAAATCTTAAGGCTTGAGAATAATCTTTAATTTGATGTTCTGCCTTCTGGACACATTAGGGAGGGGATTGGGCCCTTATGGCACTGGGTGGCCCCACTCCCAAGGCTTTGCTGGGCATAGCCCATGTGACATTTCTCCTGGCTTGGAGTCACTTGCCTAGGGCTCTCCTGGGCTGTAGTTGCATGCAGGTGGCTTTATCAGTATGGGTTCACTTCAGTGGCCCTGCCCCTGTGACTCTACTACGCATGGCCCTAGTGGGTGTTCTCTACAGTAGCCCTACTCTTGCAGCAATTTTCTCTGCCTTTGCCCTCCAGTGGGGTACCCAGTGTGGTCTATACTGTATGTGGGCCCACTGGAGGAGTATTGTGCCATAGTGCCAGGAGCACTTCTGGGCCCTAAGCACTGAGGTCCTGCAGGTGCCTAAGGCCCCTCTTTTGACCTAATACTGTGGGTCTTGGCACCCTGGGCTTGTGATGTACTGCTAATCTAATCTCAGAATGTCTTCAGGGTTAGTCTTCCATTGTCTTGATGAGTACCACTTGACTTCTGCTGATCCTGACCAATCTCCTTATCAAAGAGTCACTAGGCCATGCTCTTGGTGCTCTCTCTAGACCATGCCTTTTCATTCTTTGTAAGAGGGCCAGGCTGAGAATTTTCCAAACCTTTTAAATTCTGCTTCCTTTAGATGTATTACAAATTCCATCTTTAAATTGTTTCTTTCTTCTTGCATTTTACTATAAACTTTCCAGAGAAGCCATCCTGCTCCTTCAACATTTTGCTTAGATATTTCTTCAGCCAAATATCCAATTTTTTTTTTTTTTTTTTTGGAGACAGAGTCTCACTCTGTTGTCCAGGCTAGAGTGAGTGCCGTGGCGTTAGCCTAGCTCACAGCAACCTCAAACTCCTGAGCTCAAGCGATCCTCCTGCCTCAGCCTCCCGAGTAGCTGGGACTACAGGCATGCACCACCATGCCCGGCTAATTTTTTCTATATATATTTTTAGCTGTCCATATAATTTCTTTCTATTTTTAGTAGAGATGGGGTCTCGCTCTTGCTCAGGCTGGTCTCGAACTCCTGAGCTCAAACGATCCGCCCACCTCGGCCTCCCAGAGTGCTAGGATTACAGGCGTGAGCCACCGCGCCCGGCCCAAATATCCAATTTTATTGCTCACAAATTCTAACTTTAAGAAAACACTTAGACATGAACACAATTCAGCCATATTTTTTTGCACTGTTAAACAAGGATTAATAATTTCCAATAATGTGATCTTCATTTTTGTCTGAGGCCGTATCAGAATGGCCTTTACCATCCGTACTTCTACCAACATTCTGTTCACAACCACTTAGGTAATCCCTTTGAAGACTGAGGCTTTCTCTTCAGCTCTTCTCTTCTGAGCCTTCATCAGAATTGCCCTTAATGCTCTGTTCATGGCAGCGCAGGCTTTTTCTAGCATGCACTTCAAAACTCTTCCAGCCTGTATCTATCACCCAGTTCCAAAGCTACTTCCACGTTTTTAGGTGTTTGTTATAGCAACACCGCTGCTTCTTGGTACCGATTTCTTAGTCTAGTCTGCTCTTCCCTCATGACCTAATCATCCCCTAAAGGCCCCAGCTTTTAATATCATCATGTTGGGGATTAGGCTTAAAACTGTGAATTTTAGGAAGATACAAACATTCAGACCTTAGTAGGTGGGATTATCCTGAATATCTGTGTGAACCCTAAATGTAGTTGCATGTATCATTATAAGAGGGAGGTCTCACACATAGAGGTGAAAGTGATGTGTGAAGAAGGGGCACAGAGAAATTTTTAGATACTGGCCTTGAAGATGGGAGTGCTATGACCACAAGCCAAGGAATGCTGGTTGGAGGCCACCAGAATCTGGAAGAACAAGGATTGGATTCTACCTAGAGCCCTCAGAGGGAATGCAGCTCTGCTGTGACACCTTGACTTTAGCTCAGCCTCCAGAACTGTGAGAGAATAAACTCCTTTTGTTTTAAGCCACCAAGTTTGTGGTAATTTGATACAGCAGCCCCAAGAAACTAACTCACCATTTTAACAATAGTAGGTCTTCCAATCCATGAAAATGGGATGACTTCCTATTTATTTAGATGTTCTTTAATTTCTTCCAACAGTATTTTATACTTTTCAGAATGAGTTTTGTACTTTTGTTACATTTATTTTATTCCTTTTGGTGCTATTATAAATGGTATTATTTTCTCAATTTCATTTTCCAGTTGTTTGCTACTATATAGAAATACAATTGATTTTTATGTATTGATCATATATCCTGCAGCTTTGATGAATTCATTTATTAGCTCTGATATTTTTGTGTGTGTGTGTGGTTTTATAGTATTTGCCATATATAAGATCATGCTATCTACAGTCTTAGGTTTTACTTCTTCCTTTCCAATTTGTGGCCTTTTATTTCATTTTCTTGCCTAACTGCCATGGCTAGGATTCTAGTACAGTCTTGAATAGAAGTGGTGAGAGTGGACATCCTTGTCTTGTTTCTGATCTTTGAAAGAAAGCTTTCAGTCTTTTGAGTATGGTGTTAGCTGTGGGGTTTTTGTAGATGCCCTTTATCAAGTTGAGAAAATTCCCTTTCTCCTAATTTACAAGTACAGCTTATTCTTGGCTATTTTGCATTTTCAAAACTAATGAATAATAATAGCAGACACTAACATAGGTTTATTATGTGCCAGGCACTATTTTAAGTGCTTTACAAGTATAAGTTCAGTTAATATAGTTTAGTGCTATTCAATTTCAGTATTCTTTGATATTCCCATAAATATCTGAACATGGGAAAACATGCCTTTTATAACAAATTTTGAGAGTCTGAGGGCAAAAATATGACAAAAGGTTAATATCGTTGTTATTCTGCAATCATGCCCTTTCATCTAATATATGTGTCTAATGGTTAAACTGACTGGTCTGTATAGAGTTTTGATATACTGAGTAGGTGGATAGTACCTTGTTTTTTCCTTAGGATAAAAGCAATACATGTTTATTTTAGAAAATGCTGATAAGCAAAAGTTTAAGTGGTTATGATTTTTCCATGGATACATTCCTAGAAATTCTTTTTAGGTCAAAGAGAATGAGATTTTGGTAGGTATTGCCAGATTATCCTCTGGAAATAATCATACTCCAGTAGCAATACAAGAGTGCCTGTTTCTCCAAACTTTTTCCAGTCATGGCAGATGTGACCTTTTAAATAAAATATATGGCATTTTGATAGGTGAAAAATTCCACTTGAAAAATGCTTTGTACAGTGAAAAATAACGTAATTATCAGCATTAATAAAGTTATAGAATATTAAGTAGTTTTTATAGCTTTTAAGATTGAAGAATGAGTTTGAATGTCTTAGTTCATTATGGGGAGATTGGTCAAAAGTAATGGACGACACCAGCTGAGAGACTCTTTGACAGCTTTTAAACCTTTATTTTTAGAGTCATGCCAAAAAAAATCCTGAAAAGATTTAAAAATCTAAAGAAGGCAAACAAAATGTTCATAATTTTTTTCTGGAATATAATATATTTAAGGCAAATTTATGTTTTAGGAGAATTATTAAAAATTGAGTCCAATTTTGCCTAGGCATGATGGGTACTTTATTTATTTATTTATTTTTGAGTTCCAGTGCTCAAGCGCTTCTCCCACCTTAGCTTCCCAGGTAGCTGAGACCATAGGCATGTGCCACTGTAACTAGCTTGTATCAGTGGGACATGAAGCATAACTTGACTATTTTGAAAGAAAAGGCAACCTGTGTTTGTATCTTTTGCTTCTTGCTTCTAATGAGATGTTCTTCCTATTCTTATTTCTATGTTGCCAGGTCCTGGAGTGGGAATATAACCACAAATTCTAGCAGTGTTCTATTGGGGAAAATATACAATCAGCTTTATGACAGTGTTGAAGGTATAGTTTCTAGAATCTGTAGGGATGAAAAATATGAAGGAAGAGCTTGTATTTTTTTTTTTTTTTTTACCTTCTGAAAAGAACATTCTAGAATCTAGATATTTTTAATAACATTATCAAAAGTTAAACCTTAATTTTGGGCTCCTAGAATAAGAATTGCTCTTAGCAATCACTTAATTATGACCTTCCCTGCAATATGTGCATCTGAGTTTAAAGTTTAGTATACTGCCTTCCAGTCAGTTAAAAACTTTTGATCTCTATATAAGGCAGTGTACCAGGTTTGTTAGTAGGGAGCATGGGGTTGGGGTGAATAAGATACTGAAACAGAAAACAGTCCTTCGTTATAAAAAAGGAGTTGATTTATAGTAACCAAATAGTAGAGGATACCAATGGGAGAAGGGGAACAACAACAACAACAAAAACCCAAAACCCTCGCTTTACAATGGAAGAAAGTCTCACAGAAGTAAAATTTGAGTTTGGCCTTTGAGAGTAGGAAGACTGGGAGAGGACTTTCAAGCCAGAGGTATGAGTTTGCAAAGAAATTGAAATTAAGCAGGATAATGCTGTGTGTGTGTGGTATTTTGTTTGCTTTTAGAGAAGATGAGGGTGGGCAGTACAGATTGATTTGTAGTTTGTTTCATGGATAGAAAGAAAATTGGAAGGGCAGGAGTAAGTCAGAGGGTAAGGATCCAGTGGCCTCTGAGAATGCCCGCCTGAGCACCCCAGGAGCTGACATATGGCAGCAGCCCTCGCTGGGGACTCTCTACTATGTCCAGGAGGACAAAAGTGGCTCTAAATCTAGCACATGCTCGCTGAAGCAAGTTAAAGGATTTAATAATCAAAAACAGATAGTGCCAACTAACAAGCAGTAGTTGGTACACATTTGGTGAGGAGGGCGGCATTTCCTTCTGCTGCTGAGATGGAGGAAATCAGCTGAATTCAGTATGGAGTAGAATACACCAAAGGTATTAGTCAGCAAGTGAGTGTCCTAGAAAAGTTAAAAGTAGCAGCACCAAATGTTGACCTGGAACAGGATTTCAACAAGGAGTTCCAAGTGCCAGTGTGATGCTGCAGGTTCCAGAGATGATTGTTTAGCAGGAAATAACAAAGACATTAGCATTTTCAAGACTAGCAGGTCTTGACCCTTTTCAGTCAACTCTCTTTAAACCTCTGGCACTAAAAACACTTCCTCTTATACTTACGCTAAGTGAAAGACCACTTGATTTTCTGGATTTAGACAGACCTCCCCATAATCTTTAAAATAAAGAAATCTGTGCAGTTGGCAGGCTAAAAAAGAACATTCTGTGAGTGAAAATGCTATTTGCCAAAACAGATAGCAGGTCAGTAATGATTCCTGTGTTGTGTGGTGGGTCTGCTGCCACCACTTCTAATGATCATGACAACATCAGGTGTAGCATTTCAAATATAAATACACACACACACACACACACACACACATATATTGAAGGAATGTCAGATGACATGACAGTTGTAGGTACAGCTTTATTAAGATGACAGATAACCTAAATAGATGTTTACAACTTCTAGAAGAGGAAAAAAGTATGTGCTAAAAAAGAAATGGTCATGTATTACTGTAGCATTCTGGCTGCTTAATAGCTGGCTCTGGTTTTGCTGCTAGAGGTAATGTCAGCTCTTAAAAATACCATCTCAACATGCTGGGCATACACGCCTATAGTCTCATAGACTGGGGAGGCTAAGTCAGGAGGATTACTCAACCCCATGAGTTGGAGTCCAACTTGGGCAATAGCAAGACCCCATCTCTAAGAAAAAATATATAATCTCAACAGCTGGAAATATAAAATATTGCAAACTTAAAAAAAGATAGGGCTTGAAGTCTTACTGTGTATGTATATGTAGTCATGGACTGACTACCTGTATGGGATGACTTTGGGCAAATCTTATTTTTTTACTTTTACTTTTTATTTTTGTTTTTTAAAAATAAAATGGATGCTTCATGAATTTGCGTGTCATCCTTGCGCAGGGGATGCACTCTTCTCTTTATCGTTCCAATTTTAGTATATGTGCTGCCGAAGTGAGCACAACTTTGGGCAAATCTTAAAGCTTCTCAGTGCTTAGATTTCTTGTTATGTAAAGGTAAGAACAGAAAATATAAAAGTACTCTTTGCAATTATATAGCATTGTATTCGTTAAGGTATTATCTTCTCATGGATGGTGCTGGTTCCAGATCCTGAGGTAGGTTTATAGTTCCCTGCTGTGTGTCAACTGAGAATTATAGTCTACATGAAATCCTCTAACATTTCTACCAGAAATTGTGCCTTGATTCAAAATAAGATCATATATGGGCTGGCTTTTGCTCAGCAGTTCCTTCAGCAGTGTTTTAACAACCTCTTTGCAGAGGCAGAGCAGTTCAAGACCCGCGGGCGCTCTCCAGCCCTTTTTTAAAAAAAAGAAAAGATCACATGATAAAAGTTTAGTGGTAAGAGACATATTGCATATATGGGCAGCCTACACAATTGATACAGGTGTGGTGATAAAAGAAAGATAAACCAAAATTACTCTAGTTGAGTAATTCCTGGATTGTGATTATAGAAAAGAAATCTGTTTTTAGCTTTCAAAAGGTTATAGACCAATTGTGATTTGTATATCCATTTAAGACTTTTGTATATTATTCATGATAAACTTAAAAATCTCAAATCTGTTGTCCTTATGCAAGATAATTAGCAGGTATTTCCTCTTCCATTAGTCCTTATCCAAGAAATACAAGTCAGTTTGGTTTTATTAAAAAATAAATTTCTGAAATATGCTTGTAAGTTTTAAAAATTTAAAGTAGTATATACTCATTGAAAAAATTCAAACACTATAGAAAGCCATAAAGTAATACTTATTCTCTCAAGTAAACGTGTTACTTTTTTCTACATTTGGGGTCATATTTAGGACCTCTTCTGCAATTTGTTTTTTCTATACTTGGTAACACTTGGATGTCTTTTCATTTAGTATATTAAGTATAATTTATCTACATACCTGCGTAGTATTTCTGTTGCATGGATGCTTGATGATTTATTTAACTTGTCCCTTATTGATGGACATTTAGGTTGTTTCCAGAGTTGTGGTATTACAAACAGTGCTACAGAGAACATTACTGAAACAGTATCATTGCTTAATTGTGCTACTATACCTGTAGGATACATTCTTAAAAGTGAAATTGCTTGATCACAGGGTTTTTGCATTTAAAATTTAGATATTACCAAATTTCCCTTCAAAAATGTTACTCTAGTTTATATTCCCCTCTATGTCATTTCCCCACACTCTTGGCAATAAGTCTTACCAATCTTTTTTTAAACTTTGATACTTAAACAGTATAGCATATAGAATAAATTTGTTCTCATAAATTATAAGTGAGGTAGGGAACTTTTTTCATATTTATTGACCATGTATTTTTTCTTTAACAGCCCTATTTATATCCTTTGCTCATTTTTATTCCCTATCTTAAAGAGCTTTTTCTATAATATATGAAGGAAATTAATCCTTTGACTGTGATGCACTGTGAATATTTTCTAACTAGTTATTTGTTTTTTATGTATTTTTATATTTTCTTATTTTTATTTTTGAGAGACAGGGTCTCACTGTGCTCAGGCGGTGTCGAACCCCTGAGCTACAGCCATCCTCCCGCCTCAGCCTCCCAGGAAGCTAGGACTATAGGCGTGAGCCACCGTGCCCGGCCTGCTTTTATGTATATACCTTGCTATATTTAGTTTTTATGTAATTAGATATTTTATTATTTATAGGCTTTGTCATGCTTAGAAATCATCCAAGATTATGCAAAAGGAAAACAGATGAATTTTTAAATTTACTCTTATGTTGTTTTATATTCAAATATTTGATCCATTTGAAATTTATTTTGAATAATAAGTTAGGGATCTAATTTTATAGTTTTCTAAAATGGCTAGCCAGTTTCAACATTATTTATTAAATCTATTTCTGTATGAATATTTATATTCTAGCCCACATTTCTAGTTCAGATTCCATTTCTCTAAAGTAGTGTAGATGTGATTAGTTGAGAATTTTGTAAGTTTTTTTGAGGTCAGTGGAACAATATAAGGTGACAGATGGATTATACTATCTTATCTTCCCTTTTAGTATAAAGATTGATAAATGATTGACTTTTTCAGGGAATACTCCTAAGCTCGACCATCCTGTGGATCTAAAGGTGACCTTTTAAGTGACTCTTCTACATTACTTATATCTGTTTGTGGAGAGCAAGGTGAAGCTGGGATGAAGATATTCTAAAACTTGGTCTATGAGAGTTTTTTAGAAAATAACCAGGATTTAAAAATGAGTTTGAACTTCCCTAGGCAATAAAAATCTGCTGGTCAGTGCCTATGCATCAGCTAATTCTGTACCTGCCACAAGTAGACAAAGAAAATGTTTGTTAAAAGAACTGAAACTGACATTTGAAAATTGGTTATTAGTCACAGCTTAGTACTCCTTAGTCATCTTTAGGAATGTAATCATTACGAGTTTGCTGGCCTTGGTTCCCCCCCTTTTTTCTTTTAATGATGCATGACTAGGGATCAGAAGACAGGGATTTTTTAGATGCAGTTACTAGTCATGTGACAGTATGCAAGATATTTAATTTCTTTGAATCTTAGTTTATTTTAAAAATAGAAATGATACCACTGTCTTGCCTTTCTCAGAATGTTTTTATAAAGAATAAATGAGTTGATGTATGATATATACTATATATATGTTAAAATTTGTAGCAAGCTTAATGAGGGTGGGGACTTAGAAGTTCGGAGGCCATAGTGACCTTAGAGAGAGAAGAGTTGCAGAAATGGGTTGGGAATAAATGGCTACTGAGAAATCGAAGATAGGAAGTACAAACCACTTTTGCAGGACATTTTATATTAAAAGGAAAAGTACAGCATGGTTGGGTCATGAGGGTTAAGTACATCATTGAAAAGGGCTGTTGTTTATTTTAAAATATTGTTTCTCAAATTTTAGCTATTTGTAATTTTGCCATTATAGCATATCTGTTATATAACTTAAAAAAAAACCCACTTAAAAAAAAATCCTTGTTCTCATCCTAAACAATAAATGCTGTTAAATCATAGATTTGATGTTCAGTTACTTATTTTTTTCTAAAACATTAAATAGGTAACACTTGACAAATAAATGTTTGTAGAACCAGATTTTATTTTGTATACTACTGATGATATCTATATCGTAATTTCAGAAACATGATTTTTAAAGAATAGATTGGCTCTAAATGTAAATGTGAACAATAGAAATGATTAGTGGGTTGAACTTTGTGAACAATTTTTTTTTTTTTTTTTTTTTTGAGACAGAGTCTCACTCTGTTGCCCAGGCTAGAGTGAGTGCCGTGGCGTCAGCCTAGCTCACAGCAACCTCAAACTCCTGAGCTCAAGTGATCCTCCTGTCTCAGCCTCCCGAGTAGCTGGGACTACAGGCATGCGCCACCATGCCCGGCTAATTTTTTCTATATATATTTTTAGCTGTCCATTACTATTTTTAGTAGAGATGGGGTCTCGCTCTTGCTCAGGCTGGTCTCGAACTCCTGAGCTCAAACGATCCGCCCACCTCGGCCTCCCAGAGTGCTAGGATTACAGGCGTGAGCCACCGCGCCCGGCCAACAATTTCTTAAAGGATATGTGAAAGATCAAGATAATAGTTTCCAGAGATGGTCTTGAAAAAGAGATGGGCTAACCCTTTCTTCTGACACGGGAACATTGGAGAAGAGGATTAAAGATAGTGAAAATTAAGAAAGACAGAAGACATTTAAGCATCTGGTACCAAAATTCAACAACCAAAAGTTGCTTGGCAGGGCTGGGACTTGAAAATGGAAAAGATTCTGAACTACTGTTGTGAGGACTGTTACAGAAATTCAAGAGGCAAAGACAAAGATTAAATTTTTCCATTATGGGACTGGTTGAGAACCGACAACATCAGTTTAGAGTGGACCTATTTTCTTAGTTATTTCTGCAGTGTGTGGCAATTTGTCATCAGAGAAATCAGATAGCAGACAATATCTGGAGTTGGCATATGGTATGGTGGGTCATGAAATTGGTGGTGCTGAGAGAAGAATAGAAATAATGATAGAGGGTTAGTAAGTCTATGCTGGGTAAGAAAACTGGAAATCCATCAGAAGAATAGAAACTTGTCTTTTTCCCTGTGTTTCTCTTTAGAGCAACGAAATATTTCCTAGAAATTCCCCAATAGACTTCTCATGTCTGATTGGCCAGAATTAGATCGCAAGTTATGCTAGCTATCTTCCTTTTGTCACTCCATTATTTTCTACCCTATTTTGTGCCCTGGGAGGCTGACCTTATGTACTGTATCAATAGTCTCCCATACACACTGTGGTTTCTGATAGGGTTTGGCCAGCAGAGGCATTGGCGGCAGATCTAAGGGCAGAGAGTAAGGTGGGTGAGTTTATAACTTACGTTCTCTCCCTGCTGGGTAACCATCACTCCTGTCTAATAGTCTCCAAGGAGTTCTCTCTGGGTTCCACTAATCATTTCTCTCCTTTGTCCTTTCAGGCTTTAGTATGGTAACAGCTTTCTCCATGTTTGTTACTAGCCCCAGAATTCCACACCATCCTTTGCTTTTCTTAAACCCTAACCACACACTTATAAATTCTTCTCAGTAAACAAGCTTGAGTGGGCCATCTTTTTGCTGCCCACACTCATGCCCATTCTTCAATCAGTTTCTGGCAAGGGAATGAAACACATGCCCTTTTTGGGGAAGCAACCAGCAGTGTTAACCATAACTATGTTACATTATAAAAAATGTGTACATACTTGTCAGTTTTATTTGCCAGCCAGATTTACAGTAAACTCAGCCATCTAGAACAGGTTGGCAAACATAGGCATGTTCATTTGTTTATGGTGGTGGTGCTTTCTCACTCTACAACAGTGAGCTGAGTAGTTATTACACAATTGTCGACTAACTGGCTGGCAAAGCTTACAATATTTGCAATTTGGCCCATTATGGAAAAAACTTTTCTGAACCTTGTTGTTCAATACGGTAGCCACTAGAAGTATACTGTTAAATATCTGGTTGAGCACTTGAAACATGGCTAGTTTTGGATTGAGTGGCATTATAGTTGTAAAGTACACATCAGCTTTCAGAGACTCACTTGCACCTCTTTCTTTTTACTTTTTAATGTGGCTCTTAGAAAATTTATAATTACACGTGATTTCACATTATATTTCCATTGGACAGCACTGATCTAGAATATAACTAGTAGCCTAGAAAGTAAGTAGGTAAAAGCTGCCCTTAGGTGAAAACTTATTAAATACAATATTGTAAAGCAGGGAGAACTAGGCATTTGACCCAGATTCAAGTTCCAGAAAACTCAAGTCTTCATAGCTGTTTCCTTTACCTGAAATAATCTTTCTAGCATTTGTTCACCATAATTTTTCTTTATCATTTGAGACTCAGCTCAAATATTGACTTCCTCTGCAAAAGCTCTGTCCACCCCTCATTCTCCCACAGCCCTTCTATGTATTGTAATTTTCTATGTTTGCATTTGCCTCCTGAAATCCTAAAGGCAGGGTTTCGAATATGTACTTAGTGCCAAGCATGAATTGCATCCTCTATGAGTTTTTATTTCATGAATGAATATACAAATTAAATGAATAAATGAGCTACCAATTTAACAAGATTGATGGTTTGTCTTTTCTTCTGGATGGCTTTAGCAGTATTGGTACAGTAATTAATAGTAAAGGATTGTTGCAGGGAGCAGATCTGGTGAAAAGCAATTAGAAGCAGCCTTAAGTAGAAAGGCACGATTGCCTGGGGCTGCTTAGTGTAGGTCTACTTGCTTTCCACATTTCAGTTTTTACTAAAAGTTTCACTATAATGCAGTAGTATGATAAATGATTTCTTTTACTTGTCCCAAAGATTATGTCTGCATGTAGTCTGTTTTTTTTTTTAAGGTGGTAAAGCATGTAATGATTTCAGAAAGATCTTCATCTAAACTGGTTAAGATTTTTGATATGTAAAGAAATATTAAACATTCCTGTTAAATGTAATATATTTTAGAAGCGTTAGGGAACATTTATTCACGAAGACAAATACTGCAAGCCTGACTCCTTGGAGTTAGGAAAAAAAATCTTGAGTAGCTTTTCTTGAGGATTTATTGTTGAGTTTTGTTAAGTTTCAGTTGGAAAATAATTGACTCCTAGTGTTGTCAGTTAGTGGTATTAGTAGACCTAGACAGATAATTCAGAAATTGCATGACCTGGCTAATCACTATTTCAGGATTAATGTTTTAAGAATTTAGAAGTCTTGAGTTGACTTATATGGTTGAGTATTTATACATAGTTCTTTAAATCATTTGGATGTTAGCTTTTAGACATTCTTTTGGCTTTTATGACATTTAATTTTTAAATTTTTTGGTAGCAAGAAAGTAAAGAATTTCTTTTGAATATTGTACCAAGAGTTACCTTTAAGGTAAAGGAAAATGAATTGCATTGGCTTTTTAATACATTTTTCTTCCACTTATTTAACTTTAATGTCGTTTTCAATGGGGACTTCAGATACTTTAAGTGTGAAAAAAAACCTTTTTCTCACTTCCCAGTCCCTGCTTCTCAAAACTCATTTGTAATGATGGTTATCATGTTATTTATGGATTGTCAGGTACTTTTTGGAAGTGGTACATCAATATTGAGAATTAATATTTTACAATGTCTTCTTCCCAGTCCCACCATGGTAGTTGAATTAGTTGAAGGAAATAAGCTTCTGTAGTCATTTATTTATGAAATGCATAGCTTATTTATGAAACCATGGTTTGGTCATAGAACTAAATAAAATATTCTTACAATTTATAGAAAAATCAAATGGATATTGGTTTTACCCTTATATTTCTTACCTAATCAGTTACTAATTTGTGAATATCTTAAATTCATCCTCTGCTGTTCATTCTGATTGCCATTGTTTTGATTTAAGACAACATCATTTCTTGTCTGGATTTATTGCATTTCTATCTTATGTAATCCTTTCTACCCTTCAATATAAGACCAGTTATTTTCCTGCTTAAAATTCTTAGTTTCCTCAAAGCCCTTGTTATGATACATAGATTCTTTTTTTTTTTTTTGAGACAGAGTCTCACTCTGTTGCCCGGGCTAGAGTGAGTGCCGTGGCGTCAGCCTAGCTCACAGCAACCTCAAACTCCTGGGCTCAAGCGATCCTCCTGCCTCAGCCTCCCAAGTAGCTGGGACTACAGGCATGCACCACCATGCCCAGCTAATTTTTTCTATATATATTTTTAGTTGTCCATATAATTTCTTTCTATTTTTAGTAGAGATGGGGTCTCGCTCTTGCTCAGGCTGGTCTCGAACTCCTGAGCTCAAACGATCCGCCCACCTCGGCCTCCCAGAGTGCTAGGATTACAGGCGTGAGCCACCGCGCCCGGCCCATAGATTCTTGATGACATGATCTCTGGCCTCCTTCCCAGCCGTAAACTCTGCCACTATTGACAATTGAAGATATTCTACTATTTTCTGGCTTCCATTGATGTTCAATCAGGCATGCAGTATAATTGCAGTAATTTTGTAGGAGATGTTTTCTTTCTGACTGCTTTTAGGAGTTTTTTTATTTTTATTTTTTATTTAAACCACTGTGTCACACAGTTTCACTATGCTATATCTAAGTAGACTTTTATTATCCTGCTTGGAATTCTTTGACATTACTTTATCTAAAAATTGGTGTCTTTCAACAGTTCTGGGAAATTCCCAGCCATAATCACTTCAAATATTGTCCCTCTTTATAGGGCTCTGATTAGATAGATGCCTTTTGGATCTTCTCATTCTCCGTGTCTTTTTTTCTAAGTGACATATTGTGAAAAGATATAAATAGTCTAAATGTCCAATAGAGGATTAAATAAACCGTTTCTCCATAAAAACAGAATAATAGGGCAATAAAAATAATGTAGAAGAATATGTAATGACATGGAAAGATGTTCGCAGTGTATTAAGTGGAAAAAAGCAGGTTACAAAATAGTGTGCATATGAGTCTGGTTTTTTGTTTGAGACAAAGTCTTGCTCTGTTGCCCAGGCTACAGTGCAGTGGTTTCAGCCTAGCTCACAGCAACCTCAAACTCCAGGGCTCAAGTGATCCTCCTGCCTCAGCCTCCCGGGTAGCTGGGACTGCAAGTGCACATCACCACGCCCTACTAATTTTTTCTATTTTTAGTAGAGATGGAGTCTCACTCTTGCTCAGGCTAACCTTGAACTCCTGAGTTCAAACGATTCTCCTACCTCAGCCTCTCAGAGGGCTAGGGTTACAGGCATGAGCCACTGCACCCTGCTATGAGTCTGTTTTCTTTTTAAATAAACATATTTATATTTGCCAAAGGAAAAGGACAAAGGATATTTACTAACATATTAGTGTTAGTTACTTCAACACTAGGATGATGGTTGATTTTTGTTTGACCTTTTTTTGGGAAGTAGCTTGGATTTTTGAATTTTCTGTAAAAGATTACTTTTAAAACTGGGGGGAAGGTGTTATTAAACTTAAATTAGCCCAAATATGCTTCCAGATTTCCTTCTGGCAAAGTATATATTTCTGTTCAGCGTGTTTTTTTCCTGGGAAATTACTTATAAATTTGAGTGCTCTTCAATTTTCCTTTTAGGCACAATAATACATTAGCAGTGGTTAATATTGAAATAAAAATCCTGAAGTTATTACCAAGTAGAATAGATGAGAAAATACAAATTCTCATTTTAAAAATTATGCTGCTAAAATGATACATTACATTATCATAGTTTTTTACAAAGACAAAGTAGGAGTTATTGTCTTCTGTTTCACACTTTTCAGCACTATTCTATTTCATTCATCTATGTAGGTCAGTACATATGATGTTATCCTATATTTCTTCATTCTCATATATAATAGGTAACTTGACATTTCTATTAAAAAGGTAAAATAAGGACATTTAGTATCAGATTATAAAATTTCTTTTCTGGAAGACATAGTATTTGAAGATGTGCTTTGGAAAAAAAATGAAAGGGGTACCATTTCAAGATGACTGTCTTTATTCAACTTAAACAGTTTCCAGCAGGACTCTGTAACTCAAAGACAAATGTAATCTTAATAAGAATTCCCAATAACTAAGACTGTTTTAGCAAGCAAAATGAACAATGTAAGCACTGTCAGTGGACACTGAGTTTAATAGGGTGAACATTTATTTTTGCATTAACTTTCTCAGTTATATTAAATGTTGCTTAAGTGATAATGTTTTGCCAAAGAAAAACTTTAGAAAATTTTAATACATGGAAAGGTAAAATCTAGTTAGGTTATTATGCAAAATACTATGCTTGAAGATAAACTCATTTATGGATAATGGCAAATTGTAGTCAAAATTAACTCTAGTATATTTTATTAAAAGGGCAGATATTTATTAATCCACCTGCTTACCTCAATTATAATATTAGGTCATTAAATATGAAATATCTGATTTTGAATCAAAAGTTTACTTTATTATATCTCAAGCAAGAAGCAGTACAATTAATTTAAGTATGTGCCCAATGTATCTACACAGTTTTGCCATCTTAATTAACAGTAGTTTAGGCCAGCAGCAAAGAAGCCTGGAGAATGAGTGGCACTGAAAACTCAAAAAGCTTTTCCCACAGCTTGTTGAGAATTTTGAATATTGTTCTTTGCAGGAAGTGGTCCAAAGCCTGGAAGAAGTGGTGGTCGGTCGGTGCAAGGTCTGGTGAATATGGTGGATGACAGAGAGTTTCCAAGTCTAGCCTCTGTAGTTTGAACATCCTTGTTTGTGCGACATGTGGTCGAGTGTTGTCTTGCAAGAGGATTTTCCTGTCTCCATTAACCAATCTTGGCTGCTCAATTGCAACCATCCTCATCATTTTGTTCAATTAGTTGCAGTAGACATCACTGTAATGGATTGACCAGGTTTCATGAAGCTGTAGTGGATAATACCAGCGCTGGACCACCAAACAGACACCATTAGGGTTTTTTTTGATGAATATTCAGTTTTGGACTGGGTTTCAGCAGTTCATCTTTATCCAACTATTGTCCCAAATGCTTGCAATTGTCAAAAAGAATCCATTTTCCATCACATGTAACAATACAATGTAGAAATGGTTCCCTTTTATGTTGTGACAGTAAAGAAAGGCAAGCTTTGAGATGATTTCTCTTCTGATGTTCATTTAATTCATGCGGAACCCATCTATCCAGCTTCTTTATTACCTTGCTGATTTGTTTCAAATGGTCCAATATTGTTGGAATAGTAATGTCAAATCTTGCTGCTAATTCACGCATAGGTTGAAATGGATTCGCTTCCACTACAGCTTTCAGCTCATCATTATCCACCTTGGTGTCAGGTTACCCACCTGGCTCATTTTCAAGATTAAAATCACCAGAATGGAACTTCTCAAACCATCGATGCACTGTGTGTTCATTAGCCACATCCTTCCCAAACACTTCGTTGATATTTTGAGCTGTCTGTGCTGCATTGGTTCCACGATGGAGCTTATATTAAAAAATAACACGAATTTTTGACTTACCCATGGTTTCACAAAATTTGCTCTAAAAAAAGTTTTGAAAGATAATCACAAGCCAAATCATGCATTTGAAAGACTGAAAATGTACCTTCACAATAAAAATAAAACAAGAAGTGTCAAAGTGAAATGTCAGAGATATCAACTGTCAAACTTAGTACTTAAGGAAATCAGACATTTCATACTTAATGACCTAATAGTACCATGATTCAGTGTGAAAATAAGAAACTGTCTACAAACTTGTGACGATAATGAAGCACAATATGCAGTGTATACAGGAGTTATACACAGCAACAAATTCTCATAAAAATACTTTTAATACCTTTAAAATGTGATTTTTTTCTTTAAAAATTTCCAAGCAGCTACATTGCTGTAATTTTAATATACAGAAAAGAATCTTTCAGAACAGAGAAATTAAAATGAAATGAATTTTAGAATATGTTCACCACCACTCCCAAAAACTCCTGTACCCATTAGCCGTTACTCACTTTGTGCCACACCCCCTTTAACCCCTCTTTCCCTTAAGCCCCCTTCTCCCTAACCCACCTTAACCCCAGTCTCTAGGCAACCACCAGCTTTCTCTCTCTGTAGAGTTATCTATTCTAGATATTTCATGTTAATGGCATCATATAATATATAGTCTTTTGTGACCAACTTTTCACTTAGCAAAATGTTTGTTTTGTGCATATGATAGCATGTATCATTGTTCTTTCCTTTTATTGTTGAGTAATATTCCATTATGGATATCCATTAAATCCATTATATGGATTATTATATTCATTATATGGATAGGCTGCATTTTATTAATCTATCAGTTGACAGATATTTGAGTTGTTTCCACTTTGTTATTATGAATAATGCTGCTATAAATATTCATGTACAAGTTTTGGGGGTGGGGATGTTTTTTTCTCTTGTGTATATATTAATAGCTAGGAGTGGATTTACTGGGTCCAAAGGTAGCTCTGTGTTTAATCTTTTGCGGAACTTCCAGACTGTTTTTCAAAGCACTGAACCATTTTATATTCCCACCAGCAATGTTGGATGGTTTAAATTTTTCCACATTCAGACCAACATTTGTTGTTGTCTTTTTGATTATAGATATCCTAGTGGGTATGAAGTGATATCTTGTGGTTTTGATTTGCATTTAACTGATGCCCAGTGTTGAGCATTTTTTTATGTCGTTATTGGGCATTTTATGTCTTCTTTAAAGAAATACCTGTTCAGACACTTTGCTTGTGTTTTATTTGGACTATTTGTCTTTTTATTGTTGAATTGTAAGAGTTCTTTATATATTCTAGTTACAAGTCCCTAATCAGATTTGCAGATGTTTTTTTCCCATTCTGTGGGTTGTAGTTTTTCCTTTTTTTTAAATTCAGTCTTTGTAGAGACTGTCAAAAATTGCCAATGCCTACTATATTGCAAATCGTCACGGCAGGGTATTGGGAAAAGTTTTCCGTTAGCAATAATCACACCCTGTGTAAACCTAATTGACTATGATTCTGCCACTGTGCAAAGCTTTTTTTTTTTTTTACTTTCTTGGTGGTGGTGTCCTTTGCAGCACAAAAGTGACTTTTAAATATTGATGAAATTCCAATTTATCTATTTTTTTTTCTATTGTTGCTTTTGTTGTTTCATCAAAGAAGCTATTACCTAGTCTAAGGCCATTAAGATTTATACCTCTGTTTTCTTCTATAAAATTTATATTTTTAGGTATTTGATCCATTTTGAGTTACTAATAGTTTCTGTATATGGTATGAATTCAGGACCCATCTTCATTCTTTTGCATGTTGCTAACCAGTTGTCCCAGACCATTTGTTGAAAAGACTTTGTTCAATCAGTTATCTTGGCACCCTTGTTGAAAATCAATTGATTATAAATGTGAGTGTTTATTTCTGGACTTTCAATTCTTTTCCATTGATCATCTGTTTTCCATTTTTAAAATTGGAAAGTGTGAGTCTTCGACTCTGTTTTCAAGACTTTTCTTGCTATTTTGTGGCCCTTAAATTTCCATATGAATTTTAGGATCAGCTTGTCAATTTCTGCAAAGAAGCCAGCTGAAATTTTGATGAGGATTGCTTTGAATCTATAGATAAATTGGGGAGTATTGCCATCTTAATATTCAGTCTTCTCATGAATGATTATGAAATATTTCCATTTATTTAGTTCTTCCATTTTCTTCATGGCATCTTTTTTGCTTTAGATATTATAAAGTTGATGGTTCATCCTTTGCAGTCTTAATGGTTGAGTTATGTGGGGCATTTTTCATTATTCTTGGCACATTGGCAAACATCTTGTTCTGAGACTTTCTTTTGATCCGTTATATCTTCATGATCATTAATGTTCATGCTAAGACTATATAGCGTAATGACTCCCTCCAATAGAGTCTGCAGAAATTCTAGGTCAGAAACATCTGTTATGGAACTGTCACCGTCCTCTTTCAGTGCAGCCCTGGTTGGCACCTATCTCCACTTGGCTGTTTGGTTGGACGACTTCTATGTCTTTTAACTTCTCTGATATTTTCTATTACTATTTCTCTGGGTTATCTTCTGGCTAATTTCTTTTGATCTATAGTCCCATTTACTAGTACTCTCTTCATACATGTTTAATCTCCTGTTTAATTTATCCGTTGAGTTTGAAATTTCAGTTTTTCATTTTGAAATCTATTTGGTTCTTTTTCTTATCTACATGGTTATTTAGTTTATTATTCCTTATGTTTCAGGTTTCACTTTTATTTTCTTTAACATGTTAAACATTCTTTTTTAGCCCATAGCTGACGTTTATGTGGTGATGTCCTGTTAGACTTCCCATTTTGGGCAGGCCCTAGAC
The DNA here is from genome assembly GCF_041146395.1 of Eulemur rufifrons. NCBI lineage: Eukaryota > Metazoa > Chordata > Mammalia > Primates > Lemuridae > Eulemur > Eulemur rufifrons. The sequence continues at coordinate 90,207,200 of NC_090990.1, forward strand.
TTTATCATTCTGTAAAGTACTGTACACTGTGTATTGTTCTGTAAAAACACTATACTCTGTGTTGCTGCCTGTGTAGAAAGTTAAGGTTTCTAGAGTTTGACAAGAACATTTACATTTATCACATATCCCCTAGAGTTCTAATTTCTTTCTTTCTTTCTTTTTTTTTTGTCTCTGTAGATTTGTACCAGCTTGACAATAAGTTTTAAGTGTTTTAGTTTTAATATTTTATCCAGCATCTTAATAGTCTCCATTGCAGAATCTAGTCAGGAAATCTAATTTCCCATACTATCAGAATTGGATCTGCAGCATTGCATGATTAACGTAGTTGTAATTACTGTGTGTACATTTAGTATTTTTATTTATGAATTTCCATCTATTTATGTTCTATTTCCTTCTGTTATACTGCCCATGCTTCATTTAAGAGCTGTATCGTGTTTTGTGGTTGTACCATAGTTTACACAATCATCTTTGTATTTGCTTGTTTTTCAACTTCATGATTTAAATAGTCCATCAACTTAAAAGTCATGTTTTTTCCTTCCCTTAGGTCGGATTGACATAAAACGGTTGATAGCAAAGAAGATGCAGTTGACAGCAGAGGCAGAGGCAAGTAACTCCCCCTTCCAGAAACAAAAGTGTAGAGTTTTAGATAGTTTTGTTCAGTAACATTTTTAATGCTAGATTGCTTAGAGCATTATTTAAACAATTCATCAGTTGACATTATCCTATTGTGGAACGGGAAAATAAGATCTGCCACCTTGTCATCCTGTATAAGAACCCGCATTGCCTTTTTCTTTCTTATTCCATCCATCATTGTCATTTTCTGGCTTTACCAGCAAATCTTGGCTTTAGTGAACCATGTTAATAGTTGATATAGTTGAATATCTACATGAGTGCTTTATGAAAATATCTCTTATGGCTCATAATAAATATTGAATGTGAATCTAAGTAGATTCCCTATCAGGGAAGCAAATAACAATTCAGAGAACAATGTAGAGTCATTTCTAGTGGGGAGAAATGGTTTTTACAAAATTAGAATTCTGCTGTACCCTCAGGAAATTATGGAGAACAAACACACTTTTTTTTTTTTTTAAAGAGATGAGATCTTACTCTGTTGCCCAGGCTGGTCTCGAACTGCTGGGCTCATGATCCTCCCATCTCAACTCCTGAGTAAGTGGAACTACAGGCCACTGTGCCCAGCTCAAAGAATACCTTTTAAACATAATCCAATACTGTGTGTGACTGAGTTGTAAGTTGACTTCAAATCCAAGGCAAACTCCCATTTTCCAATGAGATTACTTCCAAAATTTACTGGACAACTTGAATATATAAACATCCAATGATGTAGATGAAATAGCCCTGTTTTATTTGCTAATTTAGTTATATGTATATGTGCATATACACATGCATTTATAGAATAATTTAAATTTAGAAATTTTAAATTTAGAAATTTTAAATTTAGAAATAATATATGCCAGTTTATTTACATTCACTTTGCTATCAGTGCTTTGTTATTATCAGAGCTAGTTTTTCAGTTTTCATCCAAGGCCAAGGGCATATCGTTGTTACTTTCATCTAATTTGTTGGAAATACAGTACTATTTGAGTCCAGAGATCATGCTGTCACTAAAAAATATTTTACATGAACGTATTTGCTTAACATTAAGAGACCCCCCCCCACCGCCAATCATCCTATAGGTATATTTGTGATGTCTACAATGTAACCTCTTATTATATTGCTTTATAAAGTGGTGGTATTCAAAAGGTGTATTTACTATACTTGAAACTGTGAGTATAGGCTCCTAGTTAATAGGGTGTTAAATTTTATGTGTCTCTCATTTCTGATTCCATTAGGTTACCTGCATAAGCCTCCAAAACTACAATGATCAAGGTTGTTTCTGGTGAATGTCTTTTCTAATTAGTACTTTTTTGCTCCATTGTAAGGGACTGTTTACAGGCTTGATTATTAGTTAACTTCAATGTATCCGAGTGCTAATAATTTTGGCCAAGAAAAGAAAGCTATTTAATATATAGGCATGCACTATGTAAGGGCTCATTCTTGCAAACTTAGTGATTAAAATAAAGAATTTCTGTTTTTATGATTTACTAGACTGTTTCTGACCTGTCTTATTCCTCTAGACAGGCAGAACATCTAGGTTTGTCTTTCATTCTTTTTTCAATTTTCCTCTGTCCTCTTTCGTTCTTTCTCTCCTTTCTAGCAAGAACACAAAGCCTTATTGTGCTCCATTTGTGAGGGAAAGTTTCACAAAGGTGAAAGGTCAGTCTGTTTCTGCTGTCATTGCTCTGTATTTAAAAAATCTAAAGTGGAAGAGGCAACCTTTTTTCATACGGAATCACAAACCCAAAGGGGATGGAATGTGGAGTGGGAAGGAGAAATGTGTGGGAGAAGTAAAAGGGTTGGCAGGAAGGGAGGGATGGGGGAATGTTTAGAGTATCTTATCTAAGTTAAAACTTTTTAAAAAAGAATATTCTACTTACCTGCTTTATATATTAATAAAATTATTAAATTCTTTAGCTTGATCAGTTAGGATTAGAAGGAGAAAGAAATGAATGACATTGAGGGAAAAGAAGCCAATGGAAAGGTGTATATTGCTAGTATTGCTAGTAATATTGGTAGTATTATTTATTATGTGTATTGCACCAACTTGTGCAAAACTTGTTCCCTGCTATTAAGGGAGGGAGTGGCCTGAACAAGGTATCAAGGTAGAAAACGTGTGTTGTATGTGTCTTGGAAATAGCGTTTGATGGGTGTATGGGCCCCTGCTGGGGCACAATGGAAAGAAAAATACAGTTGGAAAGTTGGAGCTAGATTGTAAAGCATTTTTTCTCTATCTTTATGCCCTTGTTCATGTAGCTCTTCCTACCTAAAATTTCCTTTAACTTCGTGCCTTCACCGATCACAATACTGTATATCCTTCAATTTCTAGCTCAAATACTGCTACTTCTATAGTTTTCTGAACACCCCACTTTGAAATGTCCTCCCTGCTCAAGACTCCTAAGTACTTATTCTATACCCTGAATATACACCCTATATTATATTAATAAGTGCTTTGTTCTGAATGAATCACCAGATATCATTTGGTGAACTTTAAGTGATTAGATGTAAAAGTGTTTTTATTTTTTTATAAATATGGTCTCTCTGTGCTGCCCAGGCTTCTCTTCAACTCTTGGCTTCAAGCAATCCTCCCATCTCAGCCCCCCAAGTAGCTGGGATTTTAGGTGTGAGCCACTGTGCCCGGCTCCAGAAGTGTTTTAATTGCCAATTATTTGGTGTTCAATGAGATTGAATATTTTACCCTTCTTACTTGGAATGTTTTTGAGTGAGATGTATTAGGACTACTATTCTGATGTCAAAGTTCAGGATGATGTATAAAGAGAATCTGGAGACAATGAGACAAGATAGGGAGCTATTGTAATATTTTAGGATTCTAGACTGAGTAAACAGATGAGCAGTTAGCAGAAGGGAACTACATTGGGAAGTCCTATTATGGGCTAAGCTTTATACTAGGTGCTTTATTTATTCATTTATTTTTAATTTTTTAATTTTTTTAGACATAGTCCTGAATCCAGATATATTATACCAATACTTGTTGTCATTGGTCAGTCTTCCCCTGATCTTTTTTTTTCTTTATTCAGTCCCCATAGGGACTATCAAAAATTGCCATTGCCAACTATATTGCAAGTCGTCATGGCCGATATTGGGAAAAGTTTTCAATTAGCACTGATCACGCCTCAGATAAACCTCATTGGCTACAATACTGTCACTGTGCAAAGCTATTCTTCCTTTGATCTTTAAAGTGAGAGCAGTAGACTAGCTATCTCCAAGATCGCCTGTAGCTCCAATGGATTATATCATAATTGTGTAGCTAACTAAAGCTTTCACTCAGAATTCACTGTTTCTTATTGTACAGGGAATAGGTAGTTTATAAATCTTATTGGGCAACTCTTTCAGCTCTATAGAGTTGTCAGATACAATACAGTAAATATGTCATAGTTGAATTTGAATTCCAGGTAAACAATGAATACTTTTTTCGTCATCTGCAATATTTGAAATAGTCTAAAAAAGTCATTTGCTGTTTATCTGAAATTCCGTTTAACTGGGTGTCCTGTATTTTTTATTTGCTAAATCTGGTGACTTACAACAAACTCTATGAAAAGTTAGTTATGTAGATAGAGGAACTCAGATTAAGGAAAGGTGTGAAGAAGATTGTCAGATACTGAGCAAGCTTTTTAGTCTAAAGGGAATGAGAGTAAGGGAGGTGATGACATTGCTAGCTTGAAATTAGTGGTTTGAATTGACTGAATCTCTTAAAGTTACTTCCAGGTCTAAAATGCTTGTTATGAAAAAGTTTTAAGAACTTTTTATCTAGTGTTAATGAAGTCGTATAAAATTGTGTAACCCTGAGTTGTGACCTTTTGAAATCATTAGAATTATGTTGTAACAAGACTTAAAAGATCTTTGAACAGTCCAAGGGAGATTCCAATGATTACGTCCCAGCCAACTTACATTAATAAATTAGCTTTGTTTTAACATTGTGTTAAACTATTTCTTTTGGTTGCAAATAACAGAAACCTACCTTGGCATACTTAAGCATAAAAGAAAATGTATTTGAAAGATATTGTGTATCTCATAGAATCCTAGGAAAAGTTGAACACTCAAAATCTGAAAAGAGTAAGGATTTTAGTAGGGAGAGTAATTTAGATATTCTGGATATTTAAATTAATGAGGCTTCCGATTTCTCTCTTTCAAAGCTCAGCACTTCAGATTTATGGGAGAGAGAATTGAATTTTGGCCAGAAGAGTAAAGGCATATAGTACAGCCCTGGTCTGGACACTGGATGCCAATTCTTACCTCTAAGGACAGTTGCAGAGAAAAGTGAATCTGTTGAGAAGGCCAAAGGGAGTGTCTTTACTATTGATATTTGTAGAACTCCTATTAATGTACACAATTCTATAGAGGCAATGTTAAGTCTAATGTGAAAATTGAAGGGATGAAAAAATGGCTTCCCAGCCTGAGCAAGAGCGAGACCCCTCTCTACTTAAAAAAGAAACAAACAACAACAAAAAAAAACCCAGAAAAAATCAACTGGGCGTGGTGGCACATGTCTGTGGTACCAGCTTCTTGGGAGGCTTAGGCAGGAGGATTGCTTGAGCCCAGCAGTTTGAGGTTGCTGTGAGCTATGGTGATGCCACTGCACTCTAGCCAGGGTGACAGAGTAAGACTCTGTCTCAAAAAGAAAGAAAAGGCTTCCCATTTCTACTTAAAAATACATAGTTGTTGCAACATTCTGTTCGCAATTTATGTAGCATTTCAAGTATTGTTTTTTCATATCAGTACCTTATGCTTTTGCCCAGCCAATATATGATCAAACTAAAATGAATAAGAGTCAGATGGATGAGGGTTTCTCTTCATGTTTTGTCATTCGTTCATATAACTCCTTCTGAAGTTTTTGGATAGTGCTGATCTACTGATTTATTGGCAAGGTGCTAGAGAGGCAAGTCTAAGTATTTTCTGCCCAGAAATTCTTTAATTATTATATAAGTTAAGATCAGGTTTTGCTATAATGGTAAGCATAAAAATAATAGTGGCTTACACAAGATAGAAGTATACTTCCTTCTCAAGCCAGTGATCCAGAGGTAGGAAGTTCAGAGCTGGTCTAGTTGCTCCATGGTCCTCAGGGACCCTGGTTCCTTCCAGCTCCCGGCCTTACCATTCACAGGCTGTGATCCCCTGTCTCATTGTCCACATGGCTCCACCCATTCCATCTGAGTTCCAAGTAGCAGAATTGAGGTAGGGAAAGAAGGTGGGGCAAGGAACAAGTACCAGCTGTCTTTTAAGAAGTTTTATGGAGATTTTGAAACACCATTCCCCCTGTATATCTCATGGGCACCTTGGGTGCAAAAAAAGACTGAAGAATTTATTCATTCTAGGTAGTCACATGCCCAGATGTCAGGGATTCCAGTATTAAGGGAGGGGTAGGCAATGGTAATGTTGACAAATAGCAGTCTCTGTGATAGTTGCCCACTTTACTTTGTTGCGCTTGATCTTCTGGTCAAATTTTACCTTTTTTTTTTTTTTTTGGCTATGCAAATGTAAATATATTGTTTCTGTCTTTTCTCATTTAAATGCATAGATGAGTCTGTAGTCTACTTTGAAGAATTTTGGGAAAATCAGTTTATTGTTCTTTATGATTTTATCACTTACAAAAGGTAGAAAGGTACCTGCCCTATTGCCCTCTTAGGAATGTTTTTATTAGTTCAGTTTCATGAATACCTACTTGGTTCCTTTGTAAGGCACTATGTTAGGTGCTAGGATTTTAAAGTGTTTTTTGTCTTCATGCTAGTTGAAAACACTGTATATAAAATGGATGAGCAAGAGAAACAGTGACTACATTAAATACCTTAAAAATGTGTTTTGAAAGTTGTTAAAGTGGTATCAGTGTAAGTTTATATTTGTGATAAGGAATTAACATAAATTTAGAGCTGTTGAAGACTTCACAGGTGATAGTTGCTCTATATTATAGTTAATGAGAATCTACCACCTCAAAACTAGTCAACTGGTAATAATCTGCATATCATTAAGAAACACTTTTTTCAAATATTTAATATCTTCGAAGTTGGGGTATATATTATACACTACGATAAATCACTGTGCTATGTAATGTAATTCGGTTGGCAGCCTTTTTTTTTCTTAATGCCACACAAATATCAGTGGCATCTTAGATAAAATACATTCTTTTAAAAAAATATGCCAAAGATTGGTTAAGATTTTATTTTAGTGTTGTGCTGTCACATAGGATTACTTTAAGAACAGGAGGGATCTATTTTCTTACATAAAGTATTTTTTTGTGATTATAGAAGCAATATTGGCTCAGTGTAGAAAATTGATAAGAGAAAAAGCATAAAAAGGAAATAGTCACCACCCATATGTCCACCAGCTAGAGATAACATTTTGGTTTATTTTCTCCCAATAATTTGTTTTCCTTTTTCCATCATACATACAGATTCATGTAAACACATGCAGGCCCCGGCATGCGTAGGTACTTTCAACAAAATCAGCAACAATTTACATGTTCAGTTTGTATATTTTTCTTAACATTATTTTGTATTTTTATGTTATGTAATCTTTGAAAATATGATTTTTTTAAAAAAATGACTTATTTATAGTCACTTGAATGGATATATCATCAGTTAATTACTAGGAATGTATTTTTACCACTTTTCTGGTGTGGTGTTTTTTGTTTGTTTGTTTTTGTTTTTTCTTACATTTTAACAATGGCTAGTAAAGAAGTAAAGAGGTAGGTGAAGATGAGAAAAGTAAGATATACCATTTGGAAGATAAAGTTGAGGGAGCTACCTAAGTGGAAGATTAAGATAGATAGTTGTGTTTTGGCTCAGTTTAGACTGATAAAAATGTGATATCTTATTAAGAATAATGGGGTGACAGCCCAGGATAAATTTTATTTTTATTTTTATTTATTTATTTACTTTTTGGGGAACAGTGTCTTGTTCTATTGCCTGGGCTCGAGTACAGTTGGGTCATCATAGCTCCCTGCAACCTCAAACTCTTGAACTCGAGTGATCCTTCTGTCATAGCCTCCAGAGTACTGGGACTACAGGTGCACACCACCACACCCAGCTAATTTTTAAATTTTTTATAGAGATGAAGTCTTACTGTGTTGCTCAGGCTGGTCTTAAACTCCTGGGCTCAAGCAATACTTCTGCCTTGGTCTCTCGAAGTGCTAGGATTTGCTAGGATTATAGGTGTGAGCCACCAAGCCTTGCCATGAATTTTATTTTAAATAAAAAGGGATTATAATTCAGAGATTTCATTTCATTGCTGGTTTATCTTAAGCCTTTGGCCTCTCCATATCAAGGGTTATTTCCAAACAAATTTAAAAAAATATGGATGAGATATTTATTACAATGCACTATTTAGATCTGTAAACCTATAATACATTGATAGCTTCTAGCAAAATTGTTTGCAAGTAGAGCAAAGCTAAACATGGCCTTACTTTTTTTAGATTATCAATTATTATCATGCTACACATGTATCATTGACTTTTTAAAAGGTTTTTCTTATTTGGCTTATGGTGCTAATCATATAGAAATATTTCTGATAGCAGTGGAAAGCAATATAGTATTACTATAAGGTTATTAAGTATGAAATGTTCGATTTCCTTAATTACTAAGTTTGACAGTTGATATCTTTGACATTTCACTTTGACACTTGTTTTATTTTTATTGTGAAGGTACATTCTCAATCCTTCAAACACAGGTTTTGGCTTGTGATTATCTTTCAAACTTTTTTTTTTTTTTTAGAGCAATTTTTGTGAAACCATGGATAAGTCAAAAATTAGTGTTATTTTCAAATATGAGTTCCATCATGGAACCAGTGCAGCACAGACAACTCAAAATATCAACAAAGAGTTTGGGAAGGATGTGGCTAATGAACGCACAGTATGTGGATGGATAGTTTGAGAAGTTCCGTTCTGGTGATTTTAATAGTGCAAATGAGCCACGTGGGTGACCTAAGATCAAGGTAGATAATGATGAGCTGAAAGCTGTAGTGGAAGTGAATCCATCTCAACTTACGCGTGAATTAGCAGCAAGGTTTGACGTCACTATTCCAACAATATTGGACCATTTGAAACAAATTGGCAAGGTAAAGAAGCTGGATAGATGAGTTCCACATGAATTAAATGAGCTGCAGAAAGAGAAATCTCCTCGAAGCTTGCCTTTCTTTGCTGTCGTGATGTAAGGGTGAACCATTTCTATACCATATTGTTACATATGATGAAAAATGGATTCTATTTGACAATCTCAAGCATTCAGCACAATGGTTTGATAAAGATGAAGTGCCAAAATGCAGTCTAAAACTGCATATTCATCAAAAAAAGCTAATGGTGTCTGTCTCGTGGTCCAGCGCTGGTATTATCCACTACAGCTTCATGAAACCTGGTCAGTCGATTACAGCAGATGTCTGCTGCAACCAGTTGGACAAAATGATGAGGATGCTTGCGATTAGGCAGCTGAGATTGGTCAATACATAGGCCAATCCTCTTGCAAAACAATGCTCAACCCCATGTCAAACAAATGACACTGCTCGAACTATAGAAGATGGATTTGGAAACTTTATCATCCACTGTATTCACCAGACCTTGCATCAACTGACAACCATTCATTCCAGGCTTTGGACCGCTTCTTGCAAGGAACAATATTCAATTCTCAACACGCTGTGGGAAAAGCCTTTCAAGATTTCATTGCCACTGGCTCTCCAGGCTTCATCAATCACTGCTGGCATAAACAAGCTACTGTTAAGATAGCAAAACTTATGTGCATACTTTGATTAATTGTACTGCTTCTTGTTTAGGATATAATAAACTTTTGATTTAAAATTGGACATTTCATATTTAGTGACCTAAAATGTGAACTCTGGGGTCATGTAGACCTGGGTTCTCATCCCACTTACACAGCTTCTAAGTTCTGTAACCTTGGACAAATCATATCACTTTACTTGTTTAAGCCTAGGTCTCCCATATGTAAAATAGAAATTACAATGCCTACTTCAAAGATTGTTTTAAGATTAGAAATAGGCCGGGCGAGGTGGCTCACACCTGTAATCCTAGCACTTTTGGGAGGCCGAGGCAGGAGGATCGCTCAAGGTCATGAGTTCAGGACCAGCCTGAGCAAGAGCGAGACCCCGTCTCTACTAAAAAATAGAAAGAAATGATCTGGACAACTAAAAATATATATAGAAAAAATTAGTCGGGCTGGTGGCGCATGCCTGTAGTCCCAGCTACTCGGGAGGCTGAGGCAGTAGGATTGCTTGAGCCCAGGAGTTTGGGGTTTCTGTGAGGTAGGCTGACACCATGGCACTCTAGCCTGGGCAACAGAGTGAGACTCTGTCTCAGAAAAAAAAAAAAAAGACTAGAAATAATATATAAAAACCCTTAAAAGAGATCTAGTATATACAGTCACTCACTGAATAGCAGCCGTTACCAACGATAACAATAATGATTATTAGTCCCTTTCCTTCATAGCTTCTAGATAGCTACTTTCTATTTTATAATAGAGTTTGAATTAAGCCAGCAATGGTATGAATAGGAGTTTTGGTGCTAGGTTGTTTTTAAAAGCTGTTTGGAAATAAATTTAACACCAGTCTTGTCAGTAACTTTGAGTACTGGATGTACGGTTAACACAAAGACATGATGTTTAAAGTCAGTTAATGGCAGACAGTAAGATGCCAAAAGGTAGTAACATATAGAATTTCAAATTGGATTAAGTGCAAGGAAGGAAAATAATTAAATGTTATAATAGAAAGAACTTTAGAGTGAATTGTTAGGAGACTTCTCTGAGGAGTCAATTTAGTAGAACCCTGACCACTGAATTTACCTGTTCAATTGTGTTACTTGTTTTGCCCGGAAAGGTCAGGTTTCTGGTTGCATGCCACTATGAGGTTAAAAGATTCTCTGTGCCAGGCAGTGAATCAGAGAAACAAGTAGTTTATGGACTAGCAAGATGGCCTTGTTGAGTCAGAGTATAATACAGCCATTTTTGAAGAAATTATAATCAAATAACTTAAATCTTTTGAGAGGCTGAAAGTGCTATTATATACTGATTGGTTTACTTTGTGTTTCTCTCAGCCTACTTTTTTATTTTTTCATGCCTCTGTTCCTTCGAAAGGGTTATCTTGTTTTAAAACTCAGTTCAAAATAACCTCTGCCTTTTTAGAAGAGTTATCTTTCTTTAAATGCAGATCTGAACACGTTTATAAATCTTGTGCTTAAAATGTCATTGGCTTCCAGTTGACCTTAGGATAAAATTAAAAAATGCTGGTTTAAAGATCCATCATTATGAAGTCCCTACTTGCTTTTCTAGTCTTACCGCTGATCATTTGTGCCTTTCCTGTGTTTGCAGCCCTAGGGTCTTTGCATCATGGTGGTGGTTCCCCATTCTTGGACTACTAGAGGTTATCTAATTGAGCTGCTTATTTAAAATAAGAGGTTTCTTTGAGCTCTAAAATACAGTGATTCTGTTTACTAGATTATCTGAGCACCTTCCGTTTCTGGTTAACTGCCTCCTTCCTTCTTTCCTTTCTCCCTTCTGCCTATCCATCCATCTGTCTGTCATAATGCTAGGGTGATAATAGTCCACTGGCTGGATGAAATTAATATTAGTAGCTATAACCTCAACATCCTTTTCAGGTTACTGATATTAGACATTATTCAGATTTGTTATGGTCATGTATTGAAGTTCTAATTAACAGTTTCATGTGATGGAAGAACTCAGAGAAGGCAGAAGTGGACCTCTTCTTGTACTGTACTTTTTGTATATTCCCCCTTACAAAGGGAGTGACAATAATAAGCAGTCACTCTTTATTGTCATCAGTACTAGGATCTAGGAAAGGAGGAGTGTGAGGAAACTTAATGGTGTCCACAATACAGAGCTCTTCCTTGTGTCCCAGTGGCAGCAGTTTCTATCAACTTCAGTTCCTCAAAGAGGAGAAAGGTATAAAGAAATGAACATGAGGCATCTAATTATAATGCTATGTATAGGAATATGGTAGATTTAAGTAGTTAACTTTTAACAGTAACAGCACTAAAAGATAGGATTTGCTTAAATTGCAATTTTTATTGTACATCATCTTAATGTTTTTTCTTCGTAGATTAGCTCAGACTGAAGGGGAGGGGTTGGAGCAACAAATTATCTGTAGAGTGATAACTGTCAGGTATTGTGCTGTGGGGTTTTGTGGGTTATTTTGATTTTGGTTCACATGACAATTTAGCAAGTTAGGTGTCATTCATCTTGATTTTGCACATAAGTAACTGCTCAGAAAAGTGAAATAGCTTGCTTGAGGCCACACTCAAGTGGTGGATCTAGAATTGTAACCCACCTCTGCCTGGCTGAAAGCGCATATTTCTTTCACTGCGTCATTATTATTAGCACTAAAGACATGTTTTTCCTTAGTATTGTACTAGCTTTGGTATGGACTCCTGAAGTAAAAAATACATGAATCAATCATATTAAAATAAGAACATTATAAGCTCAGCATATCCAAGCAATGTTCTGCATTATCTGAAGAGTCACAGGTTAGGGTCATAGGTGAGGGAGGGTGTGAAAGAAATTTATAAGAATAGTGGAAACCTAGCACCACATTATACTGTGGTGAGCACCCTCACACTGTGGAGAGCTGTGTGATTTCTACTCTTTTACTTTCTCTTTTCTTTCTCTGTTCTCCTGTCACTCTAAACTGTCCTTTATTTGTGGCATTCACTGTACCATTCATAATTTATTTAATATTTTTCCTCATTGATAGTAGCAAGCTCAGTAAGAGCAGGGCTGTGCATATCTTGTTCCCCACCTTAGTTGCTGAATAATACAAGTGCTCCTGCTGTCCGGATCTGTTTGGTCTCTGAGATCAGATAGCAGCTTGGAATAACAAGAGATATACTTACTTGTAGACTTAGAGGAAAAGAATAAAATATAGGCGTTCTCGAGTATGGGGAGAAAAAGAAGGGAATAGAATGAAGAAAAGGGTGCAACTGCTAAGGAGAGTGGGTAAGGAGAGTGCTGTAGGATTTCTTACTCACATGCCTGGGAGTTGCAAGTCCGAAGTTGAATGTACAGTAGTCTCTCCTTATCCTGGGACATGTTCCAAGTCCCCCAGTGGATGCCTAAAACTGCAGAGAATACTGAACCCTATACATACTGTTTTTCCCATATTTACATGCCTATGATAAGGTTTAATTTATAAATGAGGCATAGTAAGAGATTAGCAATAATAACTAATAATAAAGTAGAACAATTGTAATAATGCACTGTAATAAAACTTATATGAATGTGGTTGCTTTCTCTTTCTCTCAAAATATCTTATTCCTGTACCACAGGAAACTAAAATTGGGAGAAGTGTTCCTCCTGTAGGTAAGGAGAGACTACTGTGTGGCGAAGGCTTATGTATGGGCTAGTAATGAGGAAGGCCCGAGAATGTGTGGCACAAGAAGTTGACTACTCTTCAGTTTAAGTTGCGTGGATTAGGACCTGATTTTAGCAGCTTTTACTCACTTTTATATAACATTTATTACTTTTTTTTTTTTCATGCTTCTAGTCTACGTATTTCTAAATTAAGAATGGACTGGTGCCAGAGCATGAGGAATCCTAGCTAAAAGAAATGCCTTGACTCCCTTTGCCACATCTCAAGATTCCAGGCTTCTCTTTTAATGTTGAGTACAATTTTAATGGGCTGAGACATGAGTAGTGGTAAAGTGTTTGAGCCCTTATATGGTTTTGTCCCCCTCCTGTCCCTCTCCTCCTTTTTATCTGAACTTAATTCTTATCAGTTTTTCACTTCAGTTGTGATGGCCTCTTTCCTTGCTATTTCATGAACATGCCAAGGACACTTCTGCTTCAGGGACTTTTTACACACATGCTTCCTTCTTCCTGGTACTTAGCCCACAGATATCCAAGGTAACTTGCCGTCTTACCTTCTTCAGATCGTCTCAAATGTCATCTTATCTTTGAGTTTTATCTCTGACCTCTTTGTGAAAAATAACAGCACCTCCCACAATCACTCTGCTTTATTTTCCTTACCTGACACCTGGAATACTATATGTGCTGTCTACTCCCACAGGGATTATCAATTCCATGAGGACAGGGACTTGGTTTTCGCGCCTTGTTGGATCTCCATGCCTAGGAGAGTGCCCAGATGGGACTTTTGTGTAGCTGGAAAAAAAACTTTATTCTTTTTTAAATTTTAAATTTATTTTTCAGTGAAAAATAATTGTTGAAAAATTATTTATCAGTCTTATTCTAGAGATTAAATGAGAAAAAAACCCTTTTTTTCTTTGTGTTACTTTGGGGTTTTTAGATATATTTATTTTTGGTTGGGGTACTTGCTTCCTATTGCAAACAAATTTCAGAATGGAGATTGGTATATAATTGAAATGGAACAAAGGAACTAAAATAAAACACTATCAGTAATCTTTTTTTTTTTTTTAAGAGACAGGATCTCGCTCTGCTGCCCAGGCTGGAGTGCAGTGTCAGGATCATAGCTCACTGCAGCCTAGAACTCCTGGGCTCAAGTGATCCTCCTGCCTATGCCTCCCACTGTTATTACAGGTGCGTGCCACCATGCCCAGCTAAATTTTCTTATTTTTTGTAGAGATGGGGATTTGCTGTGTCACCAGGCTGGTCTAGAACATTTATCCTCAAGTCATCCTCCTGCCTTGGCCTCCCAAAGTGCTGGGACTATAGGCGTGAGCCACTGCACCTGGCCAGATATTATGAAAAAATAATTTTGTAAAAACTCCTTATTCCTCCAGGGAACATAGGCTTTCTATATTTTGTCCCTAAAACCTACCTCCTTATTTGCATTTTCTATTGTGGCTAAAGCTTCTCATACTTTCCTGTGTCTCTGCTTTTCACTTCACTCAATCTAAATCCTGGTTCTTTGATATTTCAGCTCAAAAAAGACCTCCAGTTCCAATGATCTCATCTCTGCATTGCTTGATAAACTCTTATGTGTTCTTTAAGTCTTTATTGGTTATACTGCTCAGGCGACACTTAGGTAATCTGTGTATTGTTTGTATACATATGTCTTATGTTTTCCAACTCTGTTAACTAGCCTGTGAGAGCTGGGACTTAGTGTTTTCTCACTGCCCAGGACCCAGAAGACATTTGGGAACTGCAGGCGACAGAGTGGTTTGAGAAGCCTTCCTATAGTTCTGTTACATACATTGATACTTTTAGTTTTTACTTTTAAAGGACTTGGTCAAAGTCAAACCTTTTGGGTATATAACAGACCTAGAAAAATGCTATTTCATATCTTTTGAGTTCAACTTAAATAATTTAGTCAGAAGAAAAGCATGTTTTTCTCTTGAAGAATTAGTAAATAACATTTTTTTTTTCCTTTGTGGTAAGTCCCGCCAATTTAAAAATAACCAAATTTATAATTTGGACACTTACAGTAGGTGGCCTATCATAACCTGAAAAAATATGTTTTGCTTCATACTTTGCAAAAACTGAAAGTAGAAGTTAAGTAGATGTTAAGAATTGTCTGAGGCCGGGCGCGGTGGCTCACGCCTGTAATCCTAGCACTCTGGGAGGCTGAGGTGGGCGGATCGTTTGAGCTCAGGAGTTCGAGACCAGCCTGAGCAAGAGCGAGACCCCATCTCTACTAAAAATAGAAAGAAATTATATGGACAGCTAAAAATATATATAGAAAAAATTAGCCGGGCATGGTGGCGCATGCCTGTAGTCCCAGCAACTCGGGAGGCTGAGACAGGAGGATCGCTTGAGTTCAGGAGTTTGAGGTTGCTGTGAGCTAGGCTGACGCCACGGCACTCACTCTAGCCTGGGCAACAGAGTGAGACTCTGTCTCAAAAAAAAAAGAATTGTCTGAGACCAAAATGCATAACATTTACAAATGCATTTTTAAGAAAACATATATCACATAATTTTACCTTATGAAAATGTGCATATGTGTATATATGTTTACATATAACATATATATACACTTATGCATGTTTCATGGTTATATAAATATATAGCTATGGAGGTAGAAGTAAACATTGTATAAATGTAGGTATGGTGTAGAAATGACATGCTCCAAAACATAAATGTTAAGTACTTGGGACGAATGGATTGCTTCAGAAAAAAGTGGACTTAAAACTGTGAAAATTATATGATGGGAATATAATACTGATTTTTTTTTTTTACTTCGTTTTCTAAATAAAAATTTGAAAAGAATAGTCTTTTTAAAAATCATTTCTGTAATTTTGATTTTTGTATATCGTTTGTAGGAGTTCATTTAGTAGGTGATTACTTTGATATCTTGATTTATGCCTAAAAAGGGCATACATTTTTGAGAGCGCATAAATCATGTTGCTTTTTCAGTAGCCATTTCTGAAACTTCAAGTTGAATATGGGAAGTGTTTTTCTGCTTCTCCTCCCCTGAACTCATTTAGTATGGCTTTCTTTTTTGATCCAGCTCTGTTTAAGAGAGCCCGTTAGGAAAATGTTAATGAACCACAAGCATGTCATAGTTCCTTATATTTTTCTTTGTTTTAAAACTCTAGGAATTGAAACCATTTTTTATGAAGGAAGTTGGCAGTCACTTTGATGATTTTGTGACCAATCTCATTGAAAAATCAGCATCATTAGATAATGGTGGGTGTGCTCTCACAACTTTTTCTGTTCTTGAAGGAGAGAAAAACAACCATAGAACAAAGTAAGTATGTATACTATTTTCTTTTAATACACTACTCAGTATAGCTCAGTGGTCAGAATGTGGACTGAAGTAAAAATTCCTGAGTTCATACCCTGCCACCACTTTTTATTGGCTATGTGTTGCATTGGGAAAATTCTTTAACCACTTAAAAGGTGAATTTTTTTCATTTTAATGTATGGATTGTAACATACATGCATACTTCTTTCAATCAAGACTGTTGACTAATAAAATAGTAGAGCCAACACTTGCTAAGTGTGCTTTATGGGTTAAATCATTTAAACCAAACAATGACCCTATGAGGCAGATACTATAACTCTCTGCATGTTACAGATTAGAAAACTAAAGCACAGAACCCTTAAATGTTGCCCAAGATTACAAGCAGGGATTTGAACCCACAATCTGGCTCCAGAGTCCTTGTTTTTAGTCATATCGGGTTATATGCCTCTCTATTGTACGCTAATACTTGTAATAACGTGCAGTGATTATCATACAGTTTTATGATTGGTCAGTCATCCAGAATAAGAGTGAAGGCTAGCAAAGGCTAATATGTGCTAATTTGCCATTCTGTGCTTTTCTCAGTTTTATGCCCTTGTGGTCTCTCTGCCAGACTCTCAGTTTCTAGAGAACCGTTTTGACCAGTAATAGTTGACAGAAGTGCTGGTGGTGCTGCAAAAAGCCCTAAAGAAGATGATAATGCAAGATGTTAAAATTAACGTTTTTAGTAACCGGAGGAAACCTTTAATATCAGGAGGTTGTCGCAAGTCCTTTGACATTAGGAATAGTATTATAACCATCAGTGCAGTTTCAGAGGATAGACCAGTAACAGTATATGACCTGG
This sequence comes from Eulemur rufifrons, assembly GCF_041146395.1. Taxonomy (NCBI): domain Eukaryota; kingdom Metazoa; phylum Chordata; class Mammalia; order Primates; family Lemuridae; genus Eulemur; species Eulemur rufifrons. Next base: position 90,224,283 of record NC_090990.1, read on the forward strand.
AGTAAAGTATGGTCGGGGGGCCTGTCTTTGACCTCAGGGGATCTCTAAAAGAAGGAAGAATGGTTGCTAATGTTTGAATCACTGCAATTCCTTTCCATAGGGACTGAGTATGGGGAACTTTTTGCATGTTGCTCAGGTTAGGGGTGTTTAATATCCCTTTCATCCTTAATAGTTATCCATGCACCTACCTCATAGCATTGTTTAAAAATGAATTAACATACACAAAATCCTTAACACAGTACCTGAATCATAGTGAAAAGGTAGTTAATTAATGTTAGATGGTGTAGTTTGTAATACTCTGTCTCTTCTCCATGGGATTAGATTTTTTATAATACTTGAAGTACTTATATTTTGTTTTAATTTTTTGTTCTTCCCAGAGATCTGAGAGCACCTCCAGAACAAGGAAAGATATTTACTGCAAGGCGATCTCTCTTAGAGTGAGTATTTTTAGTAGTTTTTGTTTATTTTTAGTTTGAATTTAAGAAAGCTATCTTAATAGAATCACTATGACTATGTAAGGAGTTTGTTCTGTATCCATATAAATCATTAGTTTTGATATTTCTTTTTGTACATTTTCTGTCTCTTACTCCTTTCTGACTTTTCTGGTTCTGTATCTGGTTTCAAAGGAGGAGTTAGGGACCAGTTATCTGTCCTCTGGTAAATTCCTTGAAGTTGTCCTGCAAAGAATTGGTTACCCAGTAGAGCTAGAACAAAAGTTTTCTAATTTGATAAACCACTTCAGGAGAGTTTTGGAAGTTGCTGCCTTCTTGATACATAAATTGTTTTTCATCTCTTCTTTGGCCAGTTTAGAGACTTGATAGTTTTCTCAATATCACTTATTTTAAAACCCTGATTGCTTAATATTTTTTTCATAAAATCCACAGTGTAAATTGTAACAACTTCATTTGTGAATTAAAGGTACATTTTGGGTAGGTGATGAATGTCATTTATTCATTAGAATTCTGCTGAAATTTAACCTGTATTAGTATAGATCATCTGAAATGGTTGAGCTGGTAAAAAAAAATTACCTTAAGTATCTCAATGTGCTTGTGTGTGTGTGTGTGTGTGTGTGTGTGTGTGTGTTTGGTTTTTTTTGGTTTGTTTTTTTTTTTTTTTGATGGGGTCTTTCTCTGTCGCCCGGGCTAGAATGCAGTGGTGTCATCATAGCTCACAGCAACCTCAAATTCCTGGGCTTAGGCGGTCTTCCTGTCTCAGCCTCTTGAGTAGCTGGGACTACAGACACATGCCATCACACCCAGCTAATTTTTTATTTTTTGTAGAGACGGGGTCTTGCTCTTGCTGGCCTCAAGTGATACTCTCTCAGCTTCCCAAAGTGCTAGGATTACAGGCGTGAGCCACCTCACCTGTTAATGTACTTTTCTTTAAAAATGCGTCTTATGCTTATCAAATTTGTTTTCAATGAGCCAAATTGATCTGTGCTACTTAACCTTGATAAGAAGGTGGGAATTTTCTAAGCATGTAGTGTAAAATTTTGTTTCAATGTTTTGCCACACTATTGTTTGAAGAGATCTTTTAAAATTTATATATGGGAGAAAATGCAGGCTTTTCACACAAAGGGAAAATAAAAATTATTTTGAACATTATAATTTAAATTTTAATGATGGAATTTGTATTATATGAAAAATAAGCAAAATTAAAATACACTTTAATTAAAAAAAAATGTTTCAACCAAGGAAATAGAACACAAATTCTATGGCCCAGATGGATTTTTATTAGAATCTGAACATTGTTATTCCAGAGATTGAATATTTTAAATTCCTCAAAAAGTCATTTAAAAAGTTAGCATGCGTCTTTCCAAAAATAAGATTTAAAAGCTTGTTTTAGTAAGATATGAAAGATATGTTTAGGAAAAGTCTTCTAGAAAGTTATGGCTATATTTTAAAAGAAAAGTAGCCCAATCTCAAATATAAAAGTAAATGAGTATCAGAAAAGAAGGGGAGGAGAGAGTCAACGAGGAGAATGTAAAAGTATTTGTAAACCGTTAGGTTTTATATACTTGTAGGGTGGTGGTGAGTTACCATCACCGTGAAACTTGTGTCAATTTTAACATCCTGGAAATATATAGTGCTTAATATATATTAGTTAAATGTAGGGAGTAGAATGTATGAATAGGATTTTTAAAAACTTCTTAGCATTTGAAATAGTTTCTATGTTCCCTGTTTTCTGTGAATGGCCTTTGTTTACCTAGAAAACCCATTCTGGTAGGTTTTCAAGAATATAGACCATTCTTTTTTGAGATATTTTCGGATAGTATATTAAGCATCTTCTAAACTGCTTTAAGGAAAAGTCTTTATATGGTGTTTTAAAAGTAAATATAGATTATTAATTTGATTTGTTTGAACTACATTTACAGTGAGCTGCTTGAAGTGGACCACATCAGAACAATATATCACATGTTTATTGCTCTCCTCATTCTCTTTATCCTCAGCACACTTGTAGTAGATTACATTGATGAAGGAAGGTAAGACAACAAAAAGGAAGGTTGGCTAGTTGATATGGGAGAAGCTGGGATTTTTCCACTAAATTTTGGTAAAGGGTAATTTCGTTAAATTTGCTTCAGAAACTCCCAAAGCAGCCTATTTGAGGGTGATAGTCTTCTCCCCTGAAGAGAGTAATTAGAGAGAAAATTAGCACTTTCATTACTTTTATTTTTAAAAATAAAATTTATTTTATTTTTAATAGACCATTTTAGTGTTCTATTAAATTTTATTTTTAATAGACTGTGATTGGTAGTTTCTAAGTAATTTTTCCATATGGGAGAATTTTGTATACAGTTGACCCTTAAACAACATGGGTTCGTGGATTTTTTCAAAATAAGTACAGTTAGCCCTTCATGTTGGTGGGTTCCACATTTGCAACCAAATGTGGATTGAAAAGATAGTATTCCTGGATATGGAACCACTTGTGCAAGGGCTGATTTACATATCCTGGGTTCCATAGGGCTGACTACAGGACTTGACTGTGCATGGATTTTGGTATCTGCACGTGGTCCTGGACTCAATCCCCTGTGGGTGTGGAGGGACAGCCATATAGGATTTATCAATTTTTTTAATGGTATTGATTTAAGATTATTACTTAGAACAAGTAGCTTCTTGGAACTTAAGGTTGAAAATGATGTTTCTTTCTAATATAAAAATCAAATTGTAACTTAAAAAATGGCAGTGTGATAATCATAGATTGAATTATGTGCTTTTTTTGGGAAAGTTAAATTTTGAGATGATAGTATATTAAGAGATTTTTTAATTGTACCTGTTTCCTTCTGAAAAAAAATCATCTTTTGCACATAGGAATGATTACTATTTTAGACTTTATTTTGACATAGAATATTTGAATTTAAAACTATTAATGTGAGAATCTGATTTTTCAGAAGTTCAAAGTCCAATTATATTGGGTATCTTAAGTTCAAAGACTGTATTATCTTAGGGCTTTTAGAACACTAGTTGTTGAGATATATTGTGAAGCAGAGGGTTGGAAGCAGATCTCTATCTATCAGAACTATTACATTTATGACTTCAGTGTATTAATATTGTAGTGTTTCCTAAGGTTGAAAGTTTAGGGTCTGAAAGTTTTGAATTCTGTGAACTCAGTGCATATTAAAAATTCACTTCTATGTTCTTTTTTCGTGCTTTTTCTCCCCAGGCTGGTGCTTGAGTTCAGTCTCCTGTCTTATGCTTTTGGCAAACTTCCTACCGTTGTTTGGACGTGGTGTATCATGTTCCTGTCTACACTTTCAATTCCCTATTTTCTTTTTCAACGTTGGGCCAGTGGCTACAGTAAGAGTTCTCGTCCACTGATCCATTGTCTCTTCCATGGCTTGCTTTTCATGATCTTCCAGATTGGAGTTCTAGGTTTTGGACCAACGTATGTTGTATTAGCATATACATTGCCACCAGCTTCCCGGTTCATTGTTATACTTGAACAGGTAAGGTTTTGAGTGTTACCTAAAATGATGCTATGCTTAGTTAAAATAATAATAACAACAATGATAATAATGATATAATACTAAACTGTTATTTTTATCTGTCTTAACTTGAATAAATTTCCATATATCATTCTTTAGGACATCTGTAAAATTAAAGTGTTAAACTAGATCATCTCATCTCTTAAGATTTGTTCTAGCTTCAGTGTTCTGAGTTTTGATAAATGAAATGAATTATATTGAGTTGCTTGGGATGAATTAGATTTTTGATCTCAAGTACTTTTTGTAAAAGTCACTTAAATTATAAAATATTTTTGTATTTAAAAACTTCAACTTTTAAGGTATCAGATTCATTGTTATGTAATTACTGACATCTAAATAAAGGATTTATTTCTGTTCTTATGAAGATGCCTTGTATAGATGGTCAGTTATCCAATTATTATCAAATTAATAATCTATATTTAATTTTAAAACATCATATAAAGACTTTTCCTTAAAGCAATTTAGAAGATGCTTAATATACCCTCCAAAAATATCTCAAAAAAGAATGGTCTACATTCTTGAAAACCTACCAGAATTGGTTTTCTAGGTAAACAAAGACCATTCACTGAAAACAGGGAACATAGAAAGTACTTCAGATGATAAGAAGTTTTAAAAAGTCCTTTCCATACTGTTTGGTGTTCTTGGGGGGAGGGAGACGATTAACTGCTGGAGGAGTCTATTCAGCTATCTTGTTCTGCCTCCTCCCAGCTGAATTCCAAATGATTTATTTTCATTTGTTTCTACACCTTTCCGAATTTTCTGACTTATATTGGCTGTCTATAATCTGTTTGACTAATGGAAAGGGCCCTTTCAGAAGACTTTTTTCTGAATAGACTTTTTTTTTTTTTTTTTTTTTTGAGACACAGTCTTGCACTGTTGCCTGGGCTAGAGTGCAGAGGCATCAGCCTAGCTCACAGCAACCTCAAACTCCTGGGCCCAAGCGATCCTTCTACCTCAGCCTCCCGAGTAGCTGGGACTACAGGCATGCGCCACCATGCCTGGCTAATTTTTCTATATATTTTTAGCTGTCCAGATCATTTCTTTCTACTTTTAGTAGAGGTGGGGTCTTGCTCTTGCTCAGGCGGGTCTCGAACTCCTGAGCTCAAACGATCCGCCCACCTCGGCCTCCCAGAGTGCTAGGATTACAGGCGTGAGCCACTGCGCCCGGCCTGAGTAGACTTTTAATTTCTTAATTTGTAATATACCTGTACTAGATAATGCTGTTAGATGCAAAATAATTTGAGTAATTACATGTCCTTCTTTGGAGTTTTTTTTTTTTTAATTTTCTTTATTACATAAAAGTAAACTTGGTTTGGTATATGCAAAATTAAGTTCTTTTGTGTAAATATAATCTAATGCTGTTCTGAAGTTGCTTATAGGAGACAATGACAGAAAATTCATCTTTTTTTCCTCTCTTTCTTTTGTAGATTCGTTTGATAATGAAGGCCCATTCATTTGTCAGAGAGAATGTGCCTCGGGTTCTAAATTCAGCTAAGGAGAAATCAAGTATGTACTTTCATTAAGTTAAAGGATTATTGACAGGATATTTCAACCTTGGGTGTTTACTAGGATGGCACATTATATAATGTAGAGATTGTGTTTGATTTTTAAATATATAGGATCCATATTGATTTGGAAGATTATCTCAATGTTTCCTGACTATTCCTGTTTTGCCCTAAACCTATAATTTAAAAAAACTGATCATTAGACTCTTTTGTAACGTTGCCTCATTATACCTATGCTTGCTTAATTTTTGCAAATTGTTGCTTCATACTCTAGAAGTTATCTCAGTCACAGGAATAACTTAGTTTAGATAGATTGGTAATATTCAATTAATACAAGAATAGGAGGTCATTTTAGGAGATCAGGAAGAAAGAATGTGAGCTAAGAGATGTCATTTTATTCTTTCCTGTTCTGTGCTTCCTTATTTTTCTCCTTTAGTTTTACCGAGAGAAATCAAAGAGCTTCTGATCTAAGTATAGTTTTCCTTTTCTAGGCACTGTTCCAATACCTACCGTCAACCAGTACTTGTACTTCTTGTTTGCTCCTACCCTTATCTACCGTGACAGCTATCCCAGGTAAGGGGAGTAAGAAATAGGGATATAGTGAGCAATGAAGTGTGGCATGAGCGAGGTGGGATAGTAGGCAGGGACCACCAGTTCCTGTATGGATACAGAGAATATAGAAATTTTCATTTTCTGTCTGGCATGGGATGTCTCAAATGGTGATTATAGCAGTCTAATTTGATTATAGTAATTCTTGACAGAATTATGTAAGTATTTCATGTGGTTATAAGTGATCTGTATGCAAAAATATTAATTGTGAGAGTATTTAAGTATTTATTTAGAAAACTTATTTCATTTCTTCCTTTTTTAGGACTCCCACTGTAAGATGGGGTTATGTTGCTATGCAGTTTGCACAGGTAAATTTTTAACTGCCTATGGTTTGTTGATTGGAGGGATATTTATAATAACATTCATAATAATTTTTAAATAATTTATAATAATTTTATAATAATAATTTAATTTCTTTAAATCTACTGGAAGCCCTAGAATGCTTTCTGTTGAGAAGGTGAATTCTTTTAAACTATTCCCAGTACAGTAAATGGTGTTTGTTTTTCCAACGTCAAAAGTAATTTTCTTCAATAAAAGAAGGTATTATTTTAATTAAAGTAATTCTCCTTGCTTATTTCAGTAAGCATCCACATTAATTTCCCCCTGTGTTCCTGGCTGTTTTTGTTTTGGGGAGGTGGGTATACGTGTGTGGGTGTGGTCTGACTCTCCCCCATTCTTCCCCCATTCCCCTGTTAGAATCATAAATCCAAGAAGATCCCACCTTAAATTCTTGTCTCAATCAAATACCCATTTATAAAATAAGTTCTTTTTTATGGGTTTTATGTAGGAAGAAAAACAGGTTCTAAGAGTATGAACTTTTAAAAACGTCATTTAGTAAAGGATTGGGAAAAGGTGTGGTAGAAACTAGGCTTGAGTAATATCTCTGAAGGATTATAGCAATCCTGCATACTAGTGTTAAACGAAATATGTAAACATTGAGGGTTTTAAGATCATCCTCTGTCTTTCCTTATCAAGCCATCATTATTATAATTGTATCTTTGTTATGTTCCAGGTTTTTGGTTGCTTTTGTTATGTATACTACATCTTTGAAAGGCTTTGTGCCCCCTTGTTTCGGAATATCAAACAGGAGCCCTTCAGCGCTCGTGTTCTGGTCCTATGTGTATTTAACTCCATCTTGCCAGGTAACATGGGTGCTTGTTAATTTGGTCATGCATAAGTTCACAAGGAAAATAGAAAACTATTGCCTGTGAACACCTTTTATTTACCTACTTTTCCCTCTAAACTTATTTACACATCTTTACTCACCCTGACCTCTTTACCATCTGTTTTAGAAATGAACTGTCCTTCTTCCAGTCTCACGACAATCTTTCCATTCGTCTTCTGGCTTTCATTCAAGTTTTGCATTCTCTGAGGGTAGATGGGCCATATTTATGCTTTATATTTCTGTTCCCTATCCAGTTCACTGTAACCTAGCTCCTAATCTCACCAGGCCACTGAAATGCCCTTTGTTAAAATCACTAGTATCCTCCTGATTCTAAATCTAGTACATGGTTTAGCCCTTATCCAGTTTGACCTACATAAAGCATTGGATGCTGCTGACCACATCTTGAAATCTCTCTTGCCACTATTTCTTATTCTCCTCCTATCTTTCCAGCCATACCTCAGTCTCTTAACTTCATTCATTCCACTTATTTTTTTCTACAGATATATGAGTACCTACTGTATGCCAGGTGCTCAGCACTCAGCAGCGAACAAGACATGCATATTGCTTTCTGGGAGCTTGCACTTTAGTTATAGTTTACTTACTCTTCCTCTTTACTCAATAAATGTTGGTAATGTTTTCTGTCATCACCTTCTCTCTTCCTTTCCCCCGCTCTCAGACTTTATCCAATAACCGCCCCCCCCCACCCCCGATGGTCCCGAAGACTTATTCTAATAAACTTTGTATCTGTCCCTAAAATAGGGTATGTGTTACATACTTGGATGTCTTCCTCACTGGAATGCAAATTCCTTGAGATCAAGGATTGTGTTTTATAGTCAGTCACAGTCTCTCCCATATTGTCTGGTACATAATAGATAGATGCTCTATAAATAGTTTTTGAATAAGTGTAAAAGGGTTGACACGTAAATGGGTATTTTACAATATAGTATAATAACTTGTAGTTTATGAAATAATCCCGGCAAACAAATGTTGACATATAACTAACTGCTTGATATGTGAGCTATTTGGAAGAACTCTTAATACTGTTAATCTTATTTTTAGGGGTGCTGATTCTGTTCCTTACTTTTTTTGCTTTTTTGCACTGCTGGCTCAATGCCTTTGCTGAGATGTTACGCTTTGGTGACAGGATGTTTTATAAGGTAATATATAATTAGACTTATCTTTCCTTTCACATTTAATGTATTTCCTCATTAAGTGTTTGAGCATTGTTGGCTAATATTACCAGCTTTTTGACACAAACATTATGAAATTTCTTTTCCACAAATTTTACCAATATCAGGTCTGGAATTCTGATACAGATATAATTAGCATAGTCTTGCCTTTTACCTCTAATTTCTGCTCCCTTAATACAAGCCCATGGTTTCTACTGGATCCTGTGAGATATATTGGTGATTACAGCAGGAAAGTTTCCAGAAGACATGAGACTTCCCTGAGTGTTCATTCATTTGAAATTGGCTATCTAGTTCTGTAGGAGTGACCTCAGCAAATTATTCCATTGAAGACCATTGAGCAGTTCGTGAGGGAAATAACTTTTCTCTTCTTTATTTTGAAAGATATTAATTCAATAGTATCCTTATACTTCTAACATTGGAATTAAGGTCTAGACTGGAGCCAGAGTGGTTCTATAGTGTTCTGTAACCCTACCTAAAGCCCTCTTTTAGTGTTTGTTGTTTTTTGACATCACTGCAAGTCTCCCATTCTTGTCTCAAAGAAACATAAAGTGTGGATTGCAAATTTTAGATATCTGGTTTTATTAGTCTGATCTTAAAATTGGGAGTGAGAATTATATAAAGGGACACCAGAACTTGGAGGTAGCTACCATCTCACTCTGGTGTAACTTAAATTTTGCCATTTATGATGCCACCAAATAGCTCTTTAATGTTAACACTCTAGTCTTAATGACCTTGGAATATTCTTATTAGGTTCTAGCAAGGTGATGAGCTGGCAGGGGGCCGGGAGAGTTTACTGATAGCTGTTTAGATGATCATTAGATTTAAATGATTCTCTATATTCTGTATCTTCCATCATAACTTGTTTGATAATGAGACAAAATGAACCTAGAAACTTGGCCATACATAGTACTAGAATTCATGTCATATCAACACTAATAACCAAAATGCCTTTTAAGAGTTTTCTGACATGAGTGTATGGACTAACAATTTATCATAATATACTGTGGGTTCCATGTTATGTATGTATGTTCTTTGGGAAAATTTAGGGGGTTTGGCTTTGGAGGGTGTGTGTGTGTTTGTGTGTGTAGTTTTATGCCTTTACTTTTCCCCTCAGGATTGGTGGAACTCCACGTCATACTCTAACTATTATAGGACATGGAATGTGGTGGTCCATGACTGGCTATATTATTATGCTTACAAGGACTTTCTCTGGGTAAGCAGCAAGATTTAGTTGATGTCGTTTAAGAAATGGATATTTGGCCAGATGCAGTGGCTTATGCCTGTAATCCTAGCACTTCGGGAGGCTGAGGAGGGAGAATCACTTGAGCTCAGGAGTTTGAGACCAGCCTGGGCAACATAGCAAGACACCATCTCTATAAAAAGTAGAAAAAGTTAGCTGGATGTGGTGGTGTGCATCTGTGTTCTGACTAGCTACTCAAGAGGTTGAGGTGGGAAGATCACTTGAGCCTGGGAGTTTGAGGCTGCAGTGAGCTATGATCATGCCACTGCACTCTATCCTGGGCAACAGAGCAAGATCCTGTCTCAAAAAAAAAAAAAAAAAAAACCCAAAAAAAACCCACAAAAGAAAAGAAAATGGAGATTCTTTTCCAGAAAGTGTTAGCATTATGCAGCTGGAAGAAGTTATATTTAATTGCTCATGAAGAAAGGGTGATAGTATCTTTTCAATTTTCCTATGGGACATTTACATCTAAGAACCTTTCTACTTTGAATAGTGTTACTTAGAAACCAGCATGTACAGTACTAGGTCTAATACTATGTGTTTGCTCTGTTTTTTATTTTATATGATAACAAAGTAAGAATGCATGGGAGTCTTTGGAAGAATTGAAATGATCCACCAATAATGGATCATTTCTTATGAATCTCGTTGCCAACAATCTCCTTTCTAGCCTTTTTTCATTTTTGTTTCTTTGTTAAAAACAGAGAAACACTTTTTGTGGATTTATATCTTTCTAATCAGTGACACATGTCTTTGAGATGTTCTTTAGAGCAGAATGTACTTAGACTGATGGAATGTAATCTTGAATTTCTCGGTTGACACTGGTATCTCTGGATTACGGTTTTTATTAAGAAATGGCACCATCTGACCAAGTGACAGCATCTTGTTGTGGAAACAGCATTGTATTTGAGTGCTAGTTCTGTCCTGTAAGTGCACTTTCACATAGAGAGGAGGCACGTCTCTTCTCCTTTCTAAATCTTCATTTTGTTACCTGTGAAAATGGAGAGGATGCCTGCTCTGTCTACCATACTGCGTTACTCTGAAGATTGAAATTAGATATGTTTTGTTTATGTATGAAAATTATAATTTGTCAACCACAATAACTTACATATATAAGCTATTAATGTTTTTAGAAATATACCTAGATCTTTGAACAATAATGCTTTAGGAAAATGCCTCATTTTAATAAAATAAGGGTTTATGAGTATATATGTTTTTGTAATTAATAGACTTGGATTAATCCAAGGAGTAGACTTGGAAAATCAAGCATAGATGTATTAAACTAGGTGCCTTTAGCATGTCATAATTATAAATCTTATAAAGCTCATGCTTACTTTAAAATTTTTTAAAATTACTTTTTAATGTTTTCCTTTAGTTGTTCTCTAAGAGGTTCAAATCTGCTGCCATGTTAGCTGTCTTTGCTGTGTCTGCTATAGTGCACGAATATGCCTTGGCTGTTTGCTTGAGTTTTTTCTATCCTGTGCTCTTCGTGCTCTTCATGTTCTTTGGAAGTAAGTATCTTGGCATGCTGTGAGTACTGGGAATTATGCTAAAAGAGAAAATGAGACAGAAAAGAAACTATAAAATCAATGTAGAAAAACTAGATAGTAGTAATACCATTTCAAGGTAGCGTTTATCAGATGGTTAGAATATTGACTTTGAATAATATACACAACTGTCTCAAGATGTTTACATTAAGGAAATGTAGGTAACCTTGTGAAGACCTTTAATAACACTGATTTGGTAGGTCATGAAGACTATATAAACAGCTTCTCTGTTCATAAATACTGTCAGTATGCATCCCTTGGAAAACTGACCATTTTTTGGTCCATTTGTGGACAGGGACAAGTTAGAATATGAATAATTCCATGAAATATATTCAGCTGTTGTGAATACTGTTGATTTCCTATTAATTAGCGATTAATACATTACCACAATGAAACTTCATTGTTATTTATACAACCAGTGACCAGAATAAAATATATATATACATATATATATATAACAGTTGCTGCTCACTGTGATTATTAAACGATGACAGCAGATATCTGAGGGCCCTTATCTCCTGATAGATTGTTTTGATAACTGTATTTTTTTTGTTATTTTCCTAACTCTAGTGGCTTTCAACTTCATTGTAAATGATAGTCGGAAAAGGCCAATTTGGAATGTTCTGATGTGGACTTCTCTTTTCTTGGGTATTGGAGTCTTGCTGTGCTTTTATTCTCAAGAGTGGTATGCACGTCAGCGCTGTCCTCTGAAAGATGTGAGTTGCCAATCTGATTGGAGTGCAAAAGTTACCTGTTCTGTCTCCTGATTGTGAAGGTTATATTTTAAGGAGGAGAATAGTGGTGGAGATTATGATGAATTAGTGTTAAAGTAAGGGGAATATGGAGTAAAAGCCTTAGTTTATCTGCTTTTACTGTACTGTCCTTGAAATTCTTTCTTTCTTTGGTTTTCTTCACATTTAACTCTCCTAGTTCTTGGTTTTCTTTTTTCTTTTACTGCTTTTTTTTTTTTTTTAGCCCCTTCTAATTTTCTGTCTCTTGAAAATGTAAGTGTTCTCTAAGGTATATCCAGTGTAATGTATGTGTCCGTATCACCACCACCTAAACATAGATATTTTTACCTCTTCCTTCCCAAAGTAATAAACTCTTGTAAAAATGTCGGACAACACTGATATGCCCAGGATTCCATTATCCTTGATTCTTATATTTTGTTTTTCTTTTTTGTAGTTATGTTCAATAAGAATTTTATTTTCAAGTAGCATAGTATAGAACATAGACTCTTGAGTTTTCCAGCAAATATTCTGGTTAATTTAATTGATATGGTCTGGTTAAGTGGGTCTACTAGCACTAGCTGAAAGCACTACATATAGTTATAGGTAGAATTTCATGGGTAGAAATACCGTAAGAAGTAGAGTTTCCAGGCATCTTTTTCCCCCCCCCCTTTTTTTTTTTTCATTTTTATTTTGAGACAAGGTCTCACTCTGTTGCCCAGGCTAGAGTGCAGTGGCATCATCATAGCTCACTGCAACCTCAAACTCCTGGACTCAGTATCTTCCCACCTCAGCCTCCCGAGTAGCTGTGACTACAGGTGCGCACTACCACGTCCGGCTAATTTCTATTTTTTGTAGAAATGGGGTCTTGCTCTTGCTCAGGCTGGTCTCAAACTCCTGAGCTCAAAACAATCCACCCGCCTCAGCCTCCTAAAGTGCTAGAATTATAGGCGTGAGCCACTGTGCCCAGCCTCCAGGCATCTTGTATACAGGGCATGTCCTATATTTAATGATTTTGTCCTGCTTTCTATATTAGCCTTTTCAGAATACCCTAAATGTCCTGTATTCTGCTTTTTTTCAATAAATTACAAAAATTCAGCAGTTAGAGCTATTTATCATGTTTATCTGGGCATCCTGTACTTCAATTTGCTAAATTTGAATTTGGCAAATTTAACATTGAATGACTCCTTACTAGGGAGTCATTCAATGTCTACAACCTTCCAAGTTTGGAGGGGTTGCCTTCTTGATATACGTGCCTGGGTGTTTCCCACAGGCACTTGTAAGTGAAAATGTCCACAATCAAATCAGTTTCTCTCCAAAGCTTCTTTGTCTACTCTCCAAAGCTACTTTGTCTCTTTTTGTTATGTTGCCTCAACCTCCCTCCATATTTCCTATTAATCCGCTTTGCGCATCTGAACTAATTACTCCTAACTCTGTCCCTGGTCATGCTGCCCTTTACACTCAGATTCCACATGTCAGATTTTATTCTCCTTTCAAAATCCAGTTTGTTATATCTTCCATGAAGCTTTTCCAAATTCTTTCTCTCTTCTTTCCTTTTCTGATCTTTTATGATAACTTCACCTGCTCTTCCTTTAGACAGTTCAGTAATTTTAAACTTTGTATTGCAGTCATTTGCACACATATTTTCTCATCCTTAACCTACCACCATTTAGATTTTGCTAAAAGTGGAGCTGTGTTTAAATAAAAAGGCAAGATACAGAAAGAAATGGTTCCTATTTAGAATTTGGTCAAAAGTCCATGCAATTGTGTAGAGTTTACTGGACTTGGAAGCTTCATGTGAAGCTTCTGTAGATGAAGGTACTGAACATCTTTTGAATTAGTGAGCTGCCTATAGCTTGAAGGTTACTGAAATGCTGAGAGGCATTGTAGAGATGTACATTACATAATGTTAACATCTCTTGTTCCCACACTTTATGTACACAAACTATTCTTCCATTCTTTTTATTTCCCATCATAGCCCACATTTCTAGATTATATCCAGCCACGTTCCTGGACTTGTCAATACGTATTTTAGAACCATGGACTTTATTTCCTTCTTGTCACTGAAGATTCGGTATTCTCCTTGACTTGAAGCCAGCTGTTACTGAAGTTATCTGTGTTATTCGGACCACTCCAGGCTTTACAGATGGCTCACTCCATTCCTAGGTCACTTGAAGCAGAATTGTTGGAAGGTCACTGGAGGTACACTTAAGCAGGACTTTGTTGTTGTTGGGGTGAGGAGAAGAGAAGGAAGACTAATGGCTGAGGTAATGACAGATTCTTGCTGGGTCATATCAGCTTTAGCCTTGGTAATTATACTGTTTTGTTTTCTTGACTCCATCCAATCAGAGACTAAACATAATACTTTCTTGGCCACTGAACTAGCCAAAACATTTATGAAGAAACTGTTTAAGTACCTTTGGCCAGGCGCGGTGGCTCATGCCTGTAATCCTAGCACTCTGGGAGGCCGAGGCGGGTTGATCGCTCGAGGTCAGGAGTTCGAGACCAGCCTGAGCACGAGCGAGACCCCGTCTCTACTAAAAAATAGAAAGAAATTATCTGGACAACTAAAAATATCTAGAAAAAATTAGCCGGGCATGGTGGCGCATGCCTGTAGTCCCAGCTACTCGGGAGGCTGAGGCAGGAGGATTGCTTGAGCCCAGGAGTTTGAGGTTGCTGTGAGCTAGGCTGACGCCATGGCACTCTAGCCCGGGCAAGAGAGCGAGACAATGTCTCCAAAAACAAAAAAAAAAAAAAAGAAAGAAATTGTTGAATTACCTCTGACTTAGAATTTGTTTTCATGAACACTGTTGGAACATATGCTAATTAACATGCAATTGGGGAAGAAAAGAAAATAATATGGCATAATTTTTGCTATTTCCAGTAGAAAGAGAAAATATTTTCTAAAGATAATCTTGTTATATATCCTATTTTATAATTTTTTGGAAAAAAAGTTCAGTTCTACTGAGTTTTTACCTTGTTTTCTCTACTGTAGGTCATGAATTCTGTGAAGCAAAAAGATGCCTTTCACCTTGAATTCTTAAGTTTATGTCAATAATATTATATATTGAGGGGATCAGAAGTAGGAAGGGAAAAAGAAAGAAGTAGCACAGGAAAAAGAAAAATATTTCCTCTTGTAACTTTCAAAGTAATTTTAAAAAAAGATTTGTAGAGTCAATCATGTGTTTAAGTTATTTTGTTTATCATGGAACTTAATGTAAAAGATGTTTTTTTAACTGTAAGGTAGTAAGTTCTTTGAAGTTATTTAGAAGTATCCTTTAGAACAATTATTGTCTAAAAAATATTGACTTATCTTGAATTATTCTGCAGACAAGTGAGTCTGTAACATATAAGTATTAATTATCTCCATTAATATTAATGTGATAATTAAGGATCCAGAAGCTGGCTTCTGCATTTGCTCAATTATTATACTTTTAACGGTAGTAGTTTTTAGGTGAAACAAATTAATATGTGATTGTTTGTAAGGAAATGTACTCAATTATGCAATATTTCCATTTTATAAGATGCCCATTACTAATACAGTCTGGTGTGGAATTATTTTGTTTGTATATATGAGGTGTGATTATCTTTGTGAAGATTGAGCATTGCAAAGGATGTCACAGGATGACCTTGTGGTTCTGTTTTCCACCCAAAGAAGTGAGACTTATGAATCATTCAAATGATTATTACTACTTGGAGCAGCCACTTGAGAGGCTGTCTTGCTACTGTTTAGAATTTGTTTTAAAGTCAGTTTTGAATCTCACAAGAAGGTAAGTAGAGTTTCTTAATAGTCACATCCTAATATGAGCCACAAGTACCCAGCTTGATCACCTATTTCATTCACCATCCTTGATCCAGATGAGTTTAGGCAGATTTCAAATCTCAAATTCAACTTCAGCAAACACAAGGACACCTCAAAGGAGGTTACTTGTAAACAGGTATTCCACGTGTTCCCGAGCAGTGATGTTCTACATGACAGGACTGTAATTGTAATGGAGCCATAACCTCTTAACTAGACTGCTTTAATAAAGCTTGTCATTTCTGGCATTTTCCTTAAATATTAAAATGAATCAATCACTTGAATGTAAAACTCCATTTTAAAGATAATGAGAACAGATTGGTCTATGACATGGTTATGAATAAGCCAATCTTTCAAAGCAAGACAATGGAATTCCTAGGTTTATATTTCTAAGAAGTACTATAAATGTGTACTCTTAAGAGAGGACTTCGTTTTTCTGTTGTGTTTCTGAATACTGTATTTGTTGGACTAATCAAGGCTATTTTTTAAAAAGCTCTCCACTTCCCTTTATTATTATTATTGATTTTTCTGCTCTAAATTTACAACAAATGATATGTAGAACTGTAGACTGTTTAGAATGCTAAGACTATCCTAAGAAACTTTCAAAAACATGTAACACTTAAGAAATGGCCACTTTCTGAAACCGGTTTGTTAGCCATGATTGCTCTCTGCTTATAGCAAAAGTCTTTTCTTCACACCATAACTATTTAAACAAATAAAAAAAACTAATACCCCTTGCTAATGTGTTTCAGGAAAATTGATTTATTTTTTCCTATTTTGCTAATAGTGAAAATTATTTTCAATTACAGGTTGATACTTTTTGCCTTCTGAAAAGTAATGAGCTTAGAATTTCTTTTCTGTATTAATGATAGTAACCATGATTTGTGGTGTGTATTATCCAACAGAACAACTAAGTAGTATGTGTTTCCTTTTCTCATTGCCTCTCTATCTTGATCTTCTAGTACCTTTTGTATGTGGGACAAATTTGTTAAGATGCTTTTTTATTCTCAATCCTGGATAATGAAGCAAAATGAAATTTTGTTTTGTTCTTTGGTAGATTAATGTGTGTAATTGCCCAGGTAAAGCTGCTTGCCTCATGTTGTAATTTAATTAGAAAACAGGCTGCTTTTAACTTGTCAGTAACTATAATGTTTGGAAGCAAAAGGAGTGGGGAAAATGTTTTGTCCTGTTTCAATTGTTGCAAGGTAAAAGTGGGTGATAACTGGGTAAGAAAGTGTGATGTATAAATAATCTATATTGGCAAATATAAGTTGTGTTGTAGAACTAATTCATTTAGTGTAGACAATTTTCATTGTAATTTAAAAATACTTGCCTGAAAAATGGAATCTTGAAGTCTTATAGAAAACATAACATCATGTATTTAAAAGTTGGTCATTTGGACTGCATAGCCTAAAAAGATATAATTTGTTAATTGCTGAAAGGTCTTTTGTGCAAAAAAAAGATCTCTGTTTTGTATGGGTATAAGTACTTTTGAGTAAAATTCATTTGTGTTGGGGAAAAATAATGAAGGTAAAACAACTCTGTAGTATTGAGGTGGCCTGACAGTGCAGTAGTTTAAACTTTTGGGTTAGTTATGGAACTATTTTTTAAAATGTTACATTTAAGCCCCTCCAGCCCATAAAACAAATGAAATATAGCTACTTTTGGTCAAGATAGTGATAGGGGGCCCGAAGCCCTTCTTGCTTGGTACACCCATTCTCGCCCCCAAAATATCTAGTTCAAAAATTACTGGTGCAGTCAAAAGAGCATGGACTTTTGATTAAGATAGCTCCACATTTACTAGCAATGTGACGTTGGGCAAAATTGCCTAATTTATCAGAGCCACAGTTTTCCTCATCTGTAAAATGGGGGTAATAACTACCTCATAGGATTGTTGCAAAGCACTAGCCCTGGCAGAATAGGGCCTATTTTTTTAGCCTCCATAAATCCTAAACCTCAATCCTCATTATCTGTCTCTTTGGTATCTTTTAAAAATGTGAATGTCTCAAATGCTGCACACTTCCAAGAATATATACTTTTAAATGGATTCTCAGGATGATATAAATTGGAATTGCACCTTGATATAATAGGCTATACCACAATGGGATTTACCCGGTCATTTTTAACAAGATTGTTAAAGGAACTCACTCATGTTTCCATCTTTCCAAAATTACTTTCACGTTTATCTGCTTTGGCATTAGGGAAGGGTAGCAAGCTTCTAAAAAGAAATAGATTTCTGCTGTTTGTTACCTAGGTTTTTAAGTCAAGTGTGTAGAACTAGTGTGTATGCTTAAGTTTTATATTTTATGGAGGGGATAGAAACTAATGAGGCCTTATTTCTGCCAGTATAAAGAGAATGCTGGCCGGGCGCGGTGGCTCACGCCTGTAATCCTAGCACTCTGGGAGACCGAGGCGGGTGGATCGCTCAAGGTCAGGAGTTCGAGACCAGCCTGAGCAAGAGCGAGACCCCGTCTCTACTAAAAATAGAAAGAAATTATCTGGCCAACTAAAATATATATAGAAAAAATTAGCCGGGCATGGTGGCGCATGCCTGTAGTCCCAGCTACTCGGGAGGCTGAGGCAGTAGGATCGCTTAAGCCCAGGAGTTTGAGGTTGCTGTGAGCTAGGCTGACGCCACGGCACTCACTCTAGCCAGGGCAACAAAGTGACACTCTGTCTCAAAAAAAAAAAAAAAAAAAGAGAGAATGCTTATATTAATAATTTTGGAAGGCAGAATAGATTTCTTTTTTTTTTTTTTTTTTTTTTTTTTTTGAGACAGAGTCTCACTTTGTTGCCCAGGCTAGAGTGAGTGCCGTGGCGTCAGCCTAGCTCACAGCAACCTCAAACTCCTGGGCTCAAGCGATCCTCCTGCCTCAGCCTCCCGAGTAGCTGGGACTACAGGCATGCGCCACTATGCCCGGCTAATTTTTCTGTATATATATTTTTAGTTGTCCATATAATTTTTTTCTATTTTTAGTAGAGACGGGGTCTCGCTCTTGTTCAGGCTGGTAGAATAGATTTCTTAATGGAAGATCGCTCATGCTTTTGTTACAAAGTTTAAGTGACATGCCTACTAATCTTGGGCAAAATTTCATGTAATTTATGTAATACCATATATTACATAATGCTATATATAATGTGTGTGTGTGTGTGTGTGTGTGTACACACTGGCAGTCCCCAGTTTTTTTGGCACCAGGGACTGGTTTCACAGGAGACAATTTTTCCATGGATGTGGGGGATGGTTTGGGGATGATTCAAGTGCATTACATTTATTGTGCAGTCAAACCTCTCTGCTAATGATAATCTGTATTTGCAGCTACTCCCCAGCGCTAGCATCACTGCCCCAGCTCCACCTCAGGTCATCAGGCATTAGATTCTCATCAGGAGCCACAACCTAGATCCCTCGTATGTGCAGTTTATAGTTGGGTTTGTTCTCCTATTAGAATCCAATGCCACCACTGATCTGACAGGAGGCGGAGCTTATGTGGTGATGCAAGCAGTGGGGAGCGGCAGTGAATACAGATGAAGCTTTGCTCACTGGCCTCCTGCTGGCCTCCTGCTGTGCGGCTCCGTTCCTAACAGGCCACTGACTGGTACCAGTCCACGGCCCAGGGGTTGGGGACAGCAGATACACACTACACATACAGTCAAAGTAAGATCTGTCTTGGATATTGTTTTATATGTATCTTTAGGCTTTATGTTTATGACTGAAACTGAAGGAACTGGAACATAAAAGTTTTGAGGAATAAAATGAATGTTCTGAATGAAGCTTATGTAAGGATTTGTTAACATCAGTAAAGTTTTTATCAGGTAATACAGTGTTGGAACCCTTTGTTGAAATAAAATGTTACATATAAGCCCAGTTTCAAGAGAAGATTAAAAAATAGCTGCTCTGGGTGAAACAGGGAGAGAGTAGTGCCTTTTTCCACCCTAAATTTAATGCTTTGTTTGAAAATCAGTAGACAGTAATAAAATTGATAAGCTTTAGGTTAGGAGGAGACCTGTGTAACCTATACAGTCTACTAAATCCTTAGTAAAGTTTCCCTTTTTTGCATAAAGTATAAAAACTGTAATAACTAATTTGGACTTGAGAAACTGGGTTAATTTCAGAAGTGATGTAGTTTACAAAAAAAAACCCACCTCAAACTGCCTCTTTACTTTTATTTTCTTAAGTGCTCTCTTATTTTATAATAATACATTCACATTTCTGCTGTCAGTAAGCCCTTCCCAATGGAGTGCTAAACTTTAAGCTAGTACATAGTATACCATGCTTTGTGGTGTTGTGTTTTTCTTAATGAAGCAGTAGCTATACTTTGTTTTAAATAACTTTGAAACAGGCAGTTCATGTACCCAGTCATGCACCCTCTCATTTAGAGATAGTTTGATTCCCGTGTGCAGATGTGCGAGAAGAGAGCTGAAGCCCCATTCGAGGCTCTGCCATTGGGATAGAGCAGCACCTTCCTGTGCCTGCATCTCTCCATGGTGTTAGTCCATAGTGTTCTGAGAGCAACAGGAAGGTCACATAAATCTGAAGTTGTTTTTAAAGGTTTTCATTTTAATTAAAGATATCTTTTCTAATTCATTCTTGTTTGCTGTTTTCCTGAATTCCTATTCTGTCCTGCAAACCCTGTTTGTCTAATCACTGGTCCCAATACTTTGATTAGTATGTATTGTATTAGCATTAACTTAAACATTTTTAAATTTCTATACACACAAAGTGGCAAATTACTGTATATGTGAAGAATGTGGTAAATAAATATATTTGAAAAAAACTTTTAAATTAACTTCAAGTGTATTCAATATTAACTCTGTGGTTCATGTTCATAAATGGTTTTCATCTTAATATCAGGCAGCTTGATAATGTTCAATATGGCCAAGAGAGAAGGCAAAAAATGGACTTTGCTGTCCAGGCTAAAGGAGGGGAGCCGTGTTACAGATTACAAAGAAATAGTGGGGCCCAGTTTTGACTTTGCACCAAGAAGAGCAGTGACACTGACTCTTCAGCCTCCTTTTAAAACCTGTAAGTGGGTCTAAGGAAGCACTGGCCCCTGCCCCCACTCCAGTGGGTAGAAAAGGACTTCAGGTTTCTAATGAAAGGTAAAAATCTGTTGGCCAGGAAATGTGCCTTTTAAGACAAGACTGGGGGAAACCAGATTTGAAGCAAGATAGGTTGCTTCCACTCTGTTATGGTTTGAATGTGTCCTCTCTTAAAACTCTGGTGTTGCCGCTGTGATAGTATTGAGGTGGGGCCTTTAATAGGTGATTAGGCCATGAGGGCTCCTCCCTCATAAATGGGATTAAGGCCAGCCCTTCACACAGCATTTGGCCCCCTTGCCCTTCCTCCTTCCGCCATGTAAGGACAGTGTTCCTCCCCTTCTGAGGATGTGGCTCTCACCAAACAACTGAACCCACTGGCACCTTGTTCTTGGACTTCCCAGCCTCTAGAGGTGAGAAATTTCTGTTCTTTGTAAATTACCCAGTCTCAGGTACTGTGTTACATATAGCAGGACAAAATGACACCCTCTCTCCGAAGAATCTACTCATAATAGGAACTTATTATGATTGATACTTGTCATTGCAACATTCTTCCCATAAAAGCACATGTTATAGCTACAGTCAAGAAGTAGTACTCTCTAGCTACCATTGATGGCCTATCTATAACCCACCTGGTTCTGCCGTGCAAGAGGAGTACTTCCTACTCCTCTTGAAGGAGAAATGCCTTCAAAAATTAAACGTGCCCCTGTTTCTTGGGCCAATTGGCTATTCATTGCCACTAGGGGCAAAGCCACAGTGACAGTTTTGCTTGATTAATTTATGAGAAGTTTAGCGCCTTGTCCTTTTAGGCTTGGATAGCTTGAATTTGTACTCAACTAAGTTCATGCATCTTAGAAAACTGGCATAACAGTTTGTAAATTTATTGTGAGAAAACACTCATGGAGTAGCGTACTCCATGGAGTAGCATACTCAAGATTGGCATGATCATTGCGATTTGCTCTATGTATCGTGAGGAAGATGTGTTCTTCACAGACTGCAATAACATGTGCCAGATGCTGTGCTGTGCACTGAAGATAAATGTGAACAAGATAAATGTGAACAAGACAAAAGCACATTTTTTCCTGTAGGCACACCGGTGTGTGAATTGAATGACACAGAACTAAGTCTGAAGCATCATTTCAGTTTTAGGCATGCCCTTCTTGTGTGGAAGCAATAGTAGAAGCTCCTCTTTCCCTTCGGAAGCATTTGGCTGAGCAGTGCCTAGATTTCCTTCTTAGTGTCTCCCTTTAAAAATTTCTAATTGGCACCTTTGTTTTTTAGCTACTTTAAGTACAAATACTGGCCTACTTCCCATTCAGACTTCTTCAGGGTACTTTGCATGCTCTATTTAAGTGCCTGCAGTGTACAATCCCAGCCCATATACTTAGAAAATGAGTCGATAAAAAGATTTGGTGCAAAAGCACACTGACTTGTTTCCTTTTTCCCAGTTCTTGGCACGTTTGGTAATCACACTGACTTCTGAGATAATGTTTTCTCCACCTGAAGTCCTGGAGGACCGTAATACTACCTGGTATCAAGCTGCCAACAGAGATCAGCCAACACCAACAAGTACAATTAGCCTTGCTTATAACTGACTCTTAACCATCCCTATGTCTTGATGTTTTCTATTTAGGAAAACTTTTACCTGCTCATCTTACACTTTGCTGTAGTATTTTCCATCAAAGACCTCAAACTTTACTCCATTTTAGGGTTCCCTTGGTATAATTAAAAATTAGGAGTTTTCCCAAGAGTACCAATTGTATTTTTCAGTAGTGATGGTTTTATTGTAATAGTCTTGTTCATGTCTGATGTATTCAACTTTAAAGACCTTTGCCGAGAGCTTCACACACACACATATATATAATATACATATTATATGTATTTAAAATAGTTGCTTGTTTCCACCCTGATGTCTCAAATGGTACTGCAAACTCAGTATGTTCACAAGTCCTACATCTCTTCCAAGGCCCTCCTCTAACCTGGTCTTCCTTCTCTGTTCCCAGTCTCAGTAAAGGGTATGTATGATCACCATACCATTGCACAGGATAGAAAATGAGAAGTAACCTTTCATGTTGTCAGTGGAAAAAAGCCAAACTCTGTAAAATAATTTTAAAGAGATTTATTCTGAGCCACATTTGAGGATCATGACCTGGAGCCAAGCCCAAGAGGCCTTGAGCAAGTGGACTCACTGTGGCTGGGTTACAGTTTGGTTTTATACATTTCAGGGAGACAGGGGTTACAGGTAAAGTCATAAATCAATATGTGGGAGGCATACATTGGTTTGGCCTGAAAAGGTGGGCCATCTTGAAGGGGGGGATCTTTATAGGTGGGTTTAAAGATTCTTTGGCTTGTAATTGGTTAAAGACATGAAGCTTTGTCTAAAGGCTTGGAATGCTTTAACATAGTTGTTATCAGAGATAAGCCACCGGACATATATTTATTGTGTAAACTGAGGACTGTTGGCCACGAGGGGGTCAATTTATTTAGTCAGCCGGTGTGGGGGTGAGCCTTAGAATTTTATTTTTTGTTCACAATGTCTTTTTCTTCACACAACAGATCTAATCACTTTCCAAATCCTATAGATTTTACTTTCTGTGTATCTCTTAAATGTGTTCACTTGTTTCTGTTCTATCAATACCTTAATTTTTTTTTTTAAAAACTAGGTTAAGAATACAAAAGATGAGTTACTTCTTCCCATACCTAGAGACTTGATAAGCCATGTATGAACTGGCACTGGAGTTTGGGGACCTCTGAAGTTAAGCCTAATGGTTATGGTTACAACTATAACATGACAGCAGTGAGGAGGGAGAAAGGCAACTTTGGGGGAAATGACCTTCCACCTACCTTTGCATTGCCTTGCTTCTGCTCATCTCTCGTTTTGATGTTTGCCAGTACTTAAAATGAACTATATGTGTGCTCTATGATGCTGTATGTGTATTTCTCTGAAAAACTAGAGTGATGGGGAGAGGGCTAAAATGCCCAAAATGTATGACTAGAGGAGTTCAAAGGGAGAAGAAAAATTCTGTTTTTGTTTTGAACACTTTGCCCATTTTTCCGTTATTACTCTGGAAACCAGAGCCTTAATTCTGTCAAAATAAAACTGAACTATTCAACTGATCTTCAAACATCCTATCGAAGGCGTTTGCCCAGGAACTGTACATGGCACTGAGGAATATGACGACTGAATAGTTTTCTTCCCTTCTGAAATTTATTTTCAAAAGTAAAGGCATCTAGGCCGGGCGCGGTGGCTCACGCCTGTAATCCTAGCACTCTGGGAGGCCGAGGTGGGCGGATTGTTTGAACTCAGGAGTTCGAGACCAGCCTGAGCAAGAGCGAGACCCCAGCTCTACTAAAAATAGAAAGAAATATCGACAGCTAAAAATATATATAGAAAAAATGAGCCGGGCATAGTGGCGCATGCCTGTAGTCCCAGCTACTCGGGAGGCTGAGGCAGGAGGATCCTTGAGCCCAGGAGTTTGAGGTTGCTGTGAGCTAGGCTGACGCCACGGCACTCACTCTAGCCTGGGCAACAGAGTGAGACTCTGTCTCAAAAAAAAAAAAAAAAAAAAAAGTAAAGGCATCTAAAAGCAAGGATTCCACCGGTGATCGTTATTTGGTGCTAAATCTCTGCCTTAATACGAAATGATCCCCGGTAGCAGTTCGGATCTGGGTCTCGCTTCAGTGCCAATGAGCCGATCGAAATCTTTCCTGAGAGCAGGTGTTTTCGTAAGAAGACGCAACGATTTTACCTGAGTTGGTAACGCCTAACGTGCAATCCTCCTTCCCTGCCTCTAGCAAAAACAACAAAACGACATAAAACTGGCCCCCTGAATGCCTGCCTTTGTGCTCTGGGGGGCGGCGTTTAAGTGTCCCAGGAAGACGTGATCGAAATGCCAAGGACTGGGGCAACTTACGCAACAAGGAAACTCAGAGTTTTTGATTACCCAATTTTCCCTTGAGTTTGGCTTTTAGAAAAACATGTAAAGCAACAAAAATGAGGGATAGATCGATGGAAACAACTCTCAACATACGCTCACATCCCGCGGCGCCTCAGGTCGGGCCACAGAAGTGGTCCCTGTGGGCAACCTCCGGCCCCGCTGGCGCCTGCGCACTGGCCCCTTCCGCGGCCGAAAGCCCCGGAATCAAGACACTTTTGGATTCTGTGACAACGGCCCGATTAAACATTTTCTTCTCTATTGCTACTGAACCTATGCTGTGACTTAAAACACATCGAAATTACGAGAGATAGTTTCTTAGCTTTCTCCCTCCTCCGCCGGCACCGCAGAAGGCAGCCCCCGTTGAGGGTTGCTTAGGCTCGGGGTCCTGGGTTTCCTTGACGACAAAAAGCGTTCCGGGAAAGGACGAGGTGACCAAAAGCCAGGCTCGAAACACAGTTTGCGGGCCAGAGGACTGCAGGTATCCGTTTCTGGTTACTTTTCAGCAAGAAGCGGTGCGAACCCTGCCTAACTCCCGAGTCCATGGAATCGGCGTGCGCGAGAGCGCTGCCTGCAGGGGAGGCCGGGATGGGCCGAGCGGCCAGCGGGCGGCTGTCTGTGGGGCGGCCGAGCGTGTCCTTCCCTGCCTGAGCCCCGGCCCTGACGCACCCACAGGCTTCGTAGTCGCTTCAGGTGGCCTGGGAGAACACAGAGGTCTCTCCAAAGAAGGTAAACCATGCTAGATGAATTCTAAACTGCGATCTGAACACAAGCACGTAATGTGTCTTGCTTTTGGTTAGTTGTTTTTGTTTTGTCTGCAGGACGATGTGGCAGGCTGCAAGTCCCAGTATGGCGCCAATTTGTTTATAAATGAGATTTCTGGAGGAATATTTCAAATTACTAAAGAGTGATAAGAGGCATTGTTTATTATGTCTCTCCCGAAAACTCCCTCCACACAGATAAACTCTGCCTCAACATCTGAGGGCAAAAAGTCAAAAGTATCTGTGGCCAAGGAAGATTCAAGAGGTAAACTTCAAGGATCCCGCAGACATGAACACTCATAGGCATAGACAGAAATCACTATCCATTCACCATTTTTCTTAATCTGAGATTTTAGAATACCGTAATTAGCTGTTTTTCTAATACATGTTTAAACAAAACCAAAAGCCATTCCTTTTACAGTGGCTTTGAGTCAGAGACCTGTTTCACTACTCCATTGTGTTTATAGTTTTTTCACATGCTGATGAATTGTATATTGCTTTAAATTCACCCTATTTTAAATACCAATAGTTATATGAAACAGCACTTTTTTTTTGTTTCTGACTTTAAGGAACTTTAAAAACGTAATAGTGGAGATAAGAGAAACACATGCAATTTAGCACAACATGCCAATTTATTTTAGTAATTTTTCTAAATGAGAGTAATTCCTTAAGATTTTCATTCATATAGAGATAAATGCAGATCTGTACTAGAATAAGAATCAACTAGTGTTACCCTTACCCCTATTATGCTGAAGCTTTCTGGAGCCTTACCTTTACCTTGTGTTTAGGGGAAATTGTAATAAAGCCCCACTCAACAATTTTTTTCCTAGTTTTTTTTTTTTTTTTTTATCCAGAGAGAGAGAGATAGATTCATTTAGTAATATAAACCGTAAGAAGTTTCTATGGTACATGATACTTCCTTCCAGAAATAGATGTATACCATACTATGTGAGGCGCATAGATTAAGGACAATGATAACCCAACTCTACTTGGCTGACTTCATGGGAGAGCTTTTCCTATATTGGCCCTACAACTCCCCTTTATAACCTCTCTGTCCTAGTCAAGCTGAGTAGAACACTCTTTATGGTTCTTATTTCACCAATTTGTTCAGATTGTTCCGCTCTTCTCCTTTCCAACAGTCCCAGTTCCACTTTTACTTTTAAACCCAATTCAGTTCCCTTCCACTCTAAAAATGCCCCAATTTTATTTTATTTATTTATTTATTTATTTATTTATTTATTTTTTGAGACAGAGTCTCGCTTTGTTGCCCAGGCTAGAGTACAGTGTGTCAGCCTAGCTCATAGCCTCACAGCAACCTCAAACTCCTGGGCTTAAGCGATCCTACTGCCTCAGCCTCCCGAGTAGCTGGGACTACAGGCATGCGCCACCATGCCCAGCTAATTTTTTTTTCTATATATATTTTTAGTTGTCCATATAATTTCTTTATATTTTCAGTAGAGACGCGGGTCTCGCTCTTGCTCAGGCTGGTCTCGAACTCCTGACCTCGAGTGATCCACCCACCTCAGCCTCCCAGAATGCCCCAATTTAATGAAATTCTCACTTTTGAGTTTATGTAAGAAAAATTACTAATTTGACAATTTGGGGGGAGAGGAGTTTTTTTTTTCTTCTTTCATTTTTCACATCAAAGGGAAAACAGACATTCATTCCCATCTTAAGGGTATCTCAGTTAGCTAAGCAAATGAAGTGAGTTTGATTTTCAGCTTTAAATTTGGAATAATGAAGGTTCATCTTTGTACCTGAGTTTTTGAAACTGTATAATGTAATGTGAGTAGAGTGGGCAATATGTGTTATTTCTCTTGACTACATGATGTTCAGTGTTTTAAGTATTGTTACTCTTGTCAACTAGACGTAATGTTTCTCTGTAAGAAACATATAAATGGGTTGATGAGGCAGTCTGGGAAGGTCCATCTAACACCACAAAACTGTAGTAAGAGCTTTTCTTTTCCATTACTTTCTTAGGACTTCCTGAGCTAAGGGAGAAAAAAAATATGGTGGATCGTTCAAAACCCCTTCCTACTTCCCTTCAGAATGAGTTCATTCCTCAGGAAGTTCTTCTTTCTTTGACCTATGCAGCTAATGCTGGTCCTTGTCCTGAAAACTTATTGCCTCCTAAGAAAATTAAAACCCCAAAGGTGTGTATATACATAAGTAGAGTACTTGGGAACATCTTTTTGGCATCTGGTTCATTAAGTATTTATTGAGCATATGTTACATATTCCAGATAGCCTTAAAATGTTTGTTAAAGTAATTTCCTAGACTGAAAACTCAAATCTTTTGAATGAATATTTCCAAGACTTTTGAGTATTTCTATTAACCTGTTTTTATGCAGATTTATTAAAACGATCATTACTACTCTCTTAGTCTTACTATTTTTCATTTACTGTAGAATTGTTCTAGTTTTAGTCTTTCTTAGTTGTTGAATAAGAATTCTACTTTCTTTTTTTCCTTAGAGTATCCAAGTGTCCTTAATATAAATATTGTACTTGCTCAAAACTATTAAGAATAGATTTCATTTGACTAGAACACCCTCTGCTGGATATTCATTTGTTTTTGCTTTTTCCCAGGGTACCCTTCCACGCACTGTAGACCATGTCTGGCACAACCCTATTAGAAGAAATAAATTTAAATACCTGATTGACCATCCTGTCTCTTTAACAGGAGCTGGAAGGTAAAGAAGGAAGAGAGTGGGGGTAGATGCAGATAAATAGAGTTATTTTCTCATTTTGTATGGTTGCTTTGGTGGGGATCAGGATTGGAAAAATCATAGAATCATAGATTACAAAACTTGCAGTATATTTGATGAATTAGAATACAATCAATCCTAAAGGGCCAAGGGTCATCATTTTGTGTAAGATTATTATGGGTAGGATGGCTATAGGTGCTGGCTTTACATACTTTTGGCTTGTTTAAATTTGTTTTTTGCATGACATTGTATACTTGTCCCTATCCTCTCCTGTTCCCTATTGTACGCTAGTAAAAGGGGCAAGATCCAACTGGCAAAATCCCTTTAGAGCCTCCTTTATCTATATGTATATCTTTTTTTGTGATTTTAGAAGAAAGGGCAAGTAACATAACTTCATGATCTGGAGAATCTTGAAAAACAAAAGCTTTAATTCCTGGTTCTCATCAAAGGGAACCCTTAACTTTTACACTGTTTCAGATCAAATCAGTAAATAATATTTATTGTTTTTATATTATTTATAAAAAATATTCTAAATGTCAACATTTCCCCGTGAAGATTGAGACCTGCTCATTTTCTACATATTTTCCATTAATCGGTTTACTCCATGCATACCCCTTATTTAAATGTCACTTCTTCTGAAAGAAATGTTTAAACTTACCATATTTGGGTAGGTTAGTCTTTCTGAAGTTCCATTTTCTCATCTATAAAAAGTGAATAATGTGCTTGCTCAGTTTTGTGTGCCTCCAAGGAACATTGTAAAGCACAAATGAGATAATGGCTGTAGGAGCACTTGTAAATCTATAAAGTGCTATTTAAATGTAAGGTGTTATTATTCATCTATGTCTGGGTATAAGAAAAAGTGGCAGAAACTTGTCCTATTAACTTTTATATCCTGGGGCTTTAGTGTCATAAGGTATCTGTACTTTATTTTGTGCCTTCAGATCATGGTTACAATTATTAGTGATAATTAGTAGTTATGCGTTTGAAGTACTTTGAAAAATTAATTAGCTATATCTGCATTTGGCAATAGCTGATATTAAAGTTTTAATGTCAAATGAATTCTGAGTTGGAGTTTTTAAAAATGTGAAGATCAAGGTCTGGCTTGGGTGGGGCAAACAGCATTACATGTTACCAAAATATTTGTACCTCCATAATATCGCAAATAAATAAAAAAAAATGTAAAGATCAGGTAGACAGGATAATACCTCCTTACCCCCTCCCCACCCCCAAACATCCTCACTGTAACCCCAGAACCTGTGAATACATACCTTACATGGCAAAAGGGACTTTGCAAATGTGCTAAAGGTTAAGGACCTTGAGATGGAGAGATTATCCTGGATAGATCATCAGGGTAGGCCCAGCCTAATTACCTGAATCTTTAAAAGCCTTGAAAAGGAAGGCAGTCAAGTGGGTCAGAGAGAAGAGATAGAAGAAGACAGATTTGAAGTATAAGAGGAGTTCACCCTCCCATTGCTGGCTTTGAAGAGGGAAGAAGAGAGAACACAGCCAAGAAATGCAATTGGTCACTAGAAGCTGGGACTTCTAGTGACAACTCAGCTGACACCTATCAAGGAACCAGTGATCTCAATCCTATAATTGCAAGGAACTGAATTCTGTTAACAACCGAAACGAATGGGATCTTCCTCTAGAGCATCTAGAAAGAAAGACAGCCCTGTCAACACTTTGATTTTAGCCCTGTGAGATCTGTGTTGGACTTCTAACCTTCAGAACTGTAAGATAATAAATTTGTTGTTTAAGCTGCTGCTAAGTTTGTGGTGATTTGTTATGGCACCAAGAGAAAACTAATGCACATATGCATAACCACAAGTGTTTGTAACAAGAGGTAACTTGTCTAGCAACCTCAACTATACAGAACCCAGCAGTAAAATACAAAACAACAAAGCAAATAACTTCTGAGTAATAGTTTTTGATGGCTCTGTCAGTCAGAGTTCATGGCAGAAAATCACTCTAGGTATATTAAGCAGGAAAGAATTGAATGCAGAAAATTGGGTATTTACAAAATTTTTAGAAGGGTTAAAGGAGCTAGTATGAAGTGGTACCTGTGGGAATAACTCCCAGAGCAGGATTGAATTGACCTCCCGAGGAAGCTACTGTCTCCAAGGCTGTCACAAGAGCTTTGAGTTCAAGAGTGTGCCCCTTGAATAGACATTTGTGCAAAGAACACAAAAATGGCCGATAAGCACATGAGAAGATGATTAACATCATTAGCCATTAAGGAAATGCAAATCAAAACCATGAGATACTATTTCACACCCACCAGGATGGCCCTGATACAAAAGGTGGACAATAACAAGTTTAGGTGAGGGATATAGAGAAATTGGATGTGTCATACATTTCTGGTGGGAATGTAAAATAGTGCAGCTCCTTTGGAAAACAGTTTGGCCATTCCTCAAAAAGTTTAACACAGAGTTACTTTATGACCCATTAATTCTACTCCTAGGTGTATACCCAAGAGAATTGAAAACATGTTCGTGCAAAAACTTGTCCATGAGTATTCACAGCAGCATTATTCATACAGCCAAAAAGTGGAAACAACCCAAATCTATCAATTGATGAATAAACAAAATATTATATATCCATACAAGAGAATATTATTCAGCCATAAAAGGAGAGAAATACTGATACATGCTACTGTAAGAATGAACCTTGAAAACATTACACTAAGTGAAAAAAGCCAGTTACAAAAGGGCACATATTGTATGTTTCTATTTATATAAAAGTCCAGAATAGGCAAATCCAGAGAGACAAAAATTAGATTACTGGTTGCCAAGGGCTGAGGGCGGAGAAAGTAGAGAATAACTATCGGTATGGAGTATTTCTGGGGGCTGGGAAACTACTCTGGAATTAGATACTGGTGATATTTGTACAATTTTGTGAATATATTAACTTGCAATTTGTGAATATACTAAAAACTTGTAAATTGTATCCTTTAAAGGAATGAATTTTGTGGTATGTGAATTATATTTCAATAAAGAAAAATATACCCTGTGAGCTGTGATCCAAAGATCAGGAAGCTGAAATAAAGAAGTTGTCACTGCTGCTGCTGTTACTGCACTGACTCTCCAGACCTGGGTATCTGGAGGATGGATTCTGGAATGTTGCTTCAGAAAAAACACTTTTACGTGATACTGTCAGGAGAATCAGCTAAAACGTGGCAGGAAAAATGGTTTCTGCCTCACTTCAACCTCCAAAATCTCACAAGAGTGCATCTAATTTGTGGAACTTAATTCACACCCAGAACCTTAGCTGCAAGGGTGTCTGGGAAGGTGCTTTTTAACCTCTTAAATCCAAAGAAGGTATCCAACACATAGAAGGGTCTGCTGTATATACAGCACTATTCTAGGTTTTAGAAATATAACCATACATTAGAAGAAACTTCTAATTTTATAATTCATATTACCCAAATTATCAAGAAAAGATATTATGTTATATATAGTCTATTTAAGAATCTTGCAAAAATTTTAAATACATTTTAGAAAGACTCATTGTTTTATTTTAAAAAGTTATTTGGAAAATTGATCATTCCCTGACAACTTCAGATAAAAGGCATGCTTATGTATATACCTAACTCAACCAGTGATGATTTGGAGAAAAATTTCAATTATGAACTCAGTTTAATAATCTGAGGGCTGGAGAAAAGGACAGAAAGAGGATTTCTTAAAATCTAATAAAATACAGTTATTGTGTTATGGCCAAGAATCAAAGTTTTTTGGTTTTTGTTTTTAAATAAAAATAGATTTTCCAGAAGAGTGAAAGCTGGTGATTTACCACAACAGTTTTATTAAGAAATAAAACATCTCTTTATGGCCAGTGAAAAATTATATTTCAACAAATAAAACGTGTTTCCTCTAAAAATAAATCAACTAATCACCACTTAAAGGTCCGATCTCTTAATACTGTTACAATGGCAATTAAATTTCCAGTACATGGACTTTTGGGGGACACATTCAAACTATTGCAATACCCAATAATTCAATAATGTATAGAAGTACAAAAGTCTCCTAAAATGGCTTTTTGAGAAAATTTGACTAATGGTCACCAAACCAACATATTTTTTAGAAAGGGGTGTGTGTGTGTGTATATGAAGCATTCATTATTTTTAGCTAATAAAGCAAAGTTATATTGGCCAACTTCTCCAGCATTTATTGGTGTGATAGAAACTGATGATCCATCATACTGTCAGCAGGTTTTTAAGTGGTTTTTTGTGACTATCTCAAACCTGTAAGAGGGTGGAATAAACAAAGAATCATGAGGACTGGAAAATAAAGATCTAACATTTTTCCCCTGGGCATATCCAAAAGAGCCAGAGTATCACAGCACAACCCATCAATAGCCACCATGCCCGGCCAGAAATGTTTTTTACTAGTAATATTTACCTTTAAAAATAGTTTATGGTCAATATTGGATATTTCAGGATCTTCCTGGGGCACTAGAATTGGCCTGTTGCCAACAGCCTTACAGGCCACATCAGCTGCCAGCTAACGTTGCCCTCAAAGCACACCTTCTCCCACAATTTCACTATATTGCAAACATTATAGTCATTCTAAAAGACAATTATAAAATGTCATTTCGTCTCTAAAATCTTTCTAGGTTCTCTTGGAATAAAGTCCAACCTTTTTAGCATTCCTTGCAAGACTTTTTCCATGATTTGGCCCCTGTTTAGTTCTTTAATTTCAATGCCTTTGATCTTCACACTTCAACTATATATACAGTCATCTCTCGGTGTATGTGGGAGATTGGTTCCAACCCCGCCCCCCAACACCAAAATCCATGTCATACTCAAGTCCTGCAATATATGCAAAAAGTTGACCCTCTGTACGAGCGGGTTTTGCATCCAGCAAGTACTATATTTTCTGTGGTATTTGGTTGAAAACCAATCCATGTATAAGTGAACCCATGCAGTTCAAGCCTGTATTGCTCAAGGGTCAACTGTACTGAACTTCTTTTGATTCTTTGGAGTTACCCTGTACTGTCCTGTTTCAGGGCCGATGTGTTTGCTATTCTCTCTACCTGAAATACTTACTTAGTTGCTTATCTAAATCCAAATCAGTTTTTTGTTCTAATTGTCACTACCTCCTGAGGCTTTCCCTGACTCAGTCTAGATTGTAGTTAGGTGTTATTATTATATAATAGTTATTCCTATAACATTCTGTTCTCAATCATAATAGTTTCCATATTACACTTTTTTGTTTGTGAATCAACCCCTGTATGTTGAAAGCCTCACAATGGTAGGGACTGTGTCTTTTTTTTTTTTTTTTTCAGTTCTATATCCTTTTTATCTAGCATATTTTCTCTCACTTATAATATGCTCAATAAATATTTGCTGAAAAAAATTAATAAATTTTAGGCATTTCCATGTATAATCCTAGAACCTGATATATGTAGTTTTGTCCTGGTTGTAGACATTGGAAACACTCTCTGGTCTGGAATATCCTTGAATTTTAGCTCATACCAAATATGAACTCAAAAATTTAGTGTCTCTAGATTTGTGGGTTAAGTTTGGAGTCTTTGGACCTTAGATCAAGTTACAATTTCCTCAAATGAATGGCATTCCATAAGGGGTTTGCAACTCACCCTCCAGAAAGAGATTTGTAATCAAGCAGACCCTTTAGGATGGCTTTGGATCATGCTATTCTACCCAGTACCAGATATCTGCTTGCCTTATATCCCAGTTTATCTAAGTCAACACCAAAGTTAATGTCTCCAAACCATTCATCACTATCAAGTTTGCAATCGCCTCATATGGCTAGAGTTTTCTTTCTGTTTTCCCCACCTTTTTACTGCACTGGAAATGGGTTATAAAACTGCAAAGAAAATTAAGGAAAAGATTAGCATAAGTCAAGATAGCAGTCACTCTTAGGGAGTAAGGGAGATTATGGAAGGATCATGTGAAAGACTTCTGGGGTAACTGGTAAAGTTTTGTCTCCCAACAAGGATATTTATCTCATAATAAATCTATAAGCTATGTATTTATTTTATGCAGTTTTTGAATTTTACCAAATAAAACAAAAACATTTAAAAGTAATCAAAAGGAGAGCTTAATATGGTTGCTAGATACATGATCAACATATTCCTATACACTGGTAATCATCAATCAAAATAAAAAATCTCACAATAGCAAAGACAAAAACACTTAGATATCCTCAAAGGTATGTAGGAATAAATCTATCAAAAATCTGTAAGACCTTTATGGAGAAAATTATATATCTTTGTTGAAAGACTAAAGGAAGACCTGAGTAAATAGAGAAGTGTGCCATGGTCATGAGTAGGAAGTATCAATTAAATAAAGATGGCAATTATTCTCAAATCTATAAATTCAATGCAATTCCAATTAAAATTTCAACAAAGTTTCTCATGGGATTTGACAAGCTAGTTCTAAAATTCTCATGGAAGAAAAAAGGAACAAGGTGAGTTAGGCAATTTTGAGCAAAGAAAGCACATTGCTGGTGATTAATACACTATAATACCATTTAAGATATTAAACATTCAAAATTATGTTGCATATTTCTGTATATATCTATGTAGTAAACATAGATAAAACCATGCATGGTAATGATAAATACCAAATTCATGAAAGGGAGGGAAGGATGAATATTTTTTAATCTGAAGCAATTTGGTTATGTCTCTCAAATTTAGAAATGCATACATTTTGACCTAGCAATTTCACCTCTAGGAATTTATTCTGCAGATATACTCACATGAGAAATGGCATGTTGGCAAAAATATTCATTGCAGCAGCAAAAGAATGGAAACAACTGAAATGTTTAGCAATTAGGGAATTAATAATGATATATCCATACAATGGCATACTACATGATGAGCTTTTTTTTTTTTTTTTTTTGAGACGGAGTTGTACTCTGTTGCCTGGGCTAGAGTGCCATGGCATCAGCCTAGCTCACAGCAAACTCAAACTCCTGGGCTTGGGCAATCCTCCTGCCTCAGCCTCCCAAGTAGCTGAGACTATAGGCATGGGCCACCATGCCTGGCTAATTTTTTTCTATATATATTTTAAGTTGTCCAGCTAATTTCTTTCTATTTTTTTAGTAGAGATGGGGTCTCGCTCTTGCACAGGCTGTCAAACTCCTGAACTCAAATGATCCGCCCACCTCGGCCTCCCAGAGTGCTAGGATTACAGGCGTGAGCCACTGCGCCCGGCCTACGTGGCGAGTTTTTAAAAAAACTCATCATGTACTGATATGGGGTGATCTCTATGATAGTTAAGTGATAAAAGTAAGGTTTAGAACTACATAAAAAGGGAGAAGGATACATATATTGGTTTATATAAGATCAACATAAGTGCCTGTTGCTCCTTGTCAATGTAGTATTTTATCAAACATTTTTTTATTCTTGCCAATTTGATGGTTGAAAAACGGTATCTCTGGTTGGTTTTAATTTACATTTCTCTTACCATGTACAAGATCTATCATGTTCTCATTTGTTTAAAATCTATCTGCATTTTTTTTCTGTGAATATGTTTTTTTAATGCTTAAGAGTTATTTGTATTTTCTGGGAATTGCTTAATTTTCTAGTCAATCGATGTTTTTTTCTTATTTATAGGAAATTGTCTTTTTGTCAGTGATATAACCTGAAAATTCTCAGTTTGTGAGCTTCCTTTTGCATTTGCTTTTGGTGGGTTTTGTCATGTAAAAGTGTACGCAGTTGAATCTACCAATCTTTTCTATTATGGCCTCTATGCATAAAATCTTTTCAATGTAAATGACCCAGGTCATTGCTGTGACTTTAAATAACAAGATGACTGTTATAGAAATTTCAGAATATGGGTGATGAAATGTGAATATTCAACACAAATTTATTCTACAAATATTTAATTATGTCTGCCATATGAAAAGCATGGCTCCAGGTATTCTGCAAAACTCCAAGTGCTAAAAAGACGGAGCTCAGAGGTAGAGGAGACTTATTTTGACTGGGAATGGTAGAACTATTTTCATGAAGGTAACACTCGAATTAGACATTGAGGATTTGGATATGTGAGTCTGGTGAAGAAGGCCTTCTAATGCTTAATGCTTGAGTAGGAAGCCATCTAGTTTATGAAAACAGTAATATAGGAAAGTTGAAGGTGAGAGGTCACAAATTGAAGGAAAGCCTTTAGTACTCAGACTTCAGAAAAATCTGAATTTAAGGCAGCTCTGGAGAATCCGGTAGAAGGATCTGACAGTCAGCAGGGGCATCATTGTGGGGATGAATTAATGCCTGCTGTTTTCTGTCTTGGAAATCTTCCCTTAACATTCAGTTGCTCGAGATTCAGTCTCCCAGGAGAGTGTATTTATTTGGCCCAGCTTAGAACACTTGCCCATATCTTGGTTACCAGAGCCTTTTTTTGTTTTTTCACTTTTCACATTTCTTTATTTTGTTTTATTAAACTTCTAAGTTTGAAATAATCTTAAGACTTACATAAAAGTTGCAAATGTGATCAACTCTGGAAAATATTCCAGGGAAATGTAGTGGAAGATAACTGATATGAGATTGTTTGGTTGTTTTTTTGAGCATTCTTAAGTTTACCTGGGCAAACTGGGGGTGAGAGGGCCTCTTGGTGGTGAAGCGTGGCCTGTGCTGACAACGCAGCACCTGGCGGGGGCAGCAGGAACTTGATCCTGGAGTGGTGGAGCGGCTCGACTGCCCGTCCGCGTCGTTTGCAGGCGGCGCTCTCCTCTGCCTCCACGATCTGCACGGCCGGGCGCCCGTGTCTCGGCAGCACTGGGTGGCGGTGCCCGCCGTGGTTAGGTCCCGATATTCCCGGTACATATTGTGGGCGCCGCCGCGGGAGTCGTAGCGCCGCCAGATGCCGAAGTTCTTCACCCACAGGGGGATTACTTGAACACCTGCCCACAGTAGATAAATTCCCCCTAAGACTTCATCTCCTTTAGCTGAGACACAAAGTATCAGAAGCAAGACTGGGCGACAACATGGTCAGGCGCAAAGATCTTCACGCGGTAGAGGGGCGGTGGATGGCATTTGGGGGTGGGCAGCGTGCCGCAGGCCTCCAGGGCACTCTCCGCGCCCGCGGGCCGCCCCCCACAAAAGATAAGACATTGTTAAACTGGCAGTGGTAAGTCATCATCAGCTTTCTGTATAATGGTTTCGGAAGAGAGGTGTGGATGGAAGTCAAACTGCAGGAAGTTTCAGGAAGTTTGACATTTAACAGAAAGTGAGAGATGATGGATGGATTGATCAAAGATCGACCATGATAACAATGACAGCAATGCATAGTTAAGGGAAGATTTTTAGAAGGAGAAAAGACTTGTTATAGACCAAGGGGAATGTTCCAATAGAATGAGAAGATACGCAGAAGTTATGATTGATGAAATGAGATTCCTGAGGATATGGGCAAAGATGGAATCAAGGACCTAAGTGGAGGGAATAACCATAGGTAAGAGAATGTGTCTTAACCTGAGATAGGAGGAAAAGAAAGCTTGTGATGTGAATGAGAAGTTTCAGGTGGAGAAGAGGAAGAATGTGGTGGAAACTTATGTTTAAATGCCTGTCTTAGTAAAGTATTTGGTAAGGAGATAAGTTTTGCTGACACAAATGAGCATTTTACCTACTAGAAGGACATGTGTGGACCTTACTCTCATTTAGTAGCCAGACAGAAAATTTATTTTGTAAGTATATTTTTCTTATTTTTTAGGGACATTTCTTTTCTGTATGATGTTAAATATGTAAGAGGAGAGACTAGGGAGAATACAGTTTGTCCCCCACAATTGGACCGTTCACTACAGTCACATGATGGTGTCATTGTGCCTCATAAGGTAAAGTATTTTACAAATAACCTTTTCTCCTTCTCTCTCCTTTTAAAAATCATTTCCCCAAAATATAAACCAATGTCATACTGTAACAACAATCTGCATTGCTTACCAGTGTTCGTAGCACTTTCCAATTATTTATTAAAAGGGTATTTAGCCAGAAAAGATCAAAGATATCTTATTTTAAGCCATTTTCCTAACCACAGTTGTCCACTTTAGAAAATACTGTATGGGAGACATTTTCTCCCCAAGAAATCTACATTTAAAGTAGAATTCTTATCTTTGGTATTTTGCTAAGTTGAGTTTTAAATTTCCTGCTGAATTTAAAAGAAAATAATGAATAAATTTCTGACTATATGGGATATGTGTAACTAATACTAGAACCAAAGTTTTCTGATTCATGGTTATTTTGGAGATTTGTGCTCTACTTCGTTTTTTGTTATTTGCTATGACCTATATTACTAATATTGTTATTTCTCTAATCAAAACCTCTCAACTTAATAAATAGTATCCCTTTGGGTTAGGAGTTAGGACTTGTGGAACTCAGTTTTTTTCACCTATTAATGTATTCATTCTTTCCTTTTTTTTGTTTTTTTAAAGCCAAAGACACTAACAGATACTTTAATTCCTGAAGAATTTCATGTTGTGTCAAATACAGGAGTTTCAGGTTTGGAGTGTTATGATGAGTGAGTACTGTGATATATATTAAATATCTGACAAGTTGATACCATTTCCTCCTTCCCAGATGTAGAAGAATCTGAGGACAGTGTACTCATGTTCTTGGGCAGTAGCTACACTGAACTGAGGAAACATTTGGGCTAGCCATCCTAATACAACTTAAGAAAGATATATAAAAAAAGAATTAATGAAAAGGACTTAAAGAGTTTGGGATTTTAATGATTAAATTGTTTTCTATCTTTTCCTACCGTTTAATTTGGAATTTTTTAAAAAA
Organism: Eulemur rufifrons; assembly: GCF_041146395.1. Classification (NCBI taxonomy): domain Eukaryota; kingdom Metazoa; phylum Chordata; class Mammalia; order Primates; family Lemuridae; genus Eulemur; species Eulemur rufifrons. The sequence goes on from NC_090990.1 coordinate 90,263,213, forward strand.
TGGAAGTTTGTTCTGAGTGCTCGACTATGCCCTTTAGGAATGGTTTTCAGCAATGACCATGGAGACAAAAGGAAGAAGACCTTTAAGCCAGAATCTCATAAAACAGCAGTCCCTGATCTTTTTGGCACGAGGGACCAGTTTCATGGAAGACAGCTTTTCCAGGGATGGGTGGAATAGGGGTTGGAGCTCTGAGCCCGATCCTTAGCAGGCCACCACTGGTACTGGTCAGTAGTCCCGGGAGGCTGGGGACCGCAATCGTAAGGTATGCTTCAGGGCTTCGCTTTATACTGCAAACTGATTATCTTGTTTTCTTTGATTCTTCTTTATGGGATTGAAAGTGGGATCTTACTTTTATTTTCTGAAACAACACTTGAATATTCATAGTTTAAAAAACTAGAACTTTAGACTAAATTTGTATAATAAAATATCCAGAGGCCGTCACTATTTTTATCTTATGTGATACGTATGTTATGTGTCATTTCTTCATGATGGTGGGTTTCAGAACAATATTTTGCCGAAGAACTAAATGGAACCCATTTTGGGGTAACTTTTTATATAATTTCAAACTTAAAAAAAGTTGCAAAAATAGGAAAAGGAATGTCCAGAGTATAGAGGGTATACTCTATCCTGATTCACTGGGCATTTACATCTTGCCTCATTTGTTTTTATATACACACACACATACACGCACTCATGTACATATTTTAAAACATTCAACATGGCCCTCCATTACCAAGTACTTTAGTGTGTATTTTCTAACTACTGAGTTACAGATCTTTTGATGACTTTTTTTTAGCTTCATCATTTCTTCTATATTTATTAGTTGGCATTTTACCCTATCTATTTTATTTGATGGGTTTTAATTCTTTATTATTATTTATTTTGATGCTCAAATTTTTCCAGAGTTAGCAAAGGGAATCTCTTTGAGCTGGCTTTTATGTTCTTTTGACATGTCCCTATCATTATTTGAACACTTCCTTATTTTCTGGCTCGATAAGATTTCTAGGTTCAGCTTGTATTTCCCAACTCCAGCCCTGGAATGAGCCATGAGTCACTTTTCTAAGAAGTACTAATTCCTTTTAGTGGAGAATGGTACTTAGAAACCAAGATTCTGGGTGATAAGTGTGCTAATTGATAAATAGGCCAGAACATATTTTTAAAATAACATTTACCTGTCTTATTTATTGCAGCAAATATACTACTCTCCTCACAGACAGTGAGAACAGGCTATTGCTGTTCCCATCCATGTAAGTACAGCTTATTTTCTAAAGTGTATCTCAGAAAGAACAACTATATACATATATATTACTTTTCCTTGGTACTTTGTTAAACAAAGATATTAAAATTAAAGCAGAAACCCAAGACAATAATTGCCCACAATTCCACATCTAATCAGTGTTTGCCTTTGTCTAATTATGTGTTCAATTTTACAGATTTATGCATTTACATATATAGCATAATATTTAAGTACTATCAAATACTTTTATATTATACATTTAACCATTAGTATTTCTCCATTTTGCTACAGTTTTTTTCTTCTTCTTATCTTTGTCTCTTTTCTTCTCTCCATTGTAAGGCAACCAATGTTAACATTTGGTGTTTCCTTCTCCACATTTTTTTCTATGTTCTTGCAATCCTGTACAATAGGTATACAGAATTTTAGGGAGGAGCATTTTTTTCTTTTCTTTTCTTTTTCTTTTATTTGCATTTTTCTTGCCCTTTTCCACTGTATTACTGATGTCCCAATAGGTTAATGGATACATATCTAATGCTTTAAAATACAGTCAATATTCTATGGTATATATATTCTCTTTACATGTATTATATTCTTTTTGCCACTTGAGGATGACCTGTTATAATGCTGATTACATAGGTCTGTCACCTTAATCTTTTAGGAAACCTAATAAAAGAGTAGAAGTGGTCAAGCTGAATGATGTGATGGATACTATGCTAGAGAAGGCTGGTATGGAAATTCAGGAATACACAGGACCAACCAAGGTAATTGCAAAGATCAGTGTAACCTTCGGTTAAAAGCATGCACTCTGGAGGCAGAATGCCTGGGCTGGAATCCTGACACTGCCATTTATTAGCTGGTGACCTTGGGCAAGTCATTTAATGCATTTGTGCCTCAATTTCCTCATCTATAAATTATAGATAATAATAGTATCTACTTCATAGGGTTTTTGTGGGGATTAAATGACATAATAAATGTACAGTACTTAGAACAGTGCCTGGCATGTGGTAAACACTGTAAAATTAATTGTATTTGTTATTTCATTGAACAGAAGGTACTTTCTCTTACCTGTACATAATAGAATTATCAAAATCAAGAAACTTAATGTTAATATGACAGTATTTTTTTAACATAGTCCACATTGAAATTTCATATTTCATCAATTGTCCCTATAGCTTTTATAGCTACTTTTTACCCCAGTATAGGATCCTAGGATCACACAATGCTTTTAGTTGCCCTGTTCCTTTAGACAAAGTTAATCTGAAACAGTTCCTCAGCTTTTCTTTGCTTTTTTTTTGACCTTGATATTTTAAAGGGCACAGGCCATTCTGTAGAACGTTCCTCAATTTTGGTTTGTCTGATATATACTCATGATTAGATCAAGTTTTGTGTTTTAGCAGGTATAACATAGAAGTGATATTGTGACCTCAGTGCATCATATAAAAAGGCACATGATTAGATAAATCATATATCACCTTTGTATGTGTGTGTGTGTGTGTGTGTGTGTGTACATTTACATGAAAATGTAAGTGAAATAAATTAAGATGTTTCTAAAACTTACTCACATTCAGGGTGCTTACCTCCTAAAATGGTTTTTACTGATAAGACTTTAGTAGGTACTGATTATGTTACTTATCTTCTGCCAGATGCACAAACTACTACACATGTTGAAGAAGGAACAGACCATTTATAATACAGTATTTCATGAACTTATTAGACAAGTCAGTGTGGACTGTGCGGATAGAGGAGAGCTACTGTCTAAAATCAGGTTAGAGCTATTATTGGGAATAGTCCAGTTTTCTTTTGAATTTTATATTAGAATTTTGTTGATATCTATTTTCGAGAAAGCCACAATAGTATACTTCTCTATTCTACTACTACTAAGGAACCTAATTGCATTTTTATTAAATTCTCTATAGTGAAAATATAATATAGTAGTTGAGAACTTCCTTAAGATGATTTCTATTCGGATGTTTGACATCATATTTTTTTATGATTGGGAAATAATGTAAAAAGTATAGGTTCTGAAGTCAGACTGATCTGGTTTCAAATCTTCATCGAGGTGTGTGACCTTGGTAAAAATCTGAGCCTTAATTTTCTTATATGTGAATGAAGATAATAGCTACTGTGAAACTTTTCATTTGTCTATTTGTTTATTCATAAATCAATGATATTTGTTGAGTATCTACTCTGTGCCCAGCATTGAGATGCTTCATAGGGTTGAGGTGAAGTTTAAACAAGAACATGGAGGTAGGTACTCAATAAATATAATTATCCTCAACGATGATAAATACTATTTTTACTGTAATTCTTTTTATGACTATTGTACTTCCCCAAAAGCTGAACGAAATAGTAGAATCAGACGACTTGGGTTCAAATTACATACCTGTAGCTCACTTGCCATGGAACCACAGGCAAATTATTAGATCTCTGTAATAATATCAGTTTCTTCTAAATGGGATTTAATAGTATCAGTTTGCCTGATTTGAGAGAGAGCAAGAGGGGGTGAACCCATTCCCACAATAATAACGAACCCATTCCTGCGATAATGGCATTAGTACATTCATGAGGGTGAAGCCATCATGACCTAAATGTCTCTTAAAGGTACTATTTCTTAATACCGTTACAACGATAATTAAATTTCGATGTGAGTTTTGGAGGGGACAAACATTCAAACTATAGCAGTTATTTTGATTGGTTGGCAAACATTGTGAATTCTACCTTACTGGATACTGTATATTTTGGGACACAATTAAGTTATTTAAAACGAGTTTGATCCTTTTAGGTCTGTAGGTGGGACTAGAGCCATGTTCAATTTAGGGCTAATTAATTCTGAATAACAAGGTACAACTTTTTTTGTGTACCATATCCAATTCCATTAATAATGAGTTTGTATAGTCTGGTTGTTTGGAAGAGGCACTATATCTAGCCCTTTGTGAGTGCTGTGCACTCTTACCTCTGATTCTTTCAGGTAATTCTTTCCCTAATCTTATGTAGTTTCTTCACATTTATGCCTTGATCAGTACTTAGCTGAACCCTTGAGGGGGACTCTTATAGATCCTGTGCAGCTCTTTTCTTTCTGTTACTCTGCCCTCAGGACTCTGGCCACTTTCCCCTCTCTAGTCTCTTAATTCTGTCTCCTTAACTCATGGAAGCCACTGGGGTCCTCCTGGATTTCTTTTCCTTGTGCTATAGCCTGGAAACTCACCAACAACACTTGCAGTGTTCACCTTACTTGTTTCTGGTCTCTCAGGAATCACTTTCCTTCATTGTCTGATATCTAGTGTACTAAAAATGATTTCATATACTTTGTCTTTTTCTTGTTGTTCTTTCAGATAGGAGAGTAAATTTAGTTCCTCTGGATTTCTTGTATATTCCCTGTACCAATATCTATACCACAATTCTATATATAGATTAATGTCTTTCATAAGTTTTGGAAAATTATCAGTGGTGGTCTCTGACTAATGTCTATACTGCACTCGCTCTGTCATCACTTTCTGGAACTTTGATTAGATTTATATTAGATATTCTCATTCTATCTTCTTTGTCTCTTAATCTCTTTTTCATAATTTCCATCTCCTTTCCTCTGTGATACATTCTGGGTAATTTTTTCTAGAACATTATTGCCTTCTTTAGCTGTGTCTGTTCTGCTGTAACCCATCTGTTGTTAATTCAGCAATTATATTTTTTCTCCTAAGATTCTATTGGTTTGTTTCCATATGTGTCTCATCATATATAATAATTTTTAATTGCTTATTTTTGTATTCCAACTTCTATTTCTCAAACATTTCACACATAGTTTGACATTCCAATTCTGATAATTTTAATATATGGAGAACTTTAATATCTAAATCTACTGTTTGTTGTTTCTTCTGAGTCTCATTCATGGTTGATTTACATTAGTGTTTTGCAGTGTTTGTTTGTGGAGCTATTATTTGGCTGATCTGAACCATAAAATCCTCAGGGTATAAATCAGGGATGCTTTCCTGAAGACAGTATTTGCATTTGCTCCCTTCTGGAATCTGGCCTTCATGCAGTAGTCCTATACTTGCCCACGTTTCTCATGTTAATGTGGGTCCACGTCTCAGTCTCTCAGTCCTAGTGTTATTAGGTTGGTGCAAAAGTAATCATGGTTTTAGCATTCTTGAAATTTGCCCTTTGATATTGGAATACGTTCTTAAATAAATGTGGTCATGTTATACATCATTTTAATGCACATTTCTCGCTTCATTTTTTTTCCCAACACAATTACATTTCAGCATTTCTCACTTTATGTTTTTTTTGCTAATGACTTGTTACTTGCTATTTATTTTAGACTATGGAAATGATGTTAGACAAAAAACAAATTAGAGCAATTTTCTTATTCGAGTTCAAAATGGGTTGTAAAACAGAGGAGACAACTTGCAACATCAACAATACAGTTAGCCCAGGAACTGCTAATGAATGTACAATGCAGTGGTGGTTCAAGAAGTTTTGCAAAGGAGACAAGAGCCTTGAAGATGAGGAGCACAGTGGCTGGTCATCAGAAGTTGACAATGACCAATTGAGAGCAATCATCGAAGCTGATCCTCTTACAACTACATGAGAAGTTGCCGAAGAACTCGATGTTGACCATTCTATGGTTGTTCTGTAGTTGAAGCAAATTGGTAAGGTGAAAAAGCTCAATAAGTGGATGCCTCACGAGCTGACCCAAAATCAAAAAAATTGTCATTTTGAAGTGTCATCTTCTCTTAATGTACGCAACAAAAACGAACCATTTCTTGATTGGATTGTGATGTGTCACAAAAAGTGGATTGTATATGACAACCGGCTATGACCAGCTCAGTGGTTGGGCTGAGAAGAAGCTCCAAAGCACTTCCCAAAGCCAAACTTGTACCAAAAAAATGTCATCACTGTTTGGTGGTCTGGTGCCGGTCTGATCCTCTACAGCTTTCTTAATCCCAGCAAAACCATTGCATCCATTTGCTCAGCAAATCGATGAGATGCACCAAAAACTGCAATGCCTGCAGCTGGCATTGGTCAACAGAAAGGGCCCAATTCTTCTCCACAACATGCAACGCATGTCATACAACCAATGCTTCAAAAGTTGAATGAATTGGGCTACGAAGTTTTGCCTCATCCGCCATATTCACCTGACCTCTTGCCAACCGACTACCACTTCTTCAAGCATCTTGACAACTTTTAGCAGGGAAAACACTTCCATAACCAGCAAGATGCAGAAAATGCTTTCCGAGAGTTCGTCGAATCCCTGAGCACAGATTTTTACGCTGCAGAAATAAACAAACTTATTTCTCATTCTCAAAAATGTGTTGATTATAATGATTCCTATTTTGATTAATAAAGGTGTATTTCAGCCTCGTTATAATGATTTAAAATTCATGAACCGAAACCGTAATTACTTTTGTACCAGCCTAAATAATTTTCCCGGGGGCAACTCTGACCTTGGGTTTGCTTACTGAATACTGCTTGCAACTCCTGTTCCATTTTGAATTTATTGTCTTTTGTTTATTCTTTTTGTTTTCCATCATTAGAGGCTTCTATTTCTTCCTGCATGTTCCATAATGCTTTGAAAAACATGCTGTCTTACAGATCTAGTTGTATTATAAATGGAAGGGCCCTTCAGAGTATCTACTCCCTATGTTGTTAAGAGGCGAAATACTAAATGGATGGCTTTCTAATGTATGAGCTGATAAACTCCCTGTCACTTTAAATGTTTATAATTCTTTCTCTCAGTGGGTGAGAAATTAAACTAAATGACCAGTCCAACTCAAAGATATTGCAATTCAAGGACCTCAGGCTTACGGTATAACACCTAGATCACTTTTAATACAAATGAATACTATTCAGGTATAGTATTTATAATTTATCATCTGTCATCACTTCCAAATATTTTGTTTGGTTTTATTAAGAAGCAGAAGAAACTACTTCTTGGCATTACATTTTGGGAAAAGTAGCTTTATTCAGAACTGAACTACTTATGAAAATCTCACTATATTCAAGGCACTCTGTTAGCTGTTGTAAAGATAAAAATATGTATGACATGGTTTCTATTCTCATAGAATTTATAATCTAGAAGAAGAAATAAGACAAGTCCTTATTTTTGTTTTACATCTCAGATATGTTATTCCAAATAATTTTGGCTCTGGTTACAATTCTCCACAATTGTTCATTCATTTGTATGGCATGGCAAAAAAACACAGCCTAGATTCTTTTTTTTTCCCTCCTATCTGTTCTTCCTACATATCTTTTGTGAATGTCTATTTACTATTTCTTTCCCTAATATTACTTTCTTGCATATTTTCTGACTCCTTTTTCTTTTCTTTCTGCATGATGTCTTTTTTCCCTTCTTTCTCATGCAGAGAGAGGTATGTACAATTGCTTGACCAGATTGCTCGGCAGATGATTGATTTCTACAAAGACTTGGTAACTCAGCGAGTGATGGACCAGCGCATTTTAGAAGAACTGTGTAATTTTAAGCATGTTATTGAGGAACTGACCAGGTAAAAACTGCAATTATCTTAAACACAAAACAAAATGCAAAGTCATTTGTTCAGGGGAAGTTGAATGATTAACGGTAAAGGCTTCTTTCATGTTTAGCAAGAGAACAGAAAGAAGTGGATATCATTATAGATACAGATGTAGAGAAATGCAGGTTAACACAAAACTAAGGTTCTCAGTATATTTGACAGGGAAAATATTGTTACTCTTCCTTCCAAGATCCAGACACTTACCTTAATCAGGTTTACAGAGCAGTATCATGATTATGGATATTAAGGTTCAAATCTCAAAGAGAATAAGTACTGCGTAACAGTCAAGGTTAGTGATCATCTAACCTTGAGGTGAGATGATTAGTGGCGAGAATAAAGAGGAGAGGAGAGGCACACCAGAGAGTGGGGTAGAGCAGCATGGAGGCCTGTCAGTATCTGCCTCCACTCCATTCTAGAGGATCCTCCTTCCCTCATCTTCTTTCTGCTTTTTCTTGCCAGCCTGATTCCGTAGCCAAAACTGTTGAGATTCCATCCAGAATGTCCACTAGATTTCTGGATTTGGTTTATAAGGTGGAAAAACTAGGAAGGGAAGAACACATAATAACTGAGAAGATACATCAGTATAAATCTGATTTCCTGAGTAGAAACTTTTTGAAGTTTCCAACTATGAATTTAAATTTTCTTTGCTTTATTTCAGAGAACTGTGTCTGGTTCGGGCACACGATGTGAAATTAACAAAGGAAGCAGAGAAGGCCCACAAGGATTTGGCACAAGCTCTTTTAGATGCTGAAAAGAATGCCAAGTGAGTTGCTTAAAGTTTGTGAAGCATATATAAGGGAAAGAGGAAAATCCTATATAGCTTCTGAAATGATAAATACGTTACTAACTTCTTGAATTCTAAAAACACATAGCTTACTTTATCTGAATTTAGTTGGTTTCTCATTCTGGATGGAAAGAAAATAAAAGATGATCTTTCTCTGAGATACAGACTATTGGTTTCAGCATTAATAATTTTTTTGAAGGAGGTTTGCAGCCTATTACTTCCTGGTTTTCTAGAAGAAGGTATAGAGAGACAGTATGAGCACAGACTCTGGAAGCATACCACTTGCTGTGCAACCTTGGGGAAGTTGCTTAACTTTTCTGGGCTTCAGTTTGCCCATGTTTTTGTAAAATTGGGATTATAATATAACCTACCTCATAGGGTTATTATAAGTATTAAAGGAATTAATATAAGTAAAGCAGTTAGAATGGTGCCTGACACCATAGTCAGTGCTATGACAGTATGAGATATTATTCTTATTCTAGTTCCATTTAATGAAATTTTTTAAGGTATGAAGTATTCCAAACATTCAGAAGAGGAAAGCATTATAATGAACACTTATGTACCCTCCATCCCAATTGTTAGCCATTGTGTCATACTTACTTCACCTTTTGTTAGAAAATGAAATTTTATAGAAACATTTGAGGTTTTCTTTCAAAATCTCTCTCTCTATTCTTCTTCCCTCTTCAGAGTTAATCATTAGTCAGCAGTTGTTATGTAACTTTCCTGTCCATGTTTTTCTACTACATATTTACGTACCAAAAACCATATATATATTATTGTTTCATATATTTTCAAAATTTGCTTTTACCAACCAAATACTATTCTTTTGATATCTGTCCATTATGATGCATATAGAACAAATTAGTTTATTTTTACTGTTATATAGTATTAAAATCATATAGTAAGTATGACATAATGGCTAACAACTTGAAACAATGTCTTTCAGTATATAGTTGACCCTTGAAAAATGTGGAGATTAGGGGTACCGACTCCTGTGCAGTCAAAAATCTACATATAACTTTTGACTCCTCCAAGACTTAACTACTAATAGCTTACTGTTGAGCTGAAGCCTTACCAATAACATAACCAGTCAATTAACACATTTTGTGTATGAATTATATAATGTATTATAACAAAGTAAGCTAGGAAAAGAGAATGTTATTAAGAAAATCATAAGGAAGAGAAAATACATTGACAGTCCTGTACTGTACTTACCAATAGTATAAGTTTGCATCATCTGTTTATAAGGTCAGTCATCTGTCTGAAATGGCGGCAGCTGCAGCCGCAGACCTCATTCTATGGTACATATCAAGCAATTCAACTTTTTTCTTGTAATATTATGACTTTTCTCTGCTTCCTGGGAGTATTTCTAGTATCACTAGTGGCACTTCATATCGGTCCCCTGGTGTTATTCAACGTTTACAGTATTGCACTAAACATGATGAAAAATACATGAGAACTGTGTAAGAGATCACTTTTTACTGCTATATGCAACTTAATGGAGAGATAGACTGCTCACGTGGTATTTTAAGCATGTACAACACTTGAGTTCACTGCAATAGCACCAACAGGTAGCTACAAAATTATTACAGTAGTACAGTATGTACTACAGTTACTTTTTAAAAAAATTTCAGAATATTATAGGGGTACAAACATTTTGGTTACATAAATTGCCTTTACACCACCCTAGTCAGGACTACAAGCATGCTTATCTTCCAGACAGTGCACTGCACCCATTAGTTGTGAGTTTACCCATCTCCTCCTCCTCCTCCCACCTGCCCGACACCGAATGAATGTTACTTCCACATGTGCACTTAAGTTTTGATCGATTAGTACCAATTTAATGGTGAGTACATGTGGTGCTGGTTTTTCCATTCTTGTGATACTTCACTTAGTAGAATGGGCTCCAGCTCCATCCAGGATAATACAAGAGGTAGTTTACCATTTTTTTTATGGCTGAGTAGTACTCCATGGTATACATATGCCACATTTTATTAATCCACTTGTGTATTGATGGGAACTTGGGTTATTTCCACATCTTTGAAATTGTGAACTGTGCTGCTATAAACATTTGAGTGCAGATGTCTCTTTATAGAATGTCTTTTTTTCCTTTGGGTAAATACCCAGTAGTGGGATTGATGGATCAAATGATAGTTCCACTTTTAGTTCTTTGAGGTATCTCCATACTACTTTCCATAGAGGTTGTACTAGTTTGCAGTCCCACCGCTAGTGTATGAGTGTTCCTATCTCTCTGCATCCATGCCAACATTTATTGTTTTGGGATTTTTCAGTAAAAGCCATTATCCCTGAAGTTAAGTGATACCTCATTGTGGCTTTGATTTGCATTTCCCTAATGATTAGAGATGTTGAGCAATTTTTCATGTGTGTGTTGACCATTATTCTGTCTTCTTTCGAAAAGTTTCTGTTCATGTCCTTTGCCCACTTTTTGATAGGGTTGTTTGATTTTTTCTTGCTGATTTTCCTGAGTTGTATATATTAATAAATTCTAGTTATCAGCCTTTTATTGGATGTATAGCATGCAAATATTTTCTCCCATTCTGTAGGTTGTCTATTTGCTCTAGTGATATTTCCTTGGCTATGCAGAAGCTTTTTAATTTGATCAGGTCCCATTAATATATTTTTGTTTTTGCTGTGATTGTTTTTGGGGTCTTCATAAATTCTTTGCCTAGGCTGATATCTATAAGAGTTTTTCCAACATTTTCTTCTAGAATTCTTATAGTTTCATGCCTTACATTTAAGTCTGTTATCCACTGTGAGATCTTGTTTCAGTCTTCTACATGTGGCTATCCAGTTTTCCCAGCATCATTTATTGAATAGTGATTCTTTTCCCCAGTGTATGTTTTTGTCTGCTTTGTCAAAGATCAGATGGCAATATGAGGATGGTTTTATATCTGAGTTCTCAGTCCTGTTCCATTGGTCTATGTCTCTGTTCTTGTGCCAGTACCATGCTATTTTGGTTACTATAGCCTTGTAGTGTAGCTTGAAGTCTGGTAAATTGATGCCTCCAAATTTGTTCTTTTTGCTTAAGGTTGCTTTGGCTACACGGGGTCTTCTCTGGTTCAAGATGAAGTGTCGAATTATTTTTTTCTAGATCTGTGAAAAATGATGTTGATATTTTAAAAGGGATTACATTGAATCTGTAGATCACTTTGGATAATATAGACATTTTAACAGTATTGATTCTGCTGATCCATGAGCACGGTATTTCCATGTGTTTAGATCCTCTGCTATTTCCTTCCTCAGTGTTTCATAGTGCTCCCTGTAGAGGTCTTTCACCTCCTTAATTAATTATATTCCTAGGTATTTTATTTTCTTTGATGCTATCATGAAAAGTATTGAGTCTTTGATTTGGTTCTCAGCTTGACTGTTGTTGGTGTATATGAATGCTACTGATTTGTGTACATTGATTTTGTAACCTGAGACTTTGTTGAATTTGTTGATCAATTCCAGTTGTCTCATGGCAGACTCTTTGGGGTTTTCTAGATATATGATCATATCATCAGTAAAAAGCAATAGTTTGGCCTCTTCTGCCCCCATTTGGATGTGCTTGATTTACTTCTCTTATCTGATTGCTCTGGCTAGGACTTCCAGCACTATGTTGAACAAACGTGGTGACAGATGGCAACCTTGTCTGTTTCCTGTTCTAAGCGGGAATGCTTTCAGCTTTTTCCCCATTCAGTAGATATTTACTGTGGGTTTGTTGTATATGGCTTTTATCTTTTTGAGGTATGTCCCAACTATGTCTATTTTGTTAAGCATTCTTATCATAAAGTGGTGCTGAATTTTGTCAAATGATTTTTCTGCATCTCTTGAGAGGACCATATGTTCTTTGTTTTTACTTCTATTCATGTGGTGAATTACATTTATAGATTTGCATATGTTGAACCATCCCTGCATCTCTGGGATGAAGCCCACTTGGTCATGATGAGCAGCAGACTTTGGTTTGCTAGGATTTTGTTGAGAATTTTATATTCATCTATATTCATAAGGGATATTGGTCTGTAGTTTTCTTTTTTTGTTGAGTCCTTTACTGGCTTTGGTATCAAGATGATGTTGGCTTTGTAAAATGTGTTGGGGAGGATGCCTTCCTTCTCGATGTTGTGGAATAATTTCTGCAGGACAGGTACCTGTTGTTCTTTGTGTGTCTGATAAAATTCAGGTGTGAAACTATCTGGCCTTGGACTTTTTTTTTTTTTTGGAAGATTTTTTACTGCTGCTTCAATGTCAGTACTTGATTTGGCCTGTTCAGGAATTCTATTTCTTCCTGATTAAGCCTAGGGAGGCTGTGTATTTCCAAGAATTTGTCCATTTCCTCCACGTTTTCAAGTTTATGTGCAGAGATTTTTATAGTATTCAGAGATGATATTTTATATTTCCATGGTATCAATTGTAATTTCTCCTTTTTCCTTACTGATAGAGCTTATTAGAGTCCTTTCTTTTCTGCTTTTAGTTAGTCTAGTGAGAGGCATGTCAATTTTATTTATATTTTGAAAGAACCAACTTTTTGTTTCATTGATCTTCTGTATTAATCTTCTTTTCTTTTGTTATAGATTTCATTTAGTTCTGCTCTGATCTTGGTTATTTCTTTTCTTCTGCTGGGTGTGGGATTGGTTTGCTCTTTCTTTTCCAGTTCTTTGAGATGACTCATTAGACTGTTGATTTGTGATCTTTCTGTCTTTTGGGTGTAGGCATTTATGGCTATGACTTTTCCTCTCAGGACTGCTTTAGCTATATCCCACAGATTTTGATAATTTGTGTTCCTGTTATCATTTAGTTCAAAGAATCTTTTGATTTCCATCTTAATTTCCTCCTTGACCTGACTATCATTCAGCAGTAGGTTGTTTAGTTTCCATGAGTTTGCTTAGAGATGAGTGTTTCTGTTGGAGTTGATTTCTAATTTTATTCCACTATGGTCTTAGAAGATGGATGGTATAATTTCTATTTTTTTAAATTTGTTGAGACATGTTTTGTGGCCTAGGAAGTGATTAATCTTAGGAAATATCCCATGAGCTGATTAGAAAAACGTATATTCAGTGGTTTTTGTGTAGAATGTTCTGTAACTGTCTGTTAGGTGCTTCTGTTCTAGAGTTCTGTTTAAGTCCATTGTTTCTTTGTTTATTTTCTGTTAGAAGAATATATCCTGTTCTGTCAGAGAGGTGTTGAAGTCCCTGGCTATTACGGTACTATTGGTATATTGTTTAGATCAAGTAGGGTTTGGTTTATGAATCTGGGTGCACCTGTGTTAGATGCATAAATATTTAGAATTGTTATGTCTTCTTGTTGAATTGTTCCCTTTACCATTATATAATGACTATCTTTGTCTTTCATTACTTTTGTTGATTTGAATACTACGTTATCTGATATAAGAACTGCTACAGCAGCTTTCTTTTGGTTTCCATTTGCATGGAATATTGTTTTCCATCCTTCACCTTGAGTCTGAATGAGTCCTTGTGAGTTAGATGTATTTCCTGGAGACAGCAGATACTTGGCTTAAATTTATGTTTCCATTCAGCCAGCCTATGTCTCTTCAGTGGGCAGTTCAAGCCATTCACATTTATTGAAAGACTTGAGAAGTGGAGTGGATTTCTGTTGATCCTGTTGAGTAGAACTTTGTTGCTTTGTTTTCTCTCTTGAGCCATTGTGGTATCTGGCCTTTGACCTTTAGCTTTTAGGTAGTTTTACACTGGTGGATGTCTGTTGTTCTTATCTGTATATAATGCAGTTCTGAGTACTTCCTGCAGAGCAGGTCTTATCTTAACAAATTCTCTCAGTGTTTTCTTGTCTGAGAAAGACTTTATTTCCTCCTCATATAAGAAACTTAGTTTTGAAGGATACAAAATTCTAGGCTAGCCATTATTCTGTTTGAGAAGACTGAGAATGGGCCCCAATCCCTTCTGGCTTATAAGGTCTCAGTTGAGAAGTCTTCAGTTAGTCTGATGGGTTTTCCTTTGTAAGTTACCAGCTGCCTTTGCCTCATGGCTTGCAGGAGTGCCTCTTTCATATTTATTTTGGCCAGTCTGAGGACCGTGTATTGTAGTATTTGCCTCTTTGCAATGAATCTCCCAGGTGTCCTTTGAGCTTTTTGTACCTGGATATCTAAATTTCTAGCAAGGCCAGGGAAATTTTCCTCAATTGTTCCCTCAGTAAGGTTTTCCAACCCTTGTGTATTTTCTTCTTCACTCTCAAGGATGCCTGTGATTTTTATGTTAGGGCTCTTTACATATTGCTATATTTCTTGTAGGCTTTGCTCATTCCTCTTATATGTCTGCTCTCTGTGACTGACTTATTTAATTGAAAGATATTGTCTTCAAGCTCTGAGATTCTTTCTTCTGCCTGATCTAACCTATTCTTGAGGCTTTCCACTATGTTTTGTAATTCTTTGAATGAATTTTTCAGTTCCAGAAGTTCTGTTTGATTTTTCTTTAATAATATAATTTTTTAGTGAATTTTTCATTCATTTCCTGTGTTGTTCTTGTGGTTTCTTTGTGTTGAGTTTCCATTTTATCATGTGTTTCATTGACCTTCCTTACAATTTATGTACGAAATTTTTCATCTGTCATTTCAGTATTCTGATTTTGGTTGGTATCCATTGCTAGAGAACTGGTGTTCCCTTTTAGGGGTGTCCTTTCACTTTGATTCTTTATACTTCCAGAGTTCTTTTGCTGATTCCTTCTCATCTGGAGCAGCTGTTGCTGCTTACTTTTGGTTTTTCTTTTGTTTTATGTTCATCTCTATGTTTATTTATACTTGTCTTGACTGCAAATAGTACCTTGTATGGTCTGTAAGTGTTTGTGTGCCTAAGTTTTGATATTAACTTTTTATGATAGATTTGTTTATATTTTATGGTATTAGAGGATCAAATAGACTGGTATCCATATATATTTTATGCATTCATGATATACCTTTTTCTTCTTATTTATTTATTTATTTATTTTTTTGGTATTCCTAGATTATGTTGTTCATCTACAGGTTTTCTCAAGTTGTCACAACACTCCAAAAAATTTTCAAATGTATTTATTGAAAAAAATTCTTGCATCTTGTCAATAAATGCCACTTGATGATCATGGTGAGTTGTTGTGTTTTTGTTTTTGTTTTTGTTTTTGATGTGTTGTTAGATTCAGTTTTCTAGTATTTTGTTGAGGATTTTTGCCTCTTTGTTCATCAGGGATATTGGCTTGTAGTTTCCTTTTTTTGTCATGTCCTTGTCTGATTTTGGAATCAGGGTAATGCTTGCTTCATAGAATGAATTAGGAAGAATTTCTGCCTCTTCAGTTTTTCAGAATACTTTGAGATGAATTGGTGTTAGTTCTTTTTTATAAGTTGGGAAGAATTCAGCAGTAAAGCCATCTGGTCCTGGACTTTTCTTGGTTGGTAAACTTTGACTACAGATTCAATCTTGTTACTTGTTATTGATCTGTTCAGGTTATCTATTTCTACCTGGTTCATTCTCAATAGGTATGTGTCCAGGAGTTTATCCGTTTCCTCTAGGTTTTCCAATTTGTTGACATATGGTTGTTCATAATAATCTCTAATTATCCTTTGTATTTCTGTGGTATCAGTTGTATACAGTAGCTGAGATTACAGGTATCTACTTGTGTTTCTGATTTTATTTATTTTGGGTCTTCTCTCTCTTGGTTAGTCTATCCAGTGGTTTATTGTTTTCCTTTATCTTTTCAAACAACCAACTTTTCATTTCATTGATCCTTTGTATTTTTTTAGTCTCCATTTTGCTTAGTTCTGCCCTGAGCTTTATTATTTCTTTTCTTATACTAATTTTGGGTTTGGTTTGGTTTTGCTTTTCCAGTTCCTTGAGGTACACTTTTAGGTTCTTTATTTGAAAACTTTCTACTTTTTTTTGGAGATGGGGTCTCGCTGTGTCACCCAGGCTGGAGTGCAGTGGCACAGTCATTGCTCACTGCAGCCTCAAACTCCTGGACTCAAGCAATTCTTCTGCCTCAGCCTCCCAAGTAACTGGGACTACAGGTATGCACCACCATGTCTGGCTATTGATTTTTTTTTCATTATTTTTAGAAATGGGTTCTCACTATGTTGCCCAGGCTTGTCTTGAACTTGTCTCAAGTGGTCCTCCTGCTTCAGCCTCCTGAGTAGATGGGATTATAGGCATGAGTCACCATGCCCAGCTCATGAAAGTTTTTATTTTCTCCTTAATTTCTTCATTGACACAATGGTCATTGAGGAGCATGTTGTTTAATTTCCACATATTCATATAGTTTTCAGAGTTTCTCTTGTTATTGATTTTTAGTTTTAATCTATTGTGGTCTGAAAAGATACTTCATATGATTTCAGTTTTTAAAAATTTGTTGAGACTTTTATGGCCTAACACATATTCAATCCTGGAGAATGTTCCTTGTGTGGATGAGAAGAATGTGTATTCTGCAGTTTTTGGATAAAGTATCCAAAATGTTGGATAAATGTCTGTTAGATCCATTTGCTTGAAAGTGCAGTATAAGTCCAATGTTTCTTTGTTGATTTTCCATCTAAATGATCTGTCCAATTCTGAGAGTGAACTGTTGAAGTCCCCAGCTATTGTTGTATTATAGTCTATTTCTCCCTTTAGATCTAGTAATATTTGCTAGTAATATATTAGATCTAGTAATGTTTAATATTTGCTTTAGATCTAGTAATATTTGCTCCCTTTAGATCTAGTATATCTGGGTGCTCCTGTTATTGGGTGCATATGTATTTCAAATTGTTATATCTTCTTGCTGAATTGATCCCTTTATCCTTACATAATGACCTTCTTCATCTCCTTTTACAGTTTTAAACTTCAGTCTATTTTATCTAAGTTTAGCTACTCCTGTTTGCTTTTCGTTTCCATTTGCATGGAATATTATTTCTATTCTTTTCTTTTAGTACTTTCATAGTTTTGGGTCTTACGTTTAAGTCTTTAATCTGTTTTGAGTTAATTTTTATAGATTGTGAGAGATAGGGGTCTAGTTTCATTTTTCTGTATATGGATATGCAGTTTCCTCAGCACTATTTATCAAAGAGACTGTTCCTTCACCTTGAATGTTCATAGTGCCCTTGTTGAAAATCAGTTGGCTGTAAATACATGGATTTATTTCTGGTTTCTATTCATTCCATTGGTCTTTGTGTCTGTTTTTATGCTGGTACCATGCTGTTTTGGTTACTGTAGGTTTGTAGTATATTTTGAAGTCAGATAGTGTGATGCCTCCAGCTTTATTCTTTTTGCTCAGGATTGCTTTGGCTATTTGGGGTCTTTTGTGGTTCCATATGAATTTTAGATTTGTTTTTTCTATTTCTGTGAAGAATGTCATTGGTATCTTGATAGGGATTGCATTGAAACTGTAGATTTCTTCGGATAGTATGGTCATTTTAACAATATTAATTCTTTTAATCCATGAACATGGTATGTCTTTCTACTTTTTTGTTTGTCATCTTTAATTCTTTCCTCAGTGTTTTATAGTTTTCCTTGTAGAGATCTTTCACCTCCTTGGTTAGATTTATTCCTAGATTTCTTGGTAGCTATTATAAATGGGATTGTCTTCTTGATTTCTTTCTACTAGTTCATTGTTGGTGTGTAGAAATGCTGCTGATTTTGTATCCTGCAACTTTACTGAATTCATTTATTAGTTATAAGAGTTTTTGGTGGAGCTTTTAGGGTTTTCCATATATAAGATCATATTGTTTGCAAACAGGGCCAACTGACTTCCTCATTTCCAATTTGGATGCTCTTTATTTCTTTCTTTTGCCTAATTGCTCTGGCTAGGACTTTCTCTATATATTTTTTATAAAAATTAGATTAAGTAATATATAATTTTATCATTTGGATTTTTCACTTTATATCATAAAGAATTTTCCTTAATACTTTCCAAAGTATTAAGAACATGGTCTTTAGTTAGTTGCAGAGTGTTTTTATCATAGAACTACATCATGTTTTCATCTGGCCAATCTCTTATTGTTGGACATTGAGATTGTTTCTGGATTTTTTGCTTTTGCTATTATAAATTAGGGTCATTAGTTCCTTTTTTAAAAAAAATTGAGAGGTCTCGTTTTCAGACAGTAAAGTGCACAAATCTTAAGGGGACAGCTCAATGAGTTTTTCCATGTATATTCTCCTGTATGAATTTCTTCTCAATTATTTTGAACAAATGGAAGCCTCCAAATAGGAAGAGGCTTCAAGAACTGATGTGATGGTTCCTGACTTTTGCTAGATTGGTAGAATTCTACATCATTGGCCTTTAATTCTTGTATCAAAGTTAACATCCTTTAGGAGGAAGGGTTTTGAAAGATTTCTGAAATGCTACTTGTCCTTTTACAATTTCTGTGTTCATCTTTACCTCAGAAAGGCTTTTAATTTTAAGAGAAGCTTCTGTGTAAATTAGAAGGGAAAGTTATGTTCTGGTAGACATAAAGAAGCAATATTTCAGAAAAAGCTGATTAATTATACTTAAGCTTTTGGATTGTTGGGAGAGAATTTTCTTGAATTTTGTACTAATTATATATAATTTGAAATTTTAGTGCCTCACAATTGTTGAGCTTTGTGCTGTCAATAAAGAATCCTAGGTCTATGAGCAAAAAAGCTTAATAATAAAACTACTACTTTACTGTTACTTGTATTCTGAATTTTTCATTAGATATGCTGTTGTTATACCATTGGAATATTATGTTCTGAAAATGCTAGTGAATAAATAGAAAAGAATAAAATAAAAAGTGTTTAGAGCAGGTAACAATATATTGGATTTTCACTTTCATTAAGACTATTGTAAGATTTATAAATAAATGTGAATTTTTTCTTTTCACTATATATGTGTTATCAATATATTCAGCAATTATGTCATAATTACCTTATGATGAGTCTTAAAGGAACAAACTACCTATTCTAGAATAAAGTTCTTTTTTTATAAAAAATATTTGTTTGAATAGCTGTTTTGCAATTTTTCTTATAGAATGGTAGAAGAATACCATGACTTATATACACTACAAAGAGGCAGGATGGAGAATGATATTAGACAATTAATGGCAGAAAGAGATATCTGGAGTTCAGCCACATATGAATTGGCCCTAAAGGTTAGTTCATATGGATTCACTACTCAAACTTATTTTTTATAATTTTCAATAATCTAGATAAAAACTTTAAAAAATGAAGATGTATATGATTAACAAATAATATAGCCTTTGTGGGTCTTGAAAAGGGAAAGTTAAACTTTTTCTTTGTTTCTTTTCTTATTTGGTACATAGCTATTACACAATTAAGGGCTCTTTTTTTCACCAAAATCTATGAAGTATGAAAAAGAATTCCTTTTCTGTTGTTTGGGAACATGTTAAAGTCTTCAACTTTAATTTATACTATTTTGTAAGATTTATACTATTTATCATAAGTTTATATTAACTTATACTATTTATTATAACTTATAATAAAGTAGGAAAGGTGGTTCTTATTTTTTTCACATAACATAACCATATTAGAATCACTGGATATCATACTCTATTATCTTGGTACACAAGGTAACAAGTCTGATGTCTGGGACTTACTGGTATTAACAGTGAATTTTGACCCTAAACAGATTAAAAAATTGGTTCAGTTGGATTGGTTCATTGCTCCATTGGTGGCAGGTCACAGAGTTCTCCATGGAGATATTCTGTATTAATACATCTACATTAGAGTTCTGTATTAGACCCTTCCCCATGTGGTTTGCTAATTATTTGGATGAAAATGTAGAAGGCATCCCTGTCAATGTACACATATGTCCCAAAGCAAGAGAGAAAGCTAATACGCTAGATGGTGGAATGAAGACATGTTTATTTAGGAAATTTCATTTACTTGACAGAAATAATTATTATAAATGTAGAACATTAATGGGGACATGTTAGAGCCATTCCCATTCAAGAAAGGTGAAAAGATTTCTGCTATCACTAGAAGCTCTAATTCACTAATGAAATGCAAATAAAATCAAGAGGTATAACTACTGAACGGAACCTACAAAATCACTATTGTTTGCTTATTATGCAATTATCTACCCAGAAACCTGGAAAAATCAATTTAAAGATTAAGTTAATTAGCTTTTGATAAGGTAGCTGGATACAAGATAAATATGCAAAAACTAACAGATTCCCTACATACCAATGATAAGCAATTAGAAATGCAAAGAGGGAATAAACTAAACAAGAAAGATAAGACCTATATGTTGAAAACTCTAAAACTATATTAAAGAACTTAAAACTAAATAAAAGGAGAGCTATATAATATATCACTGGTTGAGAACAATAGTCAATATTATATAGATGTCAATTCTCTCCAAATTAATTGATAAATTCAATATAATTCTATTAAAAATCACAATATCTATTATTTTTAGGAGTAAGTTGGTTATAAAACACATCTGGAAGAATCTGGACATGAGAATAATAAAACATTCTAAAAGAAGATTAATAAATAACTTGCTCATTATCAATCTCTAGTGTTTAAAAAAAGGAAAAAAAAGAAAAAAATAGTTTGCACTTCTAGACATCAGAATGTATTCCAAAGTTAAAGTAACTAGGATGTGGTTCTTGGGTAAGAATAGATAAATGCAAAAGAACAGACTAGAAAGTTCAGAAATAGACTCATGTGTATATGGGATATTCAAATTGGTTTGGCACAATTTGTTATCCAATTGTTAAAAAATTTAGATCTCTACTTTATAAAAAAGTTTACATAAAAGAGTAAATCCCAAAAGGAATAAAATATGTAAAAGTAAAAACAATGAAACTATAAATATGTTAGAATCAAATATATGAGAACTTTTTATAGTACTTCTTTCCAAATATGATATGAAAACTTAAAATTATAACTTTCACGTGATGACAGTCACCAGGAACAATAGTAAATAACAGACTGGGAGAAAATGTTGGTACCTTATATTACAAACAGTTAATATTATTAGCGTGGTCTACTAAATAAATTTTTAAAATAAAAATAATCTAATAAAACAATGGGAACAGAATATAAACAGATAATTCAGAGTAAGAAATTCAAATGGCTAATAAATATATGAACATATTTTCAACCTCACCAATAATCAATAAGATGGAAAATAAAGAATAATTAGATACCATTTTTAGCTTAACAGATTAGCAAACTTTAAACAGATGATAAACATGGACACTTTCATATACTGTTGATGAGAATATAAATTGGTACAGCCTTTTTAGAGATTTTTATATGGGCTAACAATATTTTAAACTTTTACCTCTTTGATCAAGCAATCCCACTGGCAAAAATCTGTTCCTGTGAAATACTAGTACAAGTGAATAAGGATGTGGATGTTCATTTCAACATTGCTTATGTTTACAAAAATACATTAGGTTATTGAAATAACCTACATATCCATCAGTAGGGGAAATAAATTATAGTTATCCAAACTGTATTAGAATACTTAGTATATTAGAAACTAAGCAGTCATTTAAAAGAATATTGTAGATATACATGTGGAAAGAGGGCTATGATAACTAAAAGAAACAGCAAGTTTCTAGCACTCTGGGAGGCCGAGGCGGGAGGATTGCTTGAGCTCAGGAGTTTGAGACCAGCCTGAGCAAGAGCGAGCCCCTGTCTCTACTATAAATAGAAAGAAATTAGCCAAACAACTAAAAATATAAAAAAAATTAGCTGGGCACAGTGGCGCATGCCTGTAGTCCCAGCTACCTGGGAGGCTGAGGCAGAAGAATCGCTTGAGCCCAGGAGTTTGAGGTTGCTGTGAGCTAGGCTGACGCCACAGCACTCTAGCCCAGGCAACAGAGTGAGACTCTGTCTCACAAAGAAAAAAAGAAAAAAAAAAAAAAAAAGAAAAGAAACAGCAAGTTTTAGAATAATATAAAATGCTATGTATATTTAATTAAAATTATCACAAGTATAAAGTACACAAATTTAATGTACTTAAGAAAAAGGAAAAAGGCATCACAAGTATATAACAAACTATGTATGTGTAGTTTGTACATGCACACACACATAAAATCTTCACTCAATGGATCAAAAAACCAATAACACTATCTTTAGTAAGGGTTGGGTGGGCTGCTGGGAATTTTGAATTTTTACTTTATACTTCTGTGTTGTTTGACTTTAACAATTATGTCTCAATTATTTGGCTAAGAAAGGTAATTTTTGGCCGGTCACAGTACCTCACGTGTGTAATCCTAGCACTCTGAGAGGCTGAGGCAGGAGGATCGTTTGAGCTGAGAAGTTCAAGAGCAAGAGTGAGACCCATCTCTACTAATAAAAGAAAAATTATCCAGGTGTAGTGGCACGCCCTGTAGTCTTAGCTACTCAGGAGGCTGAGGCAGGAGTATTGCTTCAGCCCAGGAATTGGAGGTTGCAGTGAGCTACCATGAAGCCACTGCACTCTAGCCAGGGCAACAAAACGAGACTCTGTCTCAAAAAAAAAAAAAAAAAAAAAAGAGAGAGAGAGAGAGAAGAAAAGAAAAAGAAAGATAATTTTGAGGATCTATCTATACTTCTTTTTTTTTCTTTTGAGACACAGTCTCACTCTGTTGCCCGGGCTAGAGTGCTGTGGCGTCAGCCTAGCTCACAGCAACCTCAAACACCTGGGCTCAAGTGATCCACCTGCCTTGGCCCCCCAGAGTGCTAGGATTACAGGTGTGAGCCACTGCACCTGGCCAAGGATCTATATATTCTTTTAAGAAAACTTTGAGCACCTGTTATGTGTGAGACATTATGCTATGTACTGGTTAGTGAAACAAAAATAATTAAGACAAAGTTACTGCCCCTAAAATCTTAGGGTATTCAAATATCTCAACAATTTAGAATTATTGACCTATCCAGACAAATGAAATATTGGTGGGATAAATGTGTAGATTAATCTTATTAATATGATTAACATTATTATCATAATTAATATTATTATAAAAATGTAGCAGCTGTCATTTATTCAGTTATTACTATGTGCCAGATATTTTGCTAAGGGAATAATTAGCATAGTTCTTACAGTAATCCCAATTACCCACATTTTTCAGACAAGGAAATAGACTCAGAGTTGTAATTTGCTTAAGCTCACATAGTTAGTAAATGGTGAACTTAGCAAGTCTGACTCTAGAGCCTGAACTCCCAATTATCATGCTATACTACCTTCAGGGACAAATAGACAAACAAAACTCAGGACAACCACCTAAAGGAGGAGAACCCAGTGTAAGAGCAGTCCATGAAGGAAAAAAAAGATCTGAGACGTTGAAATGACTGTGAATTCACCATAAGGCAACTGTATGAAATGATTCTTAAAACATTTCTAACTCTTACAAGATTAAAAGTAAAGAGACTAAATAGAAGGAGACAACTCTCCCCTTTTCCTCTGGAATGGTCAGACTTCATCTAGAACACAGTGTTCTATCCCGATGCAGAATTTTTAAAGGGACATTGACATAATTCAGAAGAAATAATCATGACAGTAAATATGTAAGAAACAAATATGAGTTAGGCATGTTCAACAAGAGGAAAAAAATACAAAAGACAAGTGAGCTCCATCATACTAAAAGTATTTAAAAAGTAGAGAATTGACCCAAGTAGAGGTTTCTATAGAAGAGTACCTTGCATTGATGGGCTCTGTGCTAGATCATCCCTAAAATTCCTTCCAACCAGAAGTGACAGCTAGAATGTCAACTCCCTGAAAATAAGGACTTTATCTCTTTTGTTGATGGCTATGTCCACAGTGTCTAGAACAGTCATTTTTAAATGACTATACAATTGATTAGATACATGAGTGGTTCTCAAAGTGTGGCCCAGGGACCCCCCTGCAAGTCTATGAGACCTTTTCAGGAGTTCCATGAGATCATAACTAGTTTCATCATAATACTAAGATGTTATTTGCCTTTTTCACTCTCATTCTCTAATGGGTACGCAGTGGATCTTTTGAGAAGCTACTTGGCATGGGACGTTGCAACAGATTGAATGGAAAAGCACATGTGAGAATCCAACTCTATTCTTTTAAGGCAGACATTTACATTTGTAACAATGTAAAACCATGGCACTTTTTCACTCATGTTTTGAAAAAATATAGTTATGTTTTCATAAAATGCTGTTCATGTTAATACAAAATGGGTTTATTAATGTTTAAGTGAATTAATATATACATATTTTAAATAATTTTAATTTAATTTCCAATACAATAAATATCAATAGATATAATTCATACAAATAAAAACACTTTGGAGTACTCAATAATTTTTGAGTGTAAAAGGGTCTTGAGATTAACTTGTTTGAGAACTTCTGCTGTCTACTGTAATTTGGTTCCAATTCAGTAGTTTTAGAAAATATGAATTTGTGATTCATATTAGTTAATGATTTAAATAAGAAATTTTGGTTGAGTTAATGATTCAGTGAAAAATAGATATATTTAATCAGTGTAATAAATTATAGTGGTTTGTTAATGTTTTAGGTTCTTGACTATAGTACATTATTTTTATAGGTAATTGAAAGAAACAGAGTCATATTGGCTAAAAGACTTTACCTTAATGAAAAAGGCTGGAATAAATACACTAAGCATTTCATCATACTGCTTTCAACTAAGGTAAAGCTCAATTCATTTAAGTTATGGGAAGAAAAACTCCAAATGTTGAGGGTTGAGACTATAAGAAATCTTTGCTAAATTTACAGATTTTTAAGCATGGCTTTATATTTGTGCTTTATTGTGGGCAGAATGAAAAACCTAAGGAAAGGTGAATAAAGGCTCTCAATTCCTTATATTTGTTTTCTACCCTAATTAAAATAATTTATCTAAGTTTATCAACATTTCAAAGTTGTTCATAGAATTATGGTTATATTAGTGCTTAGACTAAAGAAAAGTAAGTAGCTATGTTTATTTATTTATTCATATTTTTCTGAGACAGAGTCTCACTCTGTTGCCCAGGCTAGAGTGCCCTGGCATCAGCCTCGCTCACAGCAACCTCAAACTCCTGGGCTCAAGCGATCCTCCTGCCTCAGCCTCCCGAGTAGCTGGGACTACAGGCATGCACCACCATGCCCAGCTAATTTTTTCTATATATATTTTTAGCTGTCCAGATCATTTCTTTCTATTTTTAGTAGAGACGGGGTCTCGCTCTTGCTCAGGCTGCTTTCGAACTCCTGACCTTGAGCGATCCTCCCACCTTGGCCTCCCAGAGTGCTAGGGTTACAGGCATGAGCCACCACGCCCGGCCAAAAGTAAGTAGCTATGTTTATTGATAGTTGCAGTATTGATGCATTCTATGCAATTTTATGGGAAAATTCAGTGAACACACTGGGGAAGAAAAGGAGGGAACTGGCATCTAGTGTGTTTCTACTGAGTCAAGCCATATACACTAGTCATTGCATTTAATTCTGAAAACAATCCTATCTGTGAGATAGGCATTAAGTTCTTTATTTTATGGATAATAGAAATCAATGACAAATAGATTAATAGATTAACGTCACCCAAGGTTACACAGCCAGTAATGGCTATGATTCACATGTGGTTCCATTTGGCTTCGTGGTTCCTGTTCTTCCTAATGCGCACCACATGGCTCCTGTGAAAGTCCTGTGGGAAAATTGGGTTTGTGTTGCAAAGGAAAAAAATCTTGTCCCTAATACTTTATGTACCTTGGAAAACCCATCACCAAATGAACTATGTACTGATGATATTTTGAAAGAGGAATATCTTCAATTTTTTGATCAATTCCTTATGGATTTCTCTGTTATTACAATATTAATAATGGCCTGGTATATATTAATGAATATTTGTTGCATAAGTTA
The DNA here is from genome assembly GCF_041146395.1 of Eulemur rufifrons. Classification (NCBI taxonomy): domain Eukaryota; kingdom Metazoa; phylum Chordata; class Mammalia; order Primates; family Lemuridae; genus Eulemur; species Eulemur rufifrons. Next base: position 90,289,516 of record NC_090990.1, read on the forward strand.
AATGAATAGGTTGTTTGATTCATGCTTTTTATCTAGGACACTGCAGACCTTGCACAGTTGCAGAAGTTGACACAAAAATGGAGAAACTCAGTGAATAAATTTAAACTGGAAATAGAACATACTGAAGAGACTACAAAGGAGAAGTTGCAAATTGTTAAGGACAGCCTTATCAAATGGCAGCAGTTCTTCGGAAACAATAAATGGATCACAAAGTATTTTGTTTTTCTGATTATATTATATCATGTCTGATAACTCAGTCCAATTCTGTTTCTCTCTTTTGGCTTATGATTACGCTAACATTGATTTGGGGGAGGTAATCAGCAATCCTTACAAAGGCACAATCCTGAAAAGGATCTTGAATAGTCTTGTGGTTTCTAGTGGTTAGTATCTTTGGAGTCCATCCTGACCATCCCCCTCCATCCAGCTGCTGCTACCTCCATTTGAGTCCAACTCTTTTTCTTGTCTTTTCTCTCTTTTAAAAATAAAGTCAACTTATGTCATTAGTATTGGCAAAGTTGAGTATCTGGATCCATCTGCAAATTCATGTGCGGAGAAGTAAAACCATGGGGTGGCAATTACAGGGAGAGTGATTTTGATTCGTTGTTATGCTTTGTAATGATTAGAGAAATCTGACAACGGAAGAAGCTTCTAATAAAGTAGTTAATTTGAGGCCAAATACGTAAGTCGTTGCCAAGGTTAATGAGAATCTATACTTTGGATGCAGCCCGGACTAGTTGATTTCTAAGGTTCTTTTAAACTTTAATATACTTTGTTGAGGAGACATATTTGGGTGCCATTTCCATTTTAAATTGAGAACAATGGTTTCAGTTTTTCATACCCCATAAAGGATTTCCCACTTAGTAGATTTGGAAGTTCTAGAAGCTGAAGCTGGTACATCTCCTAGCTGTTTGCTGCTGCCATGTGCCCATTTCTATTGTATGTGATGCTTAGCTGGGCAGGGAGCACAGGTGACCATGGTTCTCTTCTCTCTTTGTCTTCAGGAACTTCTTTATCAATAGCTTTCACCTTGTGAAACTTCATAGACATTAAAGGAAACTCTTTCTTACCATAGTTGGGACTCTTGACTTAAAAGTTGAGCCTTGATTATTCAGCAGGCTTTCTTTCTATTTATATATTGTTTTGGGAGCTGTATTTAACAGGAATTCTCATGATGATCTAGTTTTGAATTCTCAAAACTCAGAGACCACTCTTAAAAAAAATACTGTCATGGCCCATGGCCCTGTAGCTTGGTTACTCAGGTCTAATTGAAGCCTGAATTTATAATTTTAAAGATAAATACCTATGGAGAGAGGGGCTGGACCTGGAACGCATGCTTGAAAATCATTGAGGAGAAACATAATATTAATTGTTTAGTTTATGGACTTACGATTTTCTTTGTTTATACTTTGTTATGAAATCTTTCTCTTGTTCTATTTTCTTCTTTCAGTGGAAAAGGCATTTTATCCCCTAATAGGAGAAATACATTCGATTCAGTTCTTTCAGACTTCAAGCAGTGGCAAAAAGTAAGACTTTCTATTAGTAAAAAACAGCTTGGTAATCAAAGTGCTGGTTGTGAACTTGACATTCCTTCGTACAACTGAGACATATCTCATCCTTTAAAAATGCCATATAAATATTTATGAAAGGCAAGGAAAACATAAGACCATGGGAGATTTTTAAAATATCCTTCAATTTTTTTCATTTCTATTTCAAATTTTAGGGCCAAATACAGTTAGGCTACTAGAAAAGAAATTGGGAAAAGATACTTAAGTGGCAGCAAGGGTAGTTCTGATTCTCTTATCTAATTGTCAGACATAAGTAACATTTGTGCCTCTCCTGTATCTGGCTTTTGTTTTAAGGACAAAGTGGACTTTTAAAATTAATAACATGTTTTTTATTGTGGTAAAATATACATAACATAAAATTTACCTTTTAACTATTTTAAAATATACAGTTCAGTAGCATTAAGCACATTCACATTGATATACAACCATCACCACCATCCATCTCCAGAACTCTTTCATCTTCCCCAGCGGAAACTCTGTACTCATTAAATAGTGACTCCCCATTTCTGCCTCTTCCTAATCCTTGGCAGCCATTATTCTACTTTCCGTCTGTGAATGTGACTACTCTAGGCACCTCGTTTAAGTGGAATCATACATATTTTCCTTTTGTGGTTGGCTTATTTTCCTTGGCATAGTGTCCTCAAGGTTTATCCCTGTTGTAGCATATTTTAGAATTTTCTTGTTTTTTAAGGCTGAATAATATTCCATTATATGTGTATACCACATTTGCTTTTATCCATTAATAAAATCTTTCTAAAAGTGTTTGAACTTTGAAAATAGGTTTCGTTAATCAGATTACTTTCATGTTATAGTAATCTAACAAAGGAAAATATATGACACTGAAATACTTCCAAAGTGAGTATCAAATCCGTGACTTAATAAATTTCGTTCAGATCCCAAGAAATCATTTTTTCTTTCGGAATGACTTGAGAATACTCTCAAAATTGAAGATGTTTGCTGTTCTACATACAATATACCTAGTTTAGTGACTTTTTTCTACTATTTATCTAGCAGTTTTGATATGCATAGATAAAATTGAAAAACTCATGTTTTTTAATTTATTAGGACTAATAACTCATTTATTAAGCACTTTTTGTGAGGAGCTGAAAATGTTTTACATATATTATCTTTTATTAAGTACTTACTCTGTCAGGAGCTGAAAATGTTTTACGTATATTATCTTTCTTACTCTTCATGGCAGCCACATGATGTGGATCTTATAATCCCTATCTCACAGATGCAGAAACTGAAGCTTAGGGATGTTGAGTAACTTACCTAAGTTATCTATAAATGGTAAGTGGCAGAGTCAGAATTTGAGTCCAGGTGTCTCCAACTCAAAATTCTTATGCTTAATTGCTCTTCTCCACACCTCCCTACACTGATTACTCTTAATGAAGGATGAGTGATATTTCCATTATCTGAGTCACAAATAATGGCAAACTTTATGTATATAAATTGTACTTTATTTTTTCCATAAATATTTATTGATATGTCATGGTCAGGACTTGGACTTGGGGTTAGGGAGATAAATGAAACATAAATATAACCTGTAAATTCTAGGAACTTTCCCAATCTAGTGGGGATCCTGTAAACAGATATATTACAACCTTACTAAAGCAAATAGTAATTAAATATGCTCATCTCTCTAGGAGTTAATTACCTGTCACTAATTTTTTACCCACGTAGGATTTAATAGAATGATTTTTATTCTGGTAAACCATGGGTTATCTCAGAGAGTATCAAAATTAATTTAAATTTACTTTAATTTTAAAAATCAAATATATGTCACATACTATGTCTTTGGAGAAAAAATGGTATGTACAATAATAATAGGATATGCAACTCCAAAATAATTGGGAGTCACTGGGGAATAAGGATCTGAGTAGACTTTGATAAAATTATTACTGAACAATATGCAATTTTCTCCCCTTCCCTTTCACTCTCTAGGTGCTGCATGAAGAGAAAGAAAAGTTTACTGGGGATTTTCTAGTGTCAAAATATGATACTCTCAAGATTATTAAACATTTACAGGAAAACTGGTCAGATATTGGGCTTGGGATATTTGGTCGCCATAAAAGTTTGGAGGGAGAGATGCCACCAGAGCAACAGTACATGGAGCAGATGATCAAAAGCATAGGAAGACTCTACAAAGAATACGAAATAAGAATAAATGGGGACAATGGTAAGGAAAAAGCCATGATAGTTAGATTTCTTGGCATTATAAAGCATTTCAACAGTAATTATTATTTTTAATACAATTAATATTTAAAATAAAAGTCATACATGCATACAGTATTAAAAACAAGCAAAACTGCAAAGCATTGAGAATCACTTTATTGAAATATAATTTATTTACATTGTAATTCATCTAAAGTGTACAATTCAGTGATTTTTTAGTATATTCGCAGACATGTGCATCCATTACCACAGCCAAGTTCAGAACATTGTCCTCAAAAGAAACCTCAAAAGAAACCTCATACCCTTTAGCTCTCACCCTCTTATCCACCCCCATCCGTGCCTCAGTCCTAAGTCTACTTTCTGTCTCTGTAGAGTTCCCCTTCTGGACTTTCCTATGGATGAAATCATATACGATGTGAACCATTGTGACTGGCTTCTTTCACTTAGCTAATGTTTTCAAGGTTCTTCCATGTTTTAGCATGCATCCTTATTCATTCATTTCTATGGCCTAATATTCTTTGTATGTATATATCACAATTTTTGTTTATCATTTCATCTATTGATAGACATTTGTGTTTCTAGGTTCTGGCTATTATGAATAATGTTAATATAAACATTTGTGTACACATTTCTATGTGGACATTTATTTTCATTTCTCTTGGATATATACTCAGAAGTGGAATTCCTGGTCATTTGATAACTCTATCTTTAAGTTTTTGAAGACTGCCACAATGTTTTCAAACTGCAACAATGTTTCATAAATGCATCATTTTATATTCCCACCAGCAGCATATGAGGGTTACAATTTTTCTGTATACTTGCTAGCACTTATCTATCTTGCTTTTTAATGCTAGCCATACTAGAGGGTGTGAAATAATATCTCATTGTGATTTTGATTCGTGTTTTCCTGATGACTAATGATGTTGAGCATTTTTAAAGGCTTATTAGCCATTTGTATATCTTCTTTGGAGAAATGTCTGTTCAGATCTTTTGCCCATGTTTTTTATTTTTTCTCAGTTAGACAAAAATTGATATTTATACTATTGGTTCATAGCACACATAGAAAGAAAAGCAATATTCTAAAGTTGCATACTACTGGAGAACAGACACCATTGTTCAACATTGATGGATATTGTATGTTATTACGTACTATGATTGCTTGTATTAGACAAATGTTCACCAGCTGAAAGCATAACTCTTTGAGAATTTCAAATAAAGTGAGACCATCTGGGATATTAGTCCATGAAATAACATTCTACATCAGTGATTCTCAACCTTTAGTGTGATTCAGAATCACTTAGGGATTTGGTGAAAAATGCAGATTGCTGAGTCCTGCGATCCAGTCATTCTGGTACACTGTGTCTAGAGAGATGCCCACAAACTGGCAATTTTAGCAAGCATCCCAGGTGATTCTGATGCAAATGACCCATGTACCATACTTTTAGAAAAAAATATTCTTTATTATGAGCCAGTTAGTAACTTGCTCTAATATAAATGTAAAACACCCTCCCCTCACATACTATAATGATTCTTTGCCCATGTCTTAATTGGTTTGTTTGTCTTTTTATTATTAAGTTATAAGACTTCTTAATATGTTTTGGATACAAGTTCCTTTTCAGATACATGAGTTGTAAATACTTTCTCCTACTCTGTGGGTTGCCTTTTCATATTTTTGATAGTGTCCTTTTAAGTACAAAAGTTTTTAATTTTGATGAATTCTATCCAATTTATCCATTTTTTTCTTTTTTTGTTTGTGTTTTTGGTGTCACATCTAAGAATTCTTTGCCAAATTCAAAGTCATGACTATTTACCCTTATGTTTCTTCTAAGAGTTTTATAGTTTTGCTTTTATATAATGGCATTTGATTCATTTTGTGTTATGAGTAAGGTTCCAATGTCATTCTTTTACATGTGGATATTCAGTTGTCCCAGCACCATTTGCTGAAAATACAATTCTTTCTCCATTTCATGGTCTTGGCACTCTTGTTGAAAATCAGTTGACCAGAAGTATGGGTTTATTTTGTATCCTCCAGTCTATTCCATTGATCCACATGCCTGTCCTTGTGTCACACAGTCTTGAATACCATTGCTTAATAGTAAGTGTCAAAATCGAGAAGTGTGATTCCTCCTGCTTTATTTTTTTCGTGATTGTTTTGGCTATTCTGGATCCCTTGCAATTCTACATGAAATTTAGAATCAGCTTATCAATTTCTAGGAGGAAGTCAGTTTTGGATTCTGATAGAGATTGTGTTGCATCTGTGTATCTGGGAAGTATTGTCATCTTAACAATGTTAAGCCTTTCAATCCATAAACATGGGTGTTTGTTTTTCAATTATTTAAATTTTCTTTAGTTTCTTTCAACAATATTTTATAGTTTTCTGAGAAGTAAGTTTTATGCTTCTTTTGTTAAATATTTTCTTGAGCATTTTATTCTTTTAGATGTTATTGTGAATGGAATTTTTTTCTTAATTTCATTTTCATATTGTTCATTGTAAGTGTGTAGAAATAGAATTGATTTTGTATGTTGATCTTGTATCCTGCAACTTGGCTGAACTCATTTATTAGTTCTAGTATTTTTTTGTAGATTCCTTAAGATTTTCTATGTATGAGATCATATCATTTATGAATAGAGAGTTTTACTTGTTATTTGCCAATATGGATACTCCTATTATTTTTCTGGCCTAGTAGCCCTGGCAAGAACTTTCAGTACAATGTTGAATAGAAACAGTGAGAGCAGACATCCTTGTCTTTTTTGTTTTTTACAAATAAGAGTATAGGTTTATTTAATTACAATAAGAATATAGATTTCCAGGGTATACATACCTAGATCCACAATATCCACCCTGCTACTTAAGATATTCCCCAATTTCTAGCACCTAGTTTTCTAGAAAAATGGATTATTTGGCAGAGGATTTCTTGCATGTTGTGGAATAAGAGCAAAGGGACAGACATCCTTGTCTTATGCCCTGGCCCTGGAGGAAAGCATCCAGTCTTTCCCCATTAAATATGATGTTAGCTGTGACTTTTTCCTAGATACCTTTGATCAGGATTAGAAAGTTTTGTTCTATTACTAGTTTATTGAATGCTTTTATGTGAAAAGGTGTTGAATATTTTCAAATGCTTTTTCTATGTCTGTTAAAATGATTGTGTAGTTTTTGTTTTTTTTTTCTATTGATCTGATATATTATGTTAATTGATTTTCAGATGTCAATCCAAACTTTCTTGACTGGAATAAATCCCATTTGGCCCTGGTGTATAATTCTTTGTTGCTAGGTTTGGTTTATAAGTATTTCATTGAGGATTTAAAATTTTTTTTTTTATTTTAGCATGTTATCAGGGTACAAATGTTTCGGTTACGTATATTGCCCTTGCCCTACCCGAGTCAGAGCTTCAAGCATGTCCATCCCCCACATGGTGTGCACCACACCCATTAGGTGTGTATATACCCATCCCCTCCTCCCTCTCCCATCTTCCTGACACCCAATTAATGTTATTAGTATATGTGCACTTAAGTGTTGTTCAGTTAATACCAATTTGATGGTGAATACATGTGGCGCTTGTTTTTCCATTCTTGGAATGCTTCACTTAGTAGAATGGGGTCCATCTCTATCCAGGATAATACAAGATGTACTATATCACCATTGTTTTTTGTGGCTGAGTAGAACTCCATGGTATACATATACCACATTTTATTAATCCACTCATGTATTGATGGGCACTTGGGTTGTTTCCACATCTTTGCAGTTGTGAATTGTGCTGCTATAAACATTCTAGTGCAGATGTCTTTTTTATAGAATGTCTTTTGTTCTTTTGGGTAGATGCCCAGTAATGGGATTGCTGGGTCAAATGGTAGTTCTACTTGTAGCTCTTTGAGGTACCTCCATATTACTTTCCACAGCGGTTGTACTAGTTTGCAGTCCCACCAGTGGTGTATGAGTGTTCCTATCTCTCCACATCCACGCCAACATTTATTGTCTTGGGACTTTATTTGATAAAGTCCATTCTCACTGGAGATAAATGATATCTTATTGTGGTTTCGATTTGCATTTCCCTGATGATTAGAGATGTTGAGCATTTTTTCATGTGTTTGTTGGCCATTCATCTATCTTCTTTTGAAAAGTTTCTGTTCATGTCCTTTGACCACTTTTTGATAGGGTTGTTTGATTTTTTCTTGCTGATTTTCCTGAGTTCTATATAGATTCTAGTTATCAGCCCTTTATCGGATGTGTAACATGCGAATATTTTCTCCCATTCTGTAGGTTGTCTGTTTGCTGTCGTGATAGTTTCCTTGGCTGTGCAGAAGCTTTTTAATTTGATCAGGTCCCATTTATTTATTTTTGTTGTTGCTGTGATTGCCTTTGGGGTCTTCCTCATAAATTCTTTGGCTAGGCCAATGTCTATCAAAGGTTTTCTATCATTTTCTTCTAGAATTCTTATAGTTTCATGCCTTAGGTTTATGTCTGTTATCCACCGTGAGTTGATTTTTGTGAGAGGTGAAAGGTGTGGATCCTGTTTCAGTCTTCTACATGTGGCTATCCAGTTTTCCCAGCATCATTTATTGAATAAGGATTCTTTTCCCCAGTGTATGTTTTTGTCTGCTTTGTCAAAGATTAGATGGCTCTATGAGGATGGTTTTATATTGGGGTTCTCAGTTCTGTTCCATTGGTCATTGAGGGTTTTTAAATCCATATTTATAAGATATATCTGTCTGTAGTTTTTTTTCTTGTGATATCTTTATCTGGTTTTGGTGTTAGGGTAATACTAGCCTCCTGAAATGGGTTGGGAAGATTTCCTTCCTTTTCTGTTTTTATAAGAGTTTGTGAAGAACTGGTGCTAATTCTTTGAATGATTAGTATGATTTTGCAGTGAAGCCCTTTGGGCCTGGGCTTTCCTTTGTGGGTAAGTTTTTGTTTACCGATTTAATTCTCTTGTTAGAGTTCCATTTATATTGTATCTTTTTTCTCGGATCAGTTTTGGTTGTCTGTATATTTCTAGGAATTTGTCCATTTTATACATGTTATTCAGTTTGTTGGCATAATTGTTCATGGTATTATTTTATAGTCTTTTTTATTTGTGTTTCATTTCTGATTCTAGTAATTTGAGTCTTCCTTTTTTCTTGGTCAAGCTAGCTAAAGGTTTACTAACTTTCTTGATCTTTTCAAAGAACCAGCTTTTGGTTTCATTGATTTTTTATATTGTTTTTCTATTCTCTTGGTTTTCTATTCTCTTTCATTAGTTTTCACTGTAGTCATTATTATTTCCTTCCTTCTTATTGTTTTAGGTTTAGTTTTCTCTTCTTTTTACAGTATTATAAGGTAAAGGTTAGTTATTGATTTGAGATCTTTCTTCTTTTGTTATTTTTTTAATATAGACATTTAAAGCTATAATTTTTCCTTTCAGCGCTACTTTTGCTGCATCCCATGAGTGTTGGTATGTTGTATCTTCTTTTTCATTAATCTCAAGTATTTTCTGAGTTCCCTTTTGTTTTTTTCTTTGACTCATCGGTATTTTCTGAGTTCCCTTTTGTTTTTTTCTTTGACTCATCGGTTATTTAGGAGTATGTTATTTAATTTCCATATATTTTTGAGTTTTCCAAATTTTTTCATTATTGATTTCTTATTTCACCCCATTGTGGGATGATATTATTTCTATCCTTTTAAATTTTTTTTTGAGGTTTATTTTATGGCCTAGCATCTTATCTTCCTGGAGAATGTTCCCTGTGTACTTAAGAAGAATGTGTTTTTGTTGGGGTAGAATATTCTATAGCTGTCTGTTAGGTCTGGTTGGTTGGTAATGTTGTTGGAGTCTCATATTCTTGTTGACTTTCTGTCTGGTGGTTTATGAAGTAAGATACTGAAGTATCCAACTATTATTTTTATCTACCTTTCCTTTCATTTCTCTCAGTTTTGCTTTTTATATTATGGTGCTTTGTTAGTAGGTACATGTATGTTTATTATTGTTATAGCTTCTTGATGGATTGACCCTTATTATTATCATAAAATGTCTCTCTTTGTTTTTAGTATTATTTTTTGTTTTAAAGTCTGTTTTGTGGTATACTTTTATAGCTACTCCTGCTTTCCTGTGGTTGGTTGCTATATGATAATTTACTTTTTCCCATTCTTTTCCTTTAAATTTATTTATGTTTTTGAATCTAGACAACATATAGTTGGATCACATTTTTTAAAATTCTAGTCTGCCACTCTCTGCCTTTTGATTAAATCATTTAATGTATTTACATTTAATGTTTTTATTGATATAGTTGGATTCGCATCTGCCATTTTACTTTATTTTCTATGTGTTTCATGTCTTTTGCATTGAGTGAAAAATTTTAAATGTAGCATTTATTTTCTTTAATAATTTTTTCACTACATTTTAAATTTTTTGGTGGTTTCTCTAGAGTTTACCACATATATCTTAATTTATCAGAGTCAGCTTCAGATTGATAATAGCTTAATTCCAGTATCATATAAAAACATTACTTCTATGTAGACCTCTTCCCTTTTCCACCTTTTGTGGTATTATTGCTAATCATATTATATCTCTTAATGTTATAAGCTCTAGAATACATTGTTATAATTATTACCTTGGCATCTGTTATTATTTCTTTAGCTCATTTAAGTTTGCTCCGTTATACCTCCTCTGTGCTGTTTTTATTTTTGGTAAACATATTATACATATATTACATTTCTAATATGTTATTGGCCCCAAAGTATAATATACATTAGTTTATACAATTTCTTTTTAAATCAGTTAAAAAGGTAGGAAACACACATTTATACCTTTTGATTTTCTTTCTCTTCTTCTTGTTTTTTATTGAGGCAGAGTCTCATCATGTTGCCCAAGCTGGTCTCAAACTCCTGAGATCAAGCAAACCTTCTTACCTTAGCCTCCCAAATAGCTGGGATTACAGGGACGTGCCACCATGCCTGTCTAGGAATTTGAATTACCCCCTGGGGTCATTTGCTTTCAGCTTGAAAAACTTCCTCTAGCATTTCTTATAAAGTGGGTCTGCTTACAATAAACTCAATTTTTGTCTATTTGGGAAAGTCTTTATATCACCTTCATTTTTGAAAGATAGATTTGTTGATTATAGGATTTTTGGTTGACAGGTTTTGTTTGTTTTGAGCAGTAGGAATATGTTATCCCACTGCTTTCTGGCCTCTATTGTTTCTGTTATTCTTATTGGGGTTCCCTGATAAGTCCATGCATTGTTTTTCTCTTACTGCTTTAAAATGTTCTCCTTGTTTTTTACTTTCAGCATTTTTACTATAATGTGTCTGTGGTATCTTTGTATTTATCCTGCTTGGAGTTCATTGCACTTTATGGATGTGTAAGTTATTATTTTTCAGTAAGTTTGAGAAGTTTGCAGCCATTATTTATTTGAATATATTTTCTGTTCCTTCCTCTCTCTCTCTTTATGGTACTTCCATTATGTGTATATTGATGCATTTAATGATATTCCATATTTCTCTGAATGTCTATTCATTTTTCTTCATTATATTTTCTCTCTGTTCTTTGTCTTTCATAATCTCTATTGATCTGTCTTTAAATCTGCTAAGCCACTCTTCTGCCAGTTTTAAATATACTATTCAGTCCATTTAATGGATTTTTTGTTTCAGTTATTATACTTCATAACTACAAAATTTTCATTTGGTTCCTTTTTAAAATAATGATTTATATCTTTTCATCAATATTCTCTATTTGATACAAAATTGTCATCAAACCTTCCTTTACTTATTTAACCATGATTTCCTTTAATCCTTTGAGCATATTTATAATGGCTATGTTGAAATATTTTCCTATTAAATCTGACATCTGGTTGCTCTTACAGGCAGTTTAGGTTTCCTGCTTATTTTCAGATGTATGGGTCTTACTTTCCTGTTTCTTTGCATGCCTTATAATTTTTTACTAGAAACTGGACATTTAGATAATAGACCTTAGCACTTTTTGGTACTGGTCTCCTCCACACCCCAGTTCCCTGGCCAGATTGGGGCTTATTATTTTCTTGTTTATTTGTTTTGTGACTGGCTGTATTATTTTAGTGAAGTCTATTCCCACACATCCCTCACAGAGTTAAGCCTCTGATATTGCTCCTCAGGGAGGTGTAGCTTTGAGTATGCCTACCGTTACTCTAGGATGACAACAGTATTGGTAGGGCTCTCTTTTTCTCTTTCTCTGATCACATCCAACTATTAAACTCTAGTAATTGCCTGACAAATTTTCTTTTGTTTTCAGCAATGCGCTGGGCACAAATTCCCCTGCAAACTTATCTGATGAAAGTGTGGTCTCTTCAGTGGAATAGTTTTTGAGGTCAGTGTTTGATATTTGTTCTGACTCCAGGATGACTCCTCTCAGCTGTCTTATTTCTGGTTCTATCCTGCAAAGTAGCCAGTATATAGTCTAGGCTTTATCTTCATTAGATCCACAGTTCTCTTCCCAAGTGCCTTTCACTACAGCCTCCATTGTTCTTGAAAGTGGCTTAGGTTTAAACTCCAGCTCTGTTACAAATGAAATCAGTTAGTGAGGCAAGAAATTAGAAGCTATCTGCTTTTTGGCCTGCTTTTCTCCCCAGGCAAAATCTCTGAACTAGCGCTCTGGATCTGAGGCCTATGAAAAGGGAAAGCTTCTCTCTTGAGTGACACCCTGCTCCAGAAGCTGAATGCTCTGTGAATGGAGTGCAGTAACCTGAGGCCCTCCTGGTTTGCCTCTCTTCTAGTGGAACCACTGCCTCATGAGCAATCAGGGCCCAAGTATTCTCAGTGCATCACACCCAAGTTAGAGCCTCCATACCACGTGTTAGTGCTAGGTGGTAGAAGGGAGCCCCCACCTCTTGACCACAATTATCCCAGACGTAGGCTCAGAATCCAGCATGTGGGACAGGAGGAGAAATGATGAAGTTATGCTCTTCCCAGAAGCAGAAGAAAGCCCTCTTAACGGGACCTGGGGTGACAGGGAGCCCTGTGGTCTTAGCTGCAGTAGGTGGAAGTGGAGTCTCTGCCTCATTGAGCTGGGAGTAGGGAGGGTGCAAGTGTTCTTTGTTCAAATACCATAGATTGTCATAATTATTAACAAATTTTCATAGATTTTCTTGAATAGATGTTTCTTCATTTGCTGTTTGCCCTGAGGACCATTTCCAGAGGCTTTATGACATTATTTAAAAAATAATTTTCACCAGTTTCACTGGGTAATGGGTCAGCAGAGCTCTTCACACTGTCATGGCATAATTCAATCTCTTTACCTTTATATTCTGCTCTATTATCCATAGTCGTTATCTCTTGACTCCCTAGTTTGTGAGATCAGGATATTAATATCCCTAACCTTCTTTCCATGTCTTCTGTGATGTGCTACCTCCCAGCTTCTATCATTTGGGATTTTTCATTTTGTGTTGTGAAAGTTAATAACATTTATATTTTATTCTGTATCTATAATTAATACTTCCATGCTTTCTGTACAGGCTAAATCTAAGCGTTCAAAATAAATAGTAATTACATTATTTGGCAATGTAATTTCCCTGCATAGCTAGATATTATGACTACATTTTCTTTTTTTTTTAAAAAAAAAAGGCCTTTTATTTTTACTGTGGCTTTTAATTACATTTCTCTTTTTTTGTATTATCCATTTTAAAAATTATTTCCTTAAGTTATTCTGAACTCTTAAGAATCATATCAACTCTCTTTAATTCTTTTATTTGTTTGTTATTTTGGCCAAATTTACCTCCCTCCTGACACCCGTCATCCTCTTGCTGACTTTTAAGGTCTGTATACACACTGCTATCCTAGGACTTTTTAAAAATTATTCTTCTGGTTTGCATTTATTGTTTCTTGCCTTCTATATCTTTCTCTATCATGTTTTATTACCTCATTTTGCTGAAGCACATCCTCAAGTAATCTCCTATGAAAAAAGGGCAAAGTTTCTTAGTCCTTGAATGTCTGAAATTGTTTATTCTACCATCTCATCTAATTGACAGTTTGACTTGATATAGTTCTCTAGGTTGAAAGCAAAAACTTCTCCTATAATACTGATGGGTAGTCTTCTGTCAGTCTGCTTCTCCTGTTCTCATACATAGTATTTTTTTCTTTCTTGAAGTTTTTAGGATTTTCTTATTTTGAAATTTTACAATGATGTGTTTATGTGTGGGCACATGGTAGAGACCCAGTTAATATGTTCTTCAACTTTATGAAATTCTATTATTTCTTTAAAAATTTCTTTCCCTGAATTTTCTCTGTTCTCTCTGTAACTTTTATGCTTTGGAGGTTGAACTTCCTGAGTTGATATTCTGTAACTGTTCTGTTACCTACTTCTATATAACAAACCATCCCAAAACTTAATGGTATAACACAACAATCTTTTTAATATGTTTCACAGTGGTTCTGTTTATCAGGAATTTTGGCAGGGCATAATGGAAATGGCTTATCTCTGACTCAACTAGAGTGGCTCGAATGGCTAGAAGACGTCTAGGATGACTGTCTATCAAGTGGGTTCCTCAGCTTTGGAACTGAAATACCGGATCTGAAAACATCTAAGATGACTTCTCACTCACATTTCTGATGCCTAGGTGGGATGGCAGGACCAGGTTAGGGCTGTCAGGTATTTTTCTCCATATAGCCTTTTCATATATCTAGATTGGGCTTTCTCAAAACAGAGGACTCTTAGGGTAGTCAGATTTTTTATATTGAAGCTGACTTTCCCCAAGAGCAGAAGTTGCTAGGCCTCTCAAAGGCTAGAACTTATGCAGATCACTTGTATGGCATTTTATTGGTCAAGACTGTCAAGGGGCCAACCCAGATTCAGGAAGAGGTGAAAAAGACACAACCTTTTGATGTGACTACCTTTTATCTACCACACTGACTCTCATCTTTTCTCTCATTTTTTATCTTCTGAATTCTATTTTCTAGAAGATTTCTTTGACTTTATCTTCTACCCTTTATAATGAATTACTTAAGTTATAGTTTTAATTTCAAGAGCATTTCCTTATTCTCAGATTGCTCTTTATTCATAACATTCTATTATTGTTTTATTGATGATATATCTTCTTATCTCTCTGAAGAAAATTAGTTTAAAAATTTTTTTAATTTTCTCTATTTTCTGAATTCTTTCTTTATTTACCCTACTGTGGCTTATAGATATCTTTCTTTCATTTTTCAGGATTCTCCCAAATGTTTGAATACCCTGGTTATCTATTTATATTTTAAAATGAGGCAATAAGAATCTACCTGGAAGTACATTGATGTACTCTCATCTTTTCCCTTTCTATGTCTTTCTCACTTTCTATATTCCTCTGTTCCTGTCTCTGTCAGTCTCTCTCTCTCTCTCTCTCTCGTCATATGTGTGGTTTGTAGATTAGTGGTCTTTGCTTTAGGATAGTTGGGTTATGCTGGGCAAAATAAATGCTGAAATTTGGAGTTCTTTGATGTAGATATGTCTCATTTTAAAAAGAGAAGTCTGTGTGTGTGTGTGTGTGTGTGTGTGTGTATGTATGTATGTAGCATAAATGACTAGCTGTCAAACATTACTCGTGGGGATGGGTGGATGATCAATTATTTAATCTATAGATTTTCAGTTAGTTACCCTGTTTTTAGCTCCATGTCTCATTCCCACTCCCTGTTGTACTTGATTTCTGTAAATCAGGAGCCTCTTCCTGATATTTCAGGGAAGTTTAACTACTTCCTTGTTAACTTTTAAAATTCTCTTCTTTAAATTTGCCCCTCTCCCATTATGTTTAGCATTGTCAGTTTGCATTTTAAAATTCTTTATTATTTTGATAGACTCTGAGAGAGAAAGGAGATTTTTTCAAAAGTCTATTCTCATTAATCAGAAGCCAGTAATTATTTTAAAATTCTATTTTTATAGATAATACGGTAAACATATGTAGTGTAAACCAGATTGTGTACTCTGGCCCAAGCAGCTATCTCCCAAATGCATGTTAATGGTCTCAAAGGGGGACTGGGTAAGAAAACAAAATCTACTTTTACTAACAGAAAAAAAAAAATGCAGAAAAGTGTTCTGAGGAAGAACCACTGCTTTCATCTGTATATACCAAATACAGCCACATTATTATTTTTAGTTTTCTTTATTAGTCTAATTGTTAGAGGTACACTTCCCTATCTGATCTACCTGCTCAACTATTAGTCATCCTTTAAAATCCTGTATGGTCATCACCTCTGTAAAGTTTCTTTAATATCCCTTTGACAGAATTACTTGCTCCTTCCTCTCAACTCCTTTTGTACCTCTTCAGATACTTTAATTTTTGTCCATATTATTCTCTCTTATAGCCTCATATCTATATATAGTGACAGAAAGTAGTTTAGTGTTTGCCAGGGCTGTTTGCCATCCCTTTGCCAGTGTTTGCCATCCCTTTTGGGGATGATAAAAATATTGTGGAATTAAATAGTAGTGATGTTGCACAATTCTGCAAATATACAAAAACATTGCGTTATACACTTTAAAAGGATGAAGTTCATGATATCTGAATGGCACCTCAATAAATCTGTTAATCTTTTCTGTTACAGTGAAGCCAAACTTACTATCATCTGAAAGTAGTGCTGATTGAAAATATTTGGAGAAAAGATAATAAAAAAATGACAATAAAAATAATACAAATAAAAAACCACAATATAACAACTATTTACATAGCATTTACATTGAATTAGGTATATAAGTAATCTAGAGATGATTTAAAGTATACAGGAGGATATGCATAGGTTATATGCAATTACTATGTCATTTTATATAAGGGACTTGAGCATCTGTGGATTTTGGTATCCACAGGGGTCCCGAAACCAACCCTTTCTGGATACTGAGATATATCTGTATATAGTGGGAGAGAAAAACAAGGTAGCAAATAGAGGAAGTCAAAATGATGAATGATGGTAGAATTAACATATCATTCTGAATATTTCTAAAAGATCAAAATTATCTGATGACGGCAACGAACATATTTCAATCAAGGATAGAAGAAACATTTTGCTTTTTAATTATTTCTCTTTATTAAACTCTGAGATGGGAGCATTTTCATTTCTTATTTTGCAAATGAAATAAGACAAAAAGAAGGTATTTTACCATGATCTCATGGTGAATCAGTTCACTGAGTCCACACTCAATCTTTTTCCAGACCAAAAACTACAAACTTCGTGAAAACCTGATCAATGACCTTAATGATGATTCAAGACCTATGATGATCTATTTTCATTTCTGTTATTAACTATCCCATAATCATGAAAAAGCTGTTTATCATCATTGTCCTCTTGACAGAATAACTTAATTAATGCCTATTACAGAAGATTGTAGTTTAATGTTTCAGGTTTAATGCATTTGATTCTCAGCTGAGAAGACAAGACACATAAAATATAAATTTTCATTGAATAAATTGTCCATTAGTCTTGAAAGTATGAATTACACAGTGTTTATTCATTAAACATTTATTTAGGAACTGCTCTCGTAAGGTTTTCTGCTAGGCAGGCTGTAGGATAATAAAAAGTTGAAAAAAGATATATGCCTTTGCCCAGTAGGATTTTATGGTATTGAAGTAGTAATCTTGAAGTAGCAATCTAAAAGTTAATGCTTTTCTCACTTTTCTAGGTATCTCTAAAATTCTTCCGTATTTGATTAGTTCTCTCGAATTCTGTACTTTCAAGTTGGAAACCCTTCTGGATTTTCCTCAGATGGCTCTCGAAGAATGGGAGGGAGTTAATGAAAAAATTAATGAAATGAAATCACAGTTGGAGTCATCGTTAAACATTATTGGTACTGTGCCACAGTACTTAGACGTGGATTCTGGCTTGTAAGTTTCTATAGGTTTTTTTTTTCTCCTTTTGAGAGAATTTTTTAAAGCTTTATTGCAATATAATTCACATATGATACAATTCGCCCTTTTAAAGTGCACAATTCAGTAGCTTTCATTATATTTATAGGTATAAACAACCATTACCAGTCAATTTTAGAATATTTTATCACTTCGGCAAGAAGCCTCATATTCTTAAACTATCACTCTGCCATCCTTCATCCTCTCCCACCACCCTGCCCCAAACCCTAAGCAACCACAAATCTTTCTATCTCTGTTGAGTTCCCTGTTCTGGACATTTTTTTTGAAAGGAATCATATACCATATGGTCTTTTGTGACTAGCTTCTTTCATTTAGCATAATATTTTCAAGATTCATCCGTGTTGTGGCATGTTTCATCAGTATTTCATTCATTTTTATGACTATAAAGTATTCTACATGTGGATATACCACATTTTATTTATCCATTTATCCATGGCTGGACATTTGGATTATTTCCTTCTCTTGGCATTCATGAGTAATTGTGCTATAAACATTCATGTACAAGCTTTTTGTGGACAGAGATAGGTTTTCATTTCTCTTGGATACGTATATACCTAGGAATAGAATTGCTGTGTCATATGGCAATTCTATCTTTAGCAATTGAGGAACTGCCAGACTGTTTTCCAAAGTGCTTTTGGAAGACATACACCATTTTATATTCATACCAGCAGTCTATGAGGGTTCTGAATTCTCCACATATTCGCCACTACTTGTTATTTGACTTTTTATTTTGTTTGTTTTGTTTTGAGACAGGGACCCACTCTGTCTCCCAGGTTTGAATGCAGTGCCATCATAGCTCACTGCAGCCTTGAACTCCTGGGCTCAAGTGATCCTCCCACCTCAGCCTTCCAAGTATAATAACTAGGACTACAAGCATGCACCACCATGTCAGGCTAATTTTTTTTTTTTTTTTTGAAGAGATGGACTCTGGCTATGTTGCCCAGACTGGTCTTGAACTGTGGGCCTCAGGTGATCACACCTTGGCCTCCCAAAGTACTGAGATTACAGACTTGAGCTATTTTCCATGGCCTGTCATCTGACTTTTTGTTTCTAACTATACTAGTGATGTGAAGTAGGTATTTTGGTTGTGGTTTTGATTTACATCTCCCTAATGACTAATGATGTCAAGCCTTGTTTCATGTGCTTATTGTGTATTTATTTATTTTCTTTAGGAAAATGTCTATTCAGATCCTTTGCCCTTATTTTAATTGGGTCATTTTTATTTTTATTATTGAGTTATGAGTGTTCTTTTTTTTTTTTTGAGACAGAGTCTTGCTCTGCTGCCTGCACTAGGGTGCCGTGGTGTCAGCCTAGTTCACAGCAACCTCAAACTCCTGGGCTCAAGCGATCCTCCTGCCTCAGCCTCCCGAGTAACTGGGACTATAGGCATGTGCCACCACACCTGGGTAACTTTTTCTATTTTATTAATAGTTGCCTAGATAAATTTTTTCTATTTTTAGTAGATACAGGGCCTCGCTCTTGCTGAGGCTGGTCTTGAACTCCTGACCTCAAGTGATCCTCCCATTTTGGCCTCCCAGAGTGCTAGGATTACAGGTGTGAGCCACAGTGCCCAGGCTGTTTGCTAGTATTTTGTGGAGGATTTTTATATCCATATTCGAAGAGACATTAGTCTGTTTTCTTTTCCTGTGATGTCTTTGTCTGGTGTTGTATCAGGATAATGCTGATCTCATGAAATGAGTTTGGAAGTGTTCTCTCCTTTATTTTTTGGAAGACTTTGTGAAGAATTAATGTTAATTCATCTTTGGCTCTTTGGTAGGATTCTGCAGTGAAGCCATCTGTGGGTAGATTTTTGATTACTGATTCAATCTCTTTACTTGTTATAGGTCTATTCATATTGTCTATTTCTTCTTGAGTTAGTTTTGGGTTTTTGTAGCCTAGGAATTTGGCAATTTCATCTATGTTGTCTAATTTGTTGGCACAATTGTTCATAGTATTCCCTTATAATCATTTTTATTTCTGAAAGGTCAGTACTAGTGTCCCCTTCTCTCATTTCATATTCTAGTAATTTGAGCCTGCTCTCCATTTTCCTTGATCAATCTAGCTAAATGTTTATTATTAATAATATTGTTGATCTTTTCAAAGAACCATCTTTTGATTTCATTGATTTTCTCTAGTGTTTTTCTCTTCTTTATCATATTAATTTCCATTCTAGTCATTATTTCCTTTTTCATGCTTTCTTTAGATTTAGTTTATTCTACTTTTACATTGTCTTAAGGTGGACTGTTAGGTTATTGATTTGAGATCTTTCTCCTTTCTTAATGTAAATTTTATAGCTATAAATTTTCTTCTAAGGACTGCTTTACCTGCATCCTACAAGTTTTGACATATTGTATTTTTATTTTAATTAATCTCAAAGTATTTTATTTCTCTTTTGATTTCTTAATTGACCTATTTGTTATTTAGAAGTATGTTATTTAATTTTCACATATTTGTGAATTTCCAAATTTTTTCCAGTTATTTATTTCAATTTTATTCCATTCCATTGTGGTGTGTGTATATATTTTACATTATTGTAGCCTTTAAAATTATTGAGGTTTGTTTTATGGCCTAGTATCTTGTCTGTCCTGGAGAATTTTCCATGTATACTTGAGAAGAATGTATTAATATATTCTGTCATTATTGGAGGGAGAATTCTATAAATTTCTGTTTAATATAGTTTATAGTATTGCTCAAGTCTTCTGTTTCCTTGTTGATCATCTGTCTAGTGGTTCTATCCATTATTGACAGTGGAATATTGAAGTCTCCAACTATTATTATTTGTCTCTTTCTCCCTTCGTTTCTCTCAGTATTTGCTTCATGTATTTTAGTTCTCTGTTATTAGGTGCACATATGTTTATAACTGTTATATCTTCTTGATGGATTGCCCCTTTTAGCATTATAAAATTTCCTTCCTTACACCTAGTAACATTATTTTTTTAATTTCAGAGTATTACAGGGGTACAAACACTTTAGTTACATAAATTGCCTTTGCACCGCCCAGATCAGAGCTACAAGCATGCCCATCCCCCAGACAGCATGCACTGCATCCATTAGGTGTGGATTTACCCATCCCCTTCTCTCCACTCCCACCTGCCCTGCACTGATGAACGTTACTTCCCATATGTGCACATTACTGTTGATCAATTAGTACCAATTTAATGGCGAGTACATGTGGTGTTTGTTTTTCCCTTCTTGTGATAACTTCACTTAGAAGAATGGGATCCAGCTCCATTCAGGATAATATTAATACAAGAGGTAGTTCACCATTTTTTTTTATGGTTGAGTAGTACTCCATGGTATACCTATACCACATTTTATTTATCCACTCATGTATTGATGGCCACTTGTGCTGTTTCCACATCTTTGCAATTGCGAATTGTGATGCTATAAATATTCTAGTGTAGATGTCTTTTTGATAGAATGTCTTTTTTTCCTTTGGGTAGATACCTAGTAGTGGGATTGCTGCATCAAATGATAGTTCTACTTTTAGTTATTTTAGGTATCTCCATATTACTTTCCACAGAGTTTGTACTAGTTTGCAGTCCCAACAGCAGGTATGAGTGTTCCTATCTCTCCACATCCACTCCAACATTTATTGTTTTGGGACTTTTTAATAAAGACCATTCTCACTGGAGATAAGTGATATATCATTGTGGTTTTGATTTGCATTTCCCTGATGATTAGAGATGTTGAGCATTTTTTCATATGTGTGTTGGCCATTCATCTATCTTCTTTTGAAAAGTTTCTGCTCATGTCCTTTGCCCACTTTTTAATGGGGTTGTTTGAGTTTTTTTCTTGCTTATTTTCCTGAGTTCTATATAGATTCTAGTTATTAGCCCTTTATCAGATATATAGCATGGAAATATTTCCTCCCATTCTATAGGTTGTCTGTTTGCTCTAATGATAGTTTACTTGGTTGTGTAGAGCTTTTTAATTTGATCAGGGTCCATTTATTTATTTTTGTTGTTGCTGGGATTGATTTTGAGGTTTTCATTTTTTTGTTTTAAAATCTATTTTATCTGATACCAGTACAGCCACACCAGCTTTGTTGTGGTTGCTGTTTATAATTTTCCATATTTTACTTTCAATCTATTTGTATCTTTGAATCTACAGTGTGTCTCCTGTAGAGAGTATGCAGTTGATTCATGTTTTAAATCCAGTCTCACAATCTCTGCCTTTTTATTGGTTTATTTAATCCATTCACATTTGATGTTATTATTGATATAGTTGGATTTACATCTGTCGTCTTATTGTTTGTTTTCTATGTTTCATTTCTCTTTTTTTTGTTCCTCTATTTTCCTTTTACTCTTTTTATTTGCATTAAGTGAATATTTGCTAGGGTAGCATTGATTTCTTTACTGATTTTTTGCTACTTTTTTTTTTTTTTTTTTTTTTTTTTGAGACAGAGTCTCACTCTGTTGCCCAGGCTAGAGTGAGTGCCGTGGCATCAGCCTAGCTCACAGCAACCTCAAACTCCTGAGCTTGAGCGATCCTCCTGTCTCAGCCTCCCGAGTAGCTGGGACTACAGGCATGCACCACCATGCCCGGCTAATTTTTTCTATATATATTTTTAGCTGTCCATATAATTTCTTTCTATTTTTAGTAGAGATGGGGTCTCGCTCTTGCTCAGGCTGGTCTCGAACTCCTGAGCTCAAACGATCCGCCCACCTCGGCCTCCCAGAGTGCTAGGATTACAGGCGTGAGCCACCGCGCCCGGCCTTGCTACATTTTTAAAGTTTTTTTTTTAATGATTGCTCCAGAGTTTATCATAAACCTTTTATCAGAATAAGCTTCAGATTTGTACTAGCTTAACTCCAGTGATATATAGAAATGTTACTCCCACATAGTCCTGTTCTGTTTTCTACCTTTTGTGGTATTACTATTATATATTATTAATAAGTGTCTTAATATTACAAACACAAAAGTACATTGTTATAATTATTAATTTACCATGTGTCATCATTTCTATATCCTGTTTAGGAGTTTACTCCCATCTACCTTCTCTGTGCTACTTTGCCAAAAACATTAGACACATATTACATTTTTATGTTATAGGTCTAACTATACATTATAGTATATTATTTTATACAATTTTTTCTTAAGTCAGTTAATAAATAGAAAAATGTGCATTTATATTATCTATTAAAATTATATAATTATCTTTACATATGCTCCTTGTTTTTTCATGTAGATTATAATTCCCATTGCTTTCAGCCTGAAGAACTTCTTGTGGTATTTCTTGTAAGAAAAGTCTGTTAATAACAAATTTTTCAGTTTTTGTTTATCTTGGGAAGTCTTTACTTCACCTTTATTTTTGAAAGATATCTTTGCTGGATATAGGATTCTTGATTGACAGTTGCTACTTTAAGCAGTAAGAATATGTTATCTCACTGCCTTTTTGCCTCTATCATTTATTCTGAGAAGTCAGTGCTTAATCCTATTGGAGTTCCCTTGTAGGTTATGTGTTGTTTTCCTGTTGCTGCTTTCAAGATTTTCTCCTTATTTTGATTTCTGGCATTTTTACTCTGATGTATCTGTTTGTGGATCTCTTTGTGTTTGTCCTTCTCGAAGATTTTTAAGCTTCCTGAGTGTTAGTTGTTGTTTTTCAATAAATTTGAGGAATTTTCATCCATTGTTTCTTTTAATATTTTTTTCTGCTCCTTTATCTTTTTTCTTCCAGTGCTCCCTTTATGTGTTCTTGGTTTGCTGAATGTTATCCCACATTTCTCTGAGGTCATCTTCATTTTTCTGCATTGTTTTTTCTCTTTGTTCTTTGGCGGTATAATCTCCATCATATTATCTTCAAGTTCAATTATTCTTTCTTCTGCCAGTTCAAATTTACTGTTGAGCCCTGCTAATGATTTTTTAAAAATTTCACTTATTGTACTTTTTCACTCTAGAAATTACATTTGTTTCTTTTTTCCAATCTATGTTTCTATATTTATATTCTCTATTTTCTGCAACATTGTTATCATACCTTCCTTCACTTCTCTAATTATGGTTTCCTTAGTTCTGTGAACATGTTTATCATGGCTACTTTGAAGTCCATTTTTGAAAAATCAAATGTCTGGTCACTCTAATAGGCAGTTTCTATTGCCTGCTTTTTTCTGATGTATATGTCATACTTTCTTGTTTGTTTGCATGCCTTATAAGTTTTTGTTGGAGATTGAACATATTAGATAATGTACTGTTACTGCCCCCCTCTTCCTCCTATTAAGCCTCTGATGTGTTCTTAGGGAGCTACAGCTTTGGGTATGCCCACAGTCACTCTGCAATGACAGTGTTTTGTCAAGGCTCTCTCCCTCTTTTTCTCTGTCACACCGCTATTAAACTCCACTAATTTCTGTTTGATTGCTCTATTGTTTTCAATAATTCTCTGGGACATATATTGCTCTACAAACCAATTTCATATAATTCTGACTGCTTGGAAAGAATAGTTCTTGAGATTAGTGTTTGATATTTTCTGATTCCAAGTGACCTCCTCCCAGCTGTCTTATTCCCTGGTTCTTTCCTGCAAACTATTAAATAGTTTAGGAGCTTTTTTCTTGGCTTCTCCCTCCAGGCAAAATCTCTGGGGTAGGACTCTGGAGGCTGGGTGTAGGAACAATGGAAACCTTCTCTCTGAGTGACACTCAGATTGTAGGAGCTGAGCACTTTTTATAGGGGAGAGTAGCAGCCTGAGGTCCTCTTGGGTTGTCTCTCCTGGAGTGGAACTCTACCTCACAAACCCAAGAAATCAGGCCCCGGTATTTTCAGCATGCTATGCTTAAGATAGAGTCTCCATTCTATGATGTAAGTATGGGCTGGGTGGAGGAAGGGAACCCCCACTTCTCAACCACATTTGCCTAGTACCTAGACCAACTAACAGATAGTTGGGGACAGGATAAGAAACCCTGATGTCCTCTTTCCCCTGGGATGAAAGTTATCTGGGAGCTGGAGGGATAGGGAGCCCTGTGTTCTTGGATGCAGCATTCTGGAATGGAGTTTCTGCCTCAGTAAGCTGAAGAAGAGAGGGAAAAGGCTTGTTTTAAATACCATAGATTCTTGCCTTTCTTACTGAATCTTCAAAGATTTTCTTCAGTAGATGTTTCTGCCATTTTTGTTTATCTTTAGCACCATTTCCAGAGGCTTTAAATGGTTTATTAAAAAATAATTTTCGCCATTTTCACTGGGGAATTGGCCAGCCTTGCTTCTCACGCTGCTCACACAGTTATGCTGGAAGTAAATCATCAAGAGAATTTTAAAATTTCATTCTTCTCATTATGTGAGAAGACCCTACTGGTCTAGAAGTGAATATAAAGGGCGTTAAGTTTTTACAGTAGAGAGCTAATGTTGCAGGTAAGATCTACTTTGTCCAAAGTGCATAATGCCAGTTGCTACTTACCTGGGCGTTAGGAAAGCTATGTCAGTGACTAAGCCATCGTACCAGATAATTCAGGGCTTTTACTCACCTTTTCCTGAGTTCTCAAGATATTGTCACACCTAAGTTTACTATGACTGGCCAAATAAAACTCTTTCTCTTAACTGATAATTACTTTTATACTCTAAGCCAGTGGTCTCCAACCTTTTTGACACAGGGACCAGTTTCATGGAAGACAATTTTTCCATGGACTGGGGGTTGGGGGGATGGTTTTGGGATGATTCAAGCACATTATATATATTGTGCAGTCAGACCTCTCTGCTAACGATAATCTGTATTTGCAGCCACTCCCCAGCACTAGCATCGCTGCCTCAGCTCCACCTCAGATCATCAGGCATTAGATTCTCATAAGGAGCCACAACCTAGGTCCCATGCATGCTCAGTTTACAGTGGGGTTCAAGTTCCTATGAGAATCTAATGCTGTTGATGATCTAACAGGAGCCGAGCTCATGGGGTGATGTGAATGATGGGGAGTGGCTGTAAATACAGATGAAGCTTCACTCACCTGCCCGCTGTTCACCTCCTGCTGTGTGGCCCGGTTCCTAAAAGGCCACAGACAGGTAGTGGTCTGTGGACCAGGGTTTGGGGACCACAGCTCTAAGCAAATTATTTATCTTTATTTTACTTGATTTTTCCTTCAGGGCACTCCAAGAAAATATATTTAACATGATGCAACAATGGCTTTTGAAAATAGGCAATGAAATTAACAATGGTAACGTTGAACTTCAGCGCCACGTATGTACTTATAAGGATTTGTGAGGTTATATTTTGCTTTGTCTGGGAGTTTTCTTCAAGAAAAAACCAGGCCCTCCCTATCCAATTGAGGCAGGAGGGGAAGGGCAAAATGGAAGCTTATATAATAATTTCTCAGGTGATTTTCAGTGGATTTTTAAGTGCAGAAAGTTCTTGCCTCTGGAATGGTATTTTTGAGTTCTAATTATTAGTTCTATTAGTTCTAATTATTATCTTTACTCTTTACTTAGTATGCTGAAATTTTTTCCTCGATGAAATTAATCTGGGATGTGACCATTTTAATGATTTATGTCAGATTATGTTTCTTCCATCCCTTCAGCCAATAAGGGCAGAAACATGTTACTAACAGGAAAGAGAAGATGCCACAATGCTCTTGGTCTGTAATTACCAGAACAAATAGAATTATTCCACAATTCTGAAGAGCTGAACCTGTGGACTTCTTAACTAGCACAACATGAAATAATTTCCAAAGGATGTCTTAGTTTACTTCATTTATCCCCACTTCCTATTCTTGTTTATAATCTAAATTTACACAGGAACCTCTTAGTATAAGTAAACTTAACATGCAAATATTTTATCTTACAAAATTGATAACATGAATTTGATTTATTTGAATATTTCTTAAATTAGAAATTTGAAAGGCAGAGACATCATGTTATTGGGAACACTACTGATGAAACATTACATTATATTACAGTTCTATTAGCATATTATAAACATACAGTTACCAAGAGTTGAGGAGTAATTATGTTAAGGCTGGAAGTATAGATCCAGGGGATCCCCAAGCTTGGGAGAAATTCTTATGACAACCAATATGAAAAAGAAAAAGGATAGAAGAATGCCTGTCACATAGTGGGACTCAATAGATATTTGTTGAATGAAGTTAGGAAGAACATTCCAGCATTGTTGGTGTCTCATGTTGCTACTACATCAACCTCTTCTTTGGCAAAATACCATCAGGAATTTATCTCCATGGAATCCTATACTTAATTTTTGGTATTCTAGAATTCAATTTTTATGATAAGATTATTTAGAAAGTACCTTTGTATATGTCTATTTTTTTTTTTTTTTTTTTTTTTTTTTTGGAGACAGAGTGTCACTTTGTTGCCCTGGCTAGAGTAAGTGCCGTGGCGTCAGCCTAGCTCACAGCAACCTCAAACTCCTGGGCTTAAGCGATCCTACTGCCTCAGCCTCCCGAGTAGCTGGGACTACAGGCATGCGCCACCATGCCCGGCTAATTTTTTCTATATATATTTTTAGCTGTCCATATAATTTCTTTCTATTTTTAGTAGAGATGGGGTCTCGCTCTTGCTCAGGCTGGTCTCGAACTCCTGAGCTCAAACGATCCGCCCACCTCGGCCTCCCAGAGTGCTAGGATTACAGGCGTGAGCCACCGCGCCCGGCCTATGTCTATTTTAATACTGAATTATTATGGTATAATGAATCTGTATAGAAAGCTTGCAAGATTGTAAACTCTTAGAGGAACTATGTGTATCCATATTTACTGGTATAAGTATTTAAAAATGGAAAAGTTTGTCTTTTTTTTATCTACCATTTATTTTCCTTTCTGATCCATTTTCTTACCTCCAGTTATTGTTGTTTTTCTTTTGTCCCCTTACTCATTTGTATTACATGGCTGTATAAAACAGCAATCTCTAAACATTGTTGATCCAAGTACCACTATCCCTAAAAAATCTTTGAGCAAGTCATTTCTAGCTTACTATTTATAATTTACATGCAAGAATTACTCTATTGACATGTTTTGTACATTATAAACACATACAAAATGTCAAACAATAAAATAAACAATATTTTAAAATAATTTTTAGTAATGGTTCAAAAAACTAATGTGATTGAACAACTTTCATAATTTTTATAATCACAGGTTAATACTTAGTGATAAAGCTATTCAAAGATCTGCTTCTAAGTTCTGTTTAATACTTGTTTTTAATGACTGTCATAGCTGTCATTGAAATCCAGGTCACAAAGAAATATGAATCCAAATTGAAGAAGTGCATCATTGGCTGTATTTATTGAGTGATAATACTCATTTTTCAATTCTATCAGTCAACTATGCAAAGGTTTTTTTAACTGACGAGTAAATTTCCTATATATCGTAATGTCAATCAGTTGTTCTTACAAACATTAGACAGTAGAGCATTTCTGTATTTTAACAAAGTATTTTCAGACCACTGAAACACTTTATTTGTAAGATTTTAAAACAGTTTGGAAATTTACTTCCAGATTTTTGAGTGTATACATTTGAGACTTTTATTTTATTTTTTTAAAGTTTAGCATATAATCTTTATTTTTTCTTTCTTTCTTTTTTTTTTTTTTTTTTTTGAGACAGAGTCTCCCTCTGTTGCCTGGGCTAGAGTGAGCGCTGTGGCATCAGCCTAGCTCACAGCAACCTCAAACTCCTGGGCTCAAGCGATCCTACCGCCTCAGCCTCCCGAGTAGCTGGGACTACAGGCATGCGCCACCATGCCCGGCTAATTTTTTCTATGTATATTTTAGTTGGCCAGATCATTTCTTTCTACTTTTAGTAGAGACGAGGTCTCGCTCTTGCTCAGGCTGATCTCGAACTCCTGACCTTGAGCGATCCACCCACCTCGGCCTCCCAGAGTGCTAGGATTACAGGCGTGAGCCACCGCGCCCGGCCCATATAATCTTTATGATTTCAGAATTTTCCACCAGTCATGTCAAATTTCAGTTATGGTTTAAATATAGTGAACTATGTATTTCAATCAAAATATTTATAGCTTCTAATTCTAGAGGAAATAGATTTGAAGTAGAAATAATATATTCATAGGAATTATATTAAAATCGTCTATATTTGAAAAACACTATCTTAGGCAGTAAGAACAAATGTAACATCAATTAAATAACAGCAGTTAAACTAAAAGGAAATAAATCAAAATTACTCCTAAAGAGAGAAACACAGATATCCTGTTTGGGGTTGTCCAGGGGTCATCGGCAAACCTGGATCAAACCTGCAGGTGACCTGGACCCCCGAGCCCTCATGGCTTACCCCTCCTCCTTCCTCAGGGACCTGATGTCCTGATCCAGGGGATTCCCTGACACTCTTGGGCCTCTGCCTAGGGCTGCATGTGGAACAGCCGGAGCCACTTGGGGAAAGCTAGAATTTAAACTCTGCTTCAGCCAATTTTTGCCTATTGTGACCATCTTCTTTTCTTTGCTCATTGAGCTTTCTCTCAGTCAACAGAGCAGCCAACCAACTTTCTTGTGCTTTTTTCCCCTCATGATTGATAGATAATCTGTCTTTGAAGGAAGGAAGTGGTTCTTTCTACCGTCTTCCAGTAGGGTCACACTTCTGATGCATATGGCTGGTTTTCATGTACTTTGGGAAGTTTCTTCTCTATTTCTAAGTTGTAAACTCCCTCTTCAATTGATTATCTGCAAAGTTACCTTATGTTCTTTTTAAATTATTTTTATTTTTTTTAATTTTGTAATATTATGGCGGTACAAATATTTTGGTTACATAAATTACTTTTGTACTGTTTGACTTTTAAAAGGTGAACTATGTATCATTTTCAGACACAAACTCACACCAAGATGGAAATATTTCCAACTATCCATTTTCAAAATGATCTCTCCATAGCATAAGTTTCTTTTACTCATTGTTAAACCTCACTTATATTTTGAAGGGACAAATATGCTTTTTAATTTTTTTTAATATCAGCTAAAAAGTGGCTAAGTGGCCACTTGTCCCTGAAAAGATTAGTAAATTTGGAGCAAGTCTTTTCATATGTGAACTAAAAATAAAATCCTAAGCCGTCTGCTAACTGAATGGACCCTTCTTGGCCAAGGGGACCCCAGAAACACCTTAAAACTGAGTTCCCAGCCATGATGGGGATAGGAAAGATAAAGAACAATTACATGCATGTGAGATACCTTCATAAATATTCATGCCTCCTCCTATAGCTTACTGAATATGTATATTTGACCACTGGCTGAATATAAAATCTTGTTCCCTTTTGTTCTGTGAAGCACATGTGCCTGGCTTGTGGCTGAGACTCTGCTTCCCAACCTGTGGGAATGGCCACCCAACAGGCTGCTACCCTTTATGAAAAATAAAGCTCTCCTTTTTCCAAAGTATAAATCTTGTTAATTAATTTTTTAAGTTAACACATAAAAGAAAAGCACTTAATTCGTCTTAAAATTCCCTTTAAGAATTTTATATCAGAATCATAGTAAATCTCTCTTTTAGTATAAAAATTATCATATTCACTTTCCTTCTCATTAAAAAGAATGATTATATATCTTTGTGAAAATAAAAGATACTCTTCTGTTTGATTTGATTTTAATTTTAAATTTAAGTATGATTTTTTGCATAACCTTGATTCTTTTTTTTTAAGTCACCCAGACTCTCCTGAGCATGACCTTGATTCTATCATTTAAACTCTCTAATATAATTTTGAAATGAAGATAATAGCATCTATTTGTGTTTATTTCATAGGGATGGCCCAAGGATTGATTAATATTTTATTTAAGCAAAAATGAGTTAATTCAATGACAGTATAATCTAGGCCATTGCCATATGAAAGAACAGCTAGGAATTTATTTACTCTCATTGAGAAGCAGTAGGAGCATAGCTAGTGGAATGTATGGGGGAAGTATCTTTGATTTGTGAAAAAGGCTTGTCTTTTTCCTCAGGAAAACGTTGCCCTTTTTCCAGATATGTTAATTCAGATGTAAAATACATTAATCAACATTGCTTTAGGTCATTAACAACTTTTCCTTCCAAATTAAGAGGCAGGAAGTTTGGATGTTTTATTTTTATTCATTCATTCAATAAACATTTATTAATATTTACTCTCTACTGTGTATGGTATTGAAGGATAAAATGATAGCTCATTCCTTAAAAAGAGACACACAAGCTAATTGAGGATACAGATTTGCAAGTGATTATAACAAAGATATGTAAAAAGTACTATCAAAACATGGGAAAGGAAGCAAATTAAAGCCAATGGAAATTAAAAAGTCTTCTCAGAGCGGATAATGTTTAAGCCTAGAGAAATACTTAGGAACTGACCAAACAGAGAAAAGAAGGTAGGGCATTTGAAGAGTATGGTGTGTCTGATGTTTGCATTTTATAAGGTTTCCTGCATTTTATTTCTGGGACCCAGAGTCAGCAAACGCTATAATGCAGAGGTTTCCAAACTTTCTCTGTTCATGGTACCCTTTGGGTTCTAGCATTTTCATACTCCTAAGCCAAAAGAAATAACCTCACAGTCAAGTTTATTAAGTAAATAAGTTCAAACAACTTGCTAAACATTTAATGTCCTAACAATTTAGTAAGTGTTTGGAAAAGTAATACACATATATTGAAAGAAAAATACATTTATTTTATTCTTATTTAATCAAAATAAAAATGAAATACATGTGCTTATTGGGCATCGTGCAGCTTCTCTAACCGTGGAATCAGATCAAGCACTACCACCTTCATCTCCTGTTCCATGTTACCTTCACAGAGTACTTGTTTGTATCATACAACCACCATTCAAACCAGCTTCAAAAAAGATACATCATTGAAAGTGATATAGTACATCTAAAGCTGAAGCTGTGAACTATGTTAAGTTCATTCTGTGTCCCGCAGATGTCACATATCAGTGTTATTTCCCTCCATTTAAGGTCCCATGGTATCCTTGTGAGTTTGCTGTGGAGCCCTGGAATGCCTTGGCACACAGTTTGGGAACTGCAGCTTTAATGGGTTAATACCCTTAGCCAATCTAAAGAAGGGGGAGTAGTTTAATGTGGTATGGTGAGCAAAAGAAAATAAGGCCACACTAGCTGAGTAGTGATGATTTGATTTCATTCAGAATTATAGCGTTATTGAAAGTTGGACACCGGTATGATCATTTCTATTTTTAAATTTGGTGTGGTTTTTACTGTTTGATTTATTTAAAATTGGTCATTTGTATTGTGATCATTTTTTAACAGATAGATGAGTTGCATATATCTATGATCCAGTGGATGGTAAATTTGCTGATTGTAATGATACCTGACTTTACTGATCAAGACACTCTTCCAAAGTTAGAGGAGGAAAGTGCTGAGAAACATGATATAGGAGTTGCACAATTAGAGCTGGATGCGATTGCACTGACAAAAAAGTTGTCCCAATACTCCAGCTATTTGAGCAGGTGAAACTCTCTGGTTATTTAATTGCTGCCCTTTTGAAGATTAAATGTGACATAAAGCAGAGAAGAGAAAAGCAGTGAAGTAGCAGCAATAAAGGTTATTTTAAAACCTTGAAAGAAATACTAGTTTGATTTTTCAACTAACTTCAACACTATACTCAGTTAGAATATGAGATTTTGGTGTTCTCCCAGTGGCCTTAGAATTCTTTTGAAAACAGTGTTAACATTGGAAAGATGGGAATTGTATGTATATGGGATGAGAATTAGTTTAAAAAAAACCTCACTTGCTAAATAAGATGATACATTCTGTGCTTTTGCACATAGTAGGGGGGCATTTAAGAAGAAGCTTATATAGTTTCCTGTATAATCACATGCAAAGCTGAATGTATACTTTTATGTGCTTCACTAAATACCAACCAAAACGTCTCTTTTAAAAAATGAAAAAAACCCTTATATCTGAAAAGCTAGAAGATTCCACTGAATAAAGATGAAGTCTAAAAAATTATAATCTATTAACTAAGATGCATACTGTCACTATGATTACTTTAAATTTGGGAAGTAGCTTTTACAATCTAGATAATTTTTCCCTTCATTTTAATTAATGTTACCAATGGTCAAGGGTGAGAGAGGTGGAGGGAGAAACAGGAGAAGAGTGAGAAACTGATAAAGGGACAAATTATTCTTCTTGGTGAGGCAGTAGCTGAATCATTATGGTAAACTTCTACTGCCTGGATTTTTGGATTTTAAACACTTAGAAGAGGAGCCAACAATAAGCAGGTCATGCTGAGTGTGCGTATGCTTTATAAAACAATTTCAATTTTTATCATTTCTTTTGCAGTTGTTGCAAAGGGCTGGTAACAACAATGGCTCTGAATAAAGCATTTCACTCAGAAAAAGGTGCTGCTAAGGAACTTCATGAGCTAGACAGGATGACGGTAATAATTCTGTCTTCCCCTTAATTTTGTTTTATTTGTTTTTAGCAGATTTTTGAGGTTTAATAGATATAAAATAAACTGTACATATTTAATGTGTATAATTTTATAAGTTCTAAAATATGTGTATACTTATAAAAATAATCACCACAATAAAAATAGAAAATATAGCCAACATACCCCAAATTTTCTTGTAATTCTTTGTACTCTCTCCTTCTAGCCTTCTCCTGTCCCCAGGAAATGTCTGATCTACTTTCTAATACAAAGATTATTTTTAATTTTCTTGAATTTATATAAATGGAATTATATAGAATATACTCTTATTTTGTCTGACTTCTTTGACTAAACATAATCACTTTGAGATTCACACATATTGTTACTTTTATCAAAAGTTTATGCTTTTCAGTTCTGAGGAGTATTTCATTGTAGGGATATATACATAATTTATTTATATATTCTCTATTAATGGTCATTTAAATTGTTTCTTGTTTTTGATTATTACAAAGCTTCCTTGGATATTCACGTACACATCTTTAATGGACAAATCCTTTCATTTCTCTTTAGTTTAATATTAGGAATGGAACGGCTGAGTCATATGGAATGTATGTGTTTAACTTTGAAAGAAACTGGCAAACTATCTTCCAAAGTGGTTAATCGGTACAAAAATTCAGTGGGATAGAAGGAATAACTTCTAATATTTTAGAGTACAGTAGGGAAATTATAGTTAACTATAATTGATTGTATATTTCAAAATAGCTAGAAGAGAAGAATTGTAATGTTCCCAATACAAAGATAATTGAGGCGATGAATATCTCAATTACCCTGATTTGCTCATTACCCATTGTATACACGCATCAGAATATTACATATATCCCCCAAAATATGTACAACTATGATATATCAATATTTAAAAAGTAGTTAAACCATTTTTACACTACTGCTAGCAGTGTATGTGAGTTCCATTTGCTTCATATCCTCACTGACACTTTGATATAGTCAGTCTTTTTAATTTTAGACTTTCTAAAAAGTGGGTATTCATATGTCATTTTGGTTTTAACTTACATTTCTTTAATGACCAATGATGTTGAACCTCTTTTTATGTGCTTATTTGTCATCCATATATCTTTTCTAGTGAAATGTCTGTTCAAATTCAAATCTTTGGCCCATTTATTGTTTGTTTATTTTCTTATATTGAGTTTTGAAAGCTCTTTGTATATTCTGGATCCCAAGTCTTTTATCAGATATGTGATTTTCTCTCAGTCTGTGATTTGTCTTTTCTTTTCCTAATAGTGTCTTTCAAACAGGGAAGTTCTTAATTTTGATGAAGTTCAATCTATATTTTACCTTATGGATCTTACTTTTGGTATTATATCTAAGGAAAATTTTCCATAATAACATCACAAAGGTTTTCTCCCATGTTTTCTTCTAGAAGTTTTATAGGTTTAGGTTTATACTCAAGTCTTTGACCCATTTTAAGCTAACTTTTTTAATATATGGTGCCAAGTATGGATTGAAGTTCATTTTTTGGCATTTGGATATCCAATTGTTTTAGCATAATTTGTTGAAAAGACTGTCCTTTCTCTATTGAGATGCCTTTGCATCTTTGTCTTAGTTCATTTTGTGTTGCTGTAAAGGAATACCTGAGGCTGGGTAATTTGTAAAGAAAAGAGGTTTATTTGGCTCACAGTTCTGCAGGCTGTGCTAGAAGCATAGCATCCTCATCTGCTTCTTGTGAGCACTTCAAGCTGCTTTCACACAGGGCAGATGGCAAAGCAGAGCCAGCATGTGCAGAGATCATATTGTGAGAAAAGAAGCAAGGGGTGGGAGATGCAAGACTTTTTAAAAAATTATTATCTCTTATGGAAATGAATAGAACAAGAACTCAGTCATTACTGCAAGGATGGCACAAAACCATTCATGAGGGATCTGCCCCCATGACCCAAACATTTCCCATTAGGCCCCTCCTCCAACACTGGGGATCAAATTTCAACATGAGATTTGGAGGGGACAAATAAACCAAACCATAGCAATTTTTATTGAAAATCTGTTGACCATATATGTGTGGGTATTATTCTGGACATTTTGTTGTGTTCTATTGATCTCTTTGTCAACATTATCACCATTACCAAACTCTCTTGATTACTGTAGTTTTGTAATAAGTTTTGAAATCAGGTAGCATAAATCCTGTACATTTGTTCTTTGTCAGGATCAAGTTATTCTAGGTCCTTTGTTTTCCATATGAATTTTATTATCAGCTTATCAATTTCTCCAAAAAAGCCTGCTGGAAGTTTGATTTGGATTATATTTTATCTATTGATCAGTTTGTAGAAAATTGACAGCTTAACAATATTGAGTCTTTGGATCTGTGAACATAGTGTATATTTTTATTTCTTTGTTGTTTCTTTAAGCAAAGTTTTATAGTTTTCAATGTATAGGTCTTACACATCTTCTGTCAGATTTATTCCTAAGTATTTCATATTTTGGTGCTACTGTAAATGGTATTGTTTTGTAATTTCAATTTCTGATTATTCATTGCTAATATACAGAATTATAGTGAATTTTTTTAATACATTGGTCTCTTGTCCTGTGACCTTGTTAAACTCACTTATTTCTTCTAAGAGTTTTTTTTTCCCAGATTCCTTAGGATTTCTACGTACATGGTCATGTCATTTGCAGATAGGAACAGTTTTATTTCTTCTTTTCCAATCTATACATTTTTTACTTTTCTTGCCTTATTGTACTAACTAGACTCTCCAGTACCAGGTTGAATAAAAGTAGTAAGAATAGACTTCCTTCCCTCATTCCATCTTATGGAAAAAGTGTTTATTCTGTCATTTTAAAGTATAATGATAGCCATAGGTTTTCCATAGATACCCTATATCATATTGAAAGAATTCCTTTTTATTTCATGTTTGCTAAAAAAGAATTTTTTTTTAGTCAATAATAGGTGTTGGATTTTATCAAACTCTCTTTTTTTTTTTTTGCATCTATTGAGGTGCTCATGAGTTGTCTTTTTTAGTCTGTCAATATGGTGAATTACATTGATTGATTTTTGAATTGAATGTTAAACCAACCTTGTATTCCTGTGGTAAACTCCACTTGATCATGATGTATTATCTTTTTTATATATTGCAAATTCAATTGGTTAAATTTTTGTTTAAATTTTTGCATTGACGTTCATGAGGGATATTGATTACATAGTTTTGTTTGTTGATATCTTTGGTTTTGATACCGGAGTAATACTGGCCTCTTAGAATGAGTTCTTACTCTTCTATTTTCTGGAATAATTTATGCAGAATTGCATATTATTTCTTCTTTAAATGTTTGGTAGAACTCGCCCATGAAGCCATCTGAGCTTTGTGGGAAGGTTTCTAACTAACAAATTTATAGAGCTATAGGGCTATCCAATTTCTCCAATAGTCTTAAGGAAGTTCCTTTACCAGATATAGAGCTATTATCTCTTTCTTCTTGAGTGAGCCTGGTAGCTTTTGTCTTATAAGGAATTCATAATCTCATCTAAGTTGTCTAATTTATTGACATGGAGTTGCTCACAATATTCCTGTTACCCTTTTAATAATTGTAGGATATCCACTCTCTTATTCCTATTATTGAAAATTTGAGTCTTTTCTCTTTTTATTTTCATTGATCTATAAAAAGATTTATCAATTTTCTTTATCTCAAAGAACCAGCTTATGGTTTTATTAATTTTTTTCTACTATTTTTCTGTTTTCCATGTCCCTAATTATTTCTTTTTGCCTACTTACTCTGGATTTAATTTGCTCTTTTTTGTCTAGTTTCCTAAGGTATAGCTGAGATTATTGATTTGAAACCTTTTTATCTCTCTCATATAGGCGTTTAGTACTACAGAATTTCTAAGTACTGCTTTAGTTGCATCTCACAGATTTTGATATGTTATATTTTCATTTTAATTCATCTAAAATATTTTTTTAATTCCCCTTTTGGGTTCTTCTTTCACTCATGGGTTATTTAGAAGTATGTTTAGTTTCCAAATATTTGGATATTTTCCAGAGATATTTCTGTTATTGACATACTTGGTAACACTTGATCCTTTTCAAATTACTGAGACTTGTTTTACAACCCAGAATCTGATCTATCTTGGCAACTATTCTATATGCAGTTGAAAAAAATATTCTGTTATTTGATGAAGTGTTCTATAAATGTCAATTAGGTCAAACTGGTTGATAGTCTTATTCAAGTGTCCTATATCCTTGTTGATTTTCTGCCTACTTGATCTATCAATTATTAGGAGAGGGGTATTGAAACCTTGACTATAATTGTGGTTTGCCTATTTTTTTGGAGTTCTGTCAGTTTTTGCTTCATGTATTTTGAGGCTCTGTTATTAGGTACATAAACATTAGGATAAATTGACCCTTTATCATTATGAAATGACTCTCTTTATCCCTAATAATATTTTTTCCTTGAA
Organism: Eulemur rufifrons; assembly: GCF_041146395.1. Lineage (NCBI taxonomy): Eukaryota > Metazoa > Chordata > Mammalia > Primates > Lemuridae > Eulemur > Eulemur rufifrons. The sequence goes on from NC_090990.1 coordinate 90,326,790, forward strand.
AACCCACTTTGCTATTAACATAGCCACTCCAGCTTTTTAAAAATTAATATTAGCATGGTATATCTTTTGCATCCTTTTATTTTTAACCTATTTTGTGTCTTTATAATGAAGTAGGTTACTTATAGGCAGCATATAGTGTGATCTTGCTTTTATATCTAATCTTAGAATCTCTTCCTTTTACATTCAATGTGATTACTGATACATATCCATGTTGTAAGTTCTAAGACAAACATTAATAAAAGTACAAAAATAGAATATATAACTTCTAATATATAAGGGGAAATGAATGATAAAACAATCCAAAAGAAGGCAGTAATGGATAAAAATAATAGAAAACATGGGAGAACAGAAAGCATAAAATAAGATGGTAGATTTATATCAGTCATTTCATTAAATTAAAGGGATTTAATACTCCAGTTAAAAGACAAAGAGTGTTAGATTAAATATAACAAAACACCATATGCTATTTATAAGTGATACATCTAAAATATGAAGATAAAGAAATATTGGGAAAAAGAGGATGGAATAAAATTACACAAGGCAAATATAAAAATTGACAAAACTGCAAGGAGAGCTAGATGAATCCATAAACACATTAGGAGATTTTTCTGCACACCGCTCAGTAATTGATAGAACAAGTAGGTAAAGGTATGGTATAGAAGACTTGAACAATGATTAAAAATAATTGACCTATTATACATATATAGAACACTATAGCCAACATCTGTAGAATGCACAATATTTTTAAGCACACATATGCTTAAAATGACATGATATTATAGTATAATGTCATACAGTATAATGTAGTATTATAGTATTAAATATAATATCATATAGTATAATATAATATACTATAGTATAATGTAATATATAATAGAATATGTGATATTATATAAAAATTGATATTATGCTATATAAAAATTGACATTATACTATAAGAAATTATAATGCAAGTCTCAACAAATTTCAAAGGACCCAAATCGTAAACAGCATGTTCTCTAACCACAATGCAAAAAAGCCTAAAATCAATATCAGATAACTAGAAAATATTCTAATGTTTGTAAATTAAGAAACACACTTCTAAATAATGGGTCAAAGAATAAATTGCAATGGGAGTTAGAAAATAGTTTGCATCAAATAATAGCAAAAATATTACATATCAAAACTTGAGGAATGCAAATAAAGGAGAATTTATTGGGAAATTTATAGCCTTTAATGATTATATTAGGAAAAAAATTGATAAAGCCTCAATCTCAAGATTTCAGAAAAATAAGCAAAATAAACCACAAAATATAGAAGAGTGGGCATAATAAAGATAAAAACCAAAATTTAATGAAAAGAAAAAGTCATATAAAAAGAGGTAATCATCTTAGGTATATACTGAGAGAAATAAAAACATATTTCCACATAAAAATTTGTACACAAATATTCACAGCAACATTATTCATAATAGCCCCAAAGTGGAAACAACCTAAATGTACCTCAACTGCTGACTGAATAAACAAAATGTAGTATATCTATTTAATGGAACATTACTCAACAATAAAAAGAAGCGCCAATACATGCAACAGCATGGAAGAACCTTGAAAACGTGCTAAGTGAAAGTCGACTGAAAGTGAAAGTCGAAAGACCACATATTGTATAATTGTATTTAATGAAATGCCCAGAATAGGCAAATCTGTAGAGACAGAAAGATTAGTGGCTGCCTAAGAGGCAAGAGAAACAGGGAATGAACAACTGCTAATGGTTACAGGCTTTCTTTTGGGGGCGATAAAAATATTCTAGGATTAAATTGTAGTGATGGTTGCACAACTTTGTGAACAACTAAATATCATTGAATTGTACACTTTAAATGAGTGAATCATATATTATGTGAATTATATTTCAAAAAGTGTTTTTAAAAACCTAGCTAAAAAAGAGATGATAAATAGAGCCAAAAATTGGTTTGTCAAAACAATAAAATTAACAAGCTTTTGGCAAAATTAACGAAGAGAAAAAGAAAATGCAAAAAAATTATATCAGGAATGAATAACTCAGATGATGCCGATATAAGAAAGATATAGGAAAATATTATGAAGCACTTTGTCACAAAATTTGAAAATTTAGATGAAATGGATAATTAAATATAACCAAAAAAATTTAAGAATAAATAAAAAACCCTAGTAGTCCTATAACCATTAAAGGAATTAGTCAAAAAACTTCCCCCAAAAGAATTCTCTAGGTATAGACTGCTTCCACAGCAAGCTCTATCAAATATTTAACAAATAAATAATTCCATTATTATACAAACTCTTCCAGGGTGTAGAAACAGAGGAAATACTTTTTATACAAAGGCCCAGAAAGGACGGTACAGGAAAGAGAAATTATAGACCAGTCTCACTCATATGAAACACAAAATCCCTAAACAAAATATGGGCAAACCAAGTCCAGTAATAAATGAAAAGAAGAACATGTTATGAACTTGTTGACTTAATTCTAGGAATGCAAAGTTAGTGGTATAACATTAATAAATCAATGAATATGATCTACCACATTAACAGGTTAAAGAAGAACTACTTTATCATCACAATACAGTTAGAAAAATTGTTTTCATAAAATTTATTATCTATTTATTATAAGGACCTTATCAAGTTAGGAATAGAAGAGAACTTCTCTAATCTAATAAAATACATCAGCAAAAATATAGTAGACATCATATTTAATGGTGAAGCATTAAAAGCAATCCCTTTAAGATCAAGAACAGCATAAAGGTTCCTGATAATACCATTTCTGTTCAAAATTTTTCCAGAGCTTCTATTTGGTGCAATAAGAAGGAATAAAAGGTATAAGGTTTGTAAAAGAAATGAAGGTATCATTATTCATAGTTGATATGAATGTAAATATAAATACAAAATACAGATACATTATTAGAATCCATAACACAGCTTATCAAAGTTTCTGAATACAATTTGATTGATAAAAATTAATGGCATATATATATATATATATATGGCATCATTAAGTAATTTGAAAATGAAATAAGAAAAAGATAACATTTACAATAGTTTCAAAAACATAAAACACTTAGGAATCAATCTAATAAAAATTGGTCACTACCTTTCTGGAGTATATTTGAAACTTTATTTGAAAGACATTAAAAGACATAATTAAATGGGGAACAGGAACACTCGGTATTGTAAAGATGTCTATTCTCCTAGTAATGCTGTGCAGCTGTTCTGTCCAATACAGTAGCCACTGGCCACATCTTGCTATTTAAACTTGCATCAATTAAAATGTAAGACTCAGTTCTTCAGTCACATGAGCCATATTTCAAGTGCAGAATAGTAGATGTAGCTGGTAACTAACATATTGGACTGTACAGATCTAGAACATTTCCATCATTGTGGAAAGTTCTATTAGACAGCACTGATCTAGAGAGTCACAATCAAGTTTCCAACAGTTTCTTTTTTATTTGACAAACTGTCTCCAAAAGTATGATAAAAATTTACAAGCCAATAGAACAATGGGCAAAAAACTTGAATGTATACTTCATAAAAGAGAAAATCCAAATGGCTAACAAATATATGAAAAGATGCTCAATTTCATAAGTGCTTTGGGAAATATATTGATACATTAATGTCATTACATACCAAATTGGCAAAAATTACAAGTTTTGACAATGCAAGTGTTAAGAATGGGAGAGCAACAGATACTCTCTAAACTGCTGGTGAGAATGTAAATTTGTACATTCACTTTGGAAATCAGTTGGCAGTATTTGTTGTTTTTTTTTTAAATTGTATCTTTTTGTTTTGTTTTGTTTTGTTTTTCTTTTCTTTTTTTATTTTTTATTTTATTTTTTTGTTTTTCAGCTCATTATGGGGGTACAAAAGATCAGGCTATATATATTGCCCATGCCTCCCCATCCCCCCGAGTCTGAGCTTCAATTGTGTCCATTCCCTAGACAGTGCACATCGCACTCATCATGTAGGTGTGCACCCATCCCCTCCCCCCACTCCATCCCCCCCAGTCAGAACTTCAAGCGTGTCCATTCCCCAGGCATTGCGCATCGCACTCATCAAGTAGGTATACACCCATCCCTTCCACCCAGCCCCGACCTCTGTGTGATACCCAATTGGTGTTATTCCCAAATGTGCACTCAGGGAAACCAGTTTGCTGGTGAGTACATGTGGTGCTTATTTTTCCATTCTTGGGATACTTCACTTAATAGAATGGGTTCCAACTCTCTCCAGGAGAACCAAAGAGATGGCATATCACCATTATTTCTAATAGCTGAGTAATATTCCATGGTATACATATACCACATTTTGCTAATCCATTCATGAACTGATGGGCATTTGGGTTGTTTCCACATCTTTGCAATTGTGAATTGTGCTGCTATAAACATTCGGGTGCAGGTGTCTTTTTTATAGAATGACTTATGTTCCTCTGGGTAGATGCCCAATAATGGGACTGCTGGATCAAATGGTAGGTCTACTTGAATCTGTTTAAGGTATCTCCACATTGCTTTTCCACAGGGGTTGCACTAGTTTACAGTCCCACCAGCAGTATATGAGTGTATCTGTCTCTCCACATCCCCGCCAACATGTATAGTTTTGGGACTTTTTGATAAAGGTCATTTTCACTGGAGTTAAGTGATATCTCATTGTGGTTTTGATTTGCATTTCCCTGATGATTAGAGATGTTGAACACTTTTTCATATGTTTGTTAGCCATTTTTATATCTTCTTTTGAAAAATTTCTATTCATGTCCTTTGCCCACTTTTTGATAGGGTTGTTCGATTTTTTTCTTACTGATTTTCCTGAGTTCTAAATAGATTCTTGTTATCAGTCCTTTATGTGATGTGTAGTATGCGAAAATTTTTTCCCATTCTGTAGGTTTTCTGTAAAAAGCTTCTGCACAGCCAAAGAAACAGTCATGAGAGTAAACAGACAACCTACAGAATGGGCAGTATTTGTTAAATTTGAAAATTCCCACACCCTGCAGCATAATAATTCCCTTCATCAGTCTATACACTAGAGAAACTCTCATATAACTGCACTAAACTGAGAGATATATATGGGAATATTCAGAGAATATTTCTAAACGTATCTCCAAAGTGTCCATATACTGTTTATATCCATAAATAGTTGGATGGATATTATGAATATTATAGTTTATAAGGATTGGCATACAGGGTGCTGGCAATTTTCTGCTCTTTGGCCTGTGTGATGTCACTATACATAGGTATTTTATACTCCTCTGCATGTGTGACAGATCTCACAATTTTTAAACAGTGTATTATAAAAAAATTTATGTACAACATCTTGCTAAGAAATTTAAAAATATCTAGGAGATGGAGACTTTTTAAGGAAAATATAAAGTAACATTACCTCTAGAAGGAGAAAATCTGCCAATTTTCAGGGAAGAAATAAACAGATGCATTAGGAAAGGGGGGGAAAAAAAGCTAAAACTTTTGCCTGGACTCCACATACAAGTGTTTTTAGACTTTCAAGGAGCAGGTAATCCTCATGTTATATGAAGAATTCAAGAGCATAGATAATAACTGAAAGTTTTTCCTGTTTATTTTATACAGCTAGCAAAGTTCTTAAAAAATCCCAATAAGTTCCTAGGAAGGATGAAGGAAATAGGCTTCATAAATAGATGCTAAATCCAAATTTATAATAGCAGATTTCATTCAGTAGAAACTGAATAAGAATAAAACGCTATGAACAGTTAGGGGAGTAAGAATATTTTGCTATTTGAAAATGTGTTATCATAGCTACATATATATCACTTACCAACTAAGTGTTTAATGAAATGTCTCAGTTTTAGTTTGGGTTCTGGGAAGGCTTCAGGGGTGTCCTTCACAGCAGACTAATGTGCTTCTGAACGGAGCAGTCTCTTGGAGCTTGCAGCCTTCACTCTACATCTGGAGATGTTCTCCTATCTTCTCAGGCCTGCTGTGACCAGCCCCTCCTGCTACACACCCCCAGGTGTGGTGGGGATCCTGATTTTGGCATTCTGGACCTGCCATAGATGTTGGTGGGAACCCACTGGCTGGCCCCATGACACTTAGTCCTTATTTACTTAAAAGGGGGTAGACAGAGCTCTGTGTGGTGAGACCATGTTTCCAGGTAAAGGCAATTTTAGAATGAGGATTTCACCTGTAAAAGTTAAGGCTATAGCAATATGGGGGACACTATTGTGAGGGGCCCTTCCTGAAGGAACCCTGAGGATCTATATAAAACCATCATATTGGGAGATTTTGTGGAGGTGGGGTCTTGTGATGTCCAGGATGGTCTCAAACTCCTGGGCTCAAGCAATCCTCCTGCCTCAGCCTCCCAAAGTGCTGGTATTACAGGTGTGAGCAAGCCACCGAGCCCAGCTCATACAGTTGTTTTAATAGAGTAACCAGATCTCCTTTCCCAGAGAAGACAATGTTTCCTAGTTTTCGCTGCTTTTACTCGCCAATAAGGAATAGTGTACCTTTTAAACATTAAAACTAGATGTTCGCTGTTGGGAGACCTTGGTAAAGTAAAGATAGTTTTACTATTTGCTTTAGGTGGATGAGGCCTACTGTAGACTTTTCTGTATCTCAGTAGATAAGGGGTGAGTACCTTTTCCAAAACAGTCTCTCAAATCTTTATTTATTCCCTTTATTTGGGGCAGAGGGAATAATATTATTATAGTGGTTAAGAGTACAGACCACCTAGATTAGAATCCAAGCATCATGCTTAACTGTATGTCTATATCTATGTATGACCCTGAGCAAGATATTGAACTGTTCAGTTCCTCATCTAAAAAGAAATGGGTATCATAACAGTTCATATCTCATATTAAGGATCAAATTAGTTAATATGCACAATGCTTAGAAAGAACAGTCTGGCATATAGTTAAATACCACGTCTTTGCTATTTCTATTATTATTATGCAAGCATAATAATATTGACCTGCTTGACCTGATCACTTGCATAAAATTTATTGGGACAGACCACTTAGGTATTAGTAAATCTGGCAATCTTTCTCTAGTTTTGTGGCATTTTTGTGGCACTTCACCTCTCCCTTTCCCATTACAACCCAGATCCCAAAATCTGTCAGTAAGAGATAACATGATTTAGTTCTTTGTTCATAGTAAGTCACCTCTCCAAAAATCTTTGAACTGAGCTGATACAAAGAGAATTGAATGGAGTTATATTTAGAGGACTATTTAGGAGCTACTCAATAGGAGTAAGTGAATGAATGAGTTGGTGTAATCTGATTTTTTCTGCTTAGTAATTTTTTTTATCTCTTCTCAGAGAGAATGTTATGAATGGATCAACACATGCTCTCACCTCCTTTCTGATATCAAAGGCAGAAAAATAAAGTTGTTTACATATGAAGAAATAGAGCACCTACTTGGAGAAGAGGTATTTGCACTGGTCTACTTGGAGAAGATGTTAGCGCTGGTCATTTATTCAGGTTCTTCCTGTGTTTCAATAGATAGGTTCAGCAACTTTTTCCAAACAATGTTCTTTTTTATTTATTTGTTTGTTTGTTTTTCAGCTCATTATGGGGGTACAAAAGGTCAGGCTATATATATCGCCCATGCCTCCCCATCCCCCCGAGTCTGAACTTCAATTGTGTCCATTCCCTAGACAGTGCACATCGCACTCATCATGTAGGTGTGCACCCATCCCCTCCCCCCACCCCCTCCCCCCCAGTCAGAACTTCAAGCGTGTCCATTCCCCAGGCATTGCGCATTGCACTCATCAAGTAGGTATACACCCATCCCTTCCACCCAGCCCCGACCTCTATCTGATACCCAATTGGTGTTATTCCCAAATGTGCACTCAGGGAAACCAGTTTGCTGGTGAGTACATGTGGTGCTTATTTTTCCATTCTTGGGATACTTCACTTAATAGAATGGGTTCCAGCTCTCTCCAGGAGAACCAAAGAGATACTATACCACCATTATTTCTAATAGCTGAGTAATATTCCATGGTATACATATACCACATTTTGCTAATCCATTCATGAATTGATAGGCATTTGAGTTGTTTCCACATCTTTGCAATTGTGAATTGTGCTGCTATAAACATTCGGGTGCAGGTGTCTTTTTTATAGAATGACTTTTGTTCTTCTGGGTAGATGCCCAATAATGGGACTGCTGGATCAAATGGTAGGTCTACTTGAATCTGTTTAAGGTATCTCCACATTGCTTTCCACAGGGGTTGCACTAGTTTACAATCCCATCAGCAGTGTATGAGTGTACCTGTCTCTCCACACCCACGCCAACATGTATAGTTTTGGGACTTTTTGATAAAGGCCATTTTCACTGGAGTTAAGTGATATCTCATTGTGGTTTTGATTTGCATTTCCCTGATGATTAGAGATGTTGAACACTTTTTCATATGTTTGTTAGCCATTTTTATATCTTCTTTTGAAAAATTTCTATTCATGTCCTTTGCTCACTTTTTGATAGGGTTGTTTGATTTTTTTCTTACTGATTTTCCTGAGTTCTAAATAGATTCTTGTTATCAGTCCTTTATCTGATGTGTAGTATGCGAAAATTTTTTCCCATTCTGTAGGTTGTCTGTTTACTCTCATGACTGTTTCTTTGGCTGTGCAGAAGCTTTTTAATTTGATCAGGTCCCATTTATTTATTTTCAGAGGCATTCATATACACCAATAACAGTCAAACGGAGAACCAAATTAAGGACTCAATACCCTTTAAAATAGCAACAAAGAAAATAAAATACCTAGGAATATATTTAACTAAGGAGGTAAAGGACCTCTATAGGGAGAACTATGAAACACTGAGGAAGAAAATCGCAGAACATGTAAATAGGTGGAAAACCATACCATGCTCATGGATCCGTAGAATTAACATTGTTAAAATGTCTATACTGCCCAAAGTTATCTACAGATTCAAAGCAATCCTTATTAAATTACCAACGTCTTTTTTCACAGATACAGAAAAAATAATTTTACGCTTTGTATGGAACCAGAGAAGACCCCATTTAGCAAAAGCAATCTTAAACAACAAAAACAAAATGGGAGGTATTAATTTGCCAGACTTCAAACTATACTACAAGGCTGTGGTTCTTAAAACTGCCTGGTATTGGCACAAGTGCAGGGACACAGACCAGTGGAACAGAACAGAAAATCCAAATATAAAACCATCCTCATATACAAATCTAATCTTTGACAAAGCACACAAAAACATACTCTGGAGAAAAGATTCCTTATTTAATAAATGGTGCTGGGAAAACTGGATATCCACATGTAGAAGACTAAAACAGGACACACAGCTCTCACCTCTCACAAAAATCAAATCACGGTGGTTAACAGACTTAAACCTTAGGTCAGAAACTATTAGAATTCTAGAAGAAAACGTAGGAAAGATTCTTACAGACATTGGCCTAGGCAAAGAATTTATGAAGAAGACCTCTAAGGCAATCACAGCAACAACAAACAATGTTCTTAATCCTCATTCCTTTACTCTAAGAGAAGAGAGTTTTGGTTTTGACCAAGAGTATTGACAGCTCTTCTCCCCTTTAAGGAAGAGAATCATCCACCCAAACATCTTTCCTCACTTTCTTAGCAGATGATTTTATAAGAGAAAGAATGGGTTTCAGGTGGGAGTTCCCTGCCACTTCCTAAAGCAGATCCTCAGACTTACCTGCTTCTGCTCTCACCCTTCTTCCTCCCTTCCACTTTCAGTCTTCCCACCCAAGGTTATTTCTTCCTTGAGCACTTAATTCCATGTCAAGTGTCCTCTCTCTCTCTCTTTTTTTTTTTTTTTTTTTGAGACAGAGTCTCGCTCTGTTGCCCAGGCTAGACTGCCGTGGCATCAGCCTAGCTCACAGCAACCTCAAACTCCTAGGCTCAAGCAATCCTTCTGCCTCAGCCTCCCGAGTAGCTGGGACTACAGGCATGAGCCACCATGCCTGGCTAATTTTTTCTATATATTTTTAGCTGTCCAGATCATTTCTTTCTACTTTTAGTAGAGACAGGGTCTCGCTCTTGCTCAGGCTGATCTCGAACTCCTGAGCTCTAGTGATCCTCCCGCCTCGGCCTCCCAGAGTGCTAAGATTACAGGCGTCAGCCACTGCGCCCGGCCAGTGTCCTCTCTCTTTTGTATCTTTAATGTCTTCCTCTCTAATAGTTCCATTTTTATCAATCTTAAAACAGTGTAAAACATGGTCATTGCTCCCATACTAAAAAATATGTCCCTTGATCTTGTCTCCTTCTATACTACTACTTTTTTAAAAATTTTGTATTTTGGATATCTGAATCTCTGGTGATACCAGGGAAGTTTTCAATGTTTTTTACTTTTTCTTCTTATCCCTCAGGGATACCTATAATTCTTGTATTGGCTCAATTCACATAGTCTCGTATGTCTCTGAGTGATTTTCATTCTTCTTTGTTCTTTTTTATGCATCTTTGACTGATGCGCTTAGTTCAAAAGCCTTGTCTTCAAGCTCTAAGAGTCTTTCTTCTCCTAGGTTTGGCCTTTTATTGAAGCTTTCTGACATATTTTGAAATTCCCTAAATGACTTTTTCTTTTCTTTAAGTTTTGTTATATCCTTTCTTATGTTGCCTATCTCTTTAGCAACTTTTTATTTTTTTCACTGATGTCCCGAGATATTTTTTTGGCTTCTTTGTGCTGGTTTTCAACTTTCCCTTCAATTGCATTCATCTTATTTGCCACCCATATTCTGAATTCCATTTTTCACATTTCAATAATTTCCTTTTGGTTGGGGTCCAGTGCTGTGGGTCTATTGTGATCCTTTGGAGGTGTCAAACTAGCTTGTTTTTTCCTGTTGCCAGAGTTCTTTTGGTGATGTCTTCTCATCTGAAACCTCTTTTCTCAGTTCAGGGCAGATAGGTTTCTGTTCTCTTTTGCTTGGAACTCTCTACTTAGTGAGAAGAAGGAGAGGTCCCTAGATGGGGCTTTTGTGGCCTACTCCAGAAGACTGATGTGGCAGGAGAGGGACGGATGCACTGATAGCCTGTAATGTAGCTGCTTCCTGTCGTCCCATTCCCCTGTGATTGTCACAGTCTAAGCTGGTGATGGATGATCTTCATGTGGAGTGGTGGGTTATTACCCAGGCCACTCTTGGGAGCTCAGGTTGGGGTGAGTCCCTCTCCACGGAGGCGGGCATTATGGGAGATTGCTGTGCCTGGGTCTCGCCACGGTAGTGGCGGTGGTAATGGCAGCTGGGCAAGGCTATCCAGGCAGTGGTTGCAGTGGGTGTCAGGGCTGTGGACATCCACTCCACCTGGGTCCAGGTGCAATGGCGATTCCTGAATAGTGGTTCCTTGGCAGAGCTTTGGACCATGGGGGTGGTTCCTACCAGTCACTGTGTGGTGACCATGGGAACGTAGACAGGGTCCAGGTGGCAGCACAGGAGCCACAGGGGCAGTGCCATGGGGCCGGGTGGCAGCATAGGGGTTTTAGGGGCAGAGCAGTGGGACCCGATGGCAGTTCAGGAGTTGTGTGACTGGCACTGCAGGGCATGACAGCAGCACAGGAACTTAGAGGGTAGGGCTGCAGGGCCAAGCAGCAGTTTGGGAGCCTCAGGAGTAGGGTCGTAGGGCCAGCAGCATGGGAGCCTTAGCAGCATGGCCATGGGACTGGGTGGCAGCACAGGAACCATGTCGGGGGAGGGCATGGGGCCAGGTGGCTGGGCAGCTGGGGCTTTCTCCCTGCCCATGTCCCACTGAGGCAGCCACCACAGTGTTTGTCAGGCAGGAGTTGGTGGTGGTGCCCACTCTACTCCAATCCCCTGTTAGGTGCAGGTGTGCCCAGCTCCCAGTCACGGTGTGCACAAGTGCATCTGTTTTCTCTGATCCCTCCCCAGCCCAGCTGGGGCCATGTGGAGGCATCTGCAGCAAATCTGAGTCCTGTGTAGACCAGATGCTCTGTACCTCAGAGCTCAGAATAGTGTCAGTTGCAGCCACCCAGGAACGGAAGGTATCAGGTCCCTGCTGTGCCCACTCTCTGGTGCCCTGTTGCGGCACAGACTCCACTCAGCTCCTTGATCAGTCTAAAGGTCTACAGTGGTTTGGGGCCCCCTCACAGCTTGGCTCGCAGTGTCCGCAGGGGGACATGGAGCCCGAGGGTTCTATCCTCTTATTTTTCCTTACGTGTGGATGCCTCCCCTAGGTACCTTTCAATCTTGCCAACTGGATCACCCTGTCACCTTCTCCTTCACTCTGAATGTGTCCCATTGCTTCTCTGATGATTCACTATGCTCTTTCCAAGAAGTTCCATCTGTAGGTGAGCATCTACTTGCAACTTTCAACTCTCTCTTTGAGAGCGGTGTGTGCCAGCTGCTTCTGTTCTGCCATCTTGCTCTTGCTCAGTCAATATTTGAGTAAACTCCTTTGAGGCTTTCAATACCATTAACTTCTCTGTTCTCCTTTGGTTTCCTGGTGGCTCTCTCATACTTCTGAGGCTACTTTTGGCCTCCTTTGCAGGTTCCTCTTTCTTCCCTGGTGCTTTATGTGACTACAGTCCTATCTTGAGGTCTAGTCCTCTTGCTACTTCACATGTTTGCCTTTGGGATATAATTTACTTTCTTAACTCTAAACTAAATGCAGATAACTGTCTAGCCTCTATCTTTAGCCCAAATCCCTCCATCTAAACTCCAGATCCATATATTTGGCTATGTGTGAGATACTTGGGTATCTCAGTGGTACCTCAAACTCACACAGCCTAATTTGAACTCATCCCTCTCCCCAAACCTGCTTATTTAACTTTGTTCATTATCTTTGTAAATGGCACCATCATCTCCCTAGTGGCCTAAACCATAAACCATAAACCATCTGTCATTCAAGATGCACCTTTTCCCAACCATCCCATATCTAAGAGCTACCTCTTAAATATCTCTTCAGTCCTCATCCTATTCATTCCCACAACCACGGTGTGGTTCATTCCCTCCTTGTGTTTTGCTTCTCTCCCTTTCTTCTTCTCTCTCCCCCCTCCTTCCTCCCTCCTATCCTTCCTCTTCTTTAAACATACTCTCCTGTTGCTAGAGTGATTGTTTCAACTGCAAAGCAGATCAATCAATTTATTGATGCCTTCAGAATAAAAACCAACCTCCCTGGCATAACAATCAAATCATTCCCCTATGATTGTGCCCTGTTCATTTGCCTCTCAGTTTCTGTCCTATTGAACTATTAATACTTTTATTCTCAGAACCAATCATATACATAGAACATCTTCAGCCTAGAAGTCCTTTGTGCCTTCTTTTTTCCCTTCTTAATCCTTCAAGAAGAAACTCAGAATTATCTCCTTCTGGAAATATTCCTGACCAACTCCCTCTTTCACTCCTGTCCACTACCTGGTCTAGGGTAGGTGCTCCTACTATGGGGCTATATGCATCCATAGCATTTTCTTGTCCATGAAATTGTAAGCTTCTAAAGGGCAGGGAGAATTCTTATTAACCTTTGTATCATTACCACTAGCACAGTACCCAGTTATAGGATTGGTGCTCATTAAATATTTGTGAATGAATAATTATTAATATTTATATACACTAAGCTATGATTATATTGTTTCATTTCACAGGAAGCTATAAAATTATTCATTGAGCCTGAAATAGATATATCTTTTAAAGAGGATGAAGAAGAAAGTGAGGAGGATAGGAAACTTCAGGAGGAAAATGAAGAAGAGAAAGCAGAAGAGGTGAGATTATTTAGTAGTATTTTTCCCTTTATCTTTTTAAAGTACACACACACACACACACACACACACACACATTGGAAAGTAGAAGTAGATCATATGGGCTGGGCACAGTGGCTCACACCTGTAATCCCAGCACTTTGGGAGGCTGAGGTAGGAAGATTGCTTGAGCCCAGGAGTTTGAGACCAGCCTGGACAACATAGTGAGGCGCTGTCTCTACTAAAAAGTTTTTTAAAAGCTTAGCCAGACATGGTGGCACATGCCTGTAGTCTGAGCTACTTGGGAGGCTGAGGCAGGAGGACCACTTGAGCCTGGGAGTTGGAGTTACAGTGAAGCCACTATATGAAGCCACTGTACTCCAGCTTGGGCAACAGAGTGAGAACCTGTCTCAAAAAAAAAAAAAGACAAAGAAAAAGAAAAAAAGGAGATCATCTGGAATGAACTCTTCAATTTCCTTTTTTTTTTCCTCATATATATTTAACCATACCTGCAGACACACTTATCTTTGTCATTTTATTTTCCTTTCTAAATCCATCCATTTCCCTTTAGTCACTTCTCATCTGTATTCTTATTAACTACACAATCTACTTCTCACCCTGGTGCTATTTTTTTTTTATCCCTTCATTGCCAGGTTTTTCAAATAATAGTTTAAAACTCCGTTATCTTTACTTCGTCAGCACCCATTCTGAACTGTCTTTCCCCCTCCTTCCAGGTCATCTCCACACCTCTCCTTCCCTTACTCTGTCTTCACACCTGCTGGGATATTTGTAATAATAACAACACTTCTGGGGGCATTTTAAAAATAATAATAATAAAATAACTACCAATAATTGAGTGCCTATCATGAGCAATATTCTCTGCTCATGTTATTTCTGATCTACACAACACAGCTTTGGTATGTGTATTATTGCCCCAATTTTACAGGTAAGAAAGCAGAAGCTCAGAAAGTTTGAGTGACTTACCCAAATTCATACAGTTATATGTGGCAGAACCAACATTCAAGCCCTGATAAATCTGGCATAAAAGCCCTTGCTAATTCCTAGATTGAGTGCCACTGCCTTTGGCTTCCAGAACTCATGATGGCCTAACACTCTGTACAATATCTTGGTTCACATCCCTGATGTGTTTCTTCTTTGCATATAGTTTAAATGTTGAGCATGATCCCAGGCTCTGTCCTAGGCCTTCTACTCACTGTACAGGCTGGACAACAGAACAAAAAAAATTGTACAACACCCAAGCCTCTTTGACCAGCATTTTCTGTTTTATTTCTGGTAAAGTGCTTGGCATACAGAAGGCACAGAATAAATAGAAACCATTATTATTGTTGTCGTTGTTGTTGTCGTTATCTGTGGACTTAGTTCAGGCCCTTTCTTCTCTATTATACAAATACCTGTTCAGCCTTCAAATATCATTTTCTTTGTGAACACTTCCTGAAGTGTTTAGGCAGAATACAGGGCCCTTTTCTGGGTGCACGCAGCCCTTGGAATACACCTGAATGCTAACAGTAATCCTGTTGTACCATAATCATTCCTTCTGTTGTCTATCTCCCCTGGTGTACTGTGAGTTCCTAGAGTCTGGGAGAAATACTCTTTGTTTTTCCTGTAGTTATAGCCCCTTATCTCCACTCTCTCACCTCCATCCATTTCCCACAGTGTTTGCTGTGTATAAGTCTTCAAAACAAATAGAAAACTAAAGTTTCTGACATGGCACAAGGTAACTTGATGGGCCACTGTGCCACACTCCACCTCGCTAACAGGTCTCTGGTGTTTCTCTGCTCCAGCAACTTTCAACATCTGCAGAGAAGGAAAAACTCATTCGATTCATTGGAGAAGATGAAAATATTCATTCTAAACCTCTATTACGTACAGATGAGTTGTCTTCCTGGGTATGTATCTGAAACCCAACTAGGAAATTCAAAATTATTTAACATTATATGAAAAGTATATGGTTCTAACATAACTTTTAGCTCTTCCAAGAGGGCCAGGAGCTCCTAAGTAATGTATTTTACATATTTTTTTCTTCTGTCATAACCCGTGGAAAACTCTTATTTTTTTACCTTGACTTTACAAAGACCTCTCATTCTCATCTTTAAATATCATTTTAATATCACTATTTCATTCCTTTACTTAGTTTTCCAATCTCCTGGTCAATATTTGACCAATTTTTAAATATTAAGTAGACTTCATTGAGAGCTGTGATAAGCACATACCTCCAACCACAAGAATTATTGGGAAATTGGAAACTTAGAGACAATGGCTATGGAAATACGTCAAGAAAGCAGATTTAAAATTTCTCCACAGAAATTTCATTCTAGGACCATGGTAGGCTTAAGTTGGCTCTGGATTAATATCTCACTGCCTACATAATGCCCTGACTTTAGGAGTCTATGGATGGGCTGTATCTCATTAATCCCCTGAAATTGTGTGCAACATTTTGTGCATGTGTTCATATGGTGCATTTTCTTGGATTGAGGTTGGGGGGAGGAATCAATTTCATCACAGTTCTTGATCCTAAAGTTAAGAACCATTTCATTGCTAGGGGGTCTGATTCATTTGAGTAGGCGTGTTGTATGCAGTGGAGGCGACGAGGCTTTGTGGGGGCTAATTGTGGATTAGCTCGATCTCCAAGGTGAAGGCATGGCTCAAAGTAGAGGCAAATTGCAGGGATGTATATCCAGGGAGGTTGCTGGAAACAGGATCCAACTCTGGTAGGAAGAACTAGAAGAAACCATGTGGAGAGTCAGGTGGGAGCTGGCAAGATTGGGGTGAGTGTGGTGCATGGGGTGAAGGGTTATATGTACATTCTCCCAAAGTGGTGCCTTTTCAATAAATTTTATTTTATTTTTTTTTCAATTTAATTTTACAGAATCAAAGAGTCTAACAGTATATCTTGTTAGATACAGTATGTCCTCATAATGTATACATTATTTCTTGTACAATGATATGAAATAATATGGGAAATATTCATGATAAATTATTAAGTGAACAGTGCAAGTTAAAAACAATAGTTTCATATTTTTTCCCCACCCCCCCTTTCCCGAGTCAGCACCTTCAAGTGTTACCACTCCCCAAACGGTGCGCAATGCACTCATTGTGTAGGCATACCCCCATCCCCTCCCCCACCCCCCACCTCAGTCTGATGTCCAATTGGTGTCGTTTCCAGATTTGTATTTAGGTGATGATCAGGGAAACCAATTTTCTGGTGAGTACATGTGATGCTTGTTTTTCCATTCTTGGGATACTTCACTTAATATAATGGGTTCCAACTCTCTCCAGGAGAACCATAGAGATGTCGTATCTTCATCATTCCTTATAGCTGAGTAATATTCCATGGTATACATATACCACAGTTTACTAATCCAATCATGTATTGATGGGCATTTGGGTTGTTTCCACATCTTTGCTATTGTGAATTGTGCTGCTATAAACATTCGGGTACACGTGCCTTTGTTACAGAATGACCTTTTTTCCTTTGGGTATATGCCCAGTAATGGGATTGCTGGGTCAAATGGCAGGTCTACTTGAATCTGTTTAAGATACCTCCATAATGCTTTCCACAGGGGTTGCACTAGTTTGCAGTCCCACCAGCAGTGTATTAGTGTTCCTGTCTCTCCACACCCACGCCAACATGTGTTGTTTTGGGTTTTTTTGATAAAGGCCATTCTCACTGGGGTTAAGTGATATCTCATTGTGGTTTTGATTTGCATTTCCCTGATGATTAGAGATGTTGAACTCTTTTTCATATGTTTGTTAGCCATTTTTATATCTTCTTTTGAAAAATTTCTATTCATGTCCTTTGCCCACTTTTTAATAGGGTTGCTTGATTTTTTCTTGCTGATTTTCCTGAGTTCTAAATAGATTCTTGTTATCAGTCCTTTATCTGATGTGTAGTATGCAAAAATTTTTTCCCATTCTGTAGGTGGTCTGTTTATTCTCTGGACTGTTTCTTTGGCTGTGCATTAGCTTTTTAATTTAATCATGTCCCATTCATTTATTTTTGTTGCTGCTGTGATTGCCTTGGGGGTCTTCTTCATAAATTCTTTGCCTAGGCCAATGTCTGTAAGAGTCTTTCCTACATTTTCTTCTAGAATTCTGATTGTATCACGCCTAAGGTTTAAGTCTGTTATCCACCGTGATTTGATTTTTGTGAGAGGTGAAAGCTGTGGGTCCTGTTTCAGTCTTCTACAAGTGGCTAACCAATTCTCCCAGCACCATTTGTTGAATAGGGATTCTTGTCCCCAGAGTATATTCTTTCCCGCTTTGTCAAAAATTAGGTGACTATATGAGGATGGTTCTATATTTGGATTTTCTGTTGTGTTCCACTGGTCTGTGTCCCTGCACTTGTGCCAATACCAGGCTGTTTTAAGAACCACGGCCTTGTAGCATAGTTTGAGGTCTGGCAAATTAATACCTCCCATTTTGTTTTTGTTGCTTAAAATTGCTTTTGCTATACGGGGTCTTCTTTGATTCCATACAAAGTGTATAATTATTTTCTCTCTGTCTGTAAAGAATGATGTTGGTAATTTAATAGGGATTGCATTGAATCTGTAGATCACTTTGGGTAGTATAGACATTTTAACAATGTTGATTCTTCCGATCCACGAGCATGGTATATTTTTCCATCTATTTGCAAGTTCTGCTATTTCTTTTTTCAGTGTTTCATAGTTTTCCTTATAGAGGTCCTTTACCTCTTTAGTTAGATATATACCTAGATATTTTATTTTCTTTGTTGCTATTTTGAAGGGTATTGAGTCTTTAATTTGGTTTTCCGATTGACTGTTATTGGCATATATAAATGCCTCTGATTTGTGTATATTAATTTTGTAGCCTGAGACTTTGCTGTATTCGTTAATCAATTCCAGGAGTCTCTTGGTTGAATCCTGGGGGTTTTCCAGATATAACATCATATCATCAGCAAAAAGTGAGAGTTTGATCTCTTCCTTCCCTATTTGGACTCCCTTGATTCTGCTCTCTTGCCTGATAGCTCTCGCAAGGACTTCCAATACTATGTTGAAAAGTAATGGAGACAATGGGCAGCCCTGTCTGGTTCCAGTTCTAAGTGGGAGTGCTTTCAGTTTTTCCCCATTCAGTATGATGTTGGCTGTGGGTTTGTCATATATGGCTTGTATCATTTTTAGGTAGGTTCCATCAATGCCTATTTTGTTAGGCGTTTTTATCATAAAAGGGTGTTGAATTTTGTCAAATGCTTTTTCTGCATCTAATGAGAGTATCATATGGTTTTTGTTTTTGCTTCTATTTATGTGGTGAATTACATTTATAGATTTACGTATGTTGAACCACCCCTGCATCTCGGGGATGAAGCCCACTTGGTCGTGGTGGATTACTTTTTTGATAAGTACTTGGATTCTATTTGCTAGTATTTTATTGAAAATTTTTGCATCTATATTCATGAGGGAAATTGGTCTGTAGTTCTCTATTTTTGTTGTGTCCTTTCCAGGTTTTGGTATTAATGTTATATTGGCTTGGTAGAACGTGTTGGGGAGAACTCCATCCTTCTCAATATTGGAGAATAGTTTAGGTAGGATGGGCACCAGTTCTTCTTTGTATGTATGGTAAAATTCAAGTGTGAACCCATCTGGACCAGGGCTTTTCTTTTTGGGAAGGCTTTTTTATTGCTGTTTCGATTTCAGTTCTTGATAT
This sequence comes from Eulemur rufifrons, assembly GCF_041146395.1. Classification (NCBI taxonomy): domain Eukaryota; kingdom Metazoa; phylum Chordata; class Mammalia; order Primates; family Lemuridae; genus Eulemur; species Eulemur rufifrons. The sequence goes on from NC_090990.1 coordinate 90,346,102, forward strand.
TGGTCTGTTCAGGTACTCTATTTCTTCCTGGTTGAGCCTGGGAAGACTATGTGTTTCTAAAAATTTGTCCATTTCCTCCACGTTCTCCAGTTTGTGTGCATAAAGATTTTTGTAGAATTCATAGATGATATCTTGTATCTCTGTAGCATCGGTTGTGATTTCTCCTTTCATGTTCCTAATGGAGGCTATTAGAGATTTTACTTTTGTGCTCTTGGTTAGTCTAGCCAGAGGTGTGTCTATTTTGTTTATCTTTTCAAAGAACCAACTTTTTGTTTTATTAATTTCCCTTATAGTTTCTTTGTTGTCCTTTTCATTTAGTTCTGATTTGATCTTAGTAATTTCTCGCCTTCTGCTGGGTTTGGGATCGTTCTGTTCTTCTTTCTCCAGCTCTTTGAGTCTATTCGTTAGGTTGTCTATTTGCATATTTTCTGTCTTTTTGATATAGGCATTTATGGATATGAATTTTCCTCTCAGGACTGCTTTAGCTGCATCCCATAGATTTTGATAAGTTGTATCTCCATTGTCATTTAATTCAAAGAAATTTTTGATTTCCATCTTGATTTCTTCTTTTATAGAATAATTATTCAAGAGAAGGTTATTTAGCTTCCATGACTTTGAGTAAGAGTGAGGGTTTCTGTTTGTGATTATTGTTACTTTTATTCCGCTGTGATCTGAGAAGATGCATGGTATAATTTCTATTTTTTTGAATTTTTGAAGACATGATTTATGTCCTAGGACATGGTCAATCTTAGAGAATGTCCCGTGAGCTGATGAGAAGAATGTATATTCTGTGGACTTTGGGTAGAATGTCCTATAGATGTCAGCCATGCCCATTTGTTCTAGCATTCTATTTAGGTCCATTATGTCTTTGTTTATTTTCTGTTTAGAGGATCTGTCCTGTACTGTCAGTGGGGTGTTAAAGTCTCCAGCTATTACAGTATTGTTATCTATCATTTGGTTGAGATCTAGTAGGGTTTGCTTTATGAATCTAGGTGCACCTAGGTTGAGTGCATATATATTGAGTATAGTCATGGCTTCTTGATGAATTGTGCCTTTAATCAGTATGTAGTAGCCATCTTTGTCTTTTATTATTTTTGTTGGTTTGAAAGCTAAGTTATTGGAAATTAAGATTGCCACACCAGCTCTCTTTTGGTTACCATTTGCTTGAAATATCGATTTCCATCCTTTTATTTTCAGTCTAAATGCATCTTTGCAGGTTAGGTGAGTTTCCTGAAGACAGCAGATACTTGGATTGTATTTTTTTATCCATTGGGCCAGTCTATGTCTCTTGAGCGGGGAGTTCAAGCCATTCACATTTATTGAGAAAACTGATAAGTGAGACAGTTTTTTGTTCAGCTTGTTGGGTAGAACTTCATTGTGATGTTTTCTCTCCTGGGCCATTGTGGTATCTGGAATTTGATCTTTAGCTCTTGAGTAGTTTTACATTCGTGGATCTTTCTTGTGCTGATCCGTGTGTAATTCTCTTTTGAGTACTTCTTGGAGGGCTGGTCTTGTCTTGGTGAATTCCCTCAACCTTTGTTTATCTGAGAATGTCTTGATTTCTCCTTCGTATAGAAAACTTAGCTGGGTACAAGATTCTAGGCTGGGCATTATTCTGTTTCAGAAGCGTGAAAATGGGGCCCCAACCTCTTCTTGCTTGTAAGGTTTCAGCTGAGAAATCTGGCGTAATTCTGATGGGTTTTCCTTTGTAAGGTACTTGTTTCTTTCTCCTTACAGCTCGGAGAAGTGACTCTTTAGTGGATATTTTGGTCAGCCTGATGACTACGTGGCGTGGTGTTTTCCTATTTGCTATGAATCTCCCAGGGGTCCTTTGAGCTTCTTGAATCTGTATGTCTAGAGTATTGGCAAGGCCTGGAAAATTTTCCTCGATTATGTCTTCAAATAGCTTGTCCAACCCTTGCTTGTTATCTTCTTCACCCTCAGGAATGCCAATAACTCTCAAGTTAGGTTTCTTCACATAATCCCACATTTCTTGAAGACTCAGATCATTTCTCTTACTTTTTCGATCTATCTCTGTGACTGACTTATTTAGTTGGAAGAAGTTATCTTCAATTTCTGAGATTCTTTCCTCTGTTTGATCTACCCTGCTCTTGAGACTTTCCACAGTGTTTTGTAGCTCTCTGAGTGAATTCTTCACTTCTAGGAGTTCAGTTTGGTTTTTCTTCAATATTTCAATTTCTTTAGTGAATTTTTCCTCCAAATCCTGTATTTTTTTTGTGTTTTCCTTGTGTTGTTTATCCATTGATTCTTGTATATTATTCAGCTTGTTTATAATCCATAATTGGAATTCTTCCTGTGACATGTTGGTGTTTTGAGTCTGGTTTGTGTCAAATGGTTGGGATCTGGTATTTCTCTTTGGGGATGAGCTTTCCATTTGATTCTTTGTGCTCTCCATGTTTTTTCGCTGGGCCCTTCCCATCTAGATTTATCGTTGGATCTTTACTTATAGGTTTAGTCTGGTTAACAGGACTCTTTGTGCTCTATTCTTAGGCTGTGAAACAGTCTAGGTATGTTGCTTCTTTTGGCAAGAGGGGGAGACTGTTGTGTATTGTTCAGAGATTTTTCTGTTTCCGTTGGGGGACTGCTTCCGATGGGTCCAATCCTAGAGGATTGGAGTGATCCAGGACCGCTTTGGTGAGTTAGGACACTGTGTTGTGGTCTTTCAGAAGGCAGGCAGGGTCCACACTAATAGTAGACCGAAATTCTCTTTGTTTGTTTGTTTGTTTGTTTCCCTTTGGTTCTTCCTCTATAGGGGAGGTTTCTGACTCTATCTGCCGGCAAGATACTAGCTATGGGGAGAGGACGGTGACTTCGCTTGCTCAGCGCCCCAGTTGCTGTAGCTCCCACGGGCAAAAGTCTGTCTTGGCCCAGTGACCCCAGGGATCAGGTTCCACACTCTCACTTCTGGAGAAGTATTCAGTGTTTACACTTGGGCGGGGATCCTATATAAGGTCCATGGACCAGGGGAGAGGGCCGTCCAGGGAGCCTCTTGGTACCCTATTGCTCCGCAGTGACTTGGCTGTGGGCCCTAGAGTGGCAATTGCGTGCCCGCAGATCTCCGGCCCTGGGGGTGACTGCTCAGGATCCGGTATGTACCAGAGCCAGGGACCTGGCCCGTTCCGAAGCTCACCGTGGATCCCCAGTTAGAAGGCGAAAAGAGAGGAGAAAGAGAAGAGAAAAAAAAAAAAAAAGAAAAGAAAAAAGAAAAGGAAAGAAAGAAAAGAAAGAGGAGAAAACGAAAGAGAAAAGAAAAAAAAGAAGAAAAAGAAAGAAAGAAAAAGAAAAAAAAAAGAAAAGAAACGCAAAAAGCGAAACCAAAAACGCCAACAAAAATGAACAAAAACAAACTACATAGCACCTCACCACACCGCAAGGCAGAAAGATACACAAATCTGAAGTATATAATTCAGCGACTCAATGTTTTTTTGTTTGTTTGTTTGTTTTACGCCTTAGCACAGCTCCGCCCCTTCACTTCCGCTTGGCTGGGTCTGGAGCGGCCATTAAATGTTTTTGTTTTTACGCCTTAGCACAGCTCCGCCCCTTCACGCCCGCCCGGCTGGGTCCCGGGCAGTTTCGCAGTGGATTTCAAGATGACGTCTGCGCGCCCGCACAGCTCCGAGGGTGGTGGGGATCCAACCTCCGCGCTCAAAAAGGCGCGGCAGCCAGAGGCCCAGAGGGCAAAGGTGCCCGCCGAGGCTGTCCGCTGCCGGAAAAAAAAAGAAAAAGAAAAGAAAAGGAAAAAAAACAAAACAAACAAACAAACAAAAAAAACCCCAAAAAAAACAAACACAAACACAAACACAAACAAACAAAACCCAGAAGAAATTTACCAAGAATAAAATATACAGTTCGGCGAGCCTATTCTTCTTGTTCGTGTTTTGTTTTTTTTTTTTTTTTTTTTTTTTGCCTTAGCGCAGCTCTGCCCCTTCACCCCGAGCACAGCCCCGGCCTATCCCGCACTCCTGGCGTTGGTTCAGAGACCAGCGGAGGGCACCGGGCAGAGAGAGCCGCTCGGCACTTTATGGCTCCCGAGCGGTTTCGCCCTCGCTTTCAAGATGGCGCCTGCAGAGCTCCGGGGCTGGAGGAGACCGGCTCCCCGGCAGGCAGAGACCGCCACTGCCCGGGGGCTGGCGAGCAAGGACACGCACTGGGGGTCACCGGCTGGAGAACCGCCGAAAAAGGCAGCACGGGCAGAAAGAGCTGCTGGGCACTTTATGGCTCCCGAGCGGTTTCGCCCTCGCTTTCAAGATGGCGCCTGCCAAGCTCCGGGGCTGGAGGAGACCGGCTCCCCGGCAGGCAGAGACCGCCACTGCCCAGGGGCTGGCCAGCAAGGACACGCACCGGGGGTGACCGGCTGGAGAACTGCCGAAAAAGGCAGCACGGGGTACGACGCTATTTGCTGTCCGGGAGTCTTTTGTGTTTTTCCGCCCTGGGGCAGATCCGTCCCTCCTCGCCAAGCGCTGTCTCAGCTGAGATCCCCCAGGTTCTAAGGTAATTTCGCAAAAAAGCCTCCTGTCTCCAATGCGCCACGTATCCCTCAGTGATTCTGTGCTGGCCTGGGTCAGGGCTCTGTTCAATTGGGAGCGGAGGGCAAGCCGCTTTCCCGAGAGGCTGCTCCCGCCCCGGCTGGGGGCGGGTGTATCCGACCCGCGCTCCGCTGGCTAGTGTCTGTCCCGCATTCCCAATTTTCGTTCACCTCAGACCTCACTCGCTCTGTTTGTCCCACGCTGATTCTCCGTGGATTCACACCGCTGTTCCTGTGTGGGAGCGGTCTTCTAGCGTTGTGGCAGGTCCGGATCGATGCCTTCCTTCCCGGGAGCGCAGATTCAGGCCGTCACCACCACTCCGCCATCTTTGATCTCCTCTCTTTTCAATAAATTTTAAAAATGATACATTGATATGTCAGTCATTAAAACTATGAGGCAGGTATATAAGAGGAAGCAGTGGGAATGGAATACAATGTCATGAGACATGTTAAAAAAAAAAAAGGAAACAAAAGATAGCACCTTTTTATCTGCTAATTCCCACCAGTCCCAGCCACAAGCCCTACTGCCTTAGACTTGATTCCCAAGGTAAGAACCCTGCTGTGCCACCCGGGATAGGCATCTGGGTCAGGCCTTAGAGCCAGGCAGGAAGCGGGCAAGAGACCAGGAGCCTACAGGCTGGGGCAAAACCCAGGAGCATTGCCACACAGTAGTGGTGTGGGGCTCACTGCTCCCAGAGGCTGCCATTTTGTGTGGCACTGTGTGGTGCCATGTGGATAGCCCAGCTGAGGAGGACATGGCCCAGAAAGTCCAACTCTAGGCTTTTGAAAATTTGCTGCTGCTACTATAGATCACTGAAGACCTAGCTGTCTAGGTTCTCACTAACCAAATAGTCTGGAGAGTGGACCAAAATGCCATACAGATGTACAATTACTTACAAGTTCCTGGAGATCAAGAAGAGCCACATTGTTCCTATGGAACGGTGTCCGGTGTGCTGCACAGGTAGGAAAGGATCACCGGGTGCTCAAACAGAAGAGGCTTGTTGGCGCGCAACAAGGTTGATATTTGGAGATATTGGTACCCAGAGAATAAAGTTTCCTTGAACTGCTTGTGATGTTAGAGCTTTGGGCCAAGGAGCAGAGCTGGGGAAAGCGTGTCTTGGTCTTAGACGGCACCGCAGGATCCTGGCGCAGGCAGGGGCTGCGCGCCACGTTAAAGACAGCCGGGCTCCTTGTGGGCGGTTTAAGGTTTGAAAACTTTCACTGTAAGTTTTTGTTTTGTTTTTGTTTTCCTTTTGTTTGCTTGTTTTCCTTTATTGTTTTTCACAAATACTCAGCCTCTGGTCCTAAGAACAAAAACAACCATTTAGTAGGGATACAAGCACCAGACCTAATGGGTAGCTGCGCTCTTCTCTTTCTGGTCTAAAAACACAACTCTCAGGAGGCAGTACGTTTGATTGACATTGGGGAAAGAAAGAAAAAAGGAAGGAAAGGATAGAGAAGCAGAAACCTTGGGGTCTGCAGGGGTAACTTTTGCCATGTCTCTGGGAGCTGAGTTTTAAAACATCAGAGCTCCGAGAGATAGCTGGGTCCTAGCTTTCAGGTGAGAAGTAGCCCCAGACCACGAGGCTAAGGACCTGAGCATGGACAATTTCAGCTACTTCTTTTGTCCCCTCATGCACATGACTACCGTAGGGGATTTTCTAGGGGCTGAGATATGAGTGATATCTCAACAGGAGTGGTAGTAAGTCGCCATCAGGCTGGGCAGGCTAACTGCTTGGCCTGATCAATCAGGGCCTCATTCATATTGTTACCTGATGCTCCCGAGTCCTCCGTAGCAGATGTCTGACAATCCGTCATTCAGAGCTCTCAGTTAGCCGGAGATAGGGCTTCGTGGGAATTGCTGGGGCTTGTACTGAAAGCCGGCAACCGGGTACAAAGCAACCTGCCGTGCCACATACGAGCTCGGCTTCTCAGTCTGGCACTGGGCCTGATTCACCGATCTCATTGAGCAGCACTGACTGTGCCTGTGCTCTTCTTGGGGAAGACCAGTCTGCCTTCAGATCTGGCCCAGTTTAATCAGTTCTGAGAACAGAAACCCTGTGGTCCTCTGGAGTCAGTCATTCCAGTATTGTCCCTGTAGGGCAAGCAGCCTGAATTCTTTAGCATTTCATCTGACCAGTGGAAATGTGGGTTGACTAATTCAGCACACCCTCCCAGAGACTACTGAAAGTGTTTAGAGCTACAGGGGATCCTAAATGCAGGTGCTCGGCTGCATGAAGAGGTTGCCTTTAGCTCAGCTACCCTAACAAGCAGACATCAGAAACAATCTCAGGCTCATCTGAAAACCATGGGTCCCAACTGTACATGAAGAGTGTGTGGGGAAGACCAGGAATTCTGCTGGATCCCCTGCGAGCTCCTTTGGAAAGGAGAGCAGGGGCCAGACTTGGGGGATCGGCAGTATTTCCAATACAAGAGTAGACATTTTGCCTTCACCTCTGTCATTTGGGCTGAAAGAGGCCCTTAGAGATCTGTGTTTTCCTCATGCAATACTGTGTACCCCGGGCATAAAAATTAAGAGCAGTGATTCATTTACCCTTTTTATAACAGCAACAGGGAAGGTCCCTTGATATTGGTGACTCTAGAAAATATGTCAAAAACTGGTAAGAGCCTTAAGTCCAGCCAGGAGTTCAGTGCTGGGAATTGGATCCCAAGGAGCTGAGCCTGGAGTCAGACCTTCCCTGAGGCACACCCAAGCAAAAGAGGTTAGTCCAGTCCCAAACCCATTGGTAAAGTCAAGGCCCAGGAAGACCAAGCCTAAAAGGCCAAAGATAGAATTGGAGTCAGACAGAAACTAGCTTGAAGCTACAGCAGATAGGCACAAGCGAAGAGGGTCTAATGCAAATGATACCAAGAGCCATGTTTGTCTCCGTCATACAGTGGGTGAAAGAACGTAACAGGCGGAGGAAGGGTAAGAATATGAGAATAGAGCCCATGGCAGTACCTGTGATTAGCCTCGAGGCATCTGCATTAGTATATGGGTGATATCACCTGGCTCCCATCGAAGATGCCAGCAGCCCAAAGTGCAGCATTTCAGACCATGGGAATTTCCCATGAAGGGTTTTAAATGGACCACAAAACATTAATCTATACTTGCCAGTCCCAAAGCAGAGGGGCGTTTCCCTGGTACATTGTAACTAATTATATATTTATTGATAGAATGAGAGAGTCAGAAGGCTCAAATGCAATTAACAGTGTAAAATCCTGGCTTACCTTGGGTTCCACCTATAGTTATAATTGTTTCACAGGGCTGTAAAACCATGTGTGGAATTCCAATTCTAGAAGCCTCTGCTCTGAAACCTTTATTTTGTTAAAAATCAAATAAGTCAGTAGCATGTTACTGTGTGTATAGGCACAGCCACATCACGTGCTGCTAGTTCAGGCTGAGAAATGACAGTATTTACATGCAAAACAGAAAGAGAAAAATATGTGACAGAGAAAATAAGAAGAGAGATACCTAGAATAAAAGTGAAAAAGTTAGCACAGTTTCTTTTCTCCGATTTTCTTTTAGAAAGACGAAGCGTAGTGTGATGAGATGTGTGTGTTATAGTGAGGACTGTGAGAAATGACTATCTAGAGACCAAATTGAGTCAAGTTATGAGTTTTTATTAGCTAGCTAGTGACCACCCCCTGCCCTGTTAGGGTACAGGTACAGAGAATGGTGTTGAGTCAAAAAAGTAGGGAGGTTTTATATTATTTTAAGTTAGAGTTATGTGACTTTAGGCACAGTGGTTGACATATTATATAATTTTTTTTTATAGCTGTGGGGTCCAGGACTAGTCTTGGACCACCCGTTTCAATTACAATCTTTAAGCAAGCAGGCTTACAGAAGCAGATAGCATCTTTTAGGCGTTAACCAAGCACAATAAATTTTCACTACAGGCAGTAGGAAAGTTTAAACAATCAGTTACAAGTTAATTGCTTTGATTTATCTCTGTAGGGTACTTTTTCCCAATTACAGACATAGGTCAAGCGAACATAGGTCCCCTAGCAAGTGGGCCTTTACAGTGTGGTTGAGGATGAGAGGCCTGGAAGCCCCTGCTCTGGCGCAGTGGGCAGCGCTGTGCTGGGCAGGCTGCCTGCCCTCTCGCCCCTCTCTTCCCATCTACAATGTAGAGTTTACCTTGTGCTCGCTTCTGATTGGGAAATATGGATAAATGAGATTTCTAAAAGTAAAGGGTTCTGGAAAAATGTCATAATATTCATTAGAAAATATGCTAATAATTTTTGTCCTCTAAATTTCCTCTCTCACCTCCCTTTTATTTTGTTTTGGGGAATATATCCAGAGTCAAAATAAATTAAAGAGATTCCTTTTTTTTCATATTTTCTCTGCCTGGCAAGATTTATACTTTTAACTGATATTTATGAAGTTGCCTAAGGAATTTAGAGATCTTATTGGATTTTGTAGTATTGTATGTTTAGTATAATGAAGTAAATTATTAGTAAGATAGATACACAAGTTAATTTCCTTGATTTTTAACTCGATTAATTAGAGAAACATGTTGGTCCTTCTCTTTACTTTTTAAATCTCTTTTCTTTCTCTGTTTCTTTGTATTGTTATTGTTTTCCCCACCTCTCCTTTACAGCTGTAATCAAATTCATGTCCACCTGGAGCATGAATAATTTGGAAGCTGCTGTGCTATTTGGCCACAGGCAATCCCTTTTCTTTTTTGGTATTAAAGGTGTGTTTTACCATCTACTAGATAAATATAAGCAGTAGAAAATGAATATTCCAGAAGGCTTGATCCAGAACATCCTGAAAAAGTAGAGTATTAATTATTGGAACTCTCAGTTTATTTATATCACGTATTTCCTTTGTCAGAGAAGAGAAGCTAGCCAAGGTACATTGGCCCAAAAATATCTTGAAGCAATGGCTGTAATTGAATATATGCAAGATAAGTTAATGTAAGTATAAGGCACCACAATGGTGAGAGGATGAATGTTGCTGGCCAGGGGGGTTGGCCAAGAAATCCACACCTCTGGGCTTACCTTTGGCTCTCCTACTTCATCCTCACTAGTGGGACAGGGATCTCCAAGTTTTCTGCTAAAGGCAATGAACAATATTGGTGTGATAGGAACATCCATCCTTACCCACAGTGGAAATGGAGGAAGTCAAAGAAATGTATTTGTATGTGTGGGGGGAGGTTATTAGGAGTGATCCAATTCAGTATATTTCTAAGAGATGACTTAGGGAAATAAATGGAACTGGGAAAAACTATTGTGCTTGAGAAAGAATGTTTCATAACCCAAAGAGTAGGAAGGGCAATATAGTTGAGATAGCTGAGGGTGCCAAGAAAAGACCATAGCCTTATAGACGTATCATATGTGTGGTAGGCACATCCCAAACTAGTTTTCTTTTCTTTTTTTTTTTTTTTTTTGAGACAGAGTGTCGCTTTGTCGCCCTGGCTAGAGTGAGTGCCGTGGCGTCAGCCTAGCTCACAGCAACCTCAAACTCCTGGGCTTAAGTGATCCTACTGCCTCAGCCTCCCGAGTAGCTGGGACTACAGGCATGCGCCACCGTGCCCGGCTAATTTTTTTTTCTATATATATTTTAGTTGGCCAGATAATTTCTTTCTATTTTTTTAGTAGAGACGGGCTCTCGCTCTTGTTCAGGCTGGTCTCGAACTCCCGACCTTGAGCAATCCACCCGCCTCGGCCTCCCAGAGTGCTAGGATTACAGGCGTGAGCCACCGCGCCCGGCCCCAAACTAGTTTTCTTGATTGTAAAGTTTGGTTTTAGAGTTGCTAGAAAAGAAGGGATGCTATTGGATTTTTTTGTTGGATCATATCAATTAAAAAAAAACAAAATTAACTCTTAAAAGGGGTCTTCCTGGCAATTTATAGAAAATTCCCAATACCCAAAGTCAGATTTTACTAAGAAATGATAAATATGTTGTATTCTTAAAGGACAACATAACATCCAAAGTAGTTCCTGGGCCCCCAATTCTTGGTTAATTATCGATTCTTTTGCTTCCCTTATTTCTCCCCTTCAGACACATTTATCTAATCCTATTGCCTGTTTTAGACAATGAATTTCTATGTCAAAGATACTTTTTTGACCCTTTTCATTTTGTTGTGTGTTTCTGATGCGTTTGTCCACATCAGGGAGGTTGAAAGCAGAGCCAGACAGGCAGAGGAGAAGTTTGAGGATGCAAATGAGAAACTCCATTATACCCTTATAAGAAATAGTGATCTGGAGAAGGAACTAGAGGAAAAAGTTGGGACATCTAGAAAAAAGGAATCTGAAAGAGAAGAAGAAAATGAAGGAAAAAGAGAAGGAGAAGGCAGGCCAGCAGAAGGTTCCTCAAAATCTCTAAAGAAAGGTAAGGCATACTTTCTCATCTTGCTTTACTTAGGTTATATTTATGAAAGAAAACTTGACAGGGCCAAGAATACTTTAGAAGGGTGTCAATGTCTTTAATGCTGACATACTGGTTTATACTTCTCATAGGAATGCTCACCCATTTAATAATTGTCTTATTCAGACAAGTCACAAAAAAGAAAACCAAATGACTAACAATTGTGAATTAATAAACTAACATCAGATATAATTTTTATTTACAAAATGGCAAAGATGTTTTGAAAATAAAAGAAAACACAATGCTGATCAGAAGTGGCAACATACAATAGTTAGTTTTACAGATAATACTTGTGGATAGATGAACAGATATAATAGCTGTCTTAGAAAATAATTTGATAGTATGTATGGATATTCCTTAAAAACATGCATATATTTTGACCTAATAATTTCACATTTGAGAATCTAAGAAATAATGCTAAATACAGAAAAAAATTAATGCACAAATATGTCTAGTATATTGTTGTATATGATAGAAAAAATAGAACCAACCTACCTGTCCAATCATGGAAGAAAGATTAAGTAAATTATGCTATATCAATATACATCAATATTATATAACTATTAAAATGTTGTTTAAAAAGAGTTTATAGTGATATGGGAAATTTTTATATTAAAATATCAAATGCAAGAAATAGGGATATGACACAATTTTTTAAAGCTAGAAAAAAGGCTAGAAAGAAATATGTCCAAATATTGACAGATATTGTCTCTGAGTTATGGAGGTTTATGGAGATTTTTGTCTTTATTTTATTTTTTTGATACTTGGATTTTCTTTGATTAAAAATATCTTCTTCAGGAAGAGGGATTTAACTTTTCATTTTCTTACTTTTAATTAGTGCTGTTATCTGCCCACAAGTAGTTCTCAATATTCCCAACACTGGAGGCTACTTCTTCATTTTGCTTTCATCTCCAACATGTAGTCTATTCCCAGGACAACTCCTGGTGCAAGGGATAGCACTGGGAAGATGCCTCCTTAGTGGTGTTCTCTGTTACCCCTGCCTCTCTCTGCTACCTTCCCGGAAAAAACAGCAAAGTTAGTCAGCCTTTCACAGTGCCAGACCCTGGATATAGGGGCATCAACACTGTTTAGAGGAGTCTGAGCTCATTTTCTCTACTTCTTTCAATTCTGAACTAGTGAAAATGTTATTTATTCCAAGTGTGACAATCTGTTAGTTTTAGGTTTGAATATGTAAGAGATAGTTTTCATAAATTGTAAAAATTTCATCCTCTCATGTTCTGGATGTAGTTTTATCCCAATAATTTGAAAACTAGACCTTTTCTAGATTTAGAAAGATAAATATGCAAACCATACAAAAGGCTTACTTATTAAACTAAAGAGGTTACTTCAATATGGAATGAGGGTCCTTAGTTTTGTCCACTCCCATGAAGGTCTTGAGGATTAAATTAAATCCAGAACTGAGAAGTTTTAATGATTTAAGATAGGGGATAACTATTAACATATGTAGTCCCCAACCTGCAAACAATAACCTACACTAACACATAGCCACTCCTCTCTCCCTTGCTCACCCTTCTCCCCACCTTCACCACCATTAAAGTCATTGCCAGGAGCTCAAAAGTGGAGCATAGAAGCCTTGAGAAGCTTAGGAGAGCTGGCTCCTAAGCAAAGCAGTCCTCACGCCTTGCAGGTGACCTGAACAGAGAGTCTCCAGAAAATCCATAAGTTAGACATTTCTTAGGGTTAGCAGGTAGTCCCTTGAAAAAATGCAAACTCCTCTGGAGCAATCTGATGCTAGTATATTTGTAAGAGCACAAAGAAATCACTTTTTTCCTGAGAATTATGAAGCGAAGGAATGGAAAATTATATTATGGTAAAGGAAGGAGCCTTGTGAACGCTGAGTAAGGAGACTACCCAGGCAGAGTAAAGGGACATATTTAGTTTTGTTTTTATAAAGTCAGTATTTTTAATAATTAGCAAATCATTGTGCTCTGAACTGCGAGTGAAGAAAGGAATGGAGCGAGGAGTTTACAAAGGTGAGTATGGCTCAGGCCTTGATCTCAGTGGGGTCTGCAGCTGGGTGTGGGGTGATACACTAAAAGCAACACAAAGTGTGAGCAAAGGCAGCCAGATATAGGATGCAGGTGGCGGCAGCCAGTCTGAAGAATTCAAACTGGGAAGTTGGTTGTCATGGAGCCGCTTTTCATGTCATGTCAGGGAGAGCAGCCTCGATGGCCAGAGCCTCCCGCACACGTCCCAGGGTGGGGCTTGTTTGGGGTCCGTGCGTGGGAGACGGGGGGTGGGGAGGAGGGCTGGGAAGACAGGAGAGGGGCGCAGGAATGGATGACGGAGGATTCTGAAGAATAACTCTATTAGAAATTTTTTTTCCACCAAGCTTGGGATGTGTACAAGAAAGAAGGAAGAAATGTTCTTGGTCTTTTTCTTCTTCGCTCCTTGACCACATAGTCTCCTGCCCCAAGACCCAGAACTCAGACAATTAACTGACCACATTGAAATTTTGGGAAATGAATTATGAATCCCAATAACCAATCTGAGTCAATTTTTTGCGCATAGCTTGTTTGTAGCTTAGGGGTTACTTAGGCAGAATGAGATTTAAAAACTACTTTGTAAAGTTAAAAGCTCTTAGTAAATATATTATTTCTGCAATACTCTAAATATTTTTTCTTTGTAGAGGTACCACACAGGAAGGATGCTCTCAACATTAAATCCAAAATCCAGACCAAATTCAATCACAGTATGAAACCTAAGTAACATCCACAGAGCACTGGGGTTTACAATGGCTGTATCCACTAAACACACCCCAGATATAGCTATGCCATAGAGCTGACCGCGTGGCTCAATTTGAGAAACTCCCTTTGTAACGGCTACTAGAAAAGCCACAGCATACAACCCAAGAGCATTTTCTCTTTAAAAGTCACAGTGATGGCGGTAGGGAATCAGTGCACTATCCTTACTTCTCAGTTTAAATATAGGTTGTGCAAGAGTTTGGTAGCCTCTTCAGTTGATTTCCTAACAGAAGTCTGTGAGAAGTGTTAGTTTCTATCAAGAAAATAATGCTTTTTGAAGACTGAACTCTGCAGAGAAGACTGGCAAATAAAAAAGCGTTAATTTTTCAATTTACAAGAGAGGATTCTGATAATACCCGTAGGCTCTTACAGCATTTTTGGATTTCTTATCATTTTGGGCATTCTTATGATTTATCTGATCTTCAGAATTACCTTACAAAGTAGATGGGGAAGATACTGTTATCCTCATTTCTCAGAAGATGAAACAGAGGACCAGAATGGTTTAAGACTTCCAGAAGTCACAGAGCTGATCAGTGTCAGAGCCCCCAGCTCGCTGGACTCATGTCTAGACTGTTTGACAATGGTGAAGGCCACCAGGCCATTGCTCAGACAGTCTCCTTCATAAGAGCCTGTGTTACTGAAGATTTACCCAGAATCTCCATTTTTTGCTTTTATTGCCTTGTGTGTCTGCTCTGTTTCTGACCCTGAATCCATCTAGGCTCAAGCGATAGACTCTAACCTGCAAAAATCAGTTGCAAATGACAAATGGATGTTCTGGGCAATCATTCAGGAGGGGTTCCCTTCTACCTCACTGCTCCTGGACCACTTGCATTTGCTCTTATTTCTAAACACCTATGGCGAGATTTCAACACCTGCTTTGATTCCACATATTTGGTATTCCTTTGGATTTATCTCCTGGAATTTTAGACCTTTGGCTGCACTTTCAGCCTCAGAAATCCCCTGACTTCTGAGCCCCCAGCTTTAGTTAAGCAACACCCTGGCCATGCCTGCCGTTAACCATCATCAAAGCATGAGGGATGCGTTTCAACGCTGCTTAGGATATACCTGAGCCTACTGGATGACATCTGGTCAATTCCACTCTTTATCTCTTGGGGGAAGAAAACATGAAATTCTTCACACACTGGCTATACTCATGACCCAACTGACAGACACAGCTGAAGCTATTGGCTCATGCTTACAGTTGCTGGAGCAGGGACAATTCTACTTTTTCTCTTTTCCAAAGAAATTCCTGGATGACTACAGCAAATTTGGGGGCTTTTTTGTGGGGTTTCAGAATAATCTTTATTAATTTTCCATTTCACAGGAGTGAGTGGTCATTTCCATACAAATCGGTAGCCCCCATCCCTGAACATGAGACCCTTGTACCTCAGAATGTGTCAGATACCATGTCAGCTCCTTGGGTGGAAGGCTCAGGCTCTACATGCCAGAGTTATGTCTGCTGCCACTACAATTAGAATGACACACTTAGTATCACAGACTTAAGTTAGTTGAGGTGGTTTGGTTACAAGCCACAGAAACCTACTCTTGCAAACCCAAGTAAAAGGATAATTTATTAAAAGAATGTTAGGGAGCTCAGGGAATTGAAGGGAAGGCTAGAAACAGACAGGGACCAAGTAGCTGTAGATGATCTCAGCACAGTAATTGCTTCACCTTTTCACCTCAGGCCACCACCAAACAGACCCCAGCAATTTCTTCCATCCTTATGTTATTCTGCCAAAGTCTCAAAATCCCAAGAGAAAGAAAGTGTATCTCGTGGTCACAAACCACCCTATCAATGTGCCAGGGATGGTGAGAAGACTTCAGTGATCTCTCTAGCTTCCTCAAAGGGCAAGAAAGACATCTTGCTGTACTGTTCTACTAAGATGGAACACAATATGGTGAAAGAAAATGTCCCCTCAAATCAGGGTTGTGTCAGGAAGGCATAATGAATGCCTAAAGGTGGTTTAAAAAACAGTGTGCTACATGAAGGCGTCTGCGCTGTTGCTCGCTGCAAGTTAGCCTGGCAGCTCCACTCTGCCAAGTAATGGTTGTGGACAGTTTTAGATAGTGCCTGAGACCCTGCCACACCTTCTCAGGGTGACCCTGAGGTGGTTTCCCAAGCAGAGTGGAGGCAGGAACTCTTGGTGCTCATCGCTAGCAGTCAGGCTGCAAGGGGAGGCTGTCGTGCTTGTGTTATGGGAGACCAGCCACTCTGTGCTCAGATGTCCAGACAGAGCCGTGCTGACCTCGTCTCCAGAAAGCTGCCCTGGCTCTTCAGTAGAGAAGAAACTGGTTGGCCTCATTACACTCTTCTGTGTCCCAGCCCTCAATCTCAGTGGCAGCACGTTCTATGTCCCTGTGAAGCTGAAGTGGTAGTGTTTCAAGGTGCCTACCATAGTGCACTTAGGGACTTTAGGAAGTTTGGTGAGCAAGCCCCTTGCCCACCAGGCCTGGATCTTCACCATACACCCGTGCCTAGTCCATGCACATGGGCACCACGAGAGTCTCCCCTGAGAGATATGGTCCTACTCACACAATTGGTCACACAGATTTGACCATGGTTAGGCAATGGTCTAGGAAACCTACATCTTGCATTTCACTTTCAAAGACTGTTGAGAATTGTTTGCAGGCCTGCCCATTTCTAGACTCCAAATAAGTGTCCCATCTACCAGCAAGTATTTTCCTATGTGAAGCAGAGAAGTTTCTCTAAAATTAGTAATATAATTGTTGTAGCCCTGCTTACCTATAAAACAAATGTTTGCTAGCTGAGGCTGTGGCTGAGACACTCTGTAGGTATACTGATATGAAGTAGTGCCTAGAATTCATCAGGACTTCCATCTCTGCCTCAGAAAGATGGAGAGCTCATTCTAGCCAGGTCTACCACAGCCTCAAGGCAATCAGTGTCCCATTCAGAATTGCTAAACAGGTCCACTAATCTTTCTGACCTCCGAGAGTAACTCTGCAGAGTACAGATTTTCAAGAAATGCAACTTGTCTAAAATGGTTCATCTAAGAATATGACCAGTGGAAGGCAGCCTTCCAGAAGTTCCTTAAGTAATCCCAGTATACAGCAGTGCCATTTGGCCTGGACAGTGCTCCTGTTCTTGAATGTCTGATGAAAGGGCTCCTGTAAGACTGGAGTGGCTTGGGTTTGTTTGGAGCATCCTCTTGTATTTGCAGGGTTTGAGCCCCATGAGCACCTGATCTGGCAGAGGCACACTTTAGGCTCCCTTCAGGCCAGCAATGAGAGATGCTTTTGAAAGTCTAAAGATAAGATTAACAGTTCCCATGATCTGTCTTGCCAAGGCAAATGGCTTTTTGGCAGGCAAGATACTCCCACTCCCACTCCTAACCCAGATGTCCAACAGATCGTGGAGTTCACAAAGTACTCTTAGTAATATGTCTCCCATTTTCTTCTCTGCCATCCGCATAGTCAAACGTAGGCAAAAAAGAAAGAAGGAGATTGTATGATTTGGGGCTGTAACTATTGCCCACCAAGAGGAAAAACTCTTCTGTCCTACTTTTGCTCTACTATGATCCCAAACATGTGTGCACTTTGAAACAAATGCTTGGACTATCACAGTGGGATTCAAACACAGGAGACCACATGTGCACATTCTGGTTCAGTCCCAGAACCACCCTGGGAGCAGGCACCCCTGGCCATCGGGGCTGCCTTTGAAGTATGAAAGCAATGTTTGGAGGGGGCCAGGCTCCTGTTTGAATGCAGCCTGACTGCTGTCATTTATTGCCACTGGGATAAAACCAGAATAATAGTAATAGCCATTATTTATTAAACATTTATCTTATGTAAGCATTGCACTAAGCATGTCTCACACATTGTCTCATTTAACCACAACTCTGTGAGGTGGGCTCTACTTTTATCCCTATTTATATTCAGGATTACTAGCATGTCCTAGGTTAAACACCTAGCCAGAGATAGAACCTGAATCAAATCTAGGATGTCTGACAGCAGAACCCAAGGTCCCAGCTCCAGTGCTATAATGCCTCTCCATGCTCAGCAACAGCTGGAAGTACAGTTGATGATCCCTATTTCAAAGGACTTGACTTCCACATCCTCTACTTAATGTTCAGCTCAAATACTGATCAAATGCACTGGCACAAAAGCCAGAATTTTAGGGGACATTGGAACCCTCGTAGTCCCAGTAGACCCTCTGGCAAAGAACATTGTAGTGGCCAGGAGCAATGACCTACTGAGCCTTCCAGGTAGGGGATTCCAAACTGCGGAGCCCCAGCTCTACCCTGATACTACTGGTGAGCTAGGGTGGCCCTTGAAATTCTAAAGAGGGCCTTCAGAGCCTCCTTAGGGCACCTTTCTGGTGATTTTGAGTCCAGCAACCTGCAATCCACCAGTCCTTAAGCCATCTGCCTGCAAAATAAATACAGGTCTAGACTGATCAAAGGGTTATCACATCACTGTCAACCCCCAAATGCCCCGGAATGCCATTGTCATAGAATGTGCCATAGATTTGTCCCACTCTCATGACCATGTCATTTTGGTCATGGTGGATTCCAACACCAAATTGGAACCTCTTATTCTCCTTTATCAGCTTACTGCCACTCTATTAATATTAAATTAAATACCAGAAAAAAAACATTCCCACAACATATCATAGTTTTGAATTTGTACTGTCTAGCTTGTCGTCCACCCATCATTTCAAGATCAGCAGTCAGCTGGAATGCAGCACTGGGGCTCAAGAGAAGACCTGCCACTGAGACCTTGCACACAGCACTATCAACTCGCCTTGCTAGTCTCTGAAGAACTTGCCTTTGACTCTTCACTATACCTTTTCACCCAGAACACAGTTTCATAGCAACTTATCCCTGTTATTTATTATTTCTGTCCCATCAAGCCCACCCACCCCAACAACTGGTTAACTTGAGAAACACCACAGGCCACTCAAACAGACCTGAAAGGGGCCTTCTGGCATGCCAGTGAGAAATGTAAACATTGACCAGTGCCAGACATCAGAGAAGACCAACCAGTGGGAGATACCATAGGCACTCCCCAGATTAGTGAAATCTGACTTTGACAAAAAGAACTGTGCTGTAAGGAACTACAAAGACTCATAAAAGCCATTATTCCCCTGGCATTCACGGCCAAATGTTCTATTTCTGGCTTCTGTTATTCCTGACCCAATGTGACTATCTCCTTTTTCATTATTCATGCCAAAATTTGCTAACTTGAAATCAGGAACTGTTATATATGGTATAAAAAGTGACCAGCAACACTTGATGTTGTCTTAACTCCATTTACCAATAACGCCGGGATGGGTATGGCAACACAGTGGTAATGAGAACTACTTCCCACTTCAGTGATGTTCTAACTGCCACTGGCACTTTAAATGGGCTGAACCATCCAAGACCATGCCCTGGGGCTGTTCCATAAAAGTAAGCTGCAAACCCTAATAGATTAGACTTTCTAGGAAATCACCCATGAGTTCCCCAGCCCACATCCTATCTAGTGCTGCTTCATCAGTGTTGCTTTCCTCTTTCTGACACCATATTCCTGGGTCTGGCAGATTTTGTTACCTGCCTTTGGCTTACTTGGATATGACAGTCTTTCAGAGTCCACATTTTGTATTTTGGTACTTCTGCATGGTTTAGAGCTTTGCCTGTTCCTCTGGCTTCAGAATCTCCCATTGCCTCCAGCAGAGGCTACTCAATGTATGGGTTTCAGCACTCTCACACCCCCATGGCCCAGTATGGTCCTTGGGAAAAGGGACTGAGAAGATTTTTCTTTTAATAAGATATGGAAATATTTTCCAGAACTGGATGAAGTAGGCTTTTGAAACAAAACTGAAAGTTATCTCAATATATAGTAACCGCATAAGTAGATTGTTATATCAATAAATGAATTTAGCATGGTTATATGAAAATGTAGGTTTTAAAATTATCTGATAGTCCTAGGTTTTCCCAGCTGTGGATAGAGGAGGTGCCTAGAGACATATGACGTAGATGATCCTGACACTGGCATCATTGCACAAGATAATGGCAGTGATTTCCCCCCTCCCCCCTTTTTAGAGGGAGGGAGAGGGAGATGGCAAAGAGAAGGAATGTTGAGGTGACTGAGAGATAATAGGATAGACCAAGCATGCATATCTTGGGCCTTGTTACTTAAACATAGTGGAAAACAGGCTGTGTTCAACAGACAAAATGCTACAAAAGTTCCTAGGTTCATTGCCAGGAGCTCAGTTGCACTTTCTCACTGAAATCGTGTTCAGCAGAGTTTTATGGGCTAACATTCATAAATAAAAATCCGGTATGGGTGTTTTATGGAAAATGTTTTAAGTTCCCACTGTGGATAGCAGGAACACATCTCCAATATGAAATAATAACATCAGATGACATGAGAAGTACAGAGACAGTTTGATGGGGAGAAAACCAAACAAAGAGGCACTGGGATAAGTAGCCACCGTCTGTCTCTCTGTGCCGGCAACATGGAAATTCCATTACAAGTAGCATTTTACTAAGATTATTTCAGTCATATTTTAGTCATGTTAGTAATGTTTTGTGATTTTTTTAAGTTTATAGAGAATCTGCTGTAAACTTAGATATGCTTTTTTATTTACTTGGCTTACTTTTTCTTTAGATATGCATTTCTAATTGTATAAGGCAAATTAATAGCAACAAGTCTTACAGGAATGCATTTATATTAATAAATGTACAAGGAAAAGAATACATCAGGGCATGTGTAGAGTACACAGTGTTGTTACTATTTGAAGAAATAAGCAAGCTGGTAAATTCTATACTGAAAATACATTACTCTTAGTTCCCTTTTTATAGTAATTCTTATTAGATTTTAAGCAATGTGTATCAGATAAACGTTCTGTCCTTTTATTTCTTTATTTAAAAAAAAGAGATCTCCATAAAAAGAATTCCTTTTAAATTCTTTAATTAGGTGTAAATTACCTGAGTACATCTCTTTCTCCTTCCATTCACTCAGGAGCATTTAAGTGTCACTGTGGCGTAACTATCAGGGTTAGGCATGAGGATGCAGGTGGTTCAAAAGGAGTGTGGTAAGGGACATATGACTAGGGCGTGCCTTTGAAGAACTGGCAGTGTAGCTGGAGAGAAGCCTGCTTCTTAAGCACAGGATTACAACGGAGTGTGACAAGCCGAGGAAAGGATCTCAGAGGAAGGGCGGTGGGAGCTGCCAAGACCTTGCCTAAGGGGCATACGGTAAAAAGGCCATTTGAACTAAATTCTTCAGAAGCCAAAATTTAACCACATCAAGACTAAAAGTCTTTTCCAAAATAAAATGTTGACTAAAGCTCTTTCTCATAATTGCTCTCATAAGGTGATCCATCTAAACTTGTCACATGCCTTCTCTGTCATTACGTCATCTGTCTTCCCACGTTATGTTGCTGCATTGTGACTTCACATATTCCTGGGCATTCCCTACGGGCAACCATAGGAAGGGCAGGAAGTGAGGACAGAGGACTTCACTCAGGAATGTGGCTTTTCTATGGCAGGCCCCTTTATACTCACAGTATCCTTTGCCCATCCCCCCTATAACATGGGAGAGTCTTTCTTTTTAGGATTTAGTGGTTCAACGGGTTTGGAAGTACTTGGGAAGGGGAGGCTTCCCTGAGTTCTATTGCTGGGAGAAGACAGGCAATTGAGCAGGTCAAATGGCAGGGGTAGAACCACCGTGGAAGGTTTCTCTGTGGACAAAGACTGAAGGGTGTGGAGGTATCGAAGCTGAACAGCAGCTGGGGTGCCTGACAGAATCTCAGCTGCCATCCTCAGGGACTCTGAGGCAGCCTTTTCCCCTTCTGCAGCAATCATCTAGAAAACAGATGTGGAGAAAAGCAAAGTCATCGTTCTTCATTCCATGAAGGTCTTAATCGCTGTTCAGTGTGACTCAGCAGACAAGCACTGAGTGTCTACTGGGTGGCGGGCATTGTTGCACACAGAACAGGTTGGGCCTTTTTTCTGAAGGGTCTTGAGCTAGGGAGACAGATTAAATTATTAGTTATAATGTAAGGTAGAAGCTGTTAAGGGCCATAAATGAAGGGGACTTATTAATGCCTGGTGGGCCTTGGAGGATTAGTAAGATTTTGTCAATATAGAGAAAAGTTGGCCAGCATTCCAGGCAAAGGCATGGAAGTAAGAAAGGGTAACTCCCAACTTGGGCAAAGTGAATGGGTAAACACTTCAGGAGAGAATGTGCCAGCGTCATCACCGAAATGCCACCTGAAAGTAGGCAAATCCTCGAGGACTAGGCTCAGAGACCTAAAAGTAACTCTGCCCAGGGGACCACCTTTCGCCCTTCCCTCTTCGCTATCTCCCCTCATTGCCCCAAAGTTATTGATCCTCTTAAATGATTAGGATTTTTTCCTTACTTATTCTCCGTTCTTTGAGAGAAATCTGCCTCCCTTCATTCCTCATTTTCCTCTTCCCGACACCCCACCCGCCCATGCCTCAATCATGAGAAGCTGCCGGCAGCCAGATCTGTTTCTCACTGGCTGGCCTGCATGAGCCCGTGAGCAGCGCAACCTGCTCTTGGCTCTGGCATCGAGGGGATTGGGCCCTGATCATGGTTGTCCCTCCAAAACTTGCACTGCGCTAGGAATATAGTTCTGGGCTAACCTAGAGGTGATAGGTGACTGAGATTATTATTCAGGGGACAATGCCAGCACTAGAGAAGAGGGATGGGATGATGTTTGGGGAAGAGATGCCTTTAAGGGGAGAGAGTGAAGGCAAGGGTCAAGGAGGAGGCGGTCTCTGTTATCAGCAGTTTCAGAGAGAAGGAGAGATGTTGCATTAGTCAGTTAGGAAGCTACTAACACACTTTAAGAGAGCAATTTAGCAGAGTGGTAAGGGCACATGCCAGATTCTGCCCTGTGCCTGGCTGAGTAAAAGGTAAAGAAGCAAAGGGGAAATGTTCTCCCTGAGCAGGCCTTCTTTTGCATTCTCTGGTGCTCCTCAAAGGGCAGTTTCGGTGGGAAGACAAGAGTGCTCAGCGCTGGCTCACCCGCACTTTGGCCTGTCTTTGAGCTTCGGCTTCCACAGCCAGGGAGTGCTGAAGCCCGGCCGGCAGCCTCACATCCTTGCTGAAAAAGAAGGAGCACAGGCGTGTCTGTGTGAGCAGTAGCACAGGGGCCAGGGCTTTCGCACACACTCGCAACTCTCTCCACTGCCATCTTAGGATGAGCAGCAAACTCTGAGTCAGCAAAGTGTGCTGTCCCTAGACCTGGGAGGTAGAAGGTGAGCAGACAAGAGCATCTCCAGTGCTGAGGCTCAGATGCAGATTTGTATTATTACTGATTACAGTGCAGCTACGGTTTTCTCTTCATACGCACAGCAAAGTTTGTGTTGATGAGTTGTGCTCATTTTTCCCACTTAGGATTTAATCTAAACCACAACTGTTAAATTTGAACAATGAAAAACAGCTTTGAAGACCTATACTATTAAATAACAAAGATAAGAGGAATTCATCTAAGTTTATAAAGAGAAGAATTGATTTTGAAAAGGGTAGAACTGACCAAATAAGAACAATACTTAATGTATTGCATAAAAGATATAAACTTGTCTTTTTACCCTGATTATAACTATGAAAAATGTATACATGGAAAACCATTTAGTAGTTCCTCAAAAAGTTCAATAGAGTTACCATATGACCCAGTAATTCCACTCCTAGCTATGAACCCAAGAGAACTGAAAACATATTCACACACAAAAATTACAAATCAATGTTCATTGCAGCATTATTCACGATAGCCCAAAAGTGGAAACAATGCAAATGTCCACCAACTGATGAACAGATAAACAAATTGTGGTAGAGCCATACAGTGGAATATTATTCAGCCATGAGAAGTAATGAAGTGCTGATTCATGCTACACTATGGCTGAACTTTGAAAACATCATGCTCAGTGAAAAGAAGCCAGACACAAAAGGCCATATATTGTATGAGTCTGTTTATGTGAAATGTCCACAACAGGCAAATCCATTGAGACAGAAACTAAAGTAATGGCTGTCAGGGGCCCAGGTGCTGAGGGGTGAATGGGGGTGTCCCACTTAATGAGTACAGGCTTTCTCTGGGGAGTAATGAAAATGTTATGAAATTAGATAGTAGTGATGGTTGTACTGCTTTGTAAATACACTAAAACCATACTTTAAATGGTTAAAGTGGTAAATTTTATCTAAAATATTTTTTAGATGCATAGAGGAAAAAACATGAGAGTAACTTGCCCAAAGGTTACAGGGGTCATGTTAGGGCTATGAGATATTAGGTAATTTTTTTCTCTTTTTCCAAATTTATGCTAATGTAGCCATAATTAATACTCAATAAAAATAACTTTTCAAATGAAAAATTTTATATTAAACCAAATATTTTCCTTTATCATACTGTTCTTCCCAGTTAATTTCCTACCCACATTTCTGTTCTTTCCACTTTGATTCCCCAGATACAGGTCACTGAATCCAAGGCAACCTGTGGAGGGAAGAGTTCAGATGTCAGTGAGAGCCTCCAGGTCTGAGTAGAGAGTGTCTAACTAAGCCCCGATGGCAACTGTTCTGAACTAAGAACATTTCCTTTCAAAGGACATTATTTGCCTGCTTTCTTTTGTTTAACTTCATAGTCCCTTGTGAAGAGCTGTTTAACTTGCATAATGTCAGTCAATAAATATTTGTGGAATTCAAGATGGTGTGATAAATTGAATAATGGTCCCCAAAGATGCCCATGTCCTAATCCCTGGAACCTGTGGATGCTACCCCAAGAAGGACTTTGCTGATGTGATTAAGTTAAAGGATCTAGAAACGGGGGATTATCCTGGATTATCCAGGTGGGCCCTGAATGTAGTCACAAGTGTCCTTACACCAGGGAGGCAGAGGGAGCTCTGACTACGGAGGAGGGAGGGGGTGATATGATGATGGAAGCAGAGGCTGGAGTGATGTAATTTGGAGATGGAGGACGGGGCCACAAACTGAGAAATGCAGGCAGCCACTAGATGCTGAAAAAGGCAAAGAAACAGATTCTCCTCTCAGAACCTCCAGAAGGAAACAGTCCTGCTGACACCTTGACTTTAGCCCAGTGAAAATGATTTTGGATTTTGGTCTTCAAAACTGTAAGAGAATAATTTTTTTTTATTGTTGTCTTATGCCACCACGTTTGTGGTAATTTGTTACAGAAACAATAGGAATTAATACAGATGGCATATTTGTTGAATCTGTTTTAAAATGCATTGATTAGAGAACAAGAATTTCTTGCCTCTCTTTCAAATGGCTTTCATTTATAGGGTATTTTCACCCTTACTGCTGGTAGC
Organism: Eulemur rufifrons; assembly: GCF_041146395.1. NCBI lineage: Eukaryota > Metazoa > Chordata > Mammalia > Primates > Lemuridae > Eulemur > Eulemur rufifrons. The sequence continues at coordinate 90,371,077 of NC_090990.1, forward strand.
ATCAGTTTCCCCTTGCTTCCCAGCCTCCTGACTCCCCCATGGAAATTGGAAACAGGAGAGGGAAGAAAATGAACTGTGGGTTCTGGAAAAAAGGAGCAGGGCATGGAATTCTCCATGTCAGCCCAAACTCTTCTGTTTGAACTTATTTTCTGATGATCTCTTAATGGCTAAATAAATAGTAAGATTAGTGCAGTGAGAATGCTCAGAAGAATGACTAATTTGGGGGATTGGTGAGAGTGAAGAAAGTTGACGAACACATCACAGAGGAGGTAGTATCTTAAAGGATAAATAAGATTTTGCCAGTAGAGAAAAGGGAAGTATTCAACGCAGAGGAAACAGCTGTAGAGGAGGCATGGATGTGTAAGTACAAGTGCTGAATGCAGGAAAAACATGACGTAGGGTAGAGTTCTAGAATCAGTGGGGGAAGGATGGCAAAAGGTGAGGCTACAATAGTTGGGTCATTTATTCATTCATCCAAAAAACATTATCTGTCTGCTGTATGACAAGTCCATGCTGAGGACAAAGAGATGGACAAAATATGGCCTCTGCCATTATGGAGTTTATAATCTGAGAAGACTAATGTGTAAATATAGACAGTCCTCAACATACGATGGTTCAAATTATGTTTTTTGTTTTTTTTTACTTTATGATGGGTTTATTAGAGCACTAAATGCATTTTCAACTTATGATTTTTTTACTTTACAATGGGCTTTTTGTGACATAGCCTTGTTGTAAGTTGAGTAACATCTATATATATATTATTAATATAGTTCAGTGTAACAAGGGCAAGCCTGAATGCCAAGCATCTGGACTTTATCCTTTAGAGGAGAGGGATAAATAAGGAAGAGAGGGTGAAGGGAGGCATCCTTTATGGGACAGAATCATTATCAATGCCTATAATTCTCAGGGTCCCTCCAGTTGAGGTCCTCCTTCCCGCTAGACATGATTCACAACCTCCTAGCCCAGTTCTGCACCTGGGTTCCTCCTTGGCTCCAGTGCTGCTGGTAATTGCCACTTGACTGGCTGCCTGCATTCCTGCTTTCTTCTCACCTCTCTTCTTAATATGAATACCGTTTGCCAACTTGTCTTGGTAAGAATCAAAGATGACTACCCTGGCTATGGATGAGATTGCTGGGCTTGCTGCCTGTGGGCCACATGAGGCGCCTTGCTCTTCTCCCCTGTCTAATTCCAAATCAATTAAATCTAGACAATTGATTGGGTAATTAATCATGCAAGGGTCTGGGACATCTTACCTCTTTTTATCTGAAAGTTTCATTTGAACTTGTTATTTAACTTTGTACACACTAAGCTTGTGTCCCCAGGTAGAATGTAAGTTCCCAGGAACCATGCCTTCTCAGCTTTGTGTAGCATCAGCCCCCCGTCCATCCCCAGCAGCCCCACCACTCTTGTCAACAACCATTCCCAACACTCTGTACTATGTGAATACTTCACAGTGAATTCAAAGTTACTTGGGGAGAGTTGAGAGCGAAAACTGTGGCAATGATTGACTCACCAGTACCATACTAGTGACTATAATTGACTGAGGGTCAATTTGGCCACCTCTGAACTAGCTATAAGCTCCCTAAGGGATGGTACCTTGAACAGTGAATGCCTGGCACATAGAAGATTTAATAAATGGCCAATAAACAAACGAATAAAATATATTTCAGCACATTCAATATTAAATTTATGTAAGTACCTTCACATCTTGGGCAATGCTTTTCCTCTCAAGAAGAATTTCAGTGAAGGATCGATGTGCTAGGAGACGCTTCATGGTGGTTTGCACAAGAAATTGGACAGCTTTGGACACATGAGCAAGACTGCTTAGGAGAAGGGAGGCATTTTCCATTCGGTAGTAGCAAACAGCATCTATCTCCATTATAAACATGTCTTTGGTCACAACCTAGGCAGAAAAATGTTTGGATGACAGGCTTAATTCTTGGGCTCCTTTCCCATGAGAGGACAGAGGAACTAAATGTATTCAAAGATAATTTTCTCAGTGTAAGATTATAGCAAGGAAAAAAAAAAAAAGAATAGTTGACCTGCCCTTTATTCAAAATAGACATGTTTTTGAAAATTATAAAATTTTTTTTTTGTTTTGTTTTGTTTTTTGAGACAGGGTCTCTCTTTGTTGCCTGGGCTGGCTGGAGTGCAGTAGCGTCATCATAGCTCACTGCAGCCTTGAACTCCTGGGCTCAAGAGACCTTCCTGCCTCAGTCTCCCAAGTAGCTGGGATTACAGGCATGCACCACCAGGTCCAGCTAATTTTTCTATTTTCCGTAGAGGCAGGGTCTCTCTATTGTCCAGGCTGGTCTTGAATTCCTGGGCTCGAGCGATCCTCCCACCTCGGCCTTCCAAAGTGCTAGGATTACAGGTGTGAGCCACTGTGCCTGACCTGAAAATTGTGGAATTTTTATTAAATACACTAATGAATTCACAATTTAAATGAATCCGGTTATAAATTCTTTTGTTAGAAAATTCAGGAATATTTTTCTTCTCTTAGAACATTCAGTTCATTCTGTATCAGGTCTTTGTAAACTGATGCCAAAAACAAAAAAAAAATCTGCTAGAAGAGAATCATGTTCTAGGAAACAAGTAATCTAATGCATTGCTTGCCAGACTGTATGCTAGGGAGCCATTTGGTGATACATATCAAAAGCCCTAAAAATATGCATATTCTTAACATTTCCATTTTCCGATACTTATCAAAAGGTCATATTTTAGGGATTTAGCTAGAAGGACATTATTCACGGTATTCCTTATTGGAATTAAAAAATGGGAAGAATTTAACATCAACAATAGGGAATTGGTTGAATAAATTGTGATACAGCCACACAATGAAATGCTATGTGTCTCTTTAAAATAAAGGAGTAGAAATATAGCTAATATATGAAAAGATAATCACAATATATTGTATAAAAAGGCATGTTACAAAATAGTATATGTGGTATGATACAATACGTATATGTGTGTATATATTACACACATATGTAAATATATAATAAATTATTTTTATTTGTAAAATATATTAAATATTTATTTAATGTAAACATTAATATAACCACATACATAGAAAAGTTTGAAAAGATACACTCCAAATATCAAGTTATCTGTGGGTAGTAGGATTAGGGCTCAGATTTTTTCCTTTTTTTTTTTTTTCTTTTTGCGACAGAGTCTCGCTCTGTTGCCCGGGCTAGAGTGAGTGCCGTGGCGTCAGCCTAGCTCACAGCAACCTCAAACTCCTGGACTTAAGCGATCCTACTGCCTCAGCCTCCCGAGTAGTTGGGACTACAGGCATGCACCACCATGCCCGGCTAATTTTTTCTATATATATTTTGGTTGGCCAGATAATTTCTTTCTATTTTTAGTAGAGACGGGGTCTCGCTCTTGCTCAGGCTGGTCTCAAACTCCTGACCTCGAGCTATCCACCCGCCTCGGCCTCCCAGAGTGCTAGGATTACAGGCGTGAGCCTCCGCGCCCGGCCTCGTTTTTTAAATTGTGTTAAAATACATATAAAATTTACCATCTTACCCATTTTAAGTGTACAGTTCAGTGATACTGAATACATTCATAATATTGTGACTACTCTCCCCACCATCCATCTCCATAACTCTCTGTATCTTGTAAAGCAGAAACTCTGTACTCATTGAATAGTAACTCTCCATTTCCCTCCTCCAGCCACTGGCAACCATCACTCTACTGTTTGTCTACGATTTTGACTATTCAAAGTACCTCATATATATGGAATCATACGGTATTTATCTTTTTGTGACTGCTTATTTCACTTAGCATAATGTCCTCAAGGTTCATCCATGTTGTAGCATGTCAGAATTTCCTTTTTAGGGATGAATAATATTCCATTGTATGTATATATGACATTTTGCTTATTCATGTATCTGGTGATGATCACTTGGGTTGCTTCCACATTGTAACTATTGTGACTAATGCTACTATGAACATCTGTGTACAAATATCTCTTTGAGATTAGGAATAAGTTTTATTTCTTTCTTTTGTTTATCTAAATTAAGCTTTTTAAAAATTTTTTTATTGATACATAATAGTTGTGCATATTCATGGATTACATGTTACATCTTGATACAAGCACACAACATACAATGATCAAATCAGGGTAACTGGGACAAGATTCACCTAAAACATTCATCACTGCTTTATGTTGGGAGCATTTGAAAACTTCTAGCTATTCTGAAATATAATAAACTATTGTCAATGATAGTTGCCCCATTGTACCACTGAACATCAGAACTTCTTCCTTCTATTAAACAGAATTACCCCTTCACCAACATCTCTTCATTACCCCTTCCCACCACCCTTACCAATCTCTAGTAGCCACCATTCTATTCACTACTTCCTTGAGAACAATTTTTTTTTAGGTCCCATATATGAGTGTGAAAATGAAATATTTGTCTTTCTGTGCCTGGTTTATTTCACTTAAAATAATGTCCTCCAGATCTTCTATTTACCCAAAAAAAGAATGAGAAAGAACCTCAGACTAAAAGTGGGAGACAATTTAGGAAAGACTTATAAGTCTGAATCACTGATAGAAAAATCTGGATATTATCTCTATTTTTCTTTTAAAAAAATTTTAATTGTGGTAAAATATAGATAACATAAAATTTACCATCTTACGTGTACACTTTGTAGTGTTAAATATATTCACATCGTTGTGCAACCAATCTCCAGAACTCATTTCCTCTTGCAAAACTGAATCCCATTAAACAACAATTCCCCATTCTTTCCTCCTGCATCTCTTGTCAACCAGCATTCTAATTTCTGTCCCTGTGAATTTGACTGCTCTAGGTATCTCATATAAGTAGGATTATACAGTATTTTTTCTTTTTTGTGTGTGCAACTGAATTATTTCACTTAACATAATATCTTCAAGATCCATCCATGTTGTAGAATATATCAGAATTTTCAAGGCTGAATAATATTTCATCATAGGTTATATATCACATTTCATTTTTCTATTCAGCTGTCAGTGGACACTTGGGTTGCTTCTACCTTTCTGCTATGAGCATAGGTGTACAAATATTTCTTCAAGACCTTGCTTTCAATTTTTGTAAATATATATACAGAAGTAGAATTGCTGGGTCATATAGTAATGCTATTTTTAACTTTTTGAGGAGCTGCCATACTGTTTTCTATAGTGGCTGTACAATTTTACATTGCCACTAACAGTGCACAAGGATTCCAATTTTTCTACATCCTCTTTAACACTTGTTATTTTCTGGGTTTTTTTAAATAGTAACCATCTTAAGGGGTATGAAGTGGTATCTTGTTGTGATTTTGATTTGCATTTCCCTAGTGATTTGTGATGTTGAACATCTTTTATCTGTTTGTTGCCCATTTGTATATCTTCACCTTCTTTGTACGTCATCTTTGGAGAAATGTCTATTGAAGTCTGTATGAGTCAGTCTTCTTCAGAGACACAGAATAGAATGTGTGCATGCATATATACTTATTAATATATATGGCACACATATGCCCACACATACACACACATGTAGAGGGGAGAGAAAGAGAGAGAGAGAGAGAGAGAGAGAGAGATTGATTGATCTTAAGGAATTGGCTCATGTTATTGTGGGGGCTGGCAAGTCCAAAATCTTCAGGCTGGAGCCAGGGAAGAATTGATATTGTTTCCTGGCAGAATTCTCCCCTCCTCAAGGGGAGGTCAGTTTTTTTTCTTGAGGCTTTCAACTGATTGGATAAGGCCCACCCACGTTATAGAGGGTAATCTGATTTACTCAAAATCTACTGATTTAAATGTTAATCTTATCTTAAAGAATACCTTCACAATAACATCCAGATGTGTTTGACCAAATATAGGTCAAATGATCATGGCATAGCCAAGCTGACACATAGGATTAACCATCACAAAGTCCTTTGCCCATTTTTAAATCAGGTTGTTTGCTTTTATGTCATTGAGATATATGAGTTCTTTGCACATCCTGGATATTAACCCCTTATGAGATATATGATTTGCAAGTATTTTCTCCCATTCCGTAGGTTGCCTCTTCACTCTGTTGATTGTTTCCTTTGATGCACAAAAGTTTTTAAGTCTGATATAGTCCATATCTCCACTTTTCGTTCCTACTTTTGAACATAATCAGTTATTTTGCCCTGGGCCAATGTTGGTAGGTAGGCCATGGAAAATGTAGAGAGAAAGTAAAAGCCACCCTTTGGCTTACCTCATGAAAGGGTATCTCCAAAGTTTGGAGACGAAGGTCAACCTTGTGGTAGGTATCCAGGCAGGGCAAAAAAAAGAAAAGACCTAGAGGAAGGGGAGGGGGAAGTGACAGGTGAATAGCTAGCATAGAGATGTTTGGGGTTCACTTTTTCAGGTCAAGTTGCATGCTACATTGCTGCTTTTGGCTTCCAACTACACACAGACCATTGGACAATCCCACCTCCACCCCTCTACTATCTTTGTTGTATCTGAGGTTACCATATAATTTGTTGCTCAATCTGAGACACTTTTGAGGGTAAAAGGAGAAAGAACACTATTACAACTTGCTCCAGGATAACAAGTATAAAGAGGGATTATCCTCAGCAGACTGGACTGTGTGGTCACTTTAGTCATGGTGTTGGGCCTTCCAGATCTCAGTTACATGTCTGTCCCTTCACTAGGAGCTCCCTAAGTAGAATTTCCTATGCATTATTGTTATCCTTAGTGTATGACTTAGTGCCTATTAGGTGCTTTTTAAAATTGTTTTTGAATCTATGAGTGTACCCAGGTGTCAAATTTTAGAGCCAGCAACTTCTGTGTGGTATTTCTTAAAATGTGAACTCCTGTTTGTAACTAGCCTGGGCAACATAGGAGACTCCCATCTCTACAAAAAATAAGAAAAAATTAGCTGGGCATGGTAGTGTGTGCCTGCAATCCCAGCTACTCAGGAAGCTGAGGCAGGAGGATCACTTGAGCCTAGGCGTTTGAGGTTGCAGTGAGCTATGACCAGACCAATGCACTCCAGCCTGGATGACAGAGTGAGATCTCATCTCTTAAAAAAAAAAAAAAAAAAAAAAAAAAAAGTGAACTCCAGAATTAATTAGAATAGCAATATCATGATACCAGCCTTCTCATTGGCTAGTTAGTCCTCACCCAGCCAATATAATGTACAGGGTCAATGTGTAATACACATGTGTAGGTTAATTTATAGAGATTTTCTGAGAGCCCATTGGTTGCTATGGGCTCCTGCAAGAGCCAAAGCTTTGTTGGAAGAAAGAGAACCTCACAGAGCGCAGGATCCATCTGGGGAGCAGCCCAGCTACTAGCCTTTCTCAGCCCCAATCAAGAAGGTTCCCAAAAACCAGGGACAGAACAAGACATCCATGTCTTAGAACTACAGGGTCTGGTTCCACTTTTGTATGGACCCATCTATTGGTTCTAAATATTCAAACTCTGATTTATGTCTCTTAGTCTGGTCTCTATTCTCTACCTGGTTTTGTAGGTCTGGCTTAGAACTCAGACCCACTCCAATACATGCACAATGGGACTCTGTTCCTTCTCATACCTTCCTGGCTGGCTTCGATCTCCAAACTGCAATTACTAGACTTTTCAGACTAACCATACTACTCTCTGTGCCCCATTAACAGCTTGGACTTCTGGATAGCAACTCCACTAAGACATCAGAGACTGTGTCTTATTCATCCATATTCGCATCCTTGATAATGCAGTGTCTGAAACAAGAAGTGCTCAATCTATGTATCTTAAATCCCACCAACTAAAGACCAATTTGTTACTTAGATGCTGAACTTTGCCTATCTCCCATGATTTGGTCACCCCCAGGTTTCTGAAGTAGCTAAGCTTTTCTCTGAGAATTCACAGGACTCTAACCATACACATATTGTATTCAAACCAGTCCCCAGCCATGGGTCCTAAACTAACTTGCTATTTCAGCCAGCGTGGCCCTAGCATGTGGGCGCCTTTATTTCTCTTGGCCACCTGTGACCTGGTAGTAATGCTCTCTGAATAATTTCTTAATAACCTGTATTATAGGTAACAGATTGGAAGATTCAGATATCATGAATCAAGTCACTTCATGTAATCTGAGGTCCACATCACAAATATGCATGGATCGAAGAAATTGGCAAGTCAGGAGGTGGATGTTAAAAAAAAGAAAGGATGTTTCTTACCAGGGCCTTTGGCTCTTCCAGGAAGCATATGTCCCAGTCGGAATATAATTACTCTTTCATGCTCCTGTACAACCTAAAGAGAAATTTAATACTTTCAAATTACTCCAAGAAAGAAAAAGAAAGTCTTCAAAAGGCCTTGGCACAAGAGTGATCCTAGGTATCAGAAATATTTTTTTTTTTTGATAACCAAGAAAAAATTTCTGTTAATACTTAAAGTTCTAAAATCTACATTTAGTAAGAGTAGAATTTCAGAAATCAATGAAAAAATATATTGGTCTTGTTAATTTTTGAGCACAAGGATGGAATTTTGATTGAAGACTCATGATTATCTAAAAACTAATGTTTCTACTATGTCCAACTTTCCCTAAATCAAAGAAATCGTATCAGGGCATGTTTAATCTTGTATTTTACAATGACTTCTACATTATTAGCTTTTATATATATATATCAATCATATCACTCATTAGCTATTTAACAGAAAGAGGGAATATATTTTAATACCACTTGTGATATTTTATTTTAAACTGCAATTTTTTTCTCAGGCTGCTTCAAAGCAATTCTATTGGATTTTAATTTGTCAATTCTCACTGGTGATAGATCTAGAAAAATTGTGTCTTGAAAGTGTGTAAAGGTATTTTTAAGTGACAAAAAAAGATCTCTGTTTAGAAATGTCTGTCTATTAGAAGAGAACTAGGAAAGTTTCTGCATACTACTTTAAAAATAAACTCCACTTTCTGGCCCAGGATCAAAATCTGAGTTCTGTTGCTTGTTTATCATTAATTTGTTGGTCTGTTTATTTTTATATATATTCTACCAGACTATGAACTCCTTGATAACATGAAATAAATCATTTCTTCTCAATGCCTAAAAAAATGCCTGATACATAGTAAGTATTCAATAAATAATGAATGAGGAAAGGAATGATTTGTGACTGTAGACAGTCATTTTCCTTCCTCATCCTCCCTATACTTTAAAAAGCTCCATTGAATAATAACTAGCCAAATATAAAAACATAATAGAGATCAAAATAAACACACTTTGTAGTGTGTTTCTTAAGGTAACGGGTTCTACTACCTGTAAGTCCCTTGAAGTTAGGAACCATGTCTTGTTTGTCTTTGAGGTTTACAACTCCTGTGCCAGAACACTGCCTTGCTTGTTGAAACAATAAGAATAAATGATAAGGTTTGGTTTCCAGAGTATACCCCAGCAATTCCCAGTTGCTTCATTTCCTAGCAGTACTTATTTCTTTTCTGCTTGTATTGGAAGAAACAAATCTTCCCAGAGATGAAGGGGGGAGTCTTACTCCTTCAAGACCTTGCTCAAATGTAACTGCCTGGTTCTACTGCTATGTCTTTTACTCAGTTGGTTTCTTAGGCTTTACCATCTTAAGTGACCATATCTGAGAGCCTTTTCCACCACCCATGACTGAATCAGTGTTGGATCTTGCAGTCATACAGGTGCTCAGATAACCCTTCAAGAAGAGCCTCTTGCCAACTATACACTGTCTATAGGAGAGACACACTTTATATTCAAAGATATGAACAGACTGAAAATAAAAGACATAAAGATATATCACACAAACAGTAACCAAAGGAGAGTAGGAATGGATAAACTAATATAAGGCATAATGGACTTTAAAACAAAGAAGCAAACATGTTACTGGCAATAAAGAGGGACATTGTATAATGATAAAAAGGTCAATGCATTAGGAAAGTATAACGATGATGAGCACATATGTACCTAAAAACAGAGCTCCAAAATACAAGAAGCAAAACCCAAAAGAAATGAAGGTAGAAATAAGAGTGGGAGACTTCAGTACTCCACTTTCAACAAAGGAACAACTGGAGAGATCAACAAGAAATAGAAGACTTGAACAACACTATCAACAAATAGAACTAACAGACATCGATACATAATTCCACCAGCAACAGCAGAATACATATTCTTCTCACGCATACATGAATCATCTCTAGGACAGATCATATATTAGGCGATAGAACAAACTTAAAACAGATTGAAAAGGACTGAAATAATATAAAGTAACTCTTTCTCAAAAAAAAAAAAGAAATGAAATTAGGAATCAATAACAGAAGAAAATTTGGGAAATTTACCAATATATGGAAAGTAAACAACACACTCTAACCAATAGGTTAAAGAAGAAATTACAAGGCAAATAAGAAAATATTTTGAGATGAATGAAAATAAAAATACAAGATACCACAATGTATGGGATGCAACTAAAGCAGTACATAGAGGAAAATTTATAGCTATACATGTCTGTAATAAAATAGAGGAAATATCTCAAAATAATACCCCAATCTTCTGCCTTAAAACACTGAAAATAAAAAAGCAAACAAAATCTAAAGCAACAGAAAGAAGAAAATAATATAGATTACAGTGGAAATAAATGCAATGGAGAATAGAAAAACAATAGAGAAAATCAATGAAACCAAAAGTTGAGTCTTTGAAAAGATCAACAAAAGTGGCAAATATTTAGCAAGTCTGATGAAGTGAAAAGAGAGAAGACTCAAATTATCAAAATCAGGAGTGAAAGAAGGGATCATTACTACTGTCCTTACAGAGATGAAAAAGACTATAAGAGAAAACACAATGAAAAACTGTCTGCCAACACATTAGATATCTTAGATGAAATGGACAAATTCCTACAGAGACATAAACTAGCAAAACTAATTCAGGAAGAAAAAGAAAAACTGAAAAGACCTATAATTAAAAGATTGAATTAGTAGTTTTAAAACTGACCACAATGTGGAGAAAAGGCAACCCTTGTCCACTGTTGGTGGGAATATAAATTGACACAGACATTATGGAAAACAGTATGGAAGTTCCTCAGAAAATTAAAAATATAACTACCACATGATCCAGCAATCCTACTTCTGAATATATATCCGCAGGAAATGAAATCAGTATCTTGAAGAGATATTCAGCCCCATATTCACTGCAGCATTATTCACAATAGCCAAGATATGGAAACAACCTAAGTGTCCATTAATAAGAGACAAATGAATAAAGAAAATGTGGTGTACATATATATACATATATGTACAGGGGTATGTATATATACACATGTATATACACATGGATATAAATATTATTCAGTCTTTAAAAAGAAGGAAATCCTGCCATTTGCAACAACATGGATGAACTTGAAGGACATTATGCTAAGTTAAATAAGCCAGACACAGAAAGACAAACACCACATGCTTGCACTTTTATGTGGAATCTGAAAAGGTTGAACCCATAGAAGCAGAGAGTGGAATGGTGGTTACCAGGGGCTGGGGGGGTGGGGAGGTGGAGAATGAGGAGATGTCGGTCAAAGGATACAGGTTCAGTTATGTAGGAAAAGTAAATTCTGGAGATCTAACGTACAGTATGACCATAGTTAATAATACTGTATTGTATATTTGAAGTTTGCTGAGACAGTTGGGTCTTAAGGGTGCTTACCACATGCGCACACACACAAACAAAATCATAATTATGTGAAGTGATAGGTTAATTAGCTTGATTACGATAATCATTTCACAATATATGTATATCAAAACATCACATTGTATACCTTAAATATACATAATTTTTATTTGAGTATACGTCAATAAAGCTGGGGGAAAATTAAAAATAATTAAAAAAATTAAAACTTCCCACAAAAAAAGCTCAGGACCAGATGGTTTCACTGGTGAATTCTGCCAAACATTTTACAAGGAATTAATCCCAGTGTGCTGAGGCGGCGGTGGAGCGGAGGAGGCGGAGGCTGGGCAGGCGGCGGGCTCCGCCGTGCCGCGCGCCGGCCGAAAGCGTCCCCAGGGGCCGTTCCACTCCGGGAGGGCGAGCGCGGAGTGTGCTGTAGGTGGGGACTGTGAGGCCGCGAGTTGGGGTGAGGCGCTGGCGCGGGGGCCGGCTGTCCTCGGTGGCCAGGCGCTAGGCTCGGCTGCGCTCGGTGACGGGCAGACACTGCGCGGGGAGCGGGCCGCAGACACGCCGAGGGTTCGGTAAGGCGGGCGCGCGGGAGGGCACCGCGGGGTAGACTGCAGGGCCCTTCTTTCTTTTGTAGAAAAAAATTGTTTTCAAAGTAAGGTTAGGGATCGAATGTTCTTGGAGGCTCCTCTCGGGTTTCTCCCCCGCCCCCGGGGCTCATCTCCCGGCCACCCAGGGCTGGCGGTGCTGCGGGCCCACCGCCTCCTGCACCTCCCCGCGAGCTGGGCGTTTGCAAGATTTCTGGCCGAAGGCCAGCCGGGACTCCCGGGAATGGCCACGTGGGGGCTTTGGGGACACAGGCGCTCGCAGAGGAGCCTCAGCGGGAGCGTTTCCCTCCTCTGCCTGCAGGCGACACCGCAGGCCCGCCCACCGGTGTGCGTGGGGGCAGCTGAGCAAGATGTCTCTGCTCCCTGGGACTCCGGTGGGGTTTTTCCTCTCATCTTTCTAATTGGTTGAAGTTGCCGCTGCATGTTGGACGACAGTGGTGACTTAGTGCCTTTTTCTTCTTGCTTCCCCCGCCACCTCTGTATCATGCCTTTCTCATTTTTCGTTGGACTTAATTAAATATTTATGTTAAAGATTCTCTTAAATAGCACACAAGGAATATTAGGGAGAGAAAGTCAGACCTGATTTCTTAGTTTTAGCCTGCCTTGGACCCTTTATGGCCTCACCTCTGTAGCTGAAACTTGAAGAAGGTGGAGGGGAGGAGGAGACCCACAGCAGGATGCTTGGGATGCAGTTTAATAATAGTCACCTTTTAGGAAACAGAATTTGAATAATTATAATTTGATCTGAATGCAGAATTGCAATCTGCTTTTAAAATGCTTGGGGCACTGTGTGATTCCACATGGATAGCTGGCAGCTTGGCTGTACACTGTTGTCAGCATTTCTTTTATTTCCCATTCTTTCAGAGATTTGTTTGGCACAGATTTAGACCTTTTAAGTCAATCTGAATGGGAATAACTTTTCTGATACATTGGTTGCTTTTTATAAACATTGTCTGCATTTATATTTCTATTGGAAGAAGAAGAAGCAAATGGTGCAGGAGTACAGTGGCTCCTAGAGTCCACAACAGGTGCTATAATAGTTCGAGCCAGTAAGTGGATTTGTTGTTGTAATATTTTTTAGTATTGATAGTTGTGATTCAATAATATATTTTTCCTTATTGGGTACATTGAAGTCTAACTCAGAATCAATATTTGTTCCTTGGATTTGAATGTGAAGGAAATAGAAGCTTTAATTGCTGCTGCAACATGACCTCAAAGTTTTTCAAGTAAAGACAAAAGGAATTAATACCAATTTTTCACAAATTCTCCCAAAATATAGAACATAGGGAAATTTTCCCAACACATTCTTTAAGGCCAGTGTTACCCTGATAACAAAACAAGACAGAGCCATCACAAGAAAAATACAGATCAATAACTCTTATGAATATATTAATAGATGCAAAAATCTTCAGCAAACTATTAGCAACCTGAATCAAGTAACATGTAATAAAGATTATAGATCAAGTGGGATTTTAATATCCCAAAATTAATGGATATGTAGACCATATCAATACAATAAAGTCCAAATACCATGTGATCATCTCAATAGATGCAGAAAATGCATTTGACAAAATTCAACACCTTTTCATGGAGGAGCAGGAGGGGAGGAAGGGGTGGAGGAGGAGAGGTAGGGAAGGGAAGAGGAAGGGGAAGAAGCCTCTGCCTACCATTGAGGAGTACAACCAACAAGAGTCCCAGCAGCGTCTGTAGTGTTTCATCAAGAACATGCTCTTCTTGACAGCTCTAGGCAATGACTAAGAATGTCATTTGCTGGAGTCATTTGTAAGACTAGGTCCTTGCCATTTCTGCCCATCGTGGGACTCCTATGAAGCAAACTTTGCTCTAAGGTTCCCGTTTGGGCTGGGCAAGACTTTCTCAGAGCTGCACCACAGTCTGAGGCTCTTTCTGCACAATCTTTTCTTCCCCTTCTCACATCACAAGTGTCAGATCTGCATCATTGTCTGAAGACTTCCCCAGCCTACTCTTGTTCTCTCTCCCCTTAATCTTTCACAGGCAATGCCTCCCAGTAAACCCCTTATTCTTCTATCTTGGCATGTGCTTCCTGAACTGACACAGGTCTTCATTTACGTGGGGTCAGTCATGTGTAACCACCTGTGGGCCAAAGATAGCCATCACTCATGGTCTATAGAAGCAGCCAAAGAAGTTTCCTGGAAGTGTGAGGAGAGGATGTCATGAGCCATTCTGGGCCAGTCTTTGTGTCACAGAGTGCAAATGAACTAGATGTAGTCCCTGCCCTGAAGTGCCTCTCAGTTTAATGGGAGAGATAGGGTGTCAACAAATATAATAGACACAGGAGCACAAGGAAGGGAATGATAGTCTGGAGGAGTCAAAGAAGGCTTCACAGTTACATTTGAGCAAAGTATTGAAGGAGTAAAAGCTCTCCTGGAAGATCAGTTGGGGATAAGGGCATTCCATACAGAGCAACATGTACCAAAACACAGAGATGAGAATGGGCATGGTGCAGTGAGTGAGAGGCAACAGGAAATTACCTCTTGGGTCCTCATGGAATCTCACCTTTATGCAGAACCAGATGGAAAAAGGGAAGGTCACAATGATGAAGATCAGGGAAGTGAGGACAAGAAGCCACTCACAGGCCCCTAAACCAGAGGTCTTGATGCCTTAAAAGAAAAAAAATAATTATATTGAAACTTCACCATATTCATTGACTAGCACTTGTTGGTCCAGTTCTTGGTACTGGGGTCAGAGCAGCTTGGAGATTTTCCTGGAAATATTAGAATGAGCCAGATATCATAGTCAGAATTCCCAGGGCTTGGGGTGTTGTCTATGTGGGCCTACAGAAGGTGGAACAGGCTCCTAGAAAGGTAGTAGGGTACACTGCAACAGCACAGAGTCTGGGAAGAAGGTCTTGGTTCTAGTTCTGCCTCTACCATTTCATATCCATATGACTTAGGCAAGGCATATGACCTTTTCAAACCTCAGTTTCCCCAACTATACAATGCAGATGCTAATATTTCATAACTATCTCAAAATAACTGGCTCATGAGTTATATCTCCTATCTCTGGCATAAGGGTAAAATGACATACACACATAAAAAGCCCTGAACTGTGCTTTACATCTGTCAGCTTTGGTATTTGAAGTGATTTGAACCACATGTGTCCAGAGGCTCATCTTTCATGAAATAACTTCCCCTTCTACTACCTGCCCTAATGTCTGAAATAACTCCATTAGAAACCCCCTTTGGATGAAGGTCTTGATCTCCAGACAAGTCTCTGAAAATCATGTATATGGGGTAATATTAGCCAACTAATGTCTGTAAAAAAAGTTATAAGGAACTGGGTTGAAAAACATCCAGGATGCTTGGGTGATAAATGAAATGGTATCAAGGAAAGTCAGCCTCGAGAACACAAGCTTCTTGGGGGCTTGTCTTGTTGACATTGTTACCCAGGGCTTAAAATAGTGCCTGACATAATATAGATGCTCAATAAATCTTTGTTGAATGTAGGAAGAAAGGAGAAGTGGATAGTGACAATGATTTAAATGTAATTGTTATGAAAATCTCAAGAATTTTAATTTCCATGTACTAGAAAACTGGCCAAAGTGATACTATTTGCCAGTTGAAAAATCTCATAAATAAAGCTATGGTCCCCAAGCCCCAAGATGGGGCCATAGAGCTCCACTGTGCCACCTCCCCTCTCCAACTCCCCCCAACCCCTGCCCAAGTCTTCCATGAAACTTAGGAGAACCCAGCTGCACAGCGGGAGGTGAGCGGTGGGAGAGTGGCGAGTGACGCTTCATCTGCATTTACAGCTGCTCCCCATCACTTGCATCATTGCCTGAGCTCTGCCTCCACCACCCCCACCCCCATCTGTGGAAAAATTGTCATGAAACTAACATGAAACTGGTCCCTGGTGCCAAAAAGGTTGGGGACTGCTGTAGAGGACTAGAAGGTGACTAAAGATTAGGAAATGGTAAAAAGCCTATTTTTAAGGGATGGGGAGGAAAAGGATAACTAACTGTTAGGCATGAAAATTTGATTTTCATGCTTGGAAAGGTCATCACAAAATTGATCACTTGAAGAAAACAGATATGTAAGCTGCACCAGCACAAAATCAAAATCAGCACTAAATGTCATTGCATGGCAGTTCCAAAGGCTGTTCCCACAGAATACTAATCCCACAAGGTGCCCCACAAAGGAAACGTTTCCTGGGCAAATGAGTTTAGAGAATGCTGGGCATTGTATCCCATTCCTGGAGTTCCCAGTGCTTGTCAGTATGTTGCAGTTATGAGAATCTCTGCAGTAAAGAATCATTCTTAGCTTTGTTTACTCTAGTGTTTTTGAAGCATTGGACCAGGTAATATTTTCTGTAAGGAATATTCATTGATGTTCTATGGAACTTATTCCCCTTGGAACCTACTTTGGGAAATGCTGCTCTACCAACATCATATTAATTTTTATAATCTTAAGATACTAACAGTAGCACTGCCCTTTTTAATTAGTTACCAGTGGTAGCCATGGCAAGTAAAAATAAATGCACATACAGACTGAATTACATTTAATAAGTGTAGAAAGGCCTCAAAAATTCTTTAGTACAGTAGTTAGGGATGTGAAGAGAAAACTGGTTTCTATACTCAAACCTAACTTAAAGCTTTACTTACAAAATATTATTCTCTTGGAATAAGTTGCTTTAATATCCAATTTCTTTGGTTTAATAGTGAAACATTAAAAGTTGAAGCAGGAAGAGCCTTTAGACATAGTCCAAGGATCCCCTAAATTTTAGAAAGGTGACACTTGTCTTAAGTAGCCTGCATATGGGGGAGTGGTGCTAAGTGAGAAAAAGGAGGCGCTGTTGCTCCCTATTCCTTGGGAACAGGGGAAACCTCCGTGACACAAAGGCTGCCTCATCCTTAGTGGGACTTCTCACCCATTTTGGGGGGTCTCTTGCTCTAGTTACCTCGTAGCTGGAGAGGTTGAGGCCCACAAAGGTGCCCAAGACCACAGCTAGTTGGTAGCTGGGACCATGACCAAAAATCAAGGGCAGCACCATGTAAGGGAGAGCATTTTAGTGAGACTGTCTTACTCTGGCATTCTGGCTTTCCGCTTTCCAACTATGGGACTTGGGCAACTTACTTAATTTCTCATCTGTAATAAGAGGATGATAAGGGATTAGATAACTCAGTAAACAACCAGTGTGTGCTTGGCACATAGCAGGGGTTCCATAAATGGCAGTTCCCTTCCTTTCCTACCACACCACTGTGATCTGCCACACAACGGCTATGAGTCCCCTAACCTCAACATTGCTATAACATTGAACATAACAACTCTTTAATGACTAGAGGTTTCTGACTGATGAAAGAGCATCATTTGGGCAAAACAGTATTAACATGGTCCATTTAAACTACATCCCAACTGCAGAAATCTTTCTCAAATTGTAGCTTTCAGTGATCCAGCATGTACCTCATTACTGGTAGCCAGGAAATGTTAAAACTTTATAGCCAGCAGAAAAGCAGTATAACACACTATTCTTTATTTACTTTCTGTTAAACATCTGTCATCCTACTACTTAAGTTGTAATGATTTTTTCCTTCCATGCAAAAGGACTGGAGGTAGATAAATTTATTCCTAAGAGCTGCTTCACCTATAGAAGCAAAATAGACGCCTTTCTTTGCATTCCCTCCTTTGATCTAACTTGCCTCTTTTAGCTTGGAAGGATTCTGCTAAAATGGTGCATGTTTTTTGCTCCAGGCTTTGTAAAAAGTGCTTTGGGTGCCTTTTCTAATTTTATCCTCACGACTACCCTCTGAGGCAGCTACTGTTGTTATTTGATAGATAGTTAAGGCCCTTCCTGTGATCACATGGCCAGCAACTAGTTAAGCTGTGATTTAAACTCAAGTCTGGCTCTTCCACTTGGCTTTTCTGCATCTGCTTTTTTTTTATTATTATTATTTAAAGAATTATCATCTCCAAAAATAGTTTAAAATATGCTTAGGTAAGACTGAGGGGTGAGGAAGAGGAGAAAAGAATAAGCCACATAATTGCCCAGAGCGCCCAGCTAATACATGTCTTTACTTAAATTAGGCGCCCGCCCGTATGCCCTTCCAGGGCCACAAAAACCAACTTCATGGTTCCTTTACTATGTTGATCGGTCCCCAACCTGGACCACGCCGTCTCCCACCTCCCATCCATGGCTGGCCCCTGAGATCAGAGGTATTTAGTAATGTTACTCGAATTTCTTCTGATTACTTTGTACTGCACTATAGCAGATAGCTGGGTTCCTAACTCATGCCTTTCTTTTCCCGGCAACGCGAGCGTCCAGCAGTCTGCTCTGGCTTCGGTGGCTCTTGGTGGTGTGACTCATTCCACCTTATGACATTCCTGGGGCATGTGAGAAGGCGGCTTCCCCGCCCGGTGCCCGACCTGTCTGCAGTCGTACCTTCCTCCGGCCGCTCGCTCTCGAGTAGCGCCACCACCTCCGTGCCCTCCTCGCCGGAGCCGCGGACTTCATCCACGTCCACCACGGTGGCTGCGGGCGCTCGGGGCTCCCCCGGCCCCCCCGCCCGTCCAGAGCCCGTCCGCTCGGGCCTGGCATCCCGGCGCCCGCGGCCTCCGCCGCCCCTCTCGGCCTTCGCCCTCTTGTTCTCCTTGTGTGGGGACCGGCCGCCTCGCCCGTGGGCCTCTCGGGAAGAGCTCCGCACCCTCCTCTCCATGCTTGGAGCTGCCGGGTAGCCCGAGCTGCAGGCGCGGACGCGGCTCGACCCGGGAGGGCGATCGCAGCAGAGTCGCCGGCAGGTGTGCGCGGTGCGGCGGGGACTATAATGACCGTCAGGTGGGGGCGGGCCGGGGCGAGGGGCGGGACGCGGGAGACCAGCGGGAGGCGGAGGCTCTGCTCGCCGTGAAGCCCGGGGAGCCCCAGACCACGCCTGGCAGCCCCCGAAACGAGACGGGACGCGACGCTAACGCAGTGACAGTTTAGTTTGGGAGCCGGCATGGTGCGTGGTGTTGGAAAGCGGGTTTCTATAGATGAAAACTTGAGCTGTAAAGAAGATTCAGTTACTTGAAATGCCACGGAGGCCCGCAAATTGCTGAAGGGGTGATGGCACTTTGTTTTATGATTTGTAAAAGTGGTATGGAATAAGTTATGTGTTCCTAGGTGTAATAATGCTAGAGAGTTGAGGGAGATACAAAAGGCCATCGAATTAGGGTGACTTTAAGGTAAAATTAGAAATTTCTCCTCAAGCCTTCCCTTTCCTCCTTGGAGTTCTTTCAAGGGTGACTTTCCCTACTTCTTTTTTTTTTTTCCCCCCTACTTATTTCTTTATATCCTGGCCCTACTTTTTCTGCTAATGCACTAACAGGCAATGATGTTGCCTGACTACTCCTGGGAGTATTTACGTTTTAACAGGAGAGAAAGAAAACGCTCTTTGAGATTAGTTCTCTCTCTCTCTTTCTCTCTCTCTCATTATTTGTGTTCCTTTATTTTTATTAATGCTTAAACCTGTTGTTGATATAATGCTTCTTGAAGATTATAGAAGGGAAGGGATCTGGTTTAACCTCTGTTTTTAGGAAAGGGACTTTTGTCCCTGCGTAGGCCCTGTTCCCTTGCTTCCTTGATGAAAGCTGGAGTTTTGCTCTTTCCAGGTTCACTGGCCAGGCTGGATCTAGCAGCAAACTAGGGAGCTGTCTGTTCCACCCACTTCTGAGGGACTTGAAACATTGAATAGGTTTCTCTTTTACTTTCTGTTAATAATGTCTCACTGAATGGGAGGTTGGTCTAAATAACCCATCACACAAGATTTATGATTCCACCCAAATAGTTCAGATCACACAATGGTAATAATAAGTTTCACTTATTTTTTATTTTTCAATATTTATTGAGTTCACACAGTAATAGCTTTTTTTGTTTTTCCTCTCAAAAACCTTATTAAAGAGTGAAGACCTGAAGTAACTCAAATGGGTCTGGAAAAACTATTCCACTACCTACTTTCATGTGTTCCAAGTTAGGCCTTTGGGAATAAAAGATTAGTAATAAAGTAATTTAAATAGTTTAACTCTTTAAACCTGATTATAACATGGGCTTCGTGAGGGAGGGCAAATGTTTCTTCTCAAGTGCCTGCCTCAATTAATAGGTCCTGCCTAAAACCCTACAAGGAGACAAATTCTGAAGCTGCATTTGGCCCATAGAGGGAAAAGTATCGTGATTATTTAGTATTCCCCCAAATTAATTTTTGCTATTTAACATAACTAGTTTCTTTATCATCCTGTAGAGATTTCCCTGTTAGGAAAAGCATGAAATTATTCCTAGCATTTACTGATTTTTTTTTTCCTCAGCCTTTCATGAGTTAGCTTGATCTGTGCTTCTAGCTATAGATTCTTATACCAAAGTTGCACCTCAAATTTTACTCTAAGAATGAATCAGGATATCTGGCCAAATGCTATTCTCCAGACCGTACTCTGTCTCCCAATAAGGTAGAGAAATTTCTTGTAGGAGAAAAACTAATGAGAAAAGGCCCTACTGGGTTTTGGACCCCATGCTGGGCACTTGTCCGCAGTCTCCTTTGCTCTTTTGACCACTGACAAGTTACATAATCATTCTTCATTTTCTATCTCCATATATAACAGCAATATAAGTACCTGCTTATCATACAGGTCTATTGGGATTATGAACGACAATGACAACATCTGAGAAGGCATATCATATTCCATGGTAAAAAAGGTCAACATCGCATGTCTGGAAGGTGGAGGAGGTTGGGGAGGGGAATGCTGAGTTAGCATATGAGTCTAGCTGGTTGGCCTCAGCTACTCTTAAAATGATGCTGCTGTTTTCTTTTAGATTCTTTTGTAATTGAAAGTGTTGCTCATCCCTTTGCTGAAAATATTATATGCACATATTTTTAAAGTCCTAATGCTTTACTCCTTGTTTGGTTTTAAGAGACTGACGTTTGTAGGAACCGGGTTACTAGAAGAAGGGGAAGGTCAATTAAAGTTGTTAACTTTTGAGTTTGTGTTTCCAAGGTGAAAGGTCATGAAACATTGCAGGGCTTTCTAAATTATTATACTTATTTCCATATAGTGTTGACATTTTATATCCATATGGATAAATGAAGGCATGAGCACTGATTTATATGGATTATTTAATGGAAAAGCTAAAATTCATTGGCCCTAGATGAAATTGCCAATCTTATCATTTTAGAGCTGGAAACTCTAGGGACTTATTAAACTTGACTCACTTAATTTGTAGATGGCAGAGAGACCAACTAGGAGGACACAACAGGGATAGAATCAACAGAATTTGATGATCTTGTGGGGTTATGGAGTGGGGACCTTGACGGGATGGAGGAATTGAGAAAGATGGAGATTTTGGCTTTAGTAGGCCGAGCAGGTGGGCATAACTGCAGCTCCTCTGGCTGATCCACTTCCCCTAGCTGTACTCACCCTAAGCCTCTTATGTTCCTGCTCTTTTTGCCTGGAGATGCAAATGTTGGCCTACTAGGTGCTGGGGTGAGATAAGACTTACTTGACTTTTGTATCATTGATTCACTCCACCAATACTTAGTGAGCACCTATATGTTTAGCACTGCTCACGTCTGAGGACATAAAAGTAAGATATGGTGCATGCCTTTAAGGAACTTATAACAGAGAGAGAAATATGTAAACAGATAGGTGTGATAAAGTGTTGTGCATTAGGGTTTCTCAACTTCAGCACTATTGATATTTTGGACCCAGTGATTCTGTGTTGTTGGGGGCTGTCCTGTGCGTTGTAGGATCTTTAACAGCATCCCTGGCTCCTACCCACTAGATGCCTGTAGAACCCCACCCTTAGCTGTGATGACCAAAGATGTCTTTGACATTGTCAAATGTCTGTCTGGTGGCATCAAAATCACTCCTGGCTGAGAACCACTGATTTATATGGCATACTGTAAGGTTGCAAAAAGGGAGTAATTCTACATGAGTAGTGTCAGAGGAGATCCAGTTTGGGCAATATTAAAGAGATGAATGGGTGATCCTTCCAGGAGAACTTTGAGAGCTGGGCTTTCCAGCCAGAGGGAGAAGTGCAAAAGATAGCACCTCATATATGGCAGGTCAATCAGTGGTTTGACAAATTGGCAAAAGAGGAGACGAGAGAGGTAACCAGCTCAAGAAATGAGAAGCCTTTTACACCACATAAGACAAATGGATTTCATCTTACAGGCAAAAGAAGCCATTGAGGCATTGTAAGCAAGAAATTATATGGTCAGATTTGCAATTGAAAAGAGCCATTTTGTGAACAAGGTGGAATAGGAAGAGAATGGAAAGAGACTAGCCAGGAGATTCTTGCAACTACCCAGGTGAGAGGGAGGATATTAGTTATGTTCAGAGGAAAGGGTGATGAACTCGGGACTCTGGTCAAAGTGACTGGTGAATGAGGCTGACATCCAACTGAGGGAATACAAGAGAGGAAACAGATTTTGTTTAAAGATAGGTGGGCACAGTAAGTTCAGTTTCGGAGGTATTGAGCTAGAAGTGTCTACAAGATATTTGTCTGGAAATGTACAGTAGGCAATATTTAGGTTTGAAGCTCAGGAGGGGTCATGTTTCTGTGGCCAAGATCCTGAATCTTTCACTAGTTTCTGACGCTGGCCGCAGCATCCTCTCCCCGGTCTTCAAGAGAGAAAACCGCACATGGAAAAGTGATCCAGGGCAGCTTGGGCTCCGATACTTTTATTTATAATCTCCCTGTTCTCATCACTAAAGATACATTTTCTATTTCTGGTGGCTTGTGTGACCCTGAGTATGCTACTTTGTCCCTTACCAGTTTCAATGTTATCAAGGGGTTTGGGATGGAAGAAGGTGGGGAGAGAGAGGCTGGAGTAGGCGCACAGATCCCAGATCAGTACTTCCAGTCTTTTTCCATTAAGGCAAACACAGAAAATGATACTATTTGAATGGCATACTGGGGCAAACTTAAGGGGATTTTAGGGCATCTATATAGGGTTTAGTGAGAAAATTTCATTTTTGATATACAATCATGGTTTTAAAAAGTATTAGGAATTCAATATTAAGAAACTAAATTTGTATACAAATAAAATACTTTTAAAATTTAAAATTGAATCTTGAGTTTGCTTCCACAAGTGTAAATTTTATTTTTGAAATAGCAACATGAAATTCCTAGTCAAGACTTTTTAATGATAAGCTCTTTAAATTTTTGTTACCATGGATGAGAAAAGCGTTTACACAATTTAAAAAGTTTTAAAACCATTTTTACAATCACTTAAAAATTTACAGCAGTTTAACTTAAAGAATCTAGTATCTTTTCTTTCATCAACAAATGTAATTTTGATATTTCTTGTGATAATAAGAATGGGTTTCAAATCCAATAAACTTTTTCGTAACAAAATAATGACGAAGCGCTAGAGAGCCTAGCACGTACATTAATAAGAGCGGCCAGCCGCAGTGCACCTGGAGCAGATGCTACTGCAAGTGTGGGACAGGTGCCCTGCAGGAAGCCTGCCCCGCGCGTGCCTCCACCTGGCTCTGCCCTGCGCATCCTCCGTGCGCAACTTCACTCGCAGATCTGGCCCGGAAGCGGAAGTAGATCTTTGGCAGTTTCTTGCCCGCAGATCAGTGATTGTTGGATGGCTTTTATCAAGCCACCTGGAGGCCTGCGGACATGCCTGCTTACCCCACTTGGTTGGCTTCTGAATTTTCTGGGTAGTCTGGGTGGGGGCTACTTTGCACTCAGGCTCTCAGCATCTTGGTTATCCCCAAGCTGGCTCTATAGGCTGAGAAAAATCACTATTAGACTGCCCACCTGTAATCTATTCAGGGCAGGAGAGGTGGGAAACTGCTCTAGAGCACGCACCAGGATCACTTGGAGTGCTTGTGGAAGCACAGATTGCTGGACTCCATCCCCACAACCGCACTTTCTGATCCAGCAGGTCTGGGATAGGGCCTGAGAATTTGTGTTTCTAACAAGTTACCAGGTGGTGATGTTGGTCCAGAACCACACTTTGAGAACCACCGTGAGACAGGTTAGACAAATGTTTTCTAAATACTCCACTTAAAGCAGCCCCAGTTCACTGTCTTATCTTACTTTATTTTTCTTAGGAGCACTTATCACTTGACATTATATATTTTATCTGCTTTTTTCTTGTCCTTGGCAAGCAAAGGAAAACAGGAACTTTGTTTTGCTCACTGTTATAGTCCCATCTTCTAGGACAGTGCCTGGCACATAGTAGGAGCTAAACGATATTTGTTATTGAATAAACATAACTTTTGGAAGGCATCAGCTAAAGCTGAACCCATGAATGTTTATAGCAGCACAATTCACAATTGCAAAGATGTGGAAAC
The DNA here is from genome assembly GCF_041146395.1 of Eulemur rufifrons. NCBI lineage: Eukaryota > Metazoa > Chordata > Mammalia > Primates > Lemuridae > Eulemur > Eulemur rufifrons. Next base: position 90,395,576 of record NC_090990.1, read on the forward strand.
AACCCCAATGCCCATCAATTCATTAGTGGATTAGTAAATTGTGGTATATGTATACCATGGAGTATTACTCAGCTATAAGAAATAACGGTGAAGGAGTCCCTTTGGTTCTCCTGGATAGAGTTGGAACCCATTCTATTAAGTGAAGTATCCCAAGAATGGAAAAACAAGCACCACATGTACTCACCAGCAAATTGGTTTCCCTGAACATCACCTAAGTGCACATTTGGGAATAACACCAATTGGGTATCGGACTGAGGTGGGGGGTGGGGAGAGGGGATGGGTGCATAACTACATGATGAGTGCGTTGCACACTGTCTGGGGAATGGTCACGTTTGAATGTTCTGACTTGGGGGGCTGAGGGGTGGGGGGAGGGGATGGGGTATAACTACATGATGAGTGCAATGCACACTTCTGGGGAATGGACACGCTTGAAGTTCTGACTCGGGATGGGCGGGACATGGGCAGTGTATGTGGCCTGAACTTTTGTACCCCCCATGATGATAAGCTGAAATAAAAAAAAAAAAAAGTCACCCAGGAAGAGGGTGGAGAGTAAAAAGAAGAGCCAAGGACAGACCCTCTATGAAATGTACACACACAGTTAACAGAATAACAAAAGTAGGCAATAGAGTAGACAGCTAGGAGACAAGCTCAGTGCAGCATCATAGAAACTCACAGAGAAGAGATTTTCAGAAAGGGAGGGACACCTACAGTAAACAGCAGAGATCATCTAAGATGAAAGACCAAAAAGTCCATGAAATGCATCAATTAGAGGATTCGTCATTGATGATTTTGGGAAAAGTAATTTAAGAAAGATGTCCTGAGTAGCAGGCCAATTGCTTTGGACCGAGTAGTGGATGGTGGATGAAAAAGTGGAAAAAACTGAGTGTAAACAGTTGAATCCAACATTTGGCTGCAAAGGAAAGGATAGAGGGTGATGTAGGTCCAGAGAAAGTGTTTCTCTCACTTTCTCTCTCCCTGTGTCTGTGTTGTGTGTATGTGAGAGAGAGAGATTAAAAGGATCAGAGGATAATTTTTTGTTATAGGAAAGGAATCGGTAAAGAGATGAGTATACAGGATTGTTTCATAACAACCAAAGGGCAAAGTCATGGTCCTAGAGGAGTTGGGGGGATAGAATCAACAGTAAGGTGGATGACCCCTCACCCACTGAGACCAGAGGGAAAGACGGGAGGGGGGCTAGTTTAGAGGACTGGGCTGGAAGATGAGGGGATTCATGTATGACAACCTCCATTTTCTCTAGGGCTGGGAACAGGAGTTGGGTAAGAGTTGTAAGAGTGATGGCAGAGTTATTGCTGGGGGAAATGGACTTGAACAATGGCATCACATGGCCCCAGATTGGGCATAATTTTAAAAAAAACTTCGGGAGGCAGGTATGTTGCATTGGTTCTACCACATGCTTGTAACTCACCATTCCCAATCTTTCTTCAAAAGATTCTCTTATCCTTGTCATAAGGCTCCAGAAGTTTTAAACACACACACACACACACACACACACACACACACGCCCCATTACTGGCTGTTTTCTAAGGCAGGAATGCTGGTGGGAGCAACTGCAATTAAAATACACTCCCAGTTGTAAGCAGGGAACAGAAGAGGCCAGGTGGAGGCAGTTAATTACTAGAAGAAAAGTGGGCTCTGGTCATCAGAATAGGCAGCAAGGTGGAAAGCACATTGGTCTGACCCACAGAGCTTGCTGGTTGTGGTTAATTAATTGTAGGATCCCAAGGAATGAACTCAACAAACAACCTGCTAAGTTTTTTTGATTTGAGTAACAAAAATAAACCAACAAAAAACACAGCTCTAGGTCTGGGGAACAGAGACCTCTTATGAGTGAGAGACATGAGACTTATTACCATATTCCCAGCAATAAGTCAGATCCCAGACCCAGAGACTTCTGAGCATAGCCCAAATATTCTTGAAGAGAGATGCTGTAGAAATGCTGTACCTAAGAATGCATGCAAACTTTCATCTCAGCCTTTCCCCCAAAGCCATGTGATCCTTAAAGATAACTGCTCAGGAGAAAAGGAAATTCCTAAACTTTTTGGTGATTATCACTTGCTAATTCCAAATGAACACTGATGTCTGGGACCTAAAATGTCACTGCCTGCCATTAACATTTTGAGCTTATAGAGGTTAGATGACACATGAACTGAATTCTGGCCCAAGTTCACCCTGGGACAGGGCAGAGGGACTGTGAATTCATCCTATAGTTATGGACCTGAGTTGCCAAGTGAATAGTTGAAATAGGAATCTTAGGAATCTTAGTGAATAGGAATTCCTACATTGGCACACTCAAGCACAGAGTAAGGGCTATTCTGGTAGGAAGCACCAAGTGGGATGCCAAAACAGTACATCAAAAGCAGTGATCACAACTCTGGAGAATTGCAGAGGTAAGTGTCACTACCAAAGGAGAGAAAGATGGGTCTGTGATGGTCCCCACCTCATTCCCATTCACTTCACAGGTCAGCCACCATAGGAGACGTGATGAGTTATGGTTACTGTAAACCCAATCAAGTGGTGACTCCAATGGTAGCTACTCTTCCCATTGGGGTTTCCTTAATGAAGCAACTTCAAAGAGCTCCTGACACTTCATTTGCAGTTACTGATCTGGGATTTCGGTCCAGAATATCTTTTAAAAATCTTTCTCTTTTTCATATTATGTACCAATAACTTTTTGATTTAATCATAAATTTTATATTTTTATTGCCTATCACTCTTTCTTATTCCCTTGTTCATGTCTGCATATGTTTCTTCACTTTAAAGTGGGGATCAAACCAGATGCAGTGGCTCACACCTGTAATCCCAGCTACTCGGAAGGCTTGAGCCCAGGAGTTGGAGATCAGCCTGGGCAATGTAGCAAGACACTGTCAATTATATATGTATATATGGATAATTGTACCTTTCTCAGACTTAATGAGAAGAAAATTAGGTACTCTATGTAGAGAGCATATAGTAAGTGCTCAATATCTGTTGCCTGTTATCATCTCAGATAATTGGGGATGAGAATCTGGGATATCTTTTTTTCTGATTCATGTTCATTTTGTAGGATTTATTCTCAAGTCATTAGTTGATAAACTTTCTGATTTCTTGCATGTCTGAAAATGTTTTTACATTCCCCACTATAATGCTGCTTTGCCTAGATAAAGGATTCCAGGTTCAGCTTTGAAGATATTGCCATTGAGAAGTTCAGTGGCAATCTAACTTCCCTTGTTTTACAGGTAACATTTCTACATAAAATCTCCTGATTCTCTTTCTCCTAGGCTTTGTCTAGGATTGAATCTTTTTTCATTAGTCATTCTAAGGACTCAAGTGGGTCCTTTTAATCTGAAGATTTGTGTTTTTGTTCAAACCTAGGACATTTTCTTATTTAACGCCCCAGCCCCCAACCCTCACCACCATTCTTTCGGTTGTTTCTGTTAACTTTTGTCATTCAGATGTTGCAATGTCTGGATCCATTTTCCATGTCTTATAATTTTCTTTTTTGTTAATTTGTAAACTCAGCTCTGCCCATTCTGCTATAAACCAGTCCACAAATCTTGTTATTTTCTGTCTTTCAGGGATTCCTCAACATTCCTGGCTCACTGATGGAACATTTTGTCCCCTTGGGCTTTTAAAAATTTTTATATTATGTCATGGGATTTTAGGCAGAAGACAGGGTGGATGTGTGTCCTCAGTTCTCTTAATTGATTCAGATTCTTTGGTTTGTCTTGTTTCCTTAATTATGCATTTTAAGGTAAAAGTCTTTATACTAGGCTTCCGTATTCTCTATCTTTTAAACTACTGTTTTCTGGTTTTCAAGGATTTTATAAATCATACATCCTCTTCTTTTTTTTTCTGTCGCCCCGGTTAGAGTGCCTGAGTGCCTTGGCGTTAGCCTCGCTCACAGCAACTTCAAACTCCTGGCTCAAGGGATCCTCCAACGCGGGGCCTCCCAGAGTGGGGCCTCCCATAATTCTAGGATTAGAGGCGTGAGTGACCACGCCCAGCCAATCCTTTTCTTTAGTCTCCCAACTCTTTTATCTCCAGTGGCAGCTGGAATGTTCTCCAGTCATTCAAAAAGTCCTCCTAGCTCCACTCATTCCTCTCTTCTGGGAGGCAAGGTGCATCTAGCTTTGTAGTGATTCTCAACCAAGAATCAGAATTGCCTGTAATTCTCCCCAAATAAACCTAGAACCTACTGGATGAGAATCTCTGCTGATCAGACCTGGGCATCTCCCCCCCCCCGCCCCCCCGCACCTTAAACAGCTCCACAGGTGATTCTGAGGAACACTCTGGTTAAGAACCACGCGGCCTCCTTCCCTCCTCGCTGCCTGCCCCCAGGCGGGACGCCACAGCCCCTGGCCCCAGTTCAGGGAGGGGGGTGGTTGGAGAGGTCCACGTGCCGCGGCCCCACCTAGCATCTTTGAACCGCGTTGGAGGAGGTAGGCGCGGGTGATCCCAGAAGGTCGCTCATGCTTCCTAGGAGCCAGGCCAAGCGGTCGCGCGGCTAGGAGGGACCCCACACCTCACCCCCAGCAGCTAGTCCTGCCTAACCGTCCCACTGGCCACGTTCCCTCGGGGTGGAACCCGGAGCCCCGGAACACGCCTGCGGAGCTTTGGGCACTGGTGCGCAGGCGCGCAGGACCGTCTTGGCGGCTACAATTCTCTGCCGCTTGCTGGGAGAGCGCCTCTGACTCACCTCAGCGCACAACGGCAGCGTCGGCGTCTGGGGGGGCCACACGGGTTAGGGACAGCCAGGCAGTGCCGGGCCGAAAAGGGCCGCCCTGCCACCTGCCTTTTCACGTCAGGTCTCGGCCACCCGCGGGGGCAGGTGGAGGGGGCACTTCCCACTCTCGCCAGGGGCGGTGAGAGACGTTGGGGGCGAGGAAGGGGAGCTCCACCCCGGACAGTGGGGAGAGGGCGGGCGAAGACCCGTTGTTGACTTCCGGTAAGAGGAAGTGGGGAGCCTTCCCCTCGGTTTGGGGTGGAGAAAGCGTGCGAGGGGGAGAGTCTTTACGTTGGGCTTTCTCTTGGCATTGGCGTAGGTGGTATTGTGTTTGCCTCATTTGTTTCTTTCCAAAGAGCGGACGAGAGTTTGTCAGTATCGAAGTTTACATTGGAGAATAACGCCTCACACACTAGCTAGTGGCCGTGATTTCTCAGGACACGTGTAGTGTAATCAACACAGGGTTTGAATTGTGTGGGGGCCACCATGACAGTATTGCTTCTGCCTTATCTTAAAACTCTCATCTCAGTTGTTTACATTCCACTATAGGTTGTTAAAGAATTTTTTTTTCTCTTGGGTTTGCCTGCTCATGAGCAATGTTTCTGTCTTAAATCCTATAGGGTGCAATGTCGGAACAAGAGCGTATACAAGAATGCCTGAGGAAAGAAATAAGGTCACTTCTCATTTCCACCAAAGATGGTTTGACTGCACAGCAGTTGGAAAAGGAGTACCTCCTGATGGTTGGCAGCCATCTACCACTCCGAGTCCTTGGGTATCGGTCCACTATGGAGCTGGTGTTGGACATGCCTGATGTTGTTAGTGTCTGCCCCTGTGGGGATGGTACTGTAATATTGAAAGGTAGGTTTAAGATATTTTGAAGGTCTGTAAACTTTGTAATAAAAATAATTACTTAGTAAAGTATTGTTCTAGTTCTGCAGTTATCCCAGGCAGAGGATTTTAATTTGCTGGGGGAGGAGGAAATCATAGGTACCTTTGAAATTGTGGACAAAGTTAGAGACTTAGCAAGATTAGGAAACCATTCCCCAGACAAATATGCATTCACAAAAATTACATTTGCATGTGATTTCAGATTATTGTACCTTAAGTCAGGAGAGACATAACAATAGGACTTCTCAATTATAAGAACATATTTTAAATTCCATGAAGCACAAAAAAACCATTGTAGGGATGATACATGGGTTCTCTGTTCATCAACTGGTAGTGAAGCTAGTAAGCTGTTACCCAAAATGCAGTAAATGGAGGAGTCATGGGTTCGTGTTTGTTGTGCTACAGTTTCTTGGAAAGTTAACTGTATAAGCACAGATACAAAGGATAAAGAAGGGAATACATTTTTCATCTATGATTTCTTTTTTCACATCTCCTTAGCCATTCCAGATGAATCCACCAAAGGAATAGCAAGTTTAGTTGCAAAACAGAGGAGCAGCCATAAGGTTCGAAGCTCCATGCAGAAGGGAAGGGCCAGTGTGTGTTCCGGGGCAAGCTCCCGTCGGCGAGTACCTTACCGAGGAAGGGTTCCCCCTATTCTTCCCGCTGTTGTGAAGAGTGAGTTGAAAGACCTGTTGGCGTTATCTCCTGTTCTCCTTTCTGATTTTGAAAAGGCATTTGCCAAGCGATTTGGACGATCATTCCAATATGTGCAATATGGATTCCTCTCTATGTTTGAAGTGCTGAATGCAGCTTCGGATATCATTTCTGTAGAACAGACCAGAGCAGGTTCTTTGTTGACACTAAAGAAAAGTGTGCCAGAGGACAAGCAGAGAAGATGGTCAGCAGGTAAGCATGTTAGTGTTAATAATTATACTGTGGATCAGCAGATGTTGGAGCAGTCTGGCACATACAGAGGTGTGTAATGGCCAAGCTCCATGAATTTGTTAAAATTGAAACCTGGCCCTACCACTTACTAGTTGAGTGATCTCAGGCAAGTTACTTAATTTGTCTAAGCCTTAGTTTCCTTCATCTCTAAAATCAACATGGTAATACTTGCCTCTTGGGGTTGTGCTGAGGACCTTACATAAGATGAAGTCTGTAAAGTGCCTGAAATTTAGTAAGCTTGCAATAACTGGTAGCTATTATTAAAAACACAAGTTCAGCTCTCAAACACCGTAAATGAACTTTACATGACTATGTGTTCACATAAACAAGATATAACATGGAAAATGAAACGTTAAATAATAAAAGAAAAACATTATTAGCATTAGCCCATCAGATCTTTGCTATCACTTGGTATATTCTAGGGGGCACTTAAATAATTTATATAGTGCAATGATAACCACCTTATTTGTATAGCATTTTATCTTGGATTCTTATTACCATACTACGTAGCGTGAGTAATCCTCCCTTATATTAATAGATGAGGAAACCAAAGCTCAGGAAAGTTGTATCTTTTCCAAAGTCACAAGGCTGGAAAAGTGGTACAGTTGGGGTTAGATAGATACCAAGCTCTTATTGCTGCTCATCCAGTGCTTTTTGACCTAATTGTTGTGTCTATTAAAGGCTCAAAAGACCAACATGATCATTTGTGTAGTATCTCCCTATAGATACAGTGTACACATTGAGCCTATGGGGAGCCTATTTGGGAGAATTCTATGCCTATTTCAGTGATTTTTTTTTTCTTTTTCTCCAAAATCTGCATTTAGAGTAATGTAGGTGAACTATGAGAATGTATCACGAGTTTATAAACCAATATTTACACTGTGGTGGGTAATGAAGTTTGAGGATATGCTCTGGTCAGGGAAGGCTGTGGAGGCCACTAATTGTTTCAAGTCTTGACTTCAACCTTGTCAGTATTCTTGATGTTTTCAAATTTAGGGGAATGAACTCATACTGTTAGACTTGCAAGAGGTTGATTTTTTTTTTTTTAATAAAGCAGTTTGCCAATTTATTGAATAGTGAGGGTGGATATTCCTTCCAAGTGACTAGACTGCTCATGTTCCCCATCCATGGTCCCTTCTTCCTGTCATTAGAATACCTTGGAAGTAACTGATTTTTTTGGTGAACTTGACCTTAGGGTAAAGAAAGAACTAGGCCACGGTGAGTCCAGTGATATATCTTTCATGTCGTGTGACAGAATACACCTCTACAGTGGTATTCCCCCTTCCTGTAAATCTTGAAGAAAGAAATTTATACTCTAGAACAATATCCTTTTATCTGTAGCTTTTCATCTTCCCTCCCTCCATACTAGTAGGTGGTTGTCCAGTTTGAGAAGCATAGTTCTGAGCAGACTCATTGCTTGGAGACTTTTTGGTCTCCTAAATGGGACACAGCTTTTTAGGTTTTTACCGATTAAAGCCCCACCGCTCTGTAATTATATTCAGGTGCCTTTAACTGAGTTTTAGATAGTCCCAACTTTTTCGGTGATAAACATATCTCTTGACTTTCTGTGGCTGACTAATCACTGATACTGTATGTAAGTTTTATTGGCTTAATATAAAAATATAAGCTTGATTTCTTTAATTTTTATTTCTAGGTTGAGGGCAGTTAGTACACAGTAGCCTTTATAAATGACCACCAGAAAATAAACTAGAAATTGCTAGTGACAAGTTTTCTTTCTTCTTCTATTACTCACAAAAGGTAAAATTTTTACCCAGCCACTTAGAATGAAACAAGGGCCATACTGCACAGGCTTCCCGGTGGCAAAGGCATGCTTTTCACAGCCCACCGCAAATGTGGGGCCACCGAAGCAAATACTGAACATGGAGAAGACTTCCAAGTTAAATGTAGTGGAGACTTCAAGACTGAATCACACTGCAAAATTAAACCAGGTGAGGATCTGAGTTTAGGGATATAAATATACTTAAAATATTTTTTTAAGTTCTGTGTTGTTGTCACTTAGATCTGATAGAAAGGCTGACCTTCTAAAAATTGAAGTCATTCATTTATTACAGATTTGACTAAGCATTTCGTATGGTTCTGTGGATTAGTAAGAAGTGAGAGGTGTCAGTGAGGGAAAAGTACAATTTTATCAACTCGATGGTTTCTACTATTTTCTGCAGATGACTCCCAAATCTGTATCTCTAGTTCCAGCCAATCACCAAAGTTATAGAAGCATATTTGAAACTTACCTCATGAATATCTTCACCTGAATGGCTGGCCCTGAGCACCACAATCCTGCTATTTTTCTGTAACTATAATGCTGAAGGACTTTAACTAAAAACTAGTAGAATATAGCCAGTAAAGGCCTGATAAAATTACCATGTTAAATAGAACTCAGAATAAGCACATGGAAATTTAGTTCAAGACATAAAAGTGCCTTATTTCTATAACGTAAAATTAGCTTCAGTAACATACTTTACATGTAGTAAAATTTACCCATTTTAAATGTACATTTGAGTTTTGACTAATACGTAGTCATATTATCACCATCAAAAAAATCCAGAATGTTTCCATCATCCCCCAGAAGTTCCTTCATGCCACTTGGTAGTCTCTTTCCCCAAATGCAGCCACAGACAACCAATGCTTTTTGCAACTATAAGTTTGACTTTCCAAGAATTTCATGTAGATAGAATGAAACAACATCTATTTTTTTTATTTCAGCATATTAAGGGGGTACAAATGTTTAGCTTACATATATTGCCTTTGCCCCACCAGAGTTAGAGCTTTAAGAGTGTCCATCCCCAGATGGTGCGCACTACACCCATTAGGTGTGAATATACCCATCCCCTCCTCCCCCTCTGACCTGCTCGACCACTTGATGAATGTTACTACCATAGTGCATATAGGTGTTGATCAGTTAATACCAATTTGATGGTGAGTACATGTGGTGCTTGTTGTTCCATTCTTGTGATACTTCACTTAGTAGAATGGGCTCCAGCTCTATCCAGGATAATACAAGCGGTGCTAGATCACCATTGTTTTTTGTGGCTGAGTATACTCCATGGTATATATATACACCACGTTTTATTAATCTACTCATGTATTGATAGGCACTTGAGTTGTTTCCACATCTTTGCAATTGTGAATCTTTAACTTAGTAATATACTTTTGAGATTCACCCAAATTGTGTATGTTAGTAGTTTGTTTCTTTTTCTTGTTTAGTAGTAGTCCATTGTACTGATACACCTCAGATTGTTATCCATACCCCATTAGATGATATTTGGGTTGTTTCCTGTTTGGGCCTTTACTAGTAAAGCTGCTGTGCATACACTTTGTATGGATGTAGTTCATTTTTCTTAGGTAAATACCTAGGAATTGGATTACTGGGTCATATAGTAAGTGCATGTTTAACTACTGTTTTCCAAAGTGGTTGTATGATTTTACTTTCCTATGAGAGTTCTAGTTGCTCCATCTCTTTAACATTTAGTATTGTCACTCTCTAAAATGTTAGCCATTTGAGTGGATATGTATTGCTATCTCATTTTGGTTTTAAGTTGGATTATAATAATAATGCATTATGAACATCTTTTCATATGCATACTTATCACTTGTATATCTTTTTTGAAGTGTCTATTCAAATATTTAGCTCATTTAAAAACCTTGGGTGGTTGTTTTATTGAATTGGAAGAATTTTTGTAGTCTGGATCTAAGTCTTTTATCAGAGATATCTTTAACAAATATTTTCTCCCTGTTTGCCTCTTCATTTTCTTAATTTTGTCTTTTGTGGAGAAGTCTTTTTTTGATGAAGTCTAACTCATATTTTTCTTTTATGGTTCTTGACTACCTAATAGATCTTAATCCAAAGTCACAAAAACGTTCTTGTATGTGTTTTTCTAAAAATTTTATGGCTTTAAGTCTTGTATTTAAGTGTATTATCCATTTCAAGTTAATTTCTGTTTAAAGTACCAGGTATGAATCAAAGTTATCTTCATGTATTAATAAATAGCCAAATTATTCCAGCCCTACCATATTACTTTGGTACCTCTATCAGATCTCTGTTGACCTCATATACGTGTTGTTCTATTTTAGAATTCTATTCAGCTTCATTTATCTCCGTGTCTGTCCTTTTGCCAATACCATGCTGTCTTGATTACTGTAGCTTTATAATATCTTAATTATATACAGTTATGTGTCAATGACAGGGATACGTTCTGAGAAATATGTCATTAGGCAATTTCATTGTTGTGCATACATCATAGAGTAGTATACTTACACAAACCTAGATGGTATAGCCTGCTACATGACTCATTGCTCCTGGGCTACAAAGCTGTAGAGGGTGTTAATTGTACTGAATACTGTAGGCAGTTGTAACACAATGGCAAGTATTTGTATATCCAAACATAAAAAAGGTACGGCAAAAATACAGTATTATAATCTTAAGGGACCACCATCGTATATGTGGTCTGTTGACTGAATTGTCATTATGCAGTACTTAGCTGTAGTTAAATCCTGTGACTTTGTCCTTTTTCAAAAGTGCTTTGGATAGAGTAGGTTCTTTGAATTTCCATATACCTTTAATTTGATATAAGTCAGCTTGTCAATTTCTACCAAAAATTAAGCTTGTGATTTTTATTAGAATTGCATTGGGTCTGTAGGTAAATTGGGATGGGGGGATGACACCTTAACAATATTGAGTTTGCTGACTCAAGAGCATGGTATTTCTCTTCATTTATTTAGGTCTTTAAATTCTCTGTGATGTTTTAGTTTTCAGTGCATAAGGCTTGTATATATTTATGCCTTAGATCTATAATAGTGATAGACATGTATTGGTAATCCTGACCGTGTGTTAGCCTAGGCTAATATGTGTGTCTTAGCTTTTAACAAAAAAGTTTAAAAAGTAAAAAAATTAAAAAATAGAAAACTCATAGAGTAAGGATATAAAGAATATTTTTGTACAGTCTACAGTCATACAATGGGTTTGTTTTAAACTGTTATTACAAAAGTCAAGGCTTATAAAGTAAATTTATAGTGAGCTAAGGTTAATTACTGAAGAAAGATTTTTATAAACAGTGTAGCGTAAGTGTATTGTGTTTATAAAGTCTACAGTAGTATACAAGAATGTCCAAGGTCTTCACATTCACTCATCACTGACTCACCCAGAGCAACACCAAGTCCCATGAGCTCCATTCATAGTAAGTGCCTTGTATCATTTTTTATCTTTTGTACTATATTTTTACTGTACTTTTCTATGTTTAGATAAGTTTAGATACACAAATACTTACTGTTTATTACAGTTGCCTACTGTATTCAGTACAGCAGCATATGCTGTACAGGTTTGTAGCCTAGGAGCAATAGGCTATACCAAATAGCCTAGGTGTGTAGTAGTCTATACCATCTAGGTTTGTATAAGTATGCTCTATTATGATTGCCTAACGATGCATTTCTCACAACATATCCCCATGTTAAGTGATGCACGACTGTATCTTTCAAAGAACAAGCTTTTGGTTTTATTGATATATTTTTCTTTTTCTGTTTACTAGTTCATTGATTTGTGTGTGTGTATGTTTTACTTATTTTTTTTTTTTTTTTTTTTTTTGAGACAGAGTCTCGCTTTGTTGCCCAGGCTAGAGTGAGTGCCGTGGTGTCAGCCTAGCTCACAGCAACCTCAAACTCCTGAGCTCAAGGGATCCTCCTGTCTCAGCCTCCCGAGTAGCTGGGACTACAGGCATGCACCACCATGCCCGGCTAATTTTTTCTATACATATTTTTAGCTGTCCATATAATTTCTTTCTATTTTTAGTAGAGATGGGGTCTCGCTCTTGCTCAGGCTGGTCTCGAACTCCTGAGCTCAAACGATCCGCCCACCTCAGCCTCCCAGAGTGCTAGGATTACAGGCGTGAGCCACCATGCCCGGCCTGTTTTACTTATTTTTATTTTCTTCTATTTACTTTGGGTTAATTTCCTCCTCTTGCTCTTAAGGTAGAAGTTTGGTCATTGATTTCTAATATAACCATTTAAGGCTATAAATTTTTTCTAAGTATTGCTTTAGCTACATCTCACAAATTCTGATATGCTGTATTTTCATTTTCAGTTCAAAATATTTCAGTCCAAAATTTACTGATTTCCCTTTTAATTTCTTCCTTGTCTCATGGATTATTTAGAAGTATGTTTAATTTCCAGATATTTAGGAATTTTTCAGATGTTTCTGTTGAGTTCTAATTTAATTTCATTGTGGTTCAAGAACATAGATTTCATTCCTGATAAATATATTGAGACTTGTTATATAGCTCAGAATGTTCAGCTTGGTAAATGTTTCATAATCCACTTCAAAAGAATGTGTATTCTGCTATATTTCAGTATTGTGTTCTATTGATGTCTATTGAGTCAGATATAGTGTTGTTCAGGATGTCTTTATTTTTACTGATGTTTTCTTTGTTTTTCCTAAATTACTGAGGGAGGAGTACTGAAATCTTCAAATATTGCTGATTTGTCTATTTTACCTTTTGGTTTGGTCAGTTTATGTTCTGGGTATTTTGCATCTGTTAGCTGCATACACATTTAGGATTATGTGTTTCTTGTGAATTGCCCCATTTATCACAATGAAATGCCCCCTCTTTATTGCTCATAACATTACTTGTTCTGAAGTCTACTTTGTCTGATGTTACAATAGTCATGCCAGTTTTCTTTAGATATAGTGTTAGCATTGTATATCTTTTTTACATTCTTTTGATTTTAGCCTACTTATTTTATACTGAAAATGAGTTTCCTGTAGGCAGTGTATAGTTGTCTTGCTTATTAAAAAATCTAGTCTGACAATCTCTCTGTCATTTAATGGGAGTGTTTAGCCCATTTATATTTAATGTAAAAATTACTAATGTAGTTGAATTTAAATCTACCATCTTGCTATTCTGTTTTTTCTTTTCATTGTTTTGGATTACTTTTTAAAACTTTAAGAGAAGTTTTAGGATCACAGAAAAATTGAGCAGAAACTTTAGAGTTTCCAAGTAACCCATTTCCTCACACTTGCATAACCTGCCCCATTATTGGCATTCTGCACCACAGTGGTACATTTGTTACACTTGATAAAACTACATTGACACATCATTATTGCCCAAAGTCCATACTTTACATCAGGGTTCACTCTTGGTGTTGTACATTCTATGGGTTATGACAAATATGTAATAACATGTATCTACCATTGTAATATCATATAGAATAGTTTACTGCCCTGAAAATCCTCTGTGCTGTGCTTATTCATCTCTCTCTCTCTCTCCCTTTTCCCCTGGCGACCACTGATCTTTTTACTGTCTCCATAGTTTTGTCTTTTCCAGAATGTCAGATAGTTGGAATTGTACACCACGTAGCTTTTTCAGAGTTGCTTCTTTCAGTTAGTAATATGCATTTACAGTTCCTCCATGGCTTTTCATAGCTTGATAGCTCACTGATTTTTAGCACTAGTTAATATTCTGTTGTCAGATGTACCACAGTTTATCCATTAACCTACTGAAGGACATCTTTGTGGCTTCTAAGTGTTGGCAATTATGAACAAAGCTGGTATAAACATCCGTGTATAGATTTTTATATGGACATAAGTTTTCAGATCACATGGGTAAGTACCAAGGAGTATGGTTGCTGAATTGTGTGGTAAGAATATGTTTACTTTTGTAAGAAAATGCCAAACTGTCTTCCAAAGTAAGTGGTACCATTTTGCATCCTCACCAGTGGTGACATGAGTGTTTCCGTTGCTCCACATTGCTTGTCAGTGTTTGGTGCTTGTCAGCAGTTTGGATTTTGGATATTCTAATAGATGTGTAGTAGTATCTCATTGCTGTTTAAATTTGTAATTCCCTAATGACATAGGATGTTGAACATCTTTTAATATGCTTATTTGCCATGCATATAGCTTGTTTGGTGAGGTGTTGGTTCAGGTCGTTTACTCATTTTTAAATTGGATTGTCTGTTTTCTTATTGTTGAGTTTTACAAGTTCTTTGTATATTGTGGATAAAGTCCTTTATCAGATGTGTCTTTTGCAAATATTTTCTTCCAATCTGTGACTTGTCTTCTTACTCCTTTGACATTGTCTTTCATATGGCAGACATTTTTAATCTTAATGAAGTCTAGTTTATCAATTATTGCTTTCATGGATCATGCCTTTGCTGTTGTATCTAAAAAGTCATCACCATATCCAAGGTCATCTAGGTGTTCTATGTTGTTTTCTAAGAGTTTTATAGTTTTAAATTTTACATTTAGGTTTATGATGCTTTTTGAATTAATGGTTGTGGTTTTTCTTTCTTGCAAGTTGATGTCCAGTTGTTCCAGAATCATCTGTTGAAGAAACTATCCTTGATTCATTGTATTGCTTTTCCTCCTTTATCAAAGATGAGTTGACTATATTCTAAATCTGAGCTCTCCAGTCTGTTCCTCTGGTCTTATTTGTCTGTTCTTCCATGAGTACCACACTATCTTGGTTACTGTAGCTTTTTAGTAAGTCTTGAATTTGGGTAGTGTCAGTCCTCTGACTTTGTTCTTCAATATTGTATTGGCTATTCTGGCGCTTTTGCTTCCCCATATATACTTTAAAATCAGTTTGTTGACATCCACAAAATAACTTGCTGGGATTTTGATTGGTATTCAATTGAATCTTTATTTATTTATTTATTTATTTATTTTTTGAGACAGAGTGTCGCTTTGTTGCCCTGGCTAGAGTGAGTGCCATGGCGTCAGCCTAGCTCACAGCAACCTCAAACTCCTGGGCTCAAGCAATCCTACTGCCTCAGCCTCCCAAGTAGCTGGGACTACAGGCATGCGCCACCATACCCGGCTAATTTTTTCTATATATATATTTTAGTTGTCCATATAATTTCTTTCTATTTTTAGTAGAGACGGGGTCTCGCTCTTGCTCAGGCTGGTCTCGAACTCTTGACCTCGAGTGATCCACCCGCCTCGGCCTCCCAGAGTGCTAGGATTACAGGCGTGAGCCACCACGCCCGGCCTCAATTGAATCTTTAGATTTAAGTTAGGAAGAACTGACATCTTGACAATATAGGGTCTTCCTATCCATGAACATGGACTATTTCTCCATTTATTTCTGCTTTGATATCTTTCATCAGAATTTTGTAGTATTCTTTATATAGATCTTTTACTTATTTTGTTGGATTAATACCTAAGTATTTTATTTTGGGGGTACTGATGTAAATGGTATGTTTTTAATTGCAAGTTCTACATGTTCATCACTGGTGTATAGTAAAGTGACTATTGTGCATTAACCTTGTATCCTACAACCTTCCTATAATTGCCTATTAGTTCCAGGAGGCTTTTTTATTCTTTCAGATTTTCTACATAGATGATCATGTTATCTGTGAATAAAGACAGTTTTGTTTCTGCCTTCCCAATATGTATACGTTTTATTTCCTTTTCTTGTCTCATTGCATTGGCTAGGACTCCAGCTAGATGTTGAGAAGCAGTACTGAAAAGGCACATTCTTGCCTTGTTCCTGATTAAATATTTTTTAGGATTCAAATTTATCTTTTATTTCTTAACTATACTTCTTTGTTTTATATTTTTAGTGGATGCCTTAGGGTTTTCAACATATATTTCTAACTTAGCACAATTGACCATCACATATTATTTTTATTTTATTTTAATTTATTATTTTTTTATTTCAGCATATTACGGGAGTACAAATGTTTAGCTTACATATATTGCCTTTGCCCTGCCCGAGTCAGAGCTTCAAGCATGTCTATCCCCCAGACCGTGTGCACCGCACCCATTAGGTGTGAATATACCCATCCCCTCCTCTGCCCTCCCACCTGCCTAACACCCGATGAATGTTACTATATGTGCACATAAGTGTTGATTAATTAATACCAATTTGATGATGAGTACCTGTGGTGCTTGTTTTTTCATTCTTGTGGTACTTAGTAGAATTGGCTCCAAGCTCTATCCAGAATAACACAAGAGATACTATATCACCATTGTTTTTTGTGGCTGAGCAGAATTCCATGGTATACGTATACCACATCTTATTAATCCACTCATATATTGATGGGCACTTGGGTTGTTTCCACATCTTTGCAATTGTGAATTGTGCTGCTGTAAATATTCTAGTGCAGATGTCTTTTTGGTAGAATGCCTTTTTTTTCCTTTGGGTAGATGCCCAGTAATGGGATTGCTGGATCAAATGGTAGTTCTACTTTTAGTTCTTTGAAGTATCTCCATATTACTTCCCATAGAGGTTGTATAGTTTGCAGTCCCACCAGCAGTGTATGAGTATTCCTATCTCTCCGCATCCACGCCAACATTTATTGTTTTGGGACTTTTTGATAAAAGCCATTCTTACTGGAGTTAAGTGCTATCTCATGGTGGTTTTGATTTGTATTTCCCTGATGGTCAGAGATGTTGAGCATTTTTTCATGTTTGTCAGCCATTAGTCTGTCTTGTTTTGAAAAATTTCCATTCATGTCCTTTGCCCACTTTTTAATGGGGTTGTTTGATTGGTTTGTTTTTTTTAGATGGTGTAAGAATTTTAGGACAGTAATTTAAATTTCCTCTCTTCCATCTTTTGCATCATATGTTTTAATTCTCATGTGACATGTCTCTTGAAATGTTGTTTTTGCTTCAAAGGTATTTTGTTTTTTAATTAGTTACCTTAAATAAAAAATATTTATTTTAATAATAAATTAATATTTATTGAATATTATTGAAAAAAATCATTTTTTTTAAGAGACAGGGTCTTACTCTGTTGCCTAGGCTGGAATGCAATGGCATGATCATAGCTCACTGCAGCCTCAAACTTCTGGGCTCAAGGGATCCTCCCACGTCAGCCTCTGAAGTCCTCCACCAGGCCTGGCTAATTTTTTTTTTTTTTTTAGAGATGGAGTCTTGCTTTGTTGTCCAGGTTGATCTCAAACTCCTGACCTCAAGCAGTCCTCCTGCATTGGTCTCCCAAAATGCTGGAATTACAGGCATGAGCCACTGAGCCTGACCAAAAGTCAATTTTTAAAAGATTAAAAATGAAAAACTTGTTTACCCACATTTATTATTTCTGATGCTCTTGAATCCTTAGTGTCCGAATTTCCCTTTAGTATAATTTTCTTTCTGCCTGGAAAATTTTAACATGTCCTCTGAGATAAATCTGTTGGTAGTGAATATTCTCAGCTTCTATTCATCTGAAAGTCTTTGTCTTAATTTTTGAAATATAATTTTGTTGGGTATAGAATTCTAGTTTGATAGTTCCCCCTCCCTTTTAGCACTTTAGAGATGTTATTCCATTGTTTTCTTGTCTGCATGGTTTCTGACAATAAGTCTATAATAATTCTTCTGTGCATAATGTGTTTTTTCCCCCTCTGATGCTTTCAGGATTTTTCTCTTTGTGATTGGTTTTCTGCAATTTGATTCTAGTGTCCCTTGGTATAGTTTTATTTTTATCCTGCTTGGGATTCATTAAGCTTCTTGTATTATTGAGCTTCTTATATATGGGTTTATAATTTCCATGAAATCTGGAAAATTTTTCTTTAAATATTCTCTTTTCCTCTTCTAGGGTTACAATTACACCTATTTTAGGCTGCTTGTTATTTTCTTGGGGGTCACTGGTGCTCTATTTCTTTCTTTGTTATTCTCTTTTTCCCCCACCATGTGTTTTATTTTGGATAGTTTCAGTTGCTGATTTCAAATTAATCTTTCCCTCAGAATCTAACCTCCTAATCCCACCCAGATTATTTTTCATTGCGGATATTGCATTTTTAATCTCTAGATGTTCCACTTAGGTTTCCTTGTTTTGTTTTGTTTTTCCTGCAACCCTCAGTACTTGGTAACACTAGGTCTTTTTTATATCCTCAATTTCTCTCTTCATTGTATTCATGCTTTCCTTATATATGTGATCTTATTTATAAGATTTATAATTTATAAGATTTATAATTAATGAGGTTGTCTAATTTTATCATCTGTGTAATTTCTGAGTTTTTTTTTCCTGTTGATATCTTTTTCCTCCTCAATCTGATCATATCCTTTTACCTCTTTGCATGGCTAGTAGCTTTTTTATTTTATTTTATCTTATTTATTTATTTATTTTTATTTCATCTTATTATGGGGATACAAAAGTTCAGGTTATATATATTGCCCATGCCTCCCCATCCCCCCCAGTCAGAACTTCAAGTGTGTCCATTCCCCAGACAGTGCGCATCACACTCATCAAGTAGGTATACACCCATCCCCTCCCCCCAGCCCCCACCTCTGTCCGATACCCAATTGGTGTTATTCCCAAATGTGCACTTAGGTGATGATCAGGGAAACCAATTTGCTGGTGAGTACATGTGGTGCTCATTTTTCCATTCTTGGGATACTTCACTTAATAGAATGGGTTCCTCTCTCCAGGAGAACCAAAGAGATGCCATATCACTGTTATTTCTTATAGTTGAGTAATACTCCATGGTATACCACATTTTACTAATCCATTCATGAATTGATGGGCATTTGAGTTGTTTCCACATCTTTGCAATTGTGAATTGTGCTGCTATAAACATGCGGGTGCAGGTGTCTTTTTTATAGAATGACTTTTGTTCTTCTGGGTAGATGCCCAATAATGGAATTGCTGGATCGAATGGTAGGTCTACTTGAATCTGTTTAAGGAATTTCCATAATGCTTTCCACAGGGGGTTGCACTAGTTTGCAGTCCCACCAGCAGTGTATGAGTGTCTCCGCATCTCTCTGCATCCACGCCAACTTGTGTTGTTTTGGGACTTTTTGATAAAGGCCATTCTCACTGGAATTAAGTGATATCTCATTGTGGTTTTGATTTGCATTTCCCTGATGATTAGAGATGTTGAACATTTTTTCATATGTTTGTTAGCCATTTTTATATCTTCTTTTGAAAAATTTCTATTCATTGTCTTTTGCCCACTTCTTGATAGGTTGTTTGATTTTTTCTTACTAATTTTCCTGAGTTCTAAATAGATTCTTGTTATCAGTCCTTTATCTGATGTGTAGTATGCTAAAATTTTGTTCCATTCTGTAGGTTGTCTCTTTATTCCCGTGACTGTTTCTTTGGCTGTGCAGAAGCTTGCCTACACAATGAGTGCATTGCGCACCGTTTGGGGAGTGGTAACACTTGAAGGTGCTGACTCGGGAGAGTGGGGGTGGGGAAAAAATATGAAACTATTGTTTTTAACTTGCAAAAAAAAAAAAAAGAAAAAAATAATCAGGTCCCATTTATTTATTTTTGTTGTTGCTGTGATTGCCTTAGGGGTCTTCTTCAAAAGTTCTTTGCCTAGGCCAATGTCTTCCTACATTTTCTTCTAGAATTCTAATAGTTTCACACCTAAGGTTTAAGTCTGTTATCCACCGTGATTTGATTTTTGTGAGAGGTGAAAGCTGTGGGTCCTGTTTTAGTCTTCTACATGTGGCTATCCAGTTTTCCCAGCACCATTTATTGAATAAGGAATCTTTTCCCCAGAGTATGTTTTTGTCTGCTTTGTTGAAGATTAGATGGCTATATGAGGATGGTTTTATATTTGGATTTTCTGTTCTGTTCCACTGGTCTGTGTCCCTGCACTTGTGCCAATGCCAAGCAGTTTTAATAATCACAGCCTTGTCGTATAGTTTGAAGTCTGGCAAATTAATACCTCCCATTTTGTTTTTGTTGCTTAAAATTGCTTTTGCTAAACGGGGTCTTCTCTGGTTTCATACATAACATAAAATTATTTTTTCTATATTTGTGAAAAATGATGTTGGTAATTTAATAGGGATTGCATTGAATCTGTAGATAACTTTGGGCAGTATAGACATTGTAACAATGTTGATTCTTCCGATCCACGAGCATGGTATGGTTTTCCACCTATTTACATGTTCTGCGATTTCCTTCCTCAGTGTTTCATAGTTCTCCCTGTAGAGGTCCTTTACCTCCTTAGTTAAATATATTCCTAGGTATTTTATTTTCTTTGTTGCTATTTTGAAGGGTATTGAGTCCTTAATTTGGTTCTTTGTTTGACTATTATTGGCATATATGAATGCCTCTGATTTGTGTGTATTGATTTTGTATCCTGAGACTTTACTGAATTCATTGATCAATTCCAGGAGTCTCTTGGTTGAATCCTTGGGGTTTTCTAGATATAACATCATATCATCAGCAAAGAGTGAGAGTTTGATCTCTTCTGTCCCTATTTGGACTCCCTTGATTCTGCTTTCTTGCCTGATAGCTCTCGCAAGGTCTTCAATACTATGTTGAAAAGTAATGGGGACAGTGAGCAGCCTTGTCTGGTTCCAGTTCGAAGTGAGAATGCTTTCAGTTTTTCCCCATTCAGTATGATATTGGCTGTGGGGTTGTCATATATGGCTTGTATCATTTTTAGATAGGCCCCATCTATGCCTATTTTGTTAAGTGTTCTTATCATAAAAGGGTATTGAATTTTGTCAAATGCTTTTTCTGCATCTATTGTGAGGATCATATGGTTTTTATTTTTGCTTCTATTTATGTGGTGAATTACATTTATAGATTTGTTTATGTTAAACCATCCCTGCATCTCTGGGATGAAGTCCACTTGGTCGTGATGGATTTTTTTTTGATAAGCACTTGGATTCGATTTGCTAGGATTTTATTGAAAATTTTTGCATCTATATTCATAAGGGATATTGGTTTGTAGTTTTCTTTTTTTGTTGCATCCTTTCCTGCTTTGGTATCAAAATTATGTTGGCTTGGTAAAATGTTTTGGGGAGAATTCCATCCTTCTCGATGTTGGAGAATAGTTTATGTAGGATGGGCACCAGTTCTTCTTTGTAGGCATGGTGAAATTCGGGTGTGAACCCATCTGGTCCAGGGCTTTTCTTTTTGGGAAGGTTTTTTATTGCTGTTTCGATTTCAGATCTAGATATCGGTCTATTCAGGAATTCTATTTCTTCCTGGTTGAGCCTGGGAAGGCTGTGTGTTTCTAAGAATTTGTCCATTTCCTCCAGGTTTTCTAATTTGTGTGCATAAAGATTTTTGTAGAATTCATAGATGATATCATGTATCTCTGTGGCATCAGTCGTGATTTCTCCTTTCATGTTCCTGATGGAGGTTATAAGAGTTTTTTCTTTTCTGCTCTTGGTTAGTCTAGCCAGAGGCGTGTCAATTTTGTTTATTTTTTCAAAGAACCAACTTTTTGTTTTATTGATCTCCCTTATAGTTTGATTGTTGCCTTTTTCATTTAGTTTTGATTTAATCTTAATAATTTCTCTCCTGCTGGGTTAGGGGTCGGTCTGTTCTTCCTTCTCCAGCTCTTTGAGTCTATTCATTAGGTTGTCTATTTGTAAGTTTTCTGTCTTTTTGATATAGGCATTTATGGAAATAAATTTTCCTCTCAAGACTGCTTTAGCTGTGTCCCACAGATTTTGATAAGTTGTGTCTCCTTTGTTGTTTAATTCAAAGAATCTTTTGATTTCCATCTTGATTTCTTCATTTATAAAATAATCATTCAGGAGAAGGTTGTTTAGCTTCCATGACTTTGAGTAGGAATGAGAAATTCTGTTAGGGTTCATTATTACTTTTATTCCGCTGTGATTTGAGAAGATGCATGGTATAATTTCTATATTTTTAAATTTTTTAAGACATGCTTTATGTCCTAGGATATGGTCAATCTTGGAGAATGTCCCATGAGCTGATGAGAAGAAAGTATATTCAGTGGTTTTTGGGTAGAATGTCCTGTAGATGTCAGTCAGTCCCATTTGTTCTAGCATTCTATTTAAGTCCATTATTTCTTTGTTTATTTTTTGTTTGGAGGATCTGTCCTGTACTGTCAGTGACGTCTTAAAATCTCTGGCTATTACAGTATTGTCATCTATCATTTGGTTCAGATCAAGTGTGGTTTGCTTTATGAATCTGGGTGCACCTAAGTTGGGTGCATATATATTAAGTACAGTTATGTCTTCTTGTTGAATTGTACCCTTCACCAGTATATAGTAACCATCTTTGTCTTTCATTACTTTTGTTGATTTAAAAACTAAATTATTGAAGATTAAAACCACCACGTCTGCTTTCTTTTGGCTTCCATTTGCTTGAAATATTGATTTCCACCTTTTTATTTTCAGTCTAAATGCATCCTTGCAGGTTAGATGAGTTTCCTGAAGATAGCAGATATTTGGGTTGTATTTTTTTATCCATTGGGCCAGTCTATGTCTCTTGAGTGGTGAATTCAATCCATTCACATTTAATGAGAGAACTGATAAGTGAGAAAGATTTTTGTTCATCTTGCTGGGTGGAACTTCATTGTTATGTTTTCTGTCTTGAGCCATTGTGAAAACTAGGTTTTGATCTTTATCTCTCGAGTAGTTTTACATTCGTAGGTCTTTCTTGTGCTGGTCCGTGTGTAACTCTGTTTTTAGTACTTCTTGGAAAGCTGGTCTTGTCTTGGTGAATTCTCTGAGTTTTTGTTTATCTGAGAATGTCTTAATTTCTTTTTCATATATAAAACTTAGCTTAGCTGGGTACAAGATTCTAGGCTGGGCATTATTCTGTTTCAGAAGAGTGAGAATGGGGCCCCAATCTCTTCTTGCTTGTAAGGTTTCAGTAATTCGGATGGGCTTTCCTTTGTATGTTACTTGTTTGTTTCTCCTTACAGCTCGAAGAAGGGCTTCTTTAGTGGATAATTTGGTCAGTCTGATGACTATGTGGTGTGGTGTTTTCCTATTTGTATGAATCTCCCAGGGGTTCTTTGAGCTTCTTCAACCTGTATATCTAGAGTTTTGGCAAGGCCTGGGAAATTTTCCTCAATTATATCTTCAAATAGCTCATCCAACCCTGCTTATTATCTTCTTCACCCTCAGGAATGCTGATAACTCTCACGTTAGGCTTCTTCACATAATCCCACATTTCTTGTAGTCTCTGGTCTTTTCTCTTATTTCTTTGTTCTATCTCTGTGACTGACTTATTTAATTGGAAAGCGTTATCTTCGATCTCTGAGATTCTTTCTTCTGGTTGATCTACCCTGGTCTTGAGACTTTCCACGGTGTTTTGTAGCTCCCTGAATAAATTCTTCATTTCCAGGAGTTCAGTTTGATTTTTCTTCAATATTTAGATTTCTTTAGTGAATTTTTCTTCCTAAGTCCTGGATCTTTTTTGTGGTTTCTTTATGTTGGTTATCCATTTTTTCTTGCATAATATTCAGCTTATTTATGATCCATGTTTGAAATTCTTCCTGTGACATGTTGGTATTTTGAATCTGGTTTGTGTCAATTGGTAGAGAGCTGGTAATCCTTTTGGGGGGCAAGATTTCAGTTTGATTCTTTATACTCCCAGAGTTCTTTCGCTGAGCCCTTCCCATCTTGATCAATCCTTAGATCCCTTCTTTCAGCTTCAGTCTGGATAGAGGCACGCTGTGCATGCTGTTCTTAGGCTGTGTAGCAGCCCAGGTGAGCTGCCTCCTCTGTCACTAGGGGGAGCCCGTCACGTGTTGTTCAGGATTTTGCTACCTCAGCTAGGGGGCTGCTCCTGTTGGGTCCAGCCCCAGAGAATTAATTTGACCCCAAACCGGTTTGAGAGTAAAATCACTGGGCTGTTCTCATTACAGAAGGAAAGCGTCTTTTTCTTGCCTCTTGCTCTCCAGAGGTGGTTTCTGCCTCACTCTGCGCGAAAGACAGTGGCTAGGGGGAGGGGGCGGTGCCCTCATTTGCCCAGCGCCCCAGCTGCTGCAGCTCCCACGGGCGATGGTCTGCCCCGCCCCAATGTCCACAAGATCCACGCTCCACTCTCGCGACTGGGGAAGTACTCAGTGTTCACGCAAAGGCGGAGCTCCTAGTGGGGGTCCACAGACTAGGGGAGGGAGCCACCCAGGGAGCTGCCCGGTACCCAGTCACTCTGCAGCGGCTAGGCTGTGGACCCCGACAATGGTGGCTGCCTGTCCACAGATCGCTGGTGCTGGGGTGAATGTTCAGGGTCCGGCAGGGACTGGAGGAGCCGGGGATTGAGGGAGCCCAGCCACCCGCGTAAAGGAGATAGTTGGGCGTCTCCTAGTTGCCTTTCCTGCAGCCTAGCACAAACCTTCTCCTGCCAGGCGCAGTCCACGCACAGAGCTCCGGGGTCCAAAATGCCTCCCGTTATTGTCTCCTCTCCACAGAGCCCTACATCTCCTGTGGTGATTCTGCACTGACTTCAGGCAGATCCCTAATTGAGTGAGTGTGGAGGTCAGTGGGGAAACAAGCTGCTTTCCTGTGGAGCTGAACCCACCTCACTCGCTGGTGAGGCGGGTACAGCTGTCCCAGGCTCCCCTCTCTATTGTCCGTCTTGCACTCTCCAGATTTTCGTGATCTTATTTCCCACTCACCTCAGTCTTTTCTTGCTTTTTGTGTCCCACGCTGATTCTCCATGGCCTGACACTGCAGTTCTTGTGGGAGAGCGATCCTCTAGCATTGTGGCTGACCAAGATCCATGCCTTCCTCTCTGGGAGCACGAATCCAGGAGGTCACCTCCACTCTGCCATCTTCTTCTACCTCTTTCAACTCTGCTCGTCTTTCTTTCTCTGGCACCAACCATCCAAAAACCTTACAGGGAATCACTCCCACTTTTCCACAGACATTCAGTGGTCAGCAGGCTACCAAGTTTCTTGGAGGCTTTTCCACCCCCATGAGCCCAGACATGGTGGCAAACACAGTATAGTGGGGGAAACTTGCGTGATCCCAGAGTTTGGACACTGTGCAGGAATCCTCTCCAGGGGAGAGTGTCTGTCATAAGAGGGCGGAGAGCCAGTTTTCTTCCATTCAGATGCTTCCTTCCCTGCCAGCTAGTAGCTTTTGATTGGATACTAGATGTTGTGAATTTTTCATTGTTAGTTTTACATAGTGAGTTACTTGGACTCAATTTGGTCATTTTAAATTTTTCTTTTTTAAGCTTTATCAGGATGCGTGCTATGACTGAATTGTATTCTTCCAAAATTTATTATGTTTAAGCCCTAACCTCCAATATGTTATTAGGAGATGGAGTCTTTGGGAAGTAATTAGGGTTAGATGAAGTCATGGAAGTGGGGTCCTCATGATGGGATCAGTGACCTCATAAAAAGAAACACTAGAGAGCTAGCTTTCTCTCCATGTGGACACACTGAGAAAAGGCCATGTGAGCACACAGCAAGAAGGTGGCCATCTGTAAGTCAGGAGGATAGTCCTCACCAGGAACCAAATTGGATAGTACAGATTGAATAGCCTTTATCTAAAATGCTTGGGGCTGGAAGTGTTTCAGATTTCAGATTTTTTTGAATTTTCATGCACATATCTTGGAGATGAGAAAGGTTCAAATAACCTTTCACTTATGTTTCATATACAGAAAACTGACAGATCTTTAATTTGGAAGAAATGGAAAGGTGTATTTTTTACAAATAGGATTATGTAGGGTCTGATAATTATGTAGAGTCTATCCTGCTAGAAATTAAAATACATAGTTTAGGAATTAGAGCCCATGTCTCAGAACAAGATTTAAATTGTTCTGGTGGCAAAAACTTCAATTCAAAGTGAAATGTGGTTAGTAGGTTGCATCTCTGAGGAATTCTTGCAGCTGCAAAACAAGATAAAACTCAAAAGAAAATATAGAAGAAAGTATATCTACTATATCTGTCACTCCTCAACTTGGAACCATGCCATGAGAAAATATCTTAAACTTTACATTTGTTATTGCCTAGCTCTCTTGAGGCTTTGTAGGCCAAATGGTCTCTGTTGTAACTACTCAACTCTGCCTAATTGTGCAAAAGCCAACATAGACAATATGTAAATGAATGAATGCGTAATCATAGATATCAATATTCTTCTTCTTCCCAGATCCACATGGGAATGCCCAGGAAAATGCGAAAATAGGGAAATAACCTTAAAAGCCAGATAGGGAGCCATTCACCTGCCAAAACTTTGAGGGATTTCTGCTGAATGTGGTGCCAATGATATTGGGTGAAAAGAAGAGTAGTGAATTGCCTGAGAGAATCCTGCCAGGTTGAGTGCTGCTTGCCAGAGGGGCAGGCAAGGGTCATGTTGAGCTCACATGTGTGCCAGGCACCACGATGTGCATTCATTGTGCCTCACCTCACTAGTTTCACATCACATCAACCTCATGAGAGATTGAGATTATCTTCATTTTCAGGGGAAACTGAGACCTAAAAAGTCACACGGTTTGTAAATAATGACAGGCCAAGTGACAGCAAGATGAAAGACCCAAAGGGAAAGTTTAGAAAGAAAAAATATTAATAGTGATTGTGTCTGGGTGATAAGATTTTAGGTAATTTATATTTTTCTTTATACTTCTGTGACTTTTCTGATTTTTATATTAGTTATCAACTTCAGGGTTTTGAGTGAACCTAACTCCAGGAGGATCTTTGACTCTAGTTTAGTTCCCCACTGCTGTGGCTATTCACTGGACCTTCATTATATGGATATGCTTCCTGCTGCTTTCCTGTGTTTCCAGCTTATTTTTAAACTATTCCCATGCATCAACTTTTTACTTTACTGGGGCCTGTCTGTGCCTTTGACTTCTCTCTACTAAAACCCTCAGATTCCTGCTATCTTAACTCAGGCCCCTTCTGTCTTTACTTCCTACCAACTTTAGATTATCATCCATTATTTCTTCAACTTATTTTTCCACTTTTTCTCTTTTGTCATATCTGACCTCCCTCCTCTTTCCCTCTACTTTTAGGAGCGGGCTTTGCTTCTGAACTCAGAGAATACTGAAGCTATCAGCTAGTAACTCTCTCTACCTTCTGACCCTACATTCACAGAGCCTTTCCGTGTACTCCTATCAGCTCTTTTCCTTTTCTTCTATTACAACAGAAGAGGTTTTCCTTGCTGCCCTTTTGAGCCAGTCATTCCACCCATGCCACACTCACATTCATTCCGACCCCCCAGGGACCTTCCACATCCCCTCTCTTCCCTACATTAGGCATTCACTAAGTATGTCTTTAATAAACACTGAATACTTGTGACTTGACTTTTTTCTTTTTTCATAGTTGGAGAATACATTCAAATCAGTTATTGCACAAATTGGACCTGGAGGAACTATCAATCCAGAACTAAAGCGTAAGATAAAATTTGTAAGTATTTCTGTTTCTGGGACACAAGAATATTTGATTGTAAATTTAGGTATCATTTGTGGTTGAATTAGTTTGCAAGTACTTATTAGTTTTATATTTGTATTAATCATATTTAATATACTGCAAATGAAGTGGCATTCTGTTAAAGTCAGAAAAACACAAATACATACTCTTAAAAATTTTTAATGTAAAATTATTTAGAAAACAAGTTTTTCCATAAATACTCTCTTCCATTCCTTCTTCCACTCACCCCAATAAATCACTGTTGACAAACAGTTCAAGACCTTTCCAATTTTATATACATGTACATCAAATATTCCAAACAATATGTGGTATCCCATCATGTTGATGTACCATGTTTCATTTATGAGATCCATGATTGACTAAAATTTGGGTTGTTTATAGTCTTGCCTACCGAAATGTCCATGAACATTTATCTAGAAGTGGAATTGCCAGGAAAGGTATTAAATATTTTATGTTTTGATTACAATTATTACTAAATTGCCCTCTAAAGGTTCGAACAGGTTAATGTTACTGTCCAGTCATGTCGTTTTAATTTATTTCTCTTGATTTTTACATGGAGCATCTTTTCATATGCTTAGTAATCATTTATATTTTTTATGTGAATTGGCTGTTCATGTCCTTGGCCTCATTTATTTTGTTTTACTAATAGGTGAAAGCTCTTTGGTTGCTATATGTTGGACCAAAGGGTATGTATACTTAAGTTTGTGGTGGGAGCTGCTAATCTTGATTTGAGTAACTGGGGTGACATTACAACTCGTACTAATATTATTCCATTTCAACCATCATGATTCTACTGGGAGAAATGCAAAAACCCTGATGCATTCAGGTACTGTTATTTTGTTTGGACACTTAAGCAAGTGCCCAACAATTATTTGTGAAAGGATGCTCAATATGACTTTTTTATGGTACTAAAAAATTAGAGAAAAATTAAGCATTCGTTGATATAAAGGATTGGTTAAATTATCCACCCAAACTAGGTAATATGTGACTTATAAGAAAATTTAGTTATATTTCTATTAGTTTACATGAAGTATCTCTTTGACATATTGTTGGACTTTAAAAACAGGTTTTATTGTATAGCACATTTAGTATTGTCCTTGCATTATAAAACCGTGAATAATGGTGAGCATATGTGTGCATAAAGAGGTTTCTGAAAGGATGTTTTTTGAAATGCAGCAATGGCTGTCTCTGGGTCACAGGACTTTGAAATAACTTTTACTTTATATTTTTCTGAGGCTCAAATTAGAACTTTGTATAAAATATATCTGAAAAACTCTAGGAAAACAAAGCTTTTTATACCTTATTGGGGTAGAGTAAGTCCAATTCTAGAAATTTATCCTAGTAAATCATTGGACAAGTGTGCAAAACTCAAGTATGAGGATAATTATTGTAATAGTTATGATGAAAAATAAAATAAAAGATCAGATAAACTTGAGCATATTGATTATTTTGAAAAATCTGTAGCCAGTAAAAATGTTGATCTGTATTTACTGACATGAAAAGATGTTTATGGTATGATCTTTAAAAACTGGTTATAGAAATATTGATCTTATTTTTATATTAAATATAGGTATTTTATGTGCATATATACAATAAAACTATTTATGGATTTTTCTTTGCTTAACTGTATTTTCCAAGGTTTTCTGTAGTGTTCATTGCTTTTCTACAATTAAAATGCTTGAAATTATGCTGTAGAATATTAATTTTATGTGAGCTGAAGTTAAATATGTTAGCTGAGTTAAAGAAGTATAGGAATTTGTGAAGAGTTGTGGGATTACAGTATCATGTAATAATTTCTCAACTCTGGAAATATTGTAAATCACTTTTTTGTTATAATATTTTTTAAAACTGGAAACTGATTTTTTTTAAATGTGACTGTAATTCATTCAACAGTGTTGTTTTTTGCCTTTGTTACTATTTAAGTTTGTACTATCTTATTTTGATATTGTGTTACCCAGCATTCCTGTTATGTCTATATTGTATTTTGCTTTCTATTTATTAGGTTGTATCTAAGTTTCCAGAGGGTTTGTTTATTTCTAAGCTGCTTAGAGAGTTTGAGGTAAGTGTTTTTTTTTTTCCAACAACTTGATTTTTTTATGGCTTATGTTTCTTGTAATAGACACAAATTTTATTACTACTCCTTGGATCCTCTAAATCTATGCTTTGAACATCCTGTTTTGCAATTTAGTATATTTTTTCTTTATTAAGAGAGTTAAGAATATTGTCCTTAACAAATACTTGATTATGCATAAGAGAAGTTTTTAATCACTTATTGTTATTGGAATAGATTAACTTATTTTTAATGTCTGATATTCATAATACCAAGTGTCAGTGGGGATTTGGAGAAAAAGAATACCTCATACGTTGCTTGTGGGACGAAATCCTTTTGGAGAGCATTTTGGCATTATGAAGTAAAATTGAAGGTGTATACTCCCAGGAGTCCAGCAGTTCCATTTCTACATATGCACTCTAGAGAAACTCTTGCACATGGACACATGAAGACATGTATAAGACATACACATCACAACACAGGAAAAAAACTAAATGGCCATCAATAGGGTGATGGATAAGTACATTGAGATTGACCATTTACACAATGGAAATAGTATGTAGTAGTGTAAAACAAATGAATTAGATCTGCTATATGCAACATGGGTCATTTTTTGAAACCAGAATGTTGAGTAAAAAAAATCAAGTTGCAGAATGATAATTTATATAATGCCATTTATCCAAATTTTAAAAAGGTAAGTACTATATACTATGTTAGCTGTGTGCCAGGCTTTTGAGTGTCTTTGATGTACTTATTCATTTGAGTTTTCACCGTAAATGGAGACACAGGGAAGTGTAACTTGCCCAAGGGTCTGAAAGCTAGTAATGGGTAGAGCCAAGATCTGATCTGGGGCAGCCTGGCTTCAGAATCCTAACTCTTAACTACTATGCCATGGAAACTATAGTATATTTACAGATACAAACACAGATATTGTGACATAGTATAGTGTAATAATTAAGATACATTACCTCTATATGCTATTTTATAGATGATAGACATAGACAATGAAAGCATTTCAGAAATACATGCCCTCAATACAGATGTAAACTGAAAGGTGCCATTTCAAAGAGATACAATAAAATGATACAAGATACAAAAGAACAACATAAATCTGAATTACATGAATTTTGAAATAAGGTGGCAGGAATTGGGAAAGAATTAGAAATGAAACCTTTGCTACAAGTATTACAAGAGAAAAAACTACAACAGATAGTGCATTAAGAAAAAATAGTAGGTAAAAAAGAGGAACAATCCGAAAGCCAAAAGGAAATGAAGGAGGTGCTGAGGATCCAGGCATAAAAGTCTATCTAAGGTTTTTGAAGTATATTGAAAAACTCGAGCATGCAAACATATTAAGACAGTATTATGTCTGAGTAGCCTATATTAGAACAATCCTATAGTTAACCATTATAAATTTTTGATAAAACATAAAAACCGCTATCTGTAGAAATTGGCCAAAAGCAGGCAGAAACTGGAGGGAAGTCAGAACCTGAAAGAGAGAATGGCACCTTATTTGTTTGCCTGGATCTTGGTCTGATGGCAGTCACCATCCAACGCCTGGCATTGGGGACTTGAATTGAAATCAGAAGGTTTACTGGCTTGAGAAACCAGATGATAGAATTTGGAGCTACCTAAGCAGCTTAAAAATGAGGGGAGAGGAGAACATCTTAGGATGGAGAAAATGTATCAGTACAAAGAGGGAGCAGTAAATTTTGCACATAAAATCTGCCCAGATCTCTGGTTAAACTCTGAACTGCACATACTTGGGGCAGACTCAGAGCAGCCCTTGTTCTTTTAAGGCTAAAAGAACTTATTTCAGTTGTTGTCCATCACAGGGTGGCAGATTTGGGGTTTAAGTTCAGCCAGATTAACTTCCTGCTAAAATAAAGCAAAAAGCAATACTCTCTGAAGGAGTATAAAAGATTTCAGCGTCTCTACAACGCATCTATCATGATGCCCAGAATACAAACCAAAATTACTAGTTATAGTAAAGAAGAAAATGTGACCCTTGGTAAAGAAAAAAAGAAAAATCAATGGTAACTGACTCTGAGATGGGGCAGATGTTGAAGTTAGCAAAAAAGGTTTTAAAGGAACTCTCATAACCACATTAAAGGACATAAAGGAATATATATTCAGATTCAGGATATCTTAGTAGAGAAAAACTATAAAAATCAAACAATTTTCTAGAACTTAAAATACCTGAAGTAAAAAATACACTGAAATATCTTAAATTGGAAATGGCAGAAGAAAAATTATCAATAAACTTTAAGACAGATTAACAGAAATTATCCAATCTGAAGAACAGAGAGAGAGAAACAAAAAAACTAACAGAACTTGAGAGACCTTGAAACTTGTGGGACAATACAAAGTAATCTAACATATATGTAATATAAGTCCAAGAAAATGTAAGCAGAGAAAATATTTGAAAAAATAATGGCCCCCAATTTCCTGAATCTCGTAAAAGAAGCCCAGAAAACCCCAAAGAATACAGAGAAAGCCTTACATAGGCACATCATAGTCAAACTGCAGAAAACCAAATGTATATAAATTATGAAAGCAGCTAGAGAAAAATGACACATTTGCATATAGGGAAATAGTGATACCAATTATGGCTGACCTCTCTCTTATCAGAAACAAGGCCAGAGGATAATAGAATGACATCTTTGAAGGGCTCAAAAGCAAAACACTGTTAATCCATTATCTTATATCCAGTGATAACATCAAAAATGAAGGTAAAATAAAGACATTTTCAGATAACCAAAAATAGAGAATTGTAAACAGAGCTTCACTACAAGAAATGCTAAAGAACGTTCTTCATGCTGAAAGGAATGATGTCAGGTTGGAACATGAATCTCTAGGAAGGACTGAAGAACAAAGGATATGGTAAATATGTGGGTATTTATAAAAAACTGCTTTCTTTCATCAATTAAAATATGACCGTTTAAAGCAAAAATTATATAATTGGGTTTATAACATGAAAATGTAATACATAGAAAAACTATTGCATAATTAGTAGAGGGTTAGTACATGGAACTTACAGAGTTATAAGGTTCTTAAATTTTATGTGAAGTGGTACAGGAAGACTGAAACGTTTAAGGATGTATATTGTAATACTTAGAAAAACCGTAAATGCAGATTTATAGCTATAAAGCTAATCAATAAAATCATATAAAAACACAGTAAACTCAAAGGAAAACAGGAAAGGAAGAACAGAGGAATAAAATACAAATGGGATGACAGAAATTTAATAACAAATGGTAACTAAATCCAATTATATTAATTTCATAAACGTGAGTGGGCTAAATATGATAATTCAAAGGTAGAAATTGAGACTGGATGAACAGAGAAATGCAATTATATGTTGTCCACAAGAAGCTCATTATAAATATAAAAATATTAATTCAAAATAGAAGTTGAAAAAGTTATACCATACAAGGAGTAAGCATTAAAAAACTGAAATGACTAAAATAACATTATGTAAAACAGATACCAAGACAAAATGTATTAGACATAGAGGGACATCTCATAAGATAAAGGGTCAATTCTTCAGAAAGACACAAGTCATAAAAGCGTACTAATCTAGCAATCAAGCTTTAAAATAAATCATCTAAAAATTGACAGAATTAAGAACTAATTCCACAAATTTAGTTGGATATTTTTAACTCTTCCCCCATAGTTCATAGGATGGTTTAAAAAAACGAATAAGGACACAGAAAATCTGAACAACACTTTCTACCATCTCAATCTATTTTGCTCTTATAGAATACTATGTCCAGCAACTGCAGACTGCACATTATACTCAACTACACATTGAACTTTTGCCAGGATAGATCATGTAGCTGGCTATAAAATAAGTCTCAACAAATTACAAAATACTGAAATCTTACAGAGTTATGTTCTCTGGTTAAGATGGAATTAAATTACAAATCAATACAATAAGTTACATAAGAATTAACAGATATTGGAGTCAATGCATTTGTAAATAACTTAGAGGAGAAATCACAAGGGAAATTAATGAAAATACAACATATCATCACTTGTGAGATATAGCTAAAGCAGCACCCAAGGAGAATTTATATCTCTAAAATACTTAGAAAAGAAAAAAGGTATAGAATTATCATTGACCTAAAGATATACCTTAAGAAGTTTTAAAAAAGAGAATCAAAGTAAACTCAAGAGATGTTGGAAGAAGGAAATGATAGAAATCGATAAAGTAGCAATCAAGAAAAATTAAAGCCAAATGCTGATTCTTTGAAAGATCAGAAAAACGAATAAACCACTGGTTAGTCAAAAAAGACATAAATTACCAGTTATCAGGAAAGAATACATTATTATAGATCCTACAGATATTAAAAAGGACAATAAAGGAATATTATAAACAACTCTGCCTATCATTTGACAACTTAGATGAAATGGCCAAAAAATTCACATTACCAAACTGAGGCAAGCTGAAGTAGAAAATCTGAATGTCTCTAAAAGTATCAGAGGAATGGATTTTGTTGGTTTAAAAAAAACAAAAAACAAAGAAACAAACCAAAATCCCCTCCATACAAAGGAGAGGATGGGAAACAAAACAAAAACTCAAGGCCCAGATGGTTTCTCTGGTGAATTCTGTTAAACTTTTAAAGAAGAAGTCATATTAATCACATACAAATTCATTCATAAAATAGTACTACCCAAGTCATTTCAGTGAGTACATTATCCTGCTACCAAAGCTTGACATAAACATTACAAAAAAAGCAATTAGATAGTGTTGCTTACAACATGCACACAAAAATCTATTACAAAATAGTAATAAATTGAATCCAGCAATATTTAACAAGAGTAGGTTTATCCCAAGAATGCAAAGTAGGAGTAACATTTCAAAAGAAGTTAATGTAATTCACCATGTGAACAGAATAAAGAAGAAAAGCCATGTGGTCATTTTGATAGACACAGAAAAAGAATTACCAAAATTTAATACCTATTTGCTATTAAAACTTTCAGAAAACTAGGAATAGAATAGAAATTCCTCATTCTGATAAAAGGGCATCTGTGAAAACCTACACTTTTCATACTTAATGGTGAAACACCACTTTCCCTTTAAAGTCAGGAATGAGCCAAGTATGTTCAGTCACGCTGCTTTGGTTCAACATTGTACTGGAAGTCCTAACTAGACAAGAAAGACAAAAGGCATGAAAACTTGAAAGAAAGAAGTAAAACTGTTCGTATTTGCATGAATAGTGATTGTTTATGTAGAATATGCTGAGGAACCCATGACAAAACTACTAGAACTAGTGAATTTATTAAGGTCAAAAGATAAAAGGTTAGTATACACAAAAAATGAATATGCCCATATATAAGTAGCAAACAGTTGGAAAATAATTTTTAAAATTCTGTTTACAATAATTTTGACTTATGTCACTTCGAAATAAGTAACAAAAGAAACACAAGGTGTCTACCCTGTTTTCAGGTAGGTGAAAGAAGTTGAAGAAGTTGAAGAATACTAATAAATGGAGATAATAAATAATATTCCCATGGGTGAGAAGACTCAATATTGTTATTAATCTACAGATTCAATATAATATCCATCATAATCCCTTCAGACTGTTGTAGATATTGACAAATCCATGAATTTGTCCTTACAGAGTGTTCATAAGGAGATCCACCCATATGTACTCAAGTGATTTTTGATAGAGGTGCCAAAAGAATTCTATGGGGATAGGAAAGTCTTTCCAACAAATGATGCCAAAACAACTGAATGTGAGAATAAGATTGAATACGAGAAAAAATGAACCTCAACCCCAACCTGACACCTTGTACAAAAATTACTTCAAGATGTGTCACAGATTTGAGTGAAAATTAAAACTCTAAAACTTCTAGAATTAAAATATATTTATGACTTGGACAGAATAAAGTTTCTTAGGACAGAAAAAGAAACAATCATTTAAAAGAAAAGTGGTAATAAGACTTCATCAAAATTAACTTCTATTTAGCAGACTCCATTTAATATTGAAGAGGCAGACAACAGGGAAGAAACATTTACAGTCACACATCTAACAAAAGGACTTATACCCAGAATACATAAGGACCCTTCTGTAGCTCCGTAATAGAAAGCCAAACGACTCTATTTTTTTAAATGGCAAAAAGATTTGAATACAACACTTCACAAATGAAGATATGATTAATAAACATAGATAGTAAACTTTCATATACTTTTGGTACAAGTATAAAGTGGTAAAACTCCTTTGGAAAATGTTGTAACAATTTATTATAAAATAGGTACATATTTATCCTTTGTCACAGAATTATAATCCCAGATATTTATTCAAAGCCTGTGTCCCCAAAGAAGACTTATATGATATTTATAATAGTTTTGTACGTAATAGCCCCAGACTGGAAACAACCCTATTACCCATCAGTAGAACAAATAAAGAAACTGTGGTATTTTTGTACAAGACATTGCTCAACATTAGAAAGAGACTGCTAATACATGAACTGATATGAATGAATCTGAAAAACACTTGCTACTGAAATAAGTCTTGTGCAGAAGAGTACATACTGTAAAATATCCTTTATATGAAATAATACAATAGCCAAAGCTAATCCATGGTGGGGTAAAAAAAGATTTGTTTGCCTCTAGGAGTTACAGGGAAAGGGAAAACTTTGAGGTGCTGGAAGTGTTCTGTATCTTGAGTAGGGATTTGGGTCACACAGTTACGCATTTATCAAAACTATTTGAATGGTAGACTTAAGTTGTATGCATTTCATGGTATGTAAATTTTACCTAAAAGAATAAGTTAACAAATACTGAACTCTAGTTAATGACATACTTTGGGGAAAAGGATACTGATGTCTTCAGCTCAGTTTGAAATGCATAAAAAAGATAAGATGGATTGGTGGATTTATACATAGATCCACCAAATATAGCAGAATACTAACAATTATTTAATATATAATCTAGGTGGTGGAGTTCACTGTTCAATTCTTTTACCTTTGTCTGTGTTTGAAATTTTTCATAAGAAAATGTTAGGAAAAAAACAAGGAAAGAAAAAAGATTCAGGCCGGGTGCGGTGGCTCACTCCTATAATCCTAGCACTCTGAGAGGCCGAGATGAGTGGATCGCTCGAGGTCAGGAGTTCGAGACCAGCGTGAGCAAGAGCGAGACCCCCGTCTCTACTAAAAAAATAGAAAGACATTATCTGGACAACTAAAAATATATATAGAAAAAATTAGCCAGTCATGGTGGCGCATGCCTGTAGTCCCAGCTACTCAGGAGGCTGAGGCAGTAGGATCGCTTGAGCCCAGGAGTTTGAGGTTGCTGTGAGCTAGGCTGACGCCACGGCACTCACTCTAGCCCAGGCAACAAAAGGAGACTCTGTCTCAAAAAAAAAAAAAAAAAGAAAGAAAAAGGATTCAAGAGAAACTGTTAAAAATATTGAAAACAGGCAAAGAAGAACCAACATGTGAATAATAAAACTAAAGAATGGAACAAATATACTGAAAACTATAATTCAAGTAAGTTTTACTGAAATGGAAGAATTGAAACTAAATGTTGAAAGAACACACTACTTACCTGAGAATATCAACCCAGAATGACCAATACCAAATTACTAGACTTTAAAGAAAAAGGAAAAAACTCCATTGAGCGTTAAGGAAAAAAATAAAGCAAGTGACTTAGAAACATAATTAGATTATTAGAAATTTTTATAATATCATTTTATGCTAG
The DNA here is from genome assembly GCF_041146395.1 of Eulemur rufifrons. Lineage (NCBI taxonomy): Eukaryota > Metazoa > Chordata > Mammalia > Primates > Lemuridae > Eulemur > Eulemur rufifrons. The sequence continues at coordinate 90,432,941 of NC_090990.1, forward strand.
AAGAAAGGGAAGTGGTGTATTTTATATACTCAAAGAAAATGTGAGCCAAGGATTTTATAGCCAGGAAGACTTTCAGAGAGTTGGACAAGCTAATGTCACCATACAAGAATTCAAGAACTATGAAGCCCTTCCAAAGGAATCTACTGGAGAAATAAACTCCAAATGACCAAAATCACTAGAGACACATCAGCAAAAGGACGGACCGTAATTTATTTCCTCTTACACAACTAAGACCAAATGAAGGCTGGGAGAGAATATAATGTATAATAGCTATATATTCTGACAATGTAGATAAAGTACAGTTACACAAAATGGTGGAAGGAGGAGTGAGCATATGAAAAATATTTTGTTTTTATTGGTGATGGTAATAGTGATAGTAGAATTCCGAGACTGTTGTGTAATTTGGTATAAGCAAATAAATAATTAGATAATTCTAATTGTATTTAGAAGGATATTCTAATTATATAAATTGAGCCTGGAACATCTTGTTATACCAGACCAGCAAGGGAGCTATTAGACTAGATTCACATGAAAGGGCTTAGGGATCCACTTGAAGAGTTATTTCAGGCCTTCAATAAGGATAATAATTGCAATGGTTTGAAGCCCACCAAATGTATTTAATTCCATGAGTTCATATGATATTTAAAAAACTAATAGGTCAACATGGAAGATGATAGAAAACATTTCTTTAAAAATGTTAGTGAGAAAGAATCAATCACTTATGTTGGCTTTCCCAAACTGGTATGACTGGATCACCAACTAGATGAAGGAAAGCATACCTCTGTGGTAGTATTCCAACTAAATAATAAAAAGGAGTTGATAGAATTAGAATGTTTCTGTGTTAAAACCCTCGATAAAGTAATGGCTCCTAACAACACCAGAAAAGAAACAACCAGACATTATGTGCCTCCTTTTAGAATACAGCATCAGTTACCATATTGTCAAAGAGATCAAACATGAGTCTGATCAAGCCTGTGGATCCAGTTCCCAATTTGCAGGAAAAAAGTGTTTGCACTATGCATTTATTTGTCTGCAAAATCCAGACTGGAAGGAAGCAAAATCATATAATAGGAATAGATATATATATTTGAAGGCATAAAGCTAAACTCTAAAGAAAAAAATAATATAAGTAAAATTGGGCTGGGGTTGGAAGTAAAGTAAGAGCGGGAGTAGAAATAACGTCAATTTCTTCATGACACATAGTTGGGAGTCAAAGCAGAAAGCGTAACAAAGGAATTAGGATAAAATGTACCTGACATACTAATGAATTAACTCACCTTTTAAAAGAAACTGACTTTCAGGACCACAAAGCAAAACAACTGTGTTTTATGTACTGATCATGTACTGATATTATTAACTGGAAAAAGCAAAATATGTATAATATATGTAGTTTGTGTTGAAGTATGTTTGAATTTTGACAGATTTCTGGAAAGTTACAACAAGAAACTGTTAATAATGGTTACTTCCAGGTGGGTGATTGCTGGGTGGGTGACTAATGAATGTATTTTATGTATCTATCCTATATAGATTATCTCCTATCTTTATTTGGTCTGACTTTTCTAAGGCAAGAAAATCAAACTGTATACTATAGGAAATACACTGCTAGACATCAGTTTGTTTAGTCCAACTTTAAGGTGAAATACTAAACAAAATTTAAGGAAATATTTTTAAATAGTAATATCTTTCTGCATGTTGGAAGTGGTAGTGAATATTGCCTTTTTTGGGAATTAGAAAACTATCAATAGTTCTATTATGATTTTTGTATTTTGTACATTCCCCTCTTATTTTTTTAAAGATTTTTGCTTTATGGTCAGACATTGTTAAAAATGAGTGGTTAAAAGTTCCTCTAATTTTCACTTTAATTTACCACATTCTCTAAAATGAACTTTATGTTGTCCTAGAAATTTTTTGGTAAGGGATCATTGGTCTCTTGGTTTGTATTATACTGGTATGGAAGCAAGCCTTTATTTACTGTAATACTTGGGTTGAATGACCCTTAAAGAGTTTGTTTAGCTAAGTTCAAATTAGAACATTGTCCAAGTACCTCTTTACATGTTATATTTCTGTTATTAATGTTCCATGTAATTTCTAATTTTTGTGACAGCTAATTTTTAAAGAGCAGCTTTCACCAAAAAAATTGGGCTTCTTAAATGTGACAGAACTTGTTGGAGCTCTTAGTGACATTCTCCACGTTGAATTCAGGGAAGGAGAACAAGACTTAGTAGTGTTTGATGCTGATATGAAGCCTCTACCACCTGGTGAGTTGAACCATAGTATGACAAATACCTCATTTTTATTTGTCCCTGTAAGAGAAAAAGAAAGCATGGAATAATGCTTAGCCATGAAATGTTTTATATAATGACCTCCTTTCTGGTGGATTTGTTGTAATTAGGTTAATCTGTATTCATAAAAACCATCTGATTTTTTAAAATTACTTTCTTCATTGTCCAGATTTCTGGATAATTCTGAAGGAAATAAACTTTCTAAAATGGTGGTCTGATAGTTCAGTGTTTCTTAACTCAGGCTGTGCATCAAAACCTTTTAGAAATACATGGAGATTCAGAATAAATAGGCGTGTATTGGGCCCCAGCATTCATATTTTTTAAAAATAAACTTTTTATTTTGGGATAATTTTAGGTTTACAGAAAAGTTATAAAGGTAGTAGAGCATTCCCACATATCCCTCATCCAATTTCCTCTAATGTTAACATCTTACATTACCACAATAACATTCGTCAAAACTAAGAAATTAACGTTGGAACATTACTATTAACTAAACTCCAGACTTTATTCTGATTTTACCAGCTTTTCCAAGAATTTCTTTTTCTATTTTTGTTTCTGCCCCAAGATACTACATTGTATTTAGAGCACTTGATTTTTGTTTTTCTTTTGTGGGGCTTAGAGTTTTCTTCTTTTGAAGTTTGTATTAAGATAATTGTATATTCACATACAGTTGTAAGAAATAATACAGAGTGATTCCGTGTACCCTTTATTCAGTTTCCACAAAGGCAACACCGTGCAAAACTATAGTGTAATATGGTACTTGTATTTTTATAGGCTTCTACAAGTGGTTATGATGGACAGCTATTTTTTTTAAAAACATAAATGTCTTTTGTTTTTAACTTTATTTCAGCGTATTACGGGGGTACAAATGTTTAGGTCATGTATATTGCCCTTGCCCCACCCAAGTCAGAGCTTCAAGTGTGTCCATCCCCCAGACGGTGCACACTGCACCAATCAAGTTTGTATATGCCCATCCCCTCTTCTCCCTCCCATCTGCCCAACACCCAGTGAATGTTATTACTATATATGCACTTGAATGTTGATCAGTTTTCTGATTATTAAAATAACTCATGTTCATTCTGAAAATATGTAAACAGCACAGATGAGTAGAAAGTGAACATTTCCCATCATTTTACCCCCCACCCCCAAAACAATGCTCCTAGAATGTTTATGTAGCCTGCCAGACTTTTTTCAATGTATATAAAAGACATGGCTCAATTTTCTTTTTAAATCACAAAAGCAGTATATGCCATTTAAACAATTCCAACAATACGGAGGTAACTAGCATTAATAGTTTTAATGGACCTCTTGTGCATATAATATAGTTAATCATCACATGTATAATTTTTCCTACAAAAAACAGTAGTATATAAATATAGATGCTCCTCAACTTACAATGGGTTTATATCCCAATAAACTGATTGAAAGTAGAAAATGCATTTAATACACTTAACAGAACATCATAGCTTGGCCTAACCTACCGTAAAAGTGTTCAGAACACACACGTTAGCCTGCAGTTGGGCAAAAGCATCTAACGCAAAGCCTATTTTATAATAAATTGTTGACTAGCTCATGTAATTTATTGAATCTTGTAATGAAAGTGAAAAACTGAATGGTTGTGTTGGTACTTGAAGTGTGGTTTCCATGGAATGCAGATCACTTTCACACCTACAGTAAGTCAGACTATCTTAAGTCAGGGATGTCTGTATTGTGTACATCCATGTTTTTATACTTCATATATTGTGGATATTTTTCCATATTAGTATGTACAAGTTTATTTCATATTTTAAACTGCATATAATTTCCTGTAATTATAATTTAGTTTGATAAATATTTTTAGATAAATAAGGGAACATTTAGATTAATTCCAGTTTTCGTCATTATAAAAAATACAGTGATAAATATTTCTGTGCCTACATCTTTGTGTACATATGACTTTGTTTCTTTAGGAGCCACTATGGTTGTAGGTCTATTTAGAGTCTGTCCTCTACGGACTCTACAAGAGGACATCCTCTTGTAGTTATCTTACACGTGTAAATTTGAACAAAATGTGATTGATTTGGGAATTCCCTGAAAATTAAGGAATCATTTCATGGAATATTAAGTAGTCATGTACATTTTATGTTAAGCAAAATGAATGTTCACTGCTTAATTTGAACAAGAAATAAACTGAAATCATGATACTGAAAAAGTAAAAGCCTTTTACCAAAGTTTAAGAAGGCTTACCAGACCGCAAGCCCTCCTCTTCCTACCACAAATAATTTAGGGTTTGTTTCTATCTAGGACTTCCCTTATCTCTCTCCACACTGAAAGGTCTGCAGGAATAGGTTCATTATCTCTCATTTGTCATTGTCTCCCCAGTGCCTGGCATAAAGAATGTGCTTAGTAACATTTGAACAATTATTTTAACAAATATGTATAGGCTATTCTATTGGACATTTCAGATGGAGCTGTTTCATCAGTCAGAAATTTGTGTTTAGTTCAATCAGATAAGAAAATAGAAGCCAAAGCTTATGTATCCAGTCCCCCTAGAAATTCACTGTCTACTGCTGCTATCAAGGAGACTTCATGGGATTTCCCTTCAAAAAACCATAAAGAGCCACAACAGAAGATTGGCAAGAAGCCTAATCTGGTGGTGAAGCCTTTACAGCTGGTGAGTGAAGTTTAAAGACTTTCTGCACTGGAGATTCAGCATTATGGAAAGTAATTGAATGAATATTTCCTTAAACCAAAATTCCTTTTAGAAAAGTTTTATTTCTAGATTTTTCATTTCTTGGAAGACACCAGATCTTTGAAGTTACCTTATATAGCATTTGTTCTAATTTTCAATATTTTATGTAACTAGCTTTTTCCCTCAAGGCTCATTTTTAAGTTTTCAGATGGTTTTGAGGTTTGATAGTTCTCTCATGATGACATTGCTGATTCTCTATCCATGTGTTTCAAAGTGTAGTCTTGAAAATGCTCAGGGGCTTTAGAGGGAAGAATTGAGGATCTCTGTTTTGGCTCTGTGCCTCAACAACTGTGGCAAATTGCCTCTACACCCATCCTCAAGTATAGGGTGCTTTTAGTTTTTTCTCTTTTATTATATCTTCACACATAATTCTCCCTTTTTGTGTTCTCATCTCTTCATTACTTATTTTGCTGTTACCAAGGAATCAATTGCTTATTCCTCTTTCTTTCTACTCTCTATACCTGGCTTCTTTTTTGGAAGGAAAAAATTTTGTTTGGAGAGCCTGCTATATTTTCTGGAGGACAATAGGAACGCCTAGGGGCAAATAATATATTTTAGAATGAGAATATTTGAGAAACCCTATTTTTGGTAGGAATACTAATCTGAAATTTAACCTGTTCCTTAAAGTTACCTTTGGCAGTTGATATGGTTGGATAGGATGAGAATCTACCTTAGTTCAACCTGAATATATATTTTTTTATTTCAGGTTATTATGGGGATACAAAAGTTTAGGTTATGTATATTATTGCCCGTACCCCCTTACTCCCCCGCCGAGTCAGAGCTTCAAGTGTGTCCATTCCCCAGACAGTGTGCATCGCACTCATTATGTAGGTATACACCCATCCCCTCCCCCCCACATCTGCCCAGTATCATATTTTCAATTTTGTATAGTGCAGTTTCAGTAAACTGTAAAAAGTAACATATTTTTAAACTCTTTACCTAATATCACAAGGCAGTAGTTTTCTTATTTTAACATAGGTAAGAGTCACTTGGGGAATTTTTTTTAAATGCATAATTGTGGGCCCCATTTTCAAGTATTCTGAATCACTAAGTCTGAATCACTAGAGCCCAAGAATCTGTGTTTTATAATTTTCCAGGTGATTCTGATACAGATGATTCATGAAATATACTTTGAGAAACATTGTCATAGGGTTTGAAATGTTTCCCAGAGATTTATGATGGTTTCTTTGATTTTTTTTTTTTTTAACTTGTAGCAACTAGAGATAAACAAATCACAGCTCAACCTACCGATGGCAAACCCTGATATCCCGCCAGATGCTGTACGGGACAAGAAATTATGCAGACTCCCACCGTTAGATACCAGTACCCTTGTAGGGGTCTTTGTGGAGTATATCATCTCTCCTAGTCAATTCTACATCCGTATCTATAGCAGGGATTCATCAGAGTTACTCGAAGACATGATGATTGAAATGCGGTAGGAGTCTATTTTTCATGTATTTTTCACTCTTAATCAGCAGTTCTTAGACATTTGGTCTTAGGACTCTTAAAAAGTTAGGAACACACTGGGTGCATTGCTTTATGCCTATAATCCTACCACTTTGAGAGGCCAAGGTGGAAGGATCACTTGAAGCCAGGAGTTCAAGGCTAGCATGAGCGACATAGTGAGACCCCCATCTCTACAAAAAGTAGAAAAATCAGCCAGGCCTGGTGATGCACACCTGTAGTCCTAGCTACTAGAGAGGCTGAGGCAGGAGGATCGCTTGAACCCAGGAGTTTAAGGTTGCAGTGAGCCATGATGACACCATTTCACTCTTGCCTGGGCAACAAGAGTGAGACCCTATCTCAAAAAAAGAAAAATTAGGGACCCCAGAGAACCTTTGTTTATCAGTATTTATATAGAAATTAAAACTGCAAACTTTAAAAACCCATGTGTAATATGAATAACATTTTATTAACCATTTTCCAAAAAAATTTAGAGTTACATTGTTTTATATTTTAACAGATCTCTTTAATATCTGGCTTAATAGAAGAAGTTGGATTTTAAGATTTGTTTCTGCATTTAATGTGTTGGTGTTGAGCTATGTTGTTTTGGTTGAAGGATATGAAAACATCTGGCCTCACACTGATATGTAGTTTGGGAAAAAGTATTTTAATAGCCTTTTTAGAAAATTATGGATATTCATTTTTGATATTCTGCCAAAACTTGACAAATGGTAGTTTCCTAAAGATTAGTTGCAATGTGAAATTTGAACTTTTTATACTCTGTTATATTGAAATCCATTGGTCTACTTTGCACTTTGAATGGATTAAGACTGGTTATGTAATTGTAGACCCTGGTGCCAAATTAAAATGCAGGGCTCCTTGTTTAAAAATTAAGAATTTCACGATAGCAATAGCAGAGCATTAAAGCAAGCATAGGGCTCTTCTAAGCATAGACTCAAATGAAAACAGCCCTGAATGGATCTTTTACCTACATATAACTTTATAACATCACGTATTGGTGATTTCGAAAATACCTAGTTCACTGAGTTATGCAGATCTTCCAAATGTTGACACATTTCATCATGCAATATTTTTTAAAAATCACATTCATTAATATTACCACTGATCTCAGAGAAGTATTAAGTATTGGAAAGCTGTCAGGCTCATGGTAGTAGATGCAGCATTTCCCAAATCCTAACTTCTATTTGAAAGTTTGAATTTTATCATTGATAACATTTACTGTAAGTTATTTTCCTTGAAATGATAGGCTCACTTCATTTTTGAAAAAATGTGTGTCAGATATCTGAGTCTGAATAAACATAGTTTGCTAGTGGTTCTTTCAAGCCAAGATGATATACGGTGAAAAAAAAACGGCTAGTTCATCTTCTAAGTAAAAATCATGTTCTATAAAAAAAGCAGCTAGTTTAGTTCACAACTCACACATTTTTCCTTGAAATAACTTGGGAAGTGCTTTATGTATAATTCTGCTTCTTATCACAGAGTATTGAAAAGACTATCACTCAGTAGTTGACATTTAATAACCTTAATAAATGTTACTGCTTTATTAAGGATATTTTTAAGTGAAACTGGCTGCTTTTTTCTTTTTTAATGTAAATGCATGGCAGTGACAAATGCATGACTACAAATAAGTGAAGTTTGGTACCATTGCTTTGATTTAGCTAACACACCTGGAGATTTACTCACTGTTGCTTTTATCCCAGCAATGCAATTATCAACACAGTGAAAAGGGCAAATACTTTAGTATTTATTATGGAAATAGTTTTAATCTTGTGGATGTGCTGAAAGGGTATCAGAATCCAGGGGTTCATGGACTATACTTTGAGAACTACAGCACTAAATTATCTCTTTCTCTCCTAAAAACTGTGTCCTTTGTTAGGAAACAACATGTTAAATGTGGACATTTTCAATCACTTTAGATTTACTCATGAACAGCAATGTCTGGTTTTTATATTGGTGTCACATATAAGAATGATTTATTTCATTTTTTTATCTCCAAAAATATTCCTTGGTTTTTTTGTTTTTTTTTTTTTACCCCATTACATACTCATCTCCTACCCCAGAACACCTAATATATTAAGTCACATAATCATTTAGTAAAAATATTATCATATATTCCATTCTAGTATGCCTATGAGATTTTTGTATGTGTTTTAAAGCACACTCACTGGCTCTATGACCTTGAAGTTACTTTAGTTCTCTGGGCCTAGTCTTCTTATCTTCAAAGTGGGATAATACAATAACAGTACCTACTTTAGAACTGTGAAAATTAAAGTACTTACAGTCTAGCTCAAATGTTGGCTGCTGTTGCTATTAATACTGTAACTGCCATGTGTTTGGTGTTGGGATGCTGAGGCACTAGCACTATAAGGATAAGTAAGGCACGGCCTTTGCCTTTGTGAACACCATGACTAGCTTGGGGGAAGGTAGAGGATAAGTGGGATATTGTGGAAGGAAGTGGGTCTGTCTAAGGTTGAGGAAAGCTTCACAGAGGAGATAATTGAGCTGGGCCTTCAAAACAAGTTAGAATTTGCCAGTCAAGGTGTGAGTAGGTATAGTCAGGTCCTGTCACTAACACCAAGGCCAACATTAACAAAGGAGTGAGTAGTCTGCTCTGGGAACAATAAATTGGAAAGTGAAGTTAGCACTAGGTAAGGTTGGGAGGCAATGACTGAAAGTGAAACTGGAAGACTAGGGAAGAGCCAGATTCTGAGTACCAGGGGAAGGAGTTTTAACTTATTCTGTAGACAGTGAGAAACCACTGAAGGTTTTCAGAAAGGAAGGATATCAACAATTTGTATTTTAGAAAGATAATTCTACTTGTAGTATAGAACTGTGGTCCCCAACGCCCAGGCTGCGGACCAGTACAGTCCGTGGCCTGTTAGGAACTGGGCCACACTGCAGGAGGTGAGCAGCAGTCGAGTGAGGGAAGCTTCATCTGTATTTACAGCCTCTCCCCATAGCTTGTATCACCACATGAGCTCCGCTCCTGTCAGATCAGCGGTGGGATTAGATTCTCATAGGAACTTGAACCCTACTGAAAACTGTACATGCCGGGGATCTAGGTTGTGCTGCTTATGAGAATCTAACGCCTGATGACCTGAGGTGGAGCTGAGGCAGTGATGCTAGCGCTGGGGAGTGGCTGCAAATACAGATTATCATTGGCAGAGAGGTTTGACTGCACAATATATGTAATGTGCTTGAGTCATCCCTAAACCATCCCCCTGCCCCCAGTCCGTGGAAAAATCGTCTTCCAGGTCCCTGCTGACAAAAAGGTTGGGGACCACTGGTACAGAAAATGGATGGAGTGAAGGGAAGACGATCCATTAATAGGCTAGTCTTGGTGAGAGTGAGAGTAGAAAGGAAGAGATAAATTGGAGAGAAGTTAGGAAAGTGAAATTGTCAGGTGATAAGAATGGAGTTGAGACGAGTAAGGCAGAGGAGGAGACTATAAAAACTGTTGGCTTTAGAGATTGGGTAGGTTTGAGCTGGGGTGAGAAGTTAGAAGTTTGCACATCATGCCTCTAAGGAGACTGTGAGGTAGTCAATTGGCAATGTTGAATAAACAATATTAGTTTGGATTAGGTTTAGCCACTGTTACAAAGACATACTGTAGTAGCATAAAGAAGATAAAAGTTTATTTCTTCTTACCATAATAGCCCAGGTATAAGCAATACAGGCTTATATAGCAGCTCCGTCCCTGTTAGAGATGCAGATGTTCCCTAATCTTGCTGCCCCAAATAATGTGCTGTCCCTATCCCCGTGGTCTTGGAGGTGACTCACCACCACATTCTTCCACTAGGAAGGGGAAAAAGAAGTGTGTGTTGGTAGATATGCCTTTTTTAAAGACACAAGCTGGAATTTTCACACTTTTTAGGACATGGTGGTAAAATACACATTAAAGTTACCATTTCACAATTAGACTTTATTTTTTCTCATATGCTATTGGCCAGAACTTAGTATTCATGTAGCTATACCTAGATGCAAGGGAGCCTGGTAAATCTGAATGGCCATAGACCCCATTAAAATTTAGGCATTCTATTATAATGGGAAAAGAAAAGAGGAGAATGGGTTTTAAGGGACAACTAGCATGTCTTCCATATAGTTGGAAATACAGTTTTGAAGCTGGAAGAGGGATGCAAGGTCTTCTAGAGATAATACTGGGAATCATGACGTTTTCAGTAGTGGTATAAGACGTGAAAGTAGATAAGACAGTGTCCAGGAAGAATAATAATAAATAGCTAATACTAGCTATTAATGTTTACTACATTTGTACACTATCCTAAATATTTTAACTGGGGTTTTATTCCATCTTCAACAAGGAAACTGAAGCACAGAAAGATAAAGTCACACAGCTAGTAAATGATGGAGTCAGAATTTGAACCCAGATTACTGTTTCTTGAGCTCTTATTGTTAATACTTCCTAAAGATAGGATCCTAGTGACCCTAAACTTTTCAAGCAACACAGAGCCAATAAAGAAATAATCATTGACAAGGAAGGAGTAGGAGAAAATTATCTTAGAAACTAAATAGGGCCGGGCGTGGTGGCTCACGCCTGTAATCCTAGCACTCTGGGAGGCCGAGGTGGGCGGATCGTTTGAGCTCAGGAGTTCGAGACCAGCCTGAGCAAGAGCGAGACCCCACCTCTACTAAAAATAGAAAGAAATTATATGGACAGCTAAAAATATATAGAAAAAATTAGCCGGGCATGGTGGCGCATGCCTGTAGTCCCAGCTACTCGGGAGGCTGAGACAGGAGGATCGCTTGAGCTCAGGAGTTTGAGGTTGCTGTGAGCTAGGCTGACGCCACGGCACTCACTCTAGCCTGGGCAACAAAGTGAGACTCTGTCTCAAAAAAAAAAAAAGAAACTAAATAGGAAAGAGTTTGAAAGAAGATAGTGTAATGCTGCAGAGATCAAGTGTATTGAAGGCAGAGGAGAGAGGCCATTAGATTTGGGAATTAATGGGTCATTGATGTCTTAAAACTAATCCATTTTAGGAGTGCTGGGGAATGAAGTCAGATTACATTCTATTCAGCAGACAATGTGAGATAAGAAAACGAGGATATAAATTTTTCTTTGAAGAAGTTTGTTAGTGAAGAGAAGGGACTTGGATAAGAAAACAGAAAACAATTGACGTTAATAAGCATTAGCTGATTGAAAAAGGCAAGATTTTGTCTTTGCAGTTTGCCAAGACTTTCCAGCTCTTACTACATCAATAAAAATGATCTTTAATTTTTTCTTCCCCTATGGGTTTCTCTGTATTATGAAACTCCACAGGCGCTGTTATTCTAATCAGCTGGTTTCTGATCGCTATGTCATGCCCGAATATTTTATCCAACCCGGACATCTCTGTTGTGTAAGGATTTCGGAGGATAAGTGGTGGTATCGGGTCATTATCCATCGAGTCCTTGGGAAGCAGGAAGTTGAAGTGTTCTACCCAGATTTTGGAAATATTGGAACCGTTCAGAAGTCCTCTCTGAGGTTCCTCAAGTGAGTTGAATATAATAAGAACAATGGACTAATTAAATTTTAATCACAGTGTTGAAGCTCTGTGAGGTGGTGATCTCTCTTCATTTTCTTTTGCCTTCCTCCCCCCCTCCATCCTTCCCTCCTTTCCATCCCTCTTCTCATAGTGCACATTTGATAACTGGTTATTTAGTTTTGCAGTTGGATTATAATCTCTTGTGTCATCTTTCACATAACTGTGAATTTCAGTGGACTACGAGACTAAATTTCAGTGTCTTATGAAGAAAATGATTCTTTGGCTCATGCTAAGAGGTGCATTTAATATAGCAGGAAGGTTGAACTGATAATTGCATGGTTCTCAAAAACCATTATGTTTCATAGTTTTATTTCTTAGACTGATTTAAAGTATAAGACATTAATTTTAAATTTGATGAATAAAATACTCTGAAATTGTATGAATAAATAAAATCAAGAAATGGATTAGACATCCCACAAAATGTAGTTTTTAAAATATGAAATATTTATATATTTGGTTCTCTATTGCAGGTGCTGCTACACAAAGCTTCCAGCTCAGGCCATCCCTTGTTCTTTGGCTTGGGTGAGACCAGTAGAGGTATGTTTGCTTGTTTTCCACTTAATCAGCAAACATTTGAGGCCTTAATAGGTATCAAGAACAGTTTTGGGTTTTCAGGATACAAAAATATAACGTGGAACTAGTCCTCAAAGAAATCATATGGAAGATCAACACATAGAAACAAACTGTATTGTGTCAAATTTGCTATAATAGAGGTTTTTCCTGTGTGTGGTAGAAGTACAAAAGGAAGACTACTTGTCTATATCCAAGGTAATCTAGGGAGGGCTTCATAATAGCAGTGCAATCTGAGAGGAACTTTGGAGGAAGATTAGGAATATAAATGGACCAAGAGAAGGAAAGGCATTTTAGGCAAAGAAAGAGTAGCATGAAACATCTCAAACTTGAAAAATTTTAAGTAGTTATACAGCTACAGAATATAGGATGAGCTGGAGTGGGTGCATGGCAAATAATGTCAAAGAAACAGGCAGCAACCTAATGTGGAGACCCACAGTCCAGAAGTCTGAACATTGTCCCTTAGGGTTCTGGGGAGCAACTACAAGGTGTAAATAGGAACTACCACAGTCATGTGTGTGTGTTTAAGAGAGTTCTCTAGTAATATTGTGGGAGAGGTTTGGAGTGGCACAGAGCAGGAGGCATTTTCATTCACATAGGTACGTTTGTTATGTAGTTATACACCTAACTTTATATTTTTCCTTCAGAACTCTTAATAACACATACCTACACATTCATTACAACATATTTGTCTTTTTAATGTAAACAACTTATCATTTGCTTACATGTAAGTGGATTATTACTTTTAAAATGTTTTTATCTGAAAACGATAGTAAAGAGGACAGGAAAAAAAAGTTACCAATAATCCTACCACTCCAACATATCCAGTTTAGAAATTTGTTCTGTATTTCTTCTAGTTTATTTTTATTGGATATTGGTAGTAAGGGGTTTTAATAGGATTTTCAGGGTTACATAAAATAGTAATCAGAGTGTATTATTTTGTATTCTGCTTTTTCACTTAGCATTATACCATAAATACTTTTTTTCCCCATCTTATTTCAAAGTATTAAGGGGGTACAAATGTTTTTGTTACATGAACAGCTTTTATAATGCTTTAGTTAGGACTGTAAGTGTGCCCATCACCCGAATAGTGTTCCTTGTACCTGTTAGGTAGGTTTTTACCTCTTCCCTCCTCCCCGCTTCTTGATTTCCAATGATTTTTACTTCTTTCTGTGCCCATGTGTGCCCATCAATTAGTTCCAAAATATTAGAGTACATGTGGTATTTGTTTTTCCATCGTTGAGACACTTCGCTTAGGATAATGGTCTCCAGTTCCATCCAAAATGCTGCAAAAGACATTAATTCATTTTTTATGTCTGAATAGTACTCCATGGTGTGTGGGGGTGTGTGTGTGTGTGTGTGTGTACACATATACCACATTTAGTTAATCCACTCATGCATTGATGGGCACTTGGGTTGATTCCACATCTTTGCAATTGTGAATTGTGCTGCTATAAACATTCCAGTGCAGTGTCTTTTTGATAAAATGACTTATTTTCCTTTGGGTGGGTATCTAGTTGCAGGATCAAATGGTAGGTATACTTTTAGTTCTTTGAGAAATCTCCATACTGTTTTCCATAGAGGTTGTACTAATTTGGAGTCCCATCAACAGTGTGTAAGCTTTCATTTCTCTGTGCATCCATGCTGGCATCTGTTGTTTTTGGACTTTCTAATAAAAGCCATTCTAACAGGGGTAAGGTGATATTTCATTGTGGTTTTAATTTGCATTTCCCTGATGATTAGTGATGTTGAGCAATTTTTCATATGGTTGTTGGCCATTTGTCTATCTTCTTTTGAAAAGTTTCTGTTTGTGTTTTTTGCCCACTTTTTAATGGGGTTGGTTGTTTTTTTTCTTGCTGATTTGTTTGAGTTCTTTGTAGATTCTGGATATCAGCCCTTTATCAGATGTATAGTTTGCAAATATTTTCTCCCATTTTGTAGGTTGTCTGCTTGCTTTGTTGATTATTTCCTTTGCTGTGCAGAAGCTTTTTAAAAAAAATTAATCAAGTCCCATTTATTTATTTGTGTTATTGCTGTAATTGCCTTTGGGGTCTTAATCACAAATTCTTTCCCTAAGCCGGTATCTAAAAGAGTTTTTCCTACATTTTCTTCTAGGTTTCATACCTTACATTTAAGTCTGTTATCCATTTTGAATTAATTTTTGCAAGTAGTGAAAGATAGGGGTCCTGTTTCATTACCTTGCCTGTGGCTATCCAATGTTCCCAGCACCATTTATTGAATAGGGCTTCTTTTCTCCAGTGTATGTTGTTGCCTGCTTTGTGAAAGATAACTTCATTGTACCTAGATGGTTTTATATATGGATTCTCTATTCTGTTCCATTGGTCTCTGTCTCTATTTTTGTACCAATCCATGCTGTTTCGGTTACTATAGCCTTGTAGTACAGTTTGAAGTCTGGTAATGTGATGCCTCCAGGTTTGTTCTTTTTTCCTAACATTACTTTAGCTATTTGGACTCATTTTTGGTTCCAAACAAAGTATAGAATTATTTTTTCTAGATCTGTGAAATATGGCATTGGTATTTTGATGGGAATTATGTTGAATTGATGAGTCACTTTGGGCAGTAGGTATATTTTAACAATGTTGATTCTACTAATCCATGAGCATAACATGTTTTCCATTTGTTTGTGTCATCTGCAATTTCTTTTTCTTTCTTTTTATTTTTTATTTCAGCATACGACAGGGGTACAAATGTTTAGCTTACATATATTGCTTTTGCCCTGCCCCAGTCAGAGCTTCAAGCATGTCCATCCCCCAAACAGTGTACACTACACCCATTAAGTGTGAAGATATCCATCCCCTCTTCCCCCCAACATGCCTGATACCCAATGAATGTTACTACTATATATGCACATAAGTGTTGATCAATTAATACCAATTTGATGGTGAGTACATGTAGTACTTCTATTTCCATTTTTGTGATACTTCACTTAGTAGAATGGGCTCCTGCTCTATCCAGGATAATGTAAGAGGTGCTCTCTCACCATTGTTTTTTGTGGCTGAATAGAACTCCGTGGTATACATATACCACATCTTATTAATCCACTCATGTATTGATGGGCACTTGGGTTCTTTCCATATCTTTGCAATTGTGAATTGTGCTGCTATAAACAGTCTAGTGCAGATGTCTTTTTTGTGGAATTTCTTTTTTCCTTTGGGTAAATACCCAGTAGTGGGATTGCTGGATCAAATGGTAGCTCTTCGAGGTATCTCCATATAACTTTCCATGGAGGTTGTACTAGTTTGTAGTCCTACCAGCAGTGTATGAGTGTTCCTATCTCTCTGCACCCACGCCAACATTTATTGTTTTGGGACTTTCTGATAAAAGACATTCTCACTGGAGTTAAGTGATATCTCATTGTGGTTTTTGATTTGCATTTCCCTCATGATTAGAGATATTGACCACTTTTTCATGTTTCTTGTCCATTAGTCTGCTTTTGAAAAGTTTCTGTTCATGTCCTTTGCCCACTTTTTAATGGGATTGTTTGATTTTTTCTTCCTGATTTTTTTTGAGTTCTATATAGATTCTAGTTATCAGCTCTTTGTCAGATGTGTAGCATGCAAATATTGGATGTGTAGCATGCAAATATTTTCTCCCATTCTGTAGGTTGTCTGTTTGCTCTCATGACAGTTTCCTTGGCTATGCAGAGGCTTTTTAATTTGATCAGGTCACATTTATTTATTTTTGTTGTAGCTGTGATTGCCTTTGGGGTCTTCTTCAAAAATTCGTTCCCTAGGCCAATGTCTATAAGAGTTTTTTTTAACATTTTCTTCTAGAATTCTTACAGCCTGATGCCTTAGGTTTAAGTCTGTTATCCACCATGAGTTGATTTTTGTGAGAGGTGCAGATCCTGTTTCAATCTTCTACATGTGGCTATCCAGTTTTCCCAGCACCATTTATTGAATAAGGATTCTTGTCCCCAGTGTATGTTTTTGTCTGCTGTGTCAAAGATTAGCTGGCTATATGAGGATGGTTTTATTTCTGGGTTCTCAGTTCTATTCCATTGGCCTGAGTCTCTGTTCTTGTGCCAGTACCATGCTGCTTTAGTTACTGTAGTCTGGTAGTATAGCTTGAACTCTAGTAAACTGATGCCTCCCAATTTATTCTTTTTGCTTAAGATTGCTTTTGCTATACTGGGTCTTTTCTGCTTCCATATGAAACATAGAATTATTTTTTCTATATCTGTGAAAAATGATGTTCATATTTTAATAGACATTGCACTGAATCTGTAGATCACTTTGAGTAGTACAGACATTTTAACAATATTGATTCTGCCAATCGATGAACATGGTATGGTTTTCCACCTGTTTAGATCTTCTCCTATTTCCTCCCTTAGTGTTTTTTTTTAATTCACCCTGTAGAGATCTTTCATCTCCTTAGTTAAATGTATTCCTAGGTATTTTATTTTCTTTGTTGCTGTTGTGAAATGTATTGAGTCTTTGATCAGAAACTTTTCAAAAGAAGATAGACTAATAGCCAAGAAACATATGAAACAATGTTCAACATCTCAAATCATCAGGGGAATGCAAATCAAAACCACAGTGAGGCCACGGCACTCTAGCCCAGGCAAGAGAGTGAGACTCTGTCTCAAAAAACAAACAACACAGTGAGATATCACTTAACTCCAATGAGAATGGCTTTTATTAAAAAGTCCCAAAACAACAAATGCTGGTGTAGATGCAAAGAGATAGGAACACTTGTACATGGTTGGTGGGAATGGCAAACTGGTACAACCTCTGTGGAAAGTAGTGTGGAAATACCTCAAAGAACTAAAAGTAGAACTACCATTGGATCCAGCAATCCCACTACTGGGTATTTACCCAAAGGGAAAAAAGACATTCTGTTAAAAAAGACATCTGCACTTTAATGTTTACAGCAGCATAATACACAATTGCAAAGATATGGAAACAACCCAAGTGCCCATGAGTGAATTAATAAAATGTGGTATATGTATATCATGGAGTACTAACTACTCAGCCATAAAACAAAAAAATGGTGAACTACTATCTCGTGTATTAACCTGAGTGGAACTAGAGTCCATTCCTCTAAGTGAAGTATCACAAGAATGGAAAAACAAACACCACATGTACTCATCATTAAATTGGGACTAATTGATCAACACTTATGTGCACATATGGAAATAACATTCATCAGGAACCAAGCAGATGGGAGCAGGGAGGAGGGGATGGGTAAATTCACACCTAATGGGTACAGTGTACACTATCTGGGGGATGGGCACATTATAACTTTGACCCAAATGGTACAAAAGCCATTTATCTAACCAAAATGTTTGTACCCCTGTAATATTCTGAAATAATAAAAAGAATGGTTGAATAACATAGACTGAGGTTGCCTACCTCCAGAGAGGATTTACATTTGCTTCTGCCAGGTGCCTAGGAATACTGGCACTATATTATAGTATAGTCTGGAACTATATTAATTTAAATTAACAGCTTGAGGATTTGTGGAACACCCTGGTGATGTGAAAATTGAGCTGCAAATCCATATGAGGGCTAGTTTATTTCTTTTCTCTCTTACCCTGAAAGTGTAGCCCCATAGGGACTCAGCTTGATATGAAGGAAAGTTCTCATTTAAACTCCCTACCATGGATGGACCCTGGCTTTGATATCCACCCCTTTGACCTGTTAGACTGTCAGAACCAAAGTTCAGATTTGCCTGGATTATCAGATACCCTTAAAGCAAAAGTAGTTCCCACTTTCCCTTCAATTTTGGCCTGATAATTTGTTACTAGCTTATCAGTTATGTGATGCTTTTTGGACATATTTTAAAAAGTATTTTACTAGAATTTTTGGTTGTTTTCTCTGGGAGGAGTGGTCTAATAACCTAACTCACCATTTCTGAAAATGAAGGTTTCTCATCATGTAATTACATTTTTTTCCATGATCACATTTTCATCATTTTTCCTTTATTTTCACTTTTCTCATCCCCAAATCATAAATATCTTCCTATATGTTATTCTATTACTGTTTCATTTTTCTACTTAAATGTCTAGTTCATCAGAATTCATTTTGTATGTGGCTACTGTAATGCATGTTTAAATCTGTCACCTGAAATCTACTATCTTGATTATATTTCAGGAACACTGGACATGCAGAGCTATTTTGCAGTTCCAGAAGTTGTGTGGTTTGAAGCCTTTAGTAGGGGTAGTGGATGAATATGTAGATGGAATCCTTAACATTTTTCTGTGTGATACATCCTCAAATGAAGACATCTATTTCCATCATGTCTTGAGAACAGAGGGTCATGCTATTGTTTGCCGAGAAAATGTCCCTTCTAAGGTAGAGCAGTCTGGATGTTTTTGGTAATGTATTTTGCTTAATCTCAATATTTCCAGGTACAAGAGAATTTAATTCAGAAGGTTATTTGGTTTATTCTTTAATCTTAAAGATACCCATGAGATTCCTGTCTTCTTAATGCAGAGCATTCTCTTAATTTTCAGAGGAACACAAAAAAACTACATTTGGCTAAAGTGTCCTTTAGAATGTGAATACTTTTATTTCAAAAGTATTCTCTTACCCCAAAGTATTTAGTTATCTTGTCCTAGAGAAGAACAACATTATTATTTGCAATTATTGGTAGTGATAGCTACATCACTGTTAATGTTGATATTTTTGTAACTATCAAAAATTGTCATTATGGAGAAACTTTTTAACTATTAAATTTGGAAGATAATATACTTCCACAGCATTTGAAAATTATTAACTGCTAACCTTTTCACCTTTTCTCTCTTGATCATGTAAAAGTAAACCCTTTCTTCTCTTGTTTTAATCCTAGGGTTTCAGAGAACTCAACCCTTTAGCTTTATACACTACATCCAGTGGAGGGCCAGAGGACATTGTTTTGACGGAACTGGGTTATCCTTCCCAACACCACTATTTTAATGAAGACCGAAAGATAAGTCCACAATCAAAAGAGAGTGAGTTACATACCTTGGTAAGAGGTTTTTGCAGATACTGTAATTCTTTTTATTACTATGATCCTTATTTTATAGATGAAGAAACTGAGGCTTTTAAAACTTAAGAGAGGTTCAGAATTTTGCTCAATGATCTTAAAAATTACTTTGTCTCATTTGCCAGTCATGCTTCCTCCTGAATCATTTCTTTCTTATGCTAAATTCCATTGCAGTGTTTGTGCAGTTGTGACTTCCCCTACACTCAATCTGAATGCTGTTCTTCTTCCCTCTACACACGCAGGTTCTTCAAGTGTTGTCATTTGTTACATTCTTTACAAACATTTGTCAACTCCCCCCTTACAGTAATAATATTATTGTATAATATTACATATTATTCCAGCCCACAATAATAATAATGTTATTTGTTGAACTTATACTACATGGCAGGCACTGTTGAAAAGCAGTGACATGTATTAGCTAATTTAATCTTTACAACACGTTACCAGTTTGGTACTTTCATATCATCATTATAAATATAGGTTGAGCATCCTTAATCCAGAATTCCAAAATGCTCCGAAATCCAAAACTTTTTGAGGTGCCAGCATACACCACAATTGGAAAATTCCACACCTGACCTCAAATGATGGATCACAGTCAAAATGCAGTCAGAACTTTGTTTCATGCACAAAATTATTTAAAATATTGTATAAAGTTGCCTTCAAGCTATATGTCTAAGGTATATAGGAAATGTAAATGAAAAGTTATTTGAACCTTTCCCATCCCTAAGATATCTCATTATGTATGTGTAAATACTCCAAAATCCAAAAAAATCCAAAATTCAAAACACTTCAGGTCCCAAGCATTTTGGATAAAGGATACTTAAACTCTATAAAAGGCATCTGAAGCATATCGTAAGAACTTAATGTGTCTTGAACAAATAAAAATGTCCTCTGAGATTACATTCCTCATGACAACTGGTACTGGGATAACAGTATAGGATGTATTTAATTTGAGGGCCAAAAGTGTTTTGTTTTATTGATATGTCTATTTTTTGAATAAAATATAAAAATATTCTTTTGTTTAGTATGTTTTATATATTTGACTTTTTTTTTTTTTTTTTTTTTTTTTTTTTGTTGTTGTTGTTGTTGAGACAGAGTCTCACTTTGTTGCCCAGGCTAGAGTGAGTGCCGTGGCGTCAGCTTAGCTCACAGCAACCTCAAACTCCTGGGCTTAAGCGATCCTACTGCCTCAGCCTCCCGAGTAGCTGGGACTACAGGCATGCGCCACTATGCCCGGCTAATTTTTTCTATATAGATTTTTAGGTGTCCATATAATGTCTTTCTATTTTTAGTAGAGACGGGGTCTCGCTCAGGCTGGTCTCGAACTCCTGACCTTGAGCAATCCACCCGCCTCGGCCTCCCAGAGTGCTAGGATTACAGGCGTGAGCCACCGCGCCCGGCCCTATATTTGACTTTTAAAATAAAATTATAGAGATGATTTTTTACAGTATTCATTGACTTATTATTAGAAAAGATAAGGAAAGGCCAAAGGCCATTCTGACTACTGGGAGATTAACCTGTGATGAAAAATATGTATGAACGTTTCCTGTTCCATGTTCAAAACAAAATAAGGATTTTAGATTTCTAGTTAATATTCAGATTAGTAGAGCTTGTATGCCCATAACACTTTCTGAAGTCTGAATTTTTCTTAGTCATTATTACTGGAGTAGAATAATTATATTTCTTCATTCTTAGTGAACTGAATTCAACCTTTAAAATTTTTAGAATATTATATCATCACTCTGTTGATGTCTTCACGTAATCATAGTTCAGTCCTGGAAATGAAATAAGACCATCTTCCCTATGAAAGAGAAAACTCTCCTACCCCACCACAGTCTGTATTTTGACATAGTAAGACTCCTACATGCTATGTACACACATACCCCTACCTCTAATCACCCATCCTCTGCTGATTCCTACTTATCTTTTTGGGATCCTAACAGTTTGTGTTAACCTCCTTCATTGTGTCTTCTCAGACATCCTCCTCCCTCTGTCATATTTTGGTCATAGCTCTGTGATGGCTCTGCTCAGAAGACTGCACCGGATTGTTTGTCTTCCCACTATTCTTTTTTAGTTCCTTTAGAGATGGAACCTGTTGCATTCATCTTTGTATCCACAGAACCATCCTGTAGATATTTCATAATATATGTGCTCAATTAATGCTTATTGGCCTGAACTAGTTTAGCAGAATGAGAAGACCTAGGGTCATGGATAAAGCTGTGAAATAATGCAGCATTTGTATGAAAAATCCCTCCCAAATTTATAGGCATATTGCTTTTGGAAATAGCATTAATATTGAAACAATTTCTCTTTCATATCTACTAGCAAGATATTAATGTTGAGAAATCTGCCAGTCACCTTAAATCTGAGTCAAAGGAGCCATTAAAGGATTCTGAATTCAGTTCTTTGAAAACCCATAAGAGCTGTGAAGACGATCCAGAGTGGTGGTCCATCCCAGAGGCAAAGGATCTGAAGGAAGAAAATGAGGTAGGAAAACGAAAGATAGTTTTGTGAATATGTAATCAATAAATTCATAAGTGAAGAGAACTGGAATAAAATAGTTCTTTAAACCTCACTGCTTTCAGTATTACAAATTCTCTTTTCAACGGTCACCAAGACCACAGTGGTAGCAAATAGCCGTGATCACAAAAAAGGCATTATCTGGCTTTGATAGGTTGGTGATTATCCCATGGCTTTGGGCAATTTTTAAAAATTATGCCATGTTTAGAACCTAGTATTTAGAAACAGTATTAGCAAAAACGCATTAGGAAAAATGTTTATAACTTTCTAGAGGATGTATTTTTATATTAATCAAATGGTTATATACACATAACCTAGAGTCCTCCCCTTCTCCTACATTTTCTATTTCCCAGAGCAACTATTTCATCTCTTTTAGATGCTGCTCTTGGAATTTACCTCTATGTCTTTCATTAAATAACATGCTTATGTTATTTCCTGATTTTTCAGTTTCAGTATCTATGGATTTCCAACTATGAAAGATGAGGGTTAGTTCTTTCATCCTTTCACCCCCACCACACACAAACATATCCTTTCTGTCCCCTCCCCTACCATCTCACTAATATATTAATAGTATATCAAAATTTCTATTAGATTACCATTCAGTATTTACATTATTATGATTATGCAAATGCAATTCATGGCTTAGCCAAGTAGTATGCCATGACACCTTTTTCTTTCCTGCATAATTTTCTTTCATGTTAATATTTCTTTCTTTTTAAATTAACATACAGTAAAATTGATTTTCTTTTGGTGTAATGTATCAATTTTAATACATGCTTAGATTTCTGTAACTAGTCTGTAACAGTTCTGTAAAAATTCTGTAACCAATACCACAATCAGGATGCAGAACACCTCCATCACCTGAAATAACTGCTTTGTAATCACAGTCTCCCCACATCCCTAACCCCTGGCAACTATTGATCTGTTTTCCGTTAGTCTAGTTTTACTTTTCAGGACTGTCATGTAAGTGGAATCATACAGTATGTAACCTTTTGAGATTGGCTTCTTTCATTCAACATACCTTTGAGATTCATCCAAGTTGTTTTGCATGTATCAATAGTTCATTTTGATTGCTGAATTGTATTTTATTGTATGGATATTTCACAGTTTGTATATCCCTTCACCCATTGAAGGATTTTGGGTTGTTTCCTGTTTGGGGTCATTACGAATAGAGTGGCTATAAATATTCGTGTACAGGCTTTTATGTGAACATAAGCTTCATTTATCTAGGGTAAAAATCCAGGAGTAGGATTGCTGGCTTATGTGGTAGGTGTATGTCAAAGTGTTTTCCAGTGTGGCTGAACCATTTTTCATTCCGACAAACAATGTACAAGTTCCAATTGCTCCATATCCTTCTCAGCGCTTGGTATTGTCGGTAATTTTTATTTTTAGATATTGAAATAGGTGTGTAGTGGTTTCACAGCATGGCTTTAATTTGCATTTCCCTAGAGACTAATTATGTTGAACATCTTCCCATGAGCTTAGTTGCCATCAGTACATATTTCTTTTTTTTTACTTTCTTTTGATTTTTATTTCATATTATGTCAATTCATTATAAAAGCTTTTGGGGGACAATTTTATTTTCCCAAATATGTTCAAATATGAAAGAATCATGTAATTAATTTATTTTCTGGAATGATGAAGACTGCAGAATGTATTTATAATAAGGCAGAGGACCAAGAGTGACAAACAAAGCTGGTCATCTTGTTTACATCTATTTGAATTTTCTCCAAATGTTTGCATTCATTCTTGTTCCATAGACTGTAAAACAGCCATTTGGACTTGTTTAATTCCTCGTATCTTTTAAAATCTTACCTTGGGATACAACCATTGAAAATCTTTGTGGCCCTGATACGTTGTGGTTCTATTAGTATAACCCATCGTGGCAAGAGATTTTATTCCTACACATCAAGTTAGTATTCTGTTAGACAACCCTTTCAATTCTCAAAGAACATCACAAGCTGATTTACTCTTATGTTCACTAGAAAAAAGGATCCAATTTCTTTCTCTTTTCCCTGCCATTTTCTGACTGTTTTACCTAACATTCTCTTTACTCTTTCTGCTTCCTAACACTGTGTATTCTTTAATATATGATCCTTGATCATCTGCCTCTCTCCAACGTATCTTCCCTCTGTGAGCCTGTCTCAGAGCTCAAATTATCCTTTTCTTTTTTTTTTTTTTTTTTATTTCATCTTGTTATGGGGGATACAGAATTGCAGGTTACATACGTTGCTCCTGTACCGCCTTTCCCCCCAAGTCAGAGCTCCAGGCGTGTCTGTTCCCCAGGTCGTGCGCGTTGCACCCATCATGTAGGTATATATCCCTCCCTTCCCCACTCCCTCCTTCCCGAGTCAGCACCTTCAAGCGTTACCATTCCCCAAACGGTGCGCAATGCACTCATTGTGTAGGCATACCCCCATCCCCTCCCCCACCCCCCACCTCAGTCTGATATCCAATTGGTGTCGTTCCCAGATTTATATTTAGGTGGTGATCAGGGAAGTACATATTTCTTGATGAAATGTCTGTTCAAGACTTTTCCCCTTTTTTTGATTGGATTGTTTGTTAATATTGAGCTTTATGAGTTCTTTATATATTCTGGATACTAGTTCTTTGTCAGATATGTGATTTTCAAATATATTCTGCCACTTGTGGCTTGTCTTTTTATTCTCTTAACAGTGTCTTTCATACAGCAAGTTTTTAATTTTGAGAAAATCCAATGTATCCACTTTTTTCTATTATGTACAGTGTTTTCAGTGTAAGACACCTTGAGTTAATTTTAATACAAGGTGTAAGATTTAGCTCAGGATTTATTTTGTTGAATATGTATGCATATGTTCCAATACCATTTGTTGAGGAAACTATCCTATCTCCATTAAATTGCCTTTGAAGACCAAAAATCAGCTGTCCATATTTCTAGACTCTGTATTCTTCTTTGTTGATCTATATATCTGTCCTTTCATCCATACCACACTGTCTTGATTACTATAGCTTTATAGTACCTCTTAAAATCAGGTAGTATGGTTCCTCCTACTTTATATTTCTTTTTCAAAATTATTTTCAATATTTTGGTTCCTTTTTCTTTGTAAATTTTATAATCAGCTTATGCATACCTAGAACTTTGGAGTATTAAATGTATAGATAAATTTGAGAAAAGTTGATATCTTAATCTGTATATATAGCATATTTTTCCATTTACTTAGATTTTCTTTTATTTCTTCAACACAGTGATACAATTTTCAGTATATGGAAACTGTACATGTTCTGTGAGCTTTATACCTAATTATTTATTTTGGGAGCTATTGTAAATGATTTTTTCCTCCAGTTTCATATTTTCAGTGCTCATATATAGAAATTGTTTTTGTGGGTGTGTTTTGACCTTGTATCTTGTGGACTAGCTGACCTCACCTATTAATTCTGGGAGGTGTTTTGTAGATTCCTTTGTGATTTTTCTACATAAAGTTGTCTGCAAACTAATGCAGTTTTATTTCTTCTTTCCCAAACCGTAAGTTTTTATCTTTCTTTCCACCTTGTTATTGCACTGGCTAGGATCTCAAATATGATATTGAACAGGAGTGTGAGAGAGGACTTTCTTGTCCTGCTGAAAGTTTTTATCATGCATGGATGTTGAATTTTGTTAAAGTATTTTTCTGCATATATTAGTATGATTTCTATTTTATTCTACTAGTATGTATTACATTAATTTTCAATTATTGAATTAATCTGGCATTCCTGGTATAAACTCCAAATGGTCATGGAGAATTATTCTTTTTATGTATTGCTGAATTCTATTTGCTAGAATTTTGTTTGAGATTTTTATGTCTGTTTTCATGAGGGATATTGATTGGTCTGTAGATTTCTTGTACTGTTTTGTCTGATTTTTATACCAGGGTAGTGCCTCATAAAAGGAGTCTGGAAGTGTTGTCCCCTCTTCTGTGTTCTAGAAAAGATTATATAGAATTGATTTTATTTCCCTTTTATGGTTTTTATAGATCTTTATTTTCCTGTTTTTTAATTGACAAGTAAAATTGTATATATGTATGCAATGTTTTAATATATGTATACATTGTGTATGTATATGCATTACCTCACATATTTATTTTATTTTATTTTTGGCGAGAACACTTAAAATCTACTCTCAGCAGTTTTGGGGTACACAATATGTTATTAACTGCAGTCAACATAATGTACAGTAGACCTCTTGAACTTATTCCTCTTGTCTTGAAATTTTGAGACCTTTAATCAACATCTCCCTAGTCCCTCTATCCCTTAGCCTCTGGTAACCACCATTTTACTCTCTGTTTCTGTGAGTTCAACTTTTTTAGATTTCACAGGTAAGTGGGATCATGTGTTATTTTTCTGTGCCTGGCTTATTTCATTTAACATAATGTTTTCCAGGCTCATCTATTTTGTTACAAATGACAGGACTTTATTCTTTTTGAAGGCTGAATAGTATTACATTGTGACACATATTTATCCATTCATCTGTTGATGGACGCTTAGGTTGATCCATATTTTGGCTGTTTGTGTGTAACACTGCAGCGAACACGGGAGTGCAGATATATTTTGAGATACTAATTTCATTTCCTTTGGACATACACCCAGTAGTGGGATTATTGGATCATATGGTCATTCAATTTTTAATTCTTCAAGAAACCTCCATACTGTATTCTGTAATAGCTGTGCTAATTTACATCCTCACCAACAGTGTGCAAGGGTTCCCTTTCCTCCAAATCCCTGCCAATACTTATATTTTGTCTTTTTTATGCTAGCCATTCTAACTGATAAAAAGTGATTATCTCCTCGTCGTTTTAATTTGCATCATTCTGATTAGTGATGTTGAGCATTTTTTCATATACCTGTTGGCCATTTGTTTATCTTGTTTTAAGAAAGGTCTATTCATGTCCTTTGGGCATTTTTAAAATCAGGTTATTTGTTTTCTTACAATTGAGTTGAGTTCCTTTGGAGATTAACACCTTATCAGATGTATGGTTTGCAAATATTCTCCCATTCTTTAGGTTGTTTCTTTACTCTGTTGATTGCTTCCTTTGCCAAGAAGCCTTTTAGATGGAGGTAATCCCATATGTCTATTTTTGCTTTTGTTGCCTGTGCTTTTGGGGTCATATCCAAAACATCATTGCCCAGACCAATGTCATGGAGCTTTCCCCCTATGTTTTATTCTAGTTATTTTACAGTTTTTAGTCTTACATTTAAGTCTTTAATGCATTTGAGTTGATTCTTGCATATGGTATAAGATAAGGGTCTAATTTCATTCTTCTTCATGTAGATATCCAGTTGTCCCAGTACCATTTTTTGAAGGGACTGCTTTCTCCATTGTATGTTCTTGGCATCTTTGTTGAAAATCAATTGACTGTAAATGTGTGGATTTATTTCTGGGTTCCTTATTCTGTTCCATTGGTCTCTGTGTCTGTTTTTATGCCAGTACCATGCTCCATGTTTAAGCTATTTTAGGTTCTGTGCCTTTCCATATAAATTTTGGAATAAGTTTGTCTATGTCCACGAAAATACCTTGCTGAGATTTTGATAGGAATTGCATTAAATTATTTGATACATTTTAGGGGAGATCTTTATTATGTCGTCTTCTGATACATGAACATTGTATATCTCTCCATTTATTTAGTTCTTTTTCTTACCTCAGCATTTAAAATTTTTCAGTATATAGGTTCTGCACATGTTTTACTAAGTGTATACCTAAAGTTATTTGGTGTGATTATAAATAATGTTTTTAATATCAGTTTCTGCATGTTCATTGCTTGTATATAGAAATGCAATTGATTTTTGGGTATGTGTGTCAATCTTATATACTATGATCTTTCTCACTTAGGAGATTTTCTTGTAGATTCCTTGGGATTTTCTACATACACAATCATGTCATCTACAAATATGGTCAGTTTTATTTTTTTCTTTCTGATCTACATGCCTTTTATTTCTGTTTCTTGCCTTATTGCAATTGGCTAGAACTTCTAGGACTATATTGAACACAAATGGTGAGAGACAAACTTGTCCTTATCTTGGGGGGAAAGCATTAAGTATAATGTTAGTTCTAATTTTTGTATAGATGTTTTCATTAAATTGAAGTAATTCCCCCCATTTCTATTTTTCTGAAAGTTTTTCTCACAAATTGGTGTTTATTTTGTCAAATACTTTTTCATCAGTTGATAAAATCATTTTTTCTTTGGATCATTCATATGGTGGATTACATTGATTTGAGTTTCAAATTTTAAAACAGTCTCACATATATAAAATAAACACCACTTGGTCGTGGTATGTAATTCTTTTATGTTGTTGAATTTGGTTTGCCAATATTTTGTTGAGGGTTTTTCCCTCTAAGTTCATGACAGATATTGGTCTGTAGTTTTCTTTCTTTGTTGTTGTATCCTTTAATATCAGGGTGGTACTGACTTTATAAAATGAATCGGGAAGTGTTCCTTTTCTATTTTGGAGGAGAGATTATGTAAAATCAGGTTTTTTTTTTTGGGAATTAATCCCTCAATTCCATAAATATTTGGTAGATTACTTTAGTAAAACTGTCTGGGCCTGGGATTTTTTTTTTTCCCAGGAGAATTTAAACTACAAAGTCAATTGCTTTAATAGATACAATATTATTCAAATTCACTATTTCATCTTAGGTTAGTTTGAGTATTTTGTGGGTTTTGAGGAATTAGTTCATATTATTTAAGTTACTGAATGATGAATTGGTTCATTTCACCTAAGTTGTCAATTCTATGTATGTAGAATTATATACATTAATAGTATTTCCTTATAATCCTTTTATTATCTGCAGGTCTGAAGTGATAACCTCTTCTTTCATTCCTAGTGTTCACAATTTGTCTTCTGTCAGTCTTACCAGAGATTTATCAATTTTATTGACTTCTACCTCCTCACCCTGCAAATAAGTGTTTGATGTCATTGATTTTACCTGTTGTCTTTCTGTTTTCAAATTCATTGATTTCTTCTCTTTATTCTTTTACTTTTTCTAATTTTTCAAACTGGAAACTTAGATTATTGATTTGAGACCGTTTTTTTTTTTTTTTTTTTTTCTTTTTCCCCGTAGAAGTTTGTCCTATGAAAGACCTTTCTTCTTTTCTAATATAAGCATTTCAGGCCACAAGTCTCTACATATCACCTTAGCTGCATCTCACAAATTTGAATGATTGTATTGTCATTCAGTTCAAATATTTTTCTAATTTATTTTGAGATACCATCCTTCACTCATGGATTATTTAGAAGTACGTTGTGTAATTTCCAAGTATTTGGAGATTTTCATGTTAACTTTCTGTTATTTATTTACAGTTTAATATGGTCTTAGAACATACTTTCAGTCTTTAAATTTGTTAAAGTTTGTTTTGTCAACACAGGGTATGGTCTAGCCAGGTAAATGTCAATGTGTTTTTGAAAAAAATGTGTATTCTGCTGTTGGGTGAAGTGTTCTGTAAATGTCAGATCCAGTTGATTGGGGGTATCATTTAGTTCTTCTATATCTTTGCTATCTACTAATTTTATAGATTACTGAGAAGAATGTTGAGGTTTCTACCTATAATCTTAGATTTTGTCTATTTGTCCTTTCTGTCAGTTTTTCTTTGTATATTTTGAAGCTCTATCCTTAGGTCTCATCCATTTAGGATTATTATCTTTTCTTGGTGAATTGACCCTTTTATCATTATGAAAATGTCTTTCTTTATCTGTAGTTACTTTTTTTGCTCTGAAGGCTACTTTTTTCCCCACTGACGCCTATATTATCTGATATCAATATAGCCATTCCAGCTTTCTTTTTTCTTTTTTTTTTTTGTTCTAGTGTTTGCATGGTATATCTTTGTCCATCCTTTTAGTTCTAGCCTACTTATATCATTATATTTGAAGTAATTTTCTTGAGATAGCATATGGTTTGGTTATTTTTTAAACCATCCTGACAATCTGAATTTTAATTAGTGTGTTTAGACCATTTACATTTAATGTGATATATTTTGATTTTAAATCTACCATTTTATTATTTTATTTGTTCCCCTTATTTTCATTCCTCTGTTTCCAATTTCCTGTCTTGTTTTAGGTTATTTGAGCATTTTTAGTATTCCATTTTAATTTATCTATTTTTATTATATCTATTTCCATAGCTTTTTTGGTGGTTGCTCTAGGAATTACAATATACATTCTTGACTTCTTACCGGAGACTTAATCAGTATTTTATCACTTTGAGTGGAATGTTGATATCTTACCACCATATAGGTCTTTTACCCCTTTCTGCCTCCTTTATACTATCCATGTCTATTTTATTACATCTACTGATATTAAAAATTTATGGTGTTGTATTTTTTGCTTTCCACCTTTTGACACATTCTATTATAAAAAAAATCCAATAGGAGAAGAATAGACTATTAAATTTAAGCAAATATTTATCATTTCTGTTGCTCTTCCTTTTTCTGATGTTCCAGGTTTCCTTTTGATATCATCTTCTTTCTGTCCAAAGAACTTCGTTTGGCACAGGTCTGTAGATAATGAATTCTCTTAGTTCTTCATTGAAAATGTATTTATTTCTTCATTCTTAAAGGATATGTTTGCTGGACATAGAAATCTGTGTTGCCAGTTCTTTTCTTTTAGCACTTTAACAATTTCATTCCATTTCTTTTAGGCCTTAATGGTTTCTGATGCAAAAATTTACAGTAATTGAAATTGTTCTACCTCTATAAATAATGTGTTATTTTTCTCTGGCTACATTCAAGGTAGTTTCTTTGTCTTTAGGTTTCAGCAGGTTGATTATAACCTGTCTAGGCATGGATTTCTTTGGATTTATCTTGTTTGGAGTTTGCTAAACTTCTTGAATCTGTAGCTTTATAACTTTCACTAAATTTGGGATTTTCAGCCATATTTCTTGAAATTATTTTTCTGCGCTGCATTCTTTTTATTCTCCTTCTGAGACTTCGATGACACAAATGTTACATATTTTTCTTATTATTCCACAAGTCCCTGACACTCTGTTTTGATTTTTTTGTTTGTTTGCTTTTTGGGGTCTTTTCCGGTCTTTACTTCTCTGTTGTTTAGATAATTTCTCTGACTCTGTTTTCAAGTTCATGCATGCTTTCATTTCTGTTTTACTGTTGAAAAGAGGGCCAGGAATCTATCTATTCAACATAAAAAGCTTCACTTAATTTTTAAATAATTTTTACTATGCTTGTTCCACCCTCAGTTTTACCCTGCAGAATATCCCTCTGGTCCTTCCAGAAAACTATCTGCTCTTCTTGCAGGTAGAAGAAGTATAGTTGCCTGAGTCCTTGGAATAGGGGAAGGTATCTGGAGATCTAACTCCTGTTCACACAGACTTTCAACCAGTGTTCTTGTTTTCGTTCCCATTTATCCCCTCACTTCCTTAAACCTTGTAGTACCAATTTCTGAGTTTTCAAGATATGTATGGTATAAATTTGGGTTGCTTTTCAGTTTTTCACACTACTGGCTCAGGATTCCACTTTCTCAGAACTGCTTAATCAGTTGTCACTTGTCTGCTTTCCTGTATCCAAAATGTAGATGGTGCTTTCTCCTCTTCTGTTCTCTTTGACCATGAAGTATATACCTTAAATCTCTTTATTTCTATGTTGGTGACATTTCAGGAGGCAAAGAGTAATAAATTCTGTATTCAAATTGCCAGCAGTACCTGGAGTCAGGAAAAAATTCTAAACCTAAATTTTAAAACATGCTCATATAGGAACTGTAAATTATTGTTTTTCTCTGTATTCTGATACATCATAGGATGATATCCCCACTGGAATGCCATGCCTGGAGTCAGTGACCATAGGTGATGATATTTGGGATGAGAACTGGTTACCTCTGCAGGCTAAGATGGGAAACAGAGATGATGCTGCCTCCCATCTATTTACCTCAAGGCTTGGTGGAAAGAAACAGTATCCATCATGTGAAGAAATGCCACAGAAGGTTGGAACCTTGGAAAATAGAAAGCAAATCACTACTGATCAAAGGAAATTTAAATTTAATTGTTCAGGCCTCAGGAAAGCTATCATTCTAGAATTCAAAAGGACTTATCAGAGCATAATTAAAAGAATAAATGATTTTTTAAATTGGTAGTGGTAGGTAGGGGGACAGAGGATTCTGCAGAGGAATAAACCATGGGCTTATTGAACATACCTGGCTTTTCAATCATTATGATTTTTATCTTATCGTTGGCCCCTAGTCAAGCCCTAAGGATCTATAAATAAACTAAAGAAACTATTTTCTCTAATTTTATTTTTGTTGTATTAGCCTTATATATAACCTCTGGATTTCTGCAGACAGATATTTGCTAAGTTGGGCCCAATTATATATATTTAAAATTTATTTTCCACAGTTGTAAGAAAGAAATATCTGAAGTTGCTCCGTAGTATTTGTGTTGTTTAAACACTGCATGATTATGGAAATCATCTAACCATGAAAAAAGTATTAAAGAAAATACTACAAGAGAGTTGTATTTATTTTTGAGATCCAGGTGTTTAAAGAAGTTCAAGATGTTGGGTATGGACCAATAAAACAAGGAGGAAAATCACACCTATATAGAAAGTTAATACCTTTTCTTGTTTAATATGCATTGCCTCCTTGCCTTTACCTTGCCCAAGTTATCCTCTTTTAGGACCATGTGGCACCATATTTCACATTATTGATGTAGTTTTTTTCTTCATAGGATTGGTGTTTTTCTACATCCAAAGATATATGGGATGATTCATGGCAGCTTTCAGGCCCTGTGAATGGAATGAAAGTAGAAGTTCAAAAACCAGAAGGACTGGGTGCTCAGGAAAAACATACTGGCACAACTGGGATTCAAAAGGTAAATATCTAATGAATGTTATTGTGACAGGTTTGCATGAGAAAGTACTTTCATTTTTAGAAAGTAAAATTGTGGTTAATAACTCTTAGCAGTTGGTAGAACACATATACATAAAATATGTGTTGATTTTAAATTATTTCAATTAACTTAATATAGTTATTCATCTCTTCAGAAGAAAAACCTGATCCTAGAATTAAAAGAATAAGTCTCTATGTTAGGGAAAGAAAAAGTTGGTATTTTCCTATAACTTAGCCATAAATGTTAAGCTCTATATCTGTCCTATAATCTAGACCCATTTATTTTAACATTGCCTTGGCCGAAAGCAGTAACCTTGGCACAAAATCCTTTTTTTCCCCATGTTTCTCAAATATAGTATAAGCATCCTGAAAACAACAGGACAATTTGTGTGAATCATGAAATTTGGCTACCAGGCCTCTTTACTTTTATGAGTTTCATTGAAAATAAAGACCTTAAGTCTAGAAGACTTGTGGAAAAGCAGATTTGGGGAATGTGAATCTTCTAAGTGATACATTTCCTTGCCAATATGGTTACTTTGTGTGACAGCAATGATAAAGTCATTCTGGATTACATACAACAGTTGGTTCCAGAAATGTAGTTTCCTTAAGAGCATAGATTTAGTTTTAGGCTATAATAGGATGTTATATTTTGTTTCTCATGTAGCTTTTTAAAAAATAACAGCTTTATTGAAATATAATTCATATAATATTATAATCCACTATTTAAAGTGTGTAATTCAATGTTTTTCATGTACACAGAGTTGTGCAAAAATGACTATAATCTAGTTTAGAACATTTTTATCACCCCCTCAAAAAAAACCTCATACTCATTAGCAGTAAAACCCTTTCCTCATCCTCCCACAGCCTTAGGCAACTACTAATCTGCTTTCTAAATCTACAGATTTGCCTATTCTTAAATGTTATACAGTATATATGGTCTTTTGTGATTGTCTTCTTTCACCTAGAATAATGTTTTGTGGCATGAATCAGTACTTTCTTCCTTTTCAGGGCTAAACAATATTACATTGTATAATATACCACATTTTGCTGGGTCATACGGTAACTCTATTTTTAACATTGTGTGGAACTGCCATACTGTTTTCCAAAGTGGTCATATCATTTTACGTTCCCACCAGCAAGTAAGAGGGTTCTAATTTCTCCGTATCACTTATTATCTTTCCTTTTGGTTATAGCCATGCCTAGTAGGTATGAAAGGTGTGTCATTATGGTTTTGATTTGCATATTTCTGATGGCCACTGATTTGAGCATCTTTTCATGTGTTTATTGGTCATTTGTTTATCTTCTTTGGCAAAATATCTATTCAGATTTTTTGCCCATTTTTAAGTTATGCATCTTTTTAATATTCAGATATAATAAAATATTATATTACAAGTCCCTTATCAAATATATTTTCAAATTTTTCTATTCTGTTGGTTGTCTTTTTACTTTCTTTTCTTTTTTTTTTTTTATTTCAGCTTATTATGGGGGTACAAAAGTTCAGGTTATATATATTACCCATGCCCCCCCATCCCCCCTGAGTCAGAACTTCAAGCGTGTCCATTCCCCAGACAGTGCGTATCACACTCATCATGTAGGTCTTTTCACTTTCTTGATGGTGTTCTTTGCAGGACAAAAGTAGTTTTTTGGTTTTTTTTTTTTAAATTAAATCCAATTTTTTTCTTTCGTTACTTGAGCTCTTGGTATCATGTCTAATAAACCATTGCCTGATCCAAGGTTAAAAAGATTTACACCTATGTTTTTTCTAAGAGTTTTAGCTCTTAAATTTAGGTCATTGATCCATTTTGAGTTAAATTTTTTTTTTTTTTTTTTTTTTAATGGTACAAGATAGGAGGTCCGACTTCATTCTTTTGCATGTGGACATTCAGTTGTCCTGGCACTATTTGTTGAAAAGATAATTTCCCCATGAATTGTCTTGGCACCCTTATTGAAAATCAATTGAGTATAAATGGTCCGGTTTATTTCTGGACTCCTAATTCTATTTTCTGTATGTCTGTCCCTACACCGGTGCCACATTGTCTTGATTACTATAGTTTTTTAATAAATTTTGAAATCATGAAGTATGAGTTTAAACTTTTATGTAGTTTTATAATATTACTTTATACTCCATAAAGAGTATTTATTTACAAAGGTAAAATAATTCTTTACTGTGTCATAATGCACCTCTTAGGGTATATTTTCTTTTTCTACCCCTATTCTAAAACAACAGAGTACTTACCATACAGGTTGACTATCCCTTATCTGAAATGCTTGGGACCAGAAGTCTTTCAGATTTCAGATTTTTGGGATCTTGGAATATTTGCATACACATAAGGAGATGTCTTGGGTCTAAATGTGAAATTCATTTATGTTTCATATACACCTTATACAGGTAGCCTGAAGGTAATTTTATATAATATTTTAAATAATTTTGTGCATGAAACAGTTTCGACTGTGTTTTGACTGCAGCCTGTCACATAAGGTCAGGTGTGGAATCTTCTACGTTGTGGCATCATGTCAGTGCTCAAAAAGTTTTCGATTTTGGAGCATTGCAGATTTTGGAATTTTGGATTGGGGTGCTCAACTGTGTTTCAGTTTGAAAATAAAACTAAGTATTTAAATCTATTAAGTCATTTGACTTTTAAATCATTAGCCTGTTTCATAGATTTCATTATGACATATTTCATAAATTTAAATTGTATCATTTATGGTCTTAGATTGAAGTTCTAGTCTCTGGCAAGATTGAATTCAATGTGATTTTGATGGCTGCTGAAGATTCTGTCTTAGATTAACTGTATATACTTTTAAAAATATTGAGAAGACTTTGAAGTTTGTGTTTCAGGCCCTTTTTTTTCAGCTTATTATGGGGGTACAAAAGTTTAGGTTATGTATATTGCCC
Organism: Eulemur rufifrons; assembly: GCF_041146395.1. NCBI lineage: Eukaryota > Metazoa > Chordata > Mammalia > Primates > Lemuridae > Eulemur > Eulemur rufifrons. The sequence continues at coordinate 90,468,773 of NC_090990.1, forward strand.
ATGCCCCACCACCCCCCAGGTCAGAACTTCAAGCATGTCCATTCCCCAGACAGTGTGCATCGCACTCATTATGTAGGTATACACCCCTCCTCTCCTCCCACACCCCCACCCCCCACATCTGCCCGACACCCAATTGGTGTTATTCCCAGATGCGCACTTAGGTGATGATCAGGGAAACCAATTTGCTGATGAGTACATGTGGTGCTTATTTTTCCATTCTTGGGATACTTCACTTAATAGAATGGGTTCCACCTCTTTCCAGGAGAACATAAGAGATTCTATATCACCGTTATTTCTTATAGCTGAGTAATACTCCATGGTATACATATACCACATTTTACTAATCCGCTCATGAATTGATGGGCATTTGGGTTGTTTCCACATCTTTGCAATTGTGAATTGTGCTGCTATAAACATTTGGGTGCAGGTGTCTTTTTTATAGAATGACTTTTGTTCTTTTGGGTAGATGCCCAATAATGGGATTGCTGGATCGAATGGTAGGTCTACTTGAATCTGTTTAAGGTATCTCCATATTGCTTTCCACAGGGGTTGCACTAGTTTGCAGTCCCACCAGCAGTGTATGAGTGTTCCTGTCTCTCCGCATCCATGCCAACATGTATTGTTTTGGGACTTTTTGATAAAGGCCATTCTCACTGGAGTTAAGTGGTATCTCATTGTGGTTTTGATTTGCATTTCCCTGTTTCAGGCCCTTGTATGTTTACATTGAGCTTATGTAGACATATGTTTTTGTAGCATTAACTACTTAGCACTAGTTCCAGAGACTATGGCTGAATATGAATACATTTCAGTATGAAATATATATAGTAATAGTTAAATATAGAAAAACTATCATCAGTTGCTTGTACTGCCAAGTAGAGTACTAGACTATAAGTAGAAAAACTTTATTTCAGTATGAAATATATATAGTAATAGTTAAATATAGAAAAACTATCATCAGTTGCTTGTACTGCCAAGTAGAGTACTAGACTATAAGTAGAAAAACTTGGATTCTTGTTTTCTTATGAGCAACTCCATTTATAGCCACAGAATAAGGTTTACTTACTCTGAGTGTGCATGGGAAGTTAAAGATTGAATGTTGGAGTGATATTTGGAAAAGGAAGAGGATAATAGGAAGAAAAGGGCACTCCTCTGGAGGCCTACTTCTTGTAAGGCAGGAGATACAAAATGAAGATACTCTACTTTTAATCTTGAGAAACAGGAATCAAATAGCATCTCTAAAGTGAAGTAAAAATCAAGGGACTAGAAATCTTCCTTTAAAAGGAAAAGGAAAATGTAGTGATAGATCAGTAATAAATATCTGTAATGACAAAGGACACCTATAGTTAAGATTGGGTTTTCTCATCTCTATCGCTGGTTCTGACATTTTATTGTACCTATAGTGAAACTAAATATGTTCGTGAACAGGTACCCTTTCTTTATATCCTCTTTTTACTTATGGCAGTGATGACTTAGGGCTCTAAAACGAGAATATGAGAAACATTTTTTTAGGTAAGGAACCACAGGCTTACACTAACTCTGAATTATTACATTGGCAGACATAACTCAGGCATTTTTGTTTCTGCCTGGCATTAATGGGAATACTTACAGCTTGTTAGAATACAAGTAAGTAAGAGATTATAATAGGCATTTTATGTAAAGTTTAAACCAGGAAACTACAGGGCAGGTACTTCAAAACTTACCAGTTGATACCAGCTTCTACCTTGCCGCTTTTCTTTAACAGTACAAGGACCATCCCTTTGTTTGAATGTACTTCTCGAATAACAGTACAGTATTCAGTAAGTACCAGACACAGTTCTAAGGCCTTTTATGTATATTAACGCATTTAATCCTTACAGCAATCCTGTGAGGTAAGTATTATTATTTTCCTGATTTAACACATGGCAGAAGTGAGTCACAGAGAAAGTAAGTGATTAGCCTTCATACATTTTAAGATCTGATTTTGTCCAATGTTTATAATGTTAGAGTGGAGAGGGTTAGTCGGATTCAAGTTACTACGCCATGACTGGAACTGGAAGTCTTACTACCACACATTATTTTTGATAGCTATACATATCTTTGAATCAAGAAATCACAGGGTTTATCCATCTCTGATTCTAATGTATTTGTAGTAACTGCATTTCTGTTCAAATAAATGTGTTCTGAGCCTTTCAGTTGATAAAGTTAATTTGCCCATTGGTCCATAAGAAGTTATAAACTTCATGATAATTAGGAGCCCCATCTCTGGAGTCAAATTCCTGGTTTAGTACTTGGCTTTTACTATTTAATATCTCTGTGACCTTTGTAAGTTGGTAATAAAGATATTATTAATTACTGACATTTCTTCAATACTTACCATTTGCCTGCCACTGTTCTAAGCACTTTATATACATCTAACTGTTACCTCATTTAATCTTCACCATCTTAAGAGGTGCTACTATCCCCATTTTTAAAAGAGAAAAATTTTTTTTTCTTTCTTTATTTATTTATTTTATTTATTTATTTTTTATTTTATTTTATCTTGTTATGGGGGATACAGAATTGCAGGTTACATATGTTGCTCCTGTACCGCCTAAAAGAGAAAATTGACACAGAAATTAAGTAACTTGCCCAAGGCCTTCCAATAAGTAGGTTGTTGGGTATAGTAAGTGAAATGAAGCTCTTAGTATATTGCCTGGGATATAGTAAGCAATCAGTAGCTGATAGAAGTAGTAATAATGGTAGTAGTAATGGCAATATTATTAATATGGTTAATATGGGCTTGGAAATCACGTTGAAGTTGAAAAAAATTCATAATTTTTGTTATTGAGGAACTGTAACAATTTGGAGATAGGCCTGGATGTCAAAAATGGGCAATTCTGTAATTTTTCCAAAATGGAGAATAAGTTGGATTATATAAAATCAGACTCAAGGTTCTAGGATTGATTACTATAGATGTCACTTATGGAAATTTAGAAGAGGAAGCAGTGATTACAATTTCTGACTTTGGAGGGTATTCACTAAGAATAAATGTCAATACTATCATTACTTTCTTTGAAAATTACTGGGTTCATGTGTTAGGGGAATGTGTAGTATATCCTATGTACTTGGATTTAAGTAAGCATTTGAAAATGTTACCCATTATTTCCTTGTAGAACAGAGTAGATGAAAGGAGTTAAGTAAAGGAGCTATTTGACCGTATGTAAAGGGTATGACTAATGGATTGGCATCAACTTAAATGGCTATTTCTAGTAGAAGGAAAAATGCTCTGTTCTCAACCATATCCTTTCACTGTTTTGTCAGTTTCTTGTTTGAAATTACAGAAGTTCAACCAGCAAAAACTATCAGGGATGTGAAGCTGGGAGGAATCATCCATCTGTTAATATCTTGGATGGGAGCTTTCCTATTACCCTTCAACTAGTCATTCCATCCATTACCATGTTAATGGTGATTCTGATTCATGATACAGTTATTTTATTTTGTTATTTTATTTTATTATTTGTGGAGACAGGGTCTCACTTGGTTGCCCAGGCAAGAGTGCAGTGGTGTCATCATAGCTCACTGCAAACTTCACACGCCTGGGCTCAAGCCTCCTCAGCCTCAGCTCCTCAGCTCCTGCCTCAGCCTCCCAAGTAGCTGGGACTACAGGAGCACACTATAGCACCTGGCTAATGTTTCTAGGTTTTGTAGAGACAGGGTCTTGCTCTTGCTCAGGCTGGTCTTGAACTCCTGACCTTAAACAATCCTCCTGCCTTGGCCTCCCAAAGTGCTAGGATTACAGGCATGAGCTACCGCACCCAGCCTATACAGTCATTTTATATATGCATGTGTATGTATGAGTATGTATATGTCCAAATGCATGTTATATACATGTATATATTATATAGTCATTTACTTATATATATAAAACAATCATATATAAATATTACATATGTAACATTTTCTGTTAAATTGTGTCTTATTTATTCATTTTATTGCTTTGGTCTGTCTTCCAATTTAATTAACTGAGGTTTTGCACTTGAATTTACAGAAGTGAAAGCTAACTGAACAACTGTAAGAAGGGAGCAGCATATAGCTCAGGATGAGTACAAAATGTGTTCTTGTCTCCTCCAAAAAATGTCAGTGCAATCTTAGAGTTCAGTAAATGATGAGCTTAGTAGTCTTGTTTTCCTTTACATCCACTGAGAGTATTGCATTTCTTTCTGGGAAATGCACATTGCAGATACTGGAATAAGTTAAAACTTGTTTACTGGAAATAATCCATCCTTTCTTCTTCCTTGTCACCAAGAAAGAAGTGTCTGTATTCTTTTCCTATGCTTAGGATTCAGTCCTCTCCTTCCCTCTGTATCTTCAACCTCTTTTCTACTGGCTTATTCTCATAAGTATTTTAAAGTGTTTATGTACCTTCCATCTGAACAAAATTTTTTTTAATTTCATCTTATTATGGGGGATACATAATTTCAGGTTACATACGTTGCCCATGTACCGCCTGTCCCCCCAAGTCAAAGCTCCAGGCATGTCCGTTCCCCAGACAGTGCGCATTGCACTCATCATGTAGGTATGTACCCATCCTCTCCTCGCACCCCCCCTCCCCGAGTCAGCACCTTCAAGCCTGACCATTCCCCAAACGGTGCGCAATGCACTCTTCATGTAGGCATACACCCATCCCCTCCCCCACCCCCCACCTCAGTCTGATATCCGATTGGTATCATTCCCAGATATGAGTTTAGGTGATGATCAGGGAAACCAATTTTCTGGTGAGTACATGTGATGCTTGTTTTTCCATTCTTGGGATACTTCACTTAATATAATGGGTTCCAACTTTCTCCAGGAGAACCATAGAGATGTCATATCTCCATTATTTCTTATAGCTGAGTAATATTCCATGATATACATATACCACAGTTTACTAATCCATTCATGTATTGATGGGCATTTGGGTTGTTTCCACATCTTTGCAATTGTGAATTGTGCTGCTATAAACATGCGGGTACATGTGTCTTTGTTATAGAATGACCTTTGTTCCTTTGGGTATATGCCCAATAATGGGATTGCTGGATCAATGGTAAGTCTACTTGAATCTGTTTAAGGTATCTCCATAATGCTTTCCACAGGGGTTGCACTAGTTTGCAGTCCCACCAGCAGTGTATGAGTGTTCCTGTCTCTCCACATCCATGCCAACATGTGTTGTTTTGGGATTTTTTGATAAAGGCCATTCTCACTGGAGTTAAGTGGTATCTCATTGTGGTTTTGATGTGCATTTCCCTAATGATTAGGGATGTTGAGCATTTTTTCATATGTTTGTTAGCCATTCTTATCTTTAATCCCATATCCCTATCTAGCTACCACCTTTATTTCTCATCCCCTATGCAAGCAAACTTTTTTTGCCTTTAAAAATTATTATAGAAGTACTACATATGCAGGATTAAAAAATTCAAATAGAGGCCAGGTGCAGTGGCTCACACCTAATCCCACCTTGGGAGGCTGAGATGGGAGGATCACTTGAGGCCAGGAGTTCAAGACCAGCCTGGGCAACATAGCAGGACCCTGTCTCTACAAAAATTTTTTTTTTTTTTTTGCGTGTGTGTGTGTGTGTGTAAATATAGTGATGTACACATGTGTCTATGAGAATATTAGGTTGAATCACATGAAATTTTCATTTGTTTATTTACATTGTGCAAAAAATAGCACAAACTGTCATGATATGTCTCTTAATAAATATACCTTGAATGTCATGGACGAAGTCACAGGTTAACTTCCACACACAATTTAGTAGTTATTTTTATGTTAGTAGACAGCATCATAATTCCATAGTACAAATAATAAAGGGTACTGATTTTTTTCAGAAAAGCATCATTTTAAAATTCAAACACCATAAGCTAAAACAATTTATGTGTGTATGTCAGGTATACCTCAGAGATATTGCAGGTTTGGTTCCAGAACACCACAACAGAGCAAATATCACAATAAAGCAAATATTGCAATAACGTGAGTCACACGAAGTTTTTGGTTTCCCAATGTGTATGAAAGTTGTGTTTATATTACGTTGTAGTCTATTAAGTATGTAATAGCATTTTGTCTAAAAAACAATGTACACATCTTGATTTTAAAATACTTTCTTGCTAAAAAATGCTAAGGATCATCTGAGCCTTTAGTGTGAGTTGGAGTCTTTTGCTGGTGGAGAGTCTTGCTTTGATGTTGATGGCTGCTGACTGATCAGGGTGGTTGCCAAATCTTGGGGTAACTGTGGCAAAAAAATTTTAAAATTAGCCGGGCATGGTGGCATGTGCCTGTAGTACCAGCTACTCCAGAGGCTGAGGTGGAAGGATTGCTTGGGCCTAGGAGTTCAAGGCTACATGCAGTGAGCTATGACTGCATCACTGTACCCTAGCCTGGGTGACAGAGCGAGACCCCCATCTCTTTAAAAAAAAATTCAAATAGTTCAGAAAGTTATAGAAAAAATAAAGATTTCCCTGCCTCTTACACTCCCGATGCTACTCCACCATAAGCAGTTTCTTGTGTATCCTTTCAGAAACTAAACATGTATGCAAAAACTTAATATACATACTATTCAATCCCTTTCCACATCAGTACATATAAACCTACTTCATTTCTTTAAACTCCTACAAAGTACAGATATGCCACAATTTACTTAAATGGGCTTACTGATGAACATCTGTTCCTATGATTTTGTGTGATTATAGACAGTACTACAGCGAATATCCTTCAAGTTGCAATCTAGGAGTAGATCTATCCTTCTAGTCATCATATAGGAGTAAATGTTGCCAAATTAAGTTTCAACCTTATTTTACCTAATTTCTCAGCAATATTTGACATTGTTGACCCTGCATTCCTTCTTGAAACATGATCTTCCTTTGGCTTTTGTGATACCATGATCTTTTTCTTCCTGTCTCTCACGATAATTTCTATGCTTGCTTCCTGTGGTGTTCCCTGGAATTCTGTCCTATGCTTTTTTCTTACTCCTTGTCATATGTTTTCATTTATCTTATGTACATAACTAGATAAACATATGATAACCCTATATTTAACATTTTAAGGAACTGCCAGACTATTTTCCAAAATATCTGCACCATTTTATAATCCTACCAGCAATTTAAGAACACTCTAATTTGTCTACTGCAACACTTCTTGTCCTTGCCAATACTTGTAATTATCTGTATTTTTATTATAGCCGTTCTAGTGGATGTAGAGTGATTTTCAGCAGTGCTTTTGATAGCATTTGTTCATGTTTCTTGAAACCAACCTCTGGCTCCATCATGGTATATTACTAAGCAACTATGAGGGAGTCAATCATTGATAACTACAAAGGGATAAATCTTGTAGAGCAGTGTTCCACAAACTATTGTATAACATGCATACAAATCACCTGGGATTCTTATTAAAATGAAGATTCTGATTTAGCGGATCTGGGGTAGGGACCAAAACGCTTCATGTCCAGCAAGCTTCCAGATGATGCTGATGCTACTGATCAGTGAACAATATTTTGAGTAGCAAGACTCTGGATTACTGTTGGAATAAGAGAGTCTTATTTTTCAATTAGTTGCTTAAATTGACTTCAGGGGCTTCTTTCAAAATGTCATACAAATTTAGAAGACATTCACCTATGTTCTTTTTTTTTCAGAGTGAAAAGCTATCCGAAAGAAAAAAGATACAGCTTTTTAAAATGTTTCTGATTTTTAATGTCGATTAAACAGGGCATAGTGTAAAACCACTGGTCCAGAAGTTGTATAATCCAGGGCCCAGTCTCTACCACTGACTAAACTTGCAAGTTTGACAAGTTACCTTTTGGGGTCACAGTTTGCCCGTCTGCAAAGGCCGATTTGAAATAGTGATCTTTCTAGCTTTAAAAGTTTGATATTAATAAATATTTATTTACTTAATTATCATTGCAGCTTTATTGAAAGAACACACTGATGTTCAGCCTTATTTTAAATGAGGATAAACTTAAAAGGTAGCTAAACCACGTGTGAGTTGCATAAACCAAACAAAAATTTGAATCCAGGTCTTTGGCTTCCTAAAATAACATTGTATGGCCCAGTATAGCTACAGAATTTTATTTCTACTACCAGAAAAGGTACACACAGCCGTTTGTATATTCTATAATTACATAAGCCACATTCATGGCCCCCATCTTTGAAAAATGAGCTGCTATATAGATTTTTGCCACAGAAGGAACATATACTGATACTTAAATGTCTATCACATAATGAGCCTGAAAAACATACAAGCCTAAGTTTTCTATTTGTACAATATTGTTTCATTTTGCTATAGGCAAATCCCAGGCTGTAAGCTCCTTAGCTCAGTTTTTGTTACAGTTTGATCCTAACAGGCCCTCTTTGGTCATATTAATGCCCACCAACATCACAGATGATAAATGCTGTTAAATTACCATAGACACTACCTACTTTAGCAATGATTATATGGTATGAAATAGGATCTGCTTCCTAATGGCTAAAATTTGGCACTTCATTCACTTTAGCTCAAGTTCAACCTCTGGGAAGTCCATAACTCCATTTTGTCAATTCAGAGGAGGCACCTTTTGTGTTCTAGCATTTTGTCCACACCACAGAATGTGGCTGTTGCTTCCTTTCATGTCTCACTTGCACATACACTGTTTCCCTGAGGACTCTGAGCTTCTGAGGAACAGGGATCACATCTTAGGGGTGGTGTGGGCACAGAGAACATAGACTGGCCCCTGCTGCTTACTGATAGACATTGAATAACTTAGCCTCTCTGTAAAAAGCATTATGCTAAGTGAAAGACATAGCAACACATTCCTTGAACATTTGTTCTGATGTTTAAATGAAGAAACACATGCAAATAACGAAGCACTGTGCCTGACAAGTGCTAAGTTAATGTCTTCTTTTGCATCCTCCCCACTTCCTTCGCTGTGTATGGTAGCACTCAGTACCATGTTTGCTCATAGTAGGTATTCAGCGTTTCTTGAATTGAATTTATGTTCATTAAGTTAGAGAAGGACTTGCTTTTTCTAGAAAGTATCTACATTCTTGAAAATGAAGAGCTTTATTAATTATATGAAAAATATTTATATTTTGGATATAAGGAAACAAAAAGGGCTTATTTCTTCTTCTTATACTAACAATTATTTTTCATGCTTTTGTTCCATTTTTCCCATTCTGCAGCAACCAAACTCAAAGGGTTCTTCAGTTTCTTCTACGCTGCCCAAATTGGAAGAATTCTGCATCTCTCTCATCCAGTCACAGCAGTCAGCAGAAGGGGGCCAATTTGAACCTAACAACATTCAGACTCAGCCAAATCAAATGCAGCTATCCACAGCAGTCCTAGATTCAACTCCTGCAGTGGTTGATTCCCCAGAAAAACAATCTGGTTCTGGTAGGTTTACGCTTATTGTGTATGCTCACAATTGACAAATGTGATGGTTTGCTATGTTGCTAAAAACCTTCATTTATCTCTTTTAGAACATGCCTTGAAAGATTGCTGACTTTAGCATTTGTCTTAAGACCTCATCTTATGTTTGGACTCCAGTTGTTCTCTTTAACTTTGTGCTCTTCTTTTTTTCCTGCAATTTTTTGTGGGGGCTCACATTTTTATAGAGTAAAACTTGCCAGTTTTCAAGTGTAGAATTGAGTTTTGACAAATGTGTGCAGTCTTATAACCACCGCCACAATCATGATATAGAACATTTTTATCAGTCCAAAAATTTTCCTTACTTGTTGGTCTCTGGCATACCATTTTCCCTTTTCTAGAATTTCATATAAATGGAATCATGTAGTACATAGTTTTAATGTCTGTCTTCTTTCACTTACCGTAATATTTTAGAATTTCATTTATGTTGTTGCCAATATCAAAAATTTCTTCCTATTTATTGCTGAGCAGTGTATGCATATACTGCAATTTACCCACCAGTTAATGGACATCTGGGTTGTTTCCACATTTTAGCCATTATGAATAAAGCTTCTATGAACATTTGCACGCAGCTCTTTGTATAGACTTGTTTTTATTTCTATTTAATATATACCTAGGAATGGATTTGCTAGGTCATATGGTAACTGCATGTCTAACTTTAAGAAACTACCAAAATGGGCCAGGCGCGGTGGCTCATGCCTGTAATCCTAGCACTCTGGGAGGCTGAGGTGAGCAGATCGTTTGAGCTCAGGAGTTCGAGACCAGCTCTGAGCAAGAGTGAGACCCTGTCTCTACTAAAAATAGAAAGAAATGATCTGGACAGCTAAAACCATATAGAAAAAAATAATTAGCCGGGCATGGTGGCGCATGCCTGTGGTCCCAGCTCCTCGGGAGGCTGAGGCAGAAGGATTGCTTGAGCCTAGGAGTTTGAGGTTGCTGTGAGCTAGGCTGACGCCATGGCACTCTAGCCTGGGCAATAGAGTGAGACTCTGTCTCAAAAAAAAAAAAAAAAAAAAGGAAACTACCAAAATGGTTTCCAAAGGTGCTGTACTATTTTGCATTCCCACTAGCAAGGTATAAAAGTTCCAGTTGTTCCACATCCTTGCCAACAGATGGTATTGTCAATCTTTTTTAATTTTGCCAAGCTAGCGGGTATGTAGTGGTATATTATTGTAGTTTTAATTTGCATTTTTCGTTTACCATGATGTTCACCATCGTTTTCATGTGCCTATTTGCTGGTCATCTATCTTCTTTAGTTAAATGCCTATTCAAGTATTTATTCACTTTTTGAATTGGGTTATCTTCTAACCTATTTGTCAAAGTTCTTTATTCTGGACACAAATTCTTTGTCATATATATATGTCATATATATGATGACTTGAAAGATAGATGGTTCATCTGCTCCTAGATTGCAACTTGAAGGATATTCACTGTAGTACTGCCTGTAATCACACAAAATCATAGGAACAGATGTTCATCAGTAAGCCCATTTAAGTAAATTGTGGCATATCTGTACTTTGTAGGAGTTTAAAGAAATGAAGTAGGTTTATATGTACTGATGTGGAAAGGGATTGAATAGCATGTATATATTTATATATGTACATATATGTGTATATATTTATATATAAATATATTTATAAATTTTTATGTATTTCATATATAAATATATATTTTATATAATATATATATATGTATCTGACATATAGTTCCTCTAGCCTGTGGCTTGTCTTTTCATTTAACAGTGTCTTTGGAAGAGCGAAAGTTTTCATTTTGATTAAAGTCTGATTTAGTGATTTTTTTTTCCTTATAAATTGAGCTTTGTGTGTCCTATTTAGAAATCTTTAACCCAAGTAACTAAGATTTTGTCCTCCTACATTTTCTTATAAAATTTTTATAGTTTTAGGTCTTACATTTAGGTCTGTGATCTAATTCAAGTTAATTTTTGTATGTGGTATGATGTGAAGATCAATGTTTATTTATTTTGCTTACATCTGAATATCTAGCACCATTTGTTAAAAATATCTCCATTAAATTGCCTTGATACCTTTGTCAAAAGTAAGTAGGCTGTATATGTTGAGGATCTGATTTCTATTTTGTTCTATTGGTCTGTCTTTATACCACTGTCTTAATCACCTTGGCTTTATAACAAGTCTTGAAATCATGTAGTATTAGTCCTCCAACTTTGTTTTTCTCAAATTGTTTTAGCTATTCTAGGTCCTTGGATTTTCACATAAATTTTAAAATTAGTTTGCTAATGTCTACCCAAAGCCTAGGATTTTGATTGGCTTTTTTTTTTTTTTTTGGTCTATAGATCAGTTTGAGGAGAATTGACATCTTAATATTAAGCCTGTAAGCATGCTATATGTAAGCATTTAAATCTTCTTTAATTTCTAGCACCAATGTTTTATAGTTTTCCATGTATAGGTGTTATTGATCTTTTGTTAAATTTATCCCTAAGTATTTGATATTTGTATGCATTTTTATTTCAATTTTTGAGTGTTGTTAGTATATAGAAATACAGTTGATTTTTACATATTAATATTATCATTATATTCTGTAACCTTGCTAAACTCACTTGTTCTAGTAGCTCTTTGGTAGCATCTTTGGGATTTTCTGTATAGACAGTCATATCATCTGTGGGGGAAAAAAAAAACAGTTTACTTCTTGTGAAAGTGTTTGCCTTTTTTCCTTTTGTTTACACTGATTAGGACCTCTAATATAAGTTGAATAGAAGAGGTGAAAGTGACATCTTTGCCTAGTTATTAGTCTTACAGGTAAACCTCTAGTCTTTCATGAATAAAGTATAATGTTAGCTGTAGCTTTTGTTGTAAATGCACTGGTTAGGTTGAGGAAGTTCCAATTTATTCCTAGATTTCTGATAGTTTTTATCATGAATGGATGTTGAATCTTATCAAGTGCTTTTTCTGCATCTGTTGAAATGATTATGCTGTTGTTTATTTTAATCGTCTGTTTACAGGATGGATTACAATGATTTTCAAATGTTACACCAACCATGAATTCTGGGATAATGCCTTTTTGATCATGACAGTGCTATCCATTTTATATAATGCTAGACTCTGTTAAAATCTTGTTAAGGATTTTTATGTCTGTGTTCATGAGGGATATTTTTCTATAGTTTTCTTATGTCTTTGTCTGATTTTGGTATCCAGAGAATGCTCATAGAATGAGTTGGGAAGTATTCTCTCTTCCTGTATTGTCTGGAAGAATTTGTGTGGAATTGATATGTTTCTTCCTGAAATGTTTGGTATAATGGAATTCAACAGTGAGGACCTCAGGACCTAGAGGTTTTTTTTTTTTGTAGGAAGGTTTTTTAGCTAATGTCTTTGATAGATACAAGGTTATTTAGGTTGTTAATTTTGTTTGGAGTAAACATTGGTAGTTCTCTGTTTCAAGGAATTTATCCATTTTATCTAAGTTATAAAATTTATTCGTATAAAATATTATTCAAATTTTCCTTTATTTTAATATCCGTAGATATTGGTAATTTGTGCCATCATTTTTCCCCTAATCTCAATGTGCCTAGAAGTTTATCAATTTTATTGATCTCAAAGAACTAGCTTTTGGTTCCATTGATTTTTCTCTTGTTTTTTGTGTGTTCTATTTCATTGGTTTCTGTGCTTTTTATTTCCTTCCTTCTGATTATTTTGGGCTTAATTTTCTCCTCTTTTTCTAGTTTTTCAAACTGAACCCTTAGGTCATTCATTTATAGCCTTTTTCTTTTCTAATGTAAGTGTTTAATGCTATAACTTTCCCTCTAAACCCTCATTTAACTGTATCCCATGAGTTTTGATATGTTATATTTTCATTTTCATTCATTTCAAAATATTTTCTAATTTCCTTTGAGTTTTCTTCTTAATCCATTGGTTATCTAGAAGTATGTTGTTTAATTTCCAAATATTTGGTGGAGATTTTCCAGATGTCTATTGATTTCTAATTTAATTGCATTGTGGTCAAAGAGCATAAATTTCAATCCTTTTAAATTTTCGACACTTGTTTTATAGACAAGAATATGGTCTATTTTGGTAAATGTTTCATCTATCCTTTAGAACAATGTGTAGTCTGATGGGGAAAGTATTCTATACTATCAGTTAAGTCAAGTTGATGATTCATGTTTGAGTCTTCTATATCCTTACTCATTTTGTGTCTAACTGCTCAGTTATTGAGAGAGAATTGTTTAACTCTCCAATTATAGTTGTTGATTTGCCTTTTTCTTTCAGTTCTGTCAGGTTTTGCTTCAAGAACTTTAAAGCTTTATTATTAGGATTATTATACCTTCTTGATGAATCAATCCATTTATCATTATTAAATTACACTCTTAGTCCTTGATAATACTCTTTGCTTTGAAATCCACATAACTGATGTGAATATAGACACTCCAGATTTCTTTTGATTTGTATTCGCATGACATGTTATTTCCATCCTTTTAACCTATCTGTATCTTTATATTTCAAGTAGATGTCTTGTGAACAGCATGTAGTGTGGTCCTGCTTTTATATCAGTCTTGACAATCTCTTCTTTTAACTGGAGTGTTTAGATAATGTAATAATTGATATGCTAAGAATATATTATTTTTCTCGTTTTCTGTTTTGTCCCATTTGTCTTATTCTCTTTTTTTCTCTTGTCCTACCTTTTTTTTTTTTTTTTTTTTTTGAGACAGGGTCTCTGTCATTCAGGCTGAAGTGCAGTGGTGTGATCATAGCTCCCTGCAGCTTCAAACTCCTGAACTCAAGCAATCTTCCTGCCTCAGCCTCCAAGTAGCTGGGACTACAGGCACATGCCACTACATCCAGCTCATTTTTTAATTTTTTGTACAGATGGGGGTCTTGCTATGTTGCCCAGGCTGGTCTCAAACTCTTGGCCTCAAGCGATCCTCCTGCCTCAGCCTTCCAGGCTGCTGGAATTACAGGTGTGAGCCACCACACCTGACCCTCTTTTCCTACTTTTTAAGTGAGTATTTTTTCTATATTCACCTTTATGTCTTTATTGGCTTAGTAGTTTTGTTTTTGCTTTTTTAGCAGTTGCTTTAGGGTTTTAGTATGTATCTTTAACTTACCGCCTTCAAATGATATTATATCACTTCATGTATAGTATTAAAACTTTATAATAGCATGATTCCATTTTTCTCACCCAGCCTTTGCATTATTATATATTTTACTTTTCTTAGGTTGTAAACCCTACAATCCATTCTTATTATTTTTGCTTTATAGTCAATTATCTTTTAAAGAAATTAAAAATCAGAAGAAATCTTATGCGTACTTACATATTCACCATTTCTAGTGTTCTTCATTCCAATGTGTAAGTCAGGATTCAGCAAACTTTTTCTATAAAGAGCTAAAAAGTAAATATTTTTAACTTTGTGGGCCATAAGATCTGTTGCAATTATTCGGTTCTTCTGTAGCCACACACAATAGGTAAATGATGAGAATAGCTGTGTTTCAATAAAACTTTATTTATAAAATTGGGTGGATGTGATCCACAGTGCCAAAAATATTTAATTTTTTGTCATCTCCCCCCCTTTTTTAAACTGTAATTACACATGCAGTAGGCCATTTAGTGGCATTCTATAGCTCACTGACACACTTCGTATTCCCAGTCTTTGTTGTCTCGTGTCTCATTTTGCATAGTTTCTACTACTACGCCTCCAAGTGTACCAATCTTTTATGTTCAGTGTCCTATTCAGTGTATTTTTCATCTCAAATATTATATTTTTCATCTTTAGAGGTTGATTTGGATCTTTTTTATATCTTCCACTTTTCTCCACATCATAGCTACCTTCTTGAATACATACAGTATTCTTCTAACAAGTATTTTAACACCCTTGTCTTGTGATTCTATCATATATATCACTTGTGAATTCTGTTATCTGTGTCATTTCTGACTTTGTTTATATTGATTTTTTTCTCTTGATCACAGGTCATATTTTTCTGCTTCTTTGCACATTTGGTAATTTTTTACTGAATGCCAAACACTGTGAATTTTACATTGTTGGCTTGATTTCTTTTCCTCCCTCGCTTCCTTCCTTTTTGTCTATCTTTATTTGGGGCGGGGGAGGAGGCAATTAAATTTCCCAAAATTGGTTTTTATCTTTCAGTGTTTCTTTTAGGTTTCATTAAGCTGGAACAGACTTTAGTCCAGATCCGATTTGGCTCCGCTATTTAGGCAATACCTTTCTGAGGTTATTGATGGGACTCGATGTCACATGTGTTAGGATGTCTTTCCACTATGGCTTGTAGGAACACAAACTGTTTTACCCCCAGTGTACGTTCTAATGATTATTCTGCCTACTCCTTTAAGGTAGTTTTCCCCCAGTCTTGATAGTTTGTTCACGTAGGAGCCAGATCACTGCTCAGACTAAGACACAAGGAGACCCCTCTGCAACTCCCCAGCTTCTTCTCTCTCTGCAGCTGCCTCCTGCTAGTACTTTATAGCCACAGATTCTAGACACCTCACTTCCCTGAATTCTGAACTCTCTTTTTTCTCAACTCAGTGAGATAGTTTGTTTCTCTTCTCTCAGGGGTCACTGTCCTGTGATGCTTGTTCAGTGTCTGAAAACTGTTGTTTCATGTATCTTGTCCAGGTTTTTAGTTGTGTAAGGTGAGAAAGTAAACATGATCCCTGTTGAATAACACCATGGCTGAAAGCAGAAATTTTGCTACTCTTTTAAATTCTTTGGTCATGTGATCCTGCTTTCATATATCTGTACCTTTTAAAATCTGAGCTCACTTAAGATAATCCTGTTAAATCACATTTTTAATTATAAATCATCTCTTTTCCTCTCTAGTGGGAATTAATTATAGTTTTATGATTAGAATTTCACTGTTGATTGAGACAGAGCCTCACTCTGTCATCCCAGCTAGAGTGCAGTGGTATCATCATAGTTCACTGCAACCTCAAACTCCTGAGCTCGAGTGATCCTCCCACCTGGCCTCCCAGAATGCTAGGATTACAGGTGTGCACCACGTGCCCAGCCAGAATTTCACTTTTTTGAACACACTGTCAAATCCTCCTTGAAAATATCTCATCACAAATATAGAGAACATATACCACATGCTAAAAATGCAAAGATGAAAAAGATTTGGATTATGCCTGCTTTTTCTCTGAATTTTTTGAAATCTATGTTCTTAAGGTATAGAGCAGTACTACTCAAGATGTAGCCGGCATACTGGTGCCAGTCTGTGAAGTGTTTGCAATTTGGGCAACACAATAAGGAGCTTTTGCCAGAATGTTAAATCAACTACATTGCTGAGCCCATTGTTGAAAGAAGTAGTGTATTGGCTTAGATGCCAACAAAGCTCCCTCTCATTGTAGGCAGGTGATAAACAGTTCATAGACCAGCTACTTTGAATAACAATGGTCTAGAGTACTCATCTGAGAATGTTTAGAATCCCCTTTCTTGGCTATTAGCCAGCTCCCAATTCTGGAGCATTGGAGTTCTAGCAATTTCATTTCAATTAAAGGGTTATTCTTAGTTAAAACTAATTCCTAAGGCCTTCATTTTATGGCTGATAATTGGGTTATGGGACTTAGCAACCACAATTTTGGATGGTTTTGTTTTTACACTGGCACAGACTTGGACTTGGAACCACTTTGGCAATAGAGAATGCCTATGGGACACCATTGTGCTCAATGCTGCAAGGAAGTAGCAGAGCTTATGGACTCTTCTCTGGGATTTCTATTATATCCAATTTATTTTTATGGCATTACTGGAAAGAAATCATACCTTCCTTGTTCATAGGTTTATTTTTACCCTCTCTCTTACCCTCATCCTGAGAATTTATTTTATCTCACTGCATGATTCCCCATTTCCTTTCCATTTGTTGTCTAGTTTGAGTCTCATCCTCTCTAATTATTGGTAATTGTCACTGCCTAACAAAAAATGATTGTAACACACATTAGTGAAGAACTAGAATGGGAGAGAGAAGGCAGTGAATATGCAAACCCCTTGAAAAGACTCTTGTGTGTTCTTTTTCAGTGGAAAGCTCTCCAGGGAGCCTAAAGAATGAAGATTTTTCTAGTAGCCATGCCATTACAGTGTTCAAAGACAAGAGTCAAGGAGCCATGGACCAGCTCTCTTTAATCTTGTCTCCTGAACACCAGATTTCTCAGAAGCTCTACATTCCTCGAAGCACAGCCACTGCTGCTTTAGGAGCTGCCGCGCGGTTAGCTATGTCCAGGAGCCTTCTACACTGGTACCCCAGTGTGAAAAGGATGGAAGCATGAGGCAGGAAGGGAGAAAAAAATAAACCAGCTGCTTAGGGCTTGGTGATCTCCAAGCCAAAATAAGGAGGTATCGAAGCAAAAATAGTATTTGATGGTTGATGCTCTTGTCTTTCTGTGTGACTATATGTTAGCTTTATTAGGCTAACAGTCTGTTTTGATGTGTAAGTATTGATATTTAATTTTCATTTTGATTTTATTCTGTATAGTTTTGTTCACCTTTGTTTTTAATGTAGTAGTTTAAAGGAATTTTTGCTTTTTGTTTCTGTGCATGTTTTTCTTGTACATATCATGACTGATAAATGAAAATTAAAAAACAAATGTTTTGTGAGCCACATTTAGCAAGACAAAATATATTCTCACATCCCTATCTTCAGAAAAAGGATGTCTGAATCTTAGGGCTGCTACTTTCTATATAATTTGAAATCTTTTGTATCATAGAGCATCATTATTTCTTTAAAATATTAGGATCAGTAAGAAAATTTACACCCTGATATTACTAGGTCATATAAATACATTTACATTTTTAAAAAATTAAGCTGTTTTCAGTATAGGCAATTTCTAAAACATAGCTGAGCCAGTTCTGTGGTCATCACAGTTCCCAGGAGCCTTAATGTAATAGCAGTTCAGCAGTGGTATTGTTTAAGCATTTAGATAACATGATGTTCTTTCTCTGAAGTCAAATTGTGTGAAATACTATGTGTCAGTCTGTTGAGCTGATAGTATAAATCATCAAGAGAAAAGGCTGAAAGGTGAAATTTTAAAATGTGAATGATACTAATTAATTTCTTGGTGCTAAAGTACCAGACTTATACCCAAACTTTAAAAATAATATTATTGTACCCACAGAATTAACCCTCAATACAGAATCATTTCTTAGAAGTAAAATCAGAAAGAGGTATAAATTGCTGGCATGTTGATGTAACTAGGTTCTTACCTGTCTAGCTGCTTTTCTAAGGCCTCCTATTTTGGCATTAAATGGTAGAGCTGGTCTTCTAGTTCCTCTCTCTTTTTACAATAAGGGACTTCTCCTCTTTCCTTCTCAGCTACTTAATTAGCAAAATATCCACTAAGGAAGGGAGTGGGATGGAAGTGCATTTTGATTATTACTGGCTGAACCTTCTTTGAGTTATGTAATCATGAAACAGAATTAAACTCAACCTTTAATACTGATAAAATCCTTAAAGAAAACATTTAATGTAATAAAACTTAAAAATCTAGACTCACCTTTAATTACAATATATCTGTAAGAATAATGATACTAATTGAGAAAAAAAGACAAAAGTAATCTGGAAACATCACTGATAGCTGATCCAACAGATAGAATAGATTTGGGCTTTTGTGATTTTATATCATCTTTATTGGAAAAGACAGGTGGAGAGTTGTATGGAGGGTCAGTGAACCATTAAATATCATATGATGGTTAAATATACATATATGATGCTTAACTGATATGAACTAGTGAAGCTATGTTTCATATAACTTTAGATAATTATCCATAATTTGTTTCTAAAGAAGAAAAGTCATTGTGAAATGATGCCTCTTAGTATTCTTCCTTTAAAAAGGCAGGTCTGAGTAATATACTTTACTTCTCTAGATGAGCACTTAAACTGGGTTTTAGGCAAGGTAAATCTGGTAGAAGCATATGTCATTAAGTGGAAGGGTTGATGGCAGTACACGTTTTAGTAGGTTAAACTGTAACCCTCTCTGTAATAACATCCAGATACCAGGAGGAAGTCTGCCAAAGCTAGGTAGCCATATTACAGGTTTGATAGTTGGTTTCATAACTTGACAGGGACTAATTTTTTACACCTTGCAAATTAGATGGGGGTTAGGAAATAACTGTGCTATGGCTTTTTCAGAATCCCATCCATTTGCAAATGCCTGGCAAGAATCATTTAGACAGAAGCACACACTTTGAAAGAAGCCTATTTAGTAATTAATGGTTAACATCTTATTTGAGTTAGAATGAAGATTTGAGAGGATTGTACATTTTGACTTCTTGGCTTTGGGACAATCTACCTTCTCCCCCCAAAAATGGGCTTTGTTTAATAGTTGACCAAAATATCAACCCCAAGCTGCAAACAAATTAAATAGATCATTTGAAAATGAGTAAATGGTTTTCTGTATTTGGGCAGGAGCAACAATGAGAAAAAACAGTACACAAGATAAGCAAATGCTCGGTGGTTTGGGTTTAAATTTTATTGTCAAAAGATGGGTTGACATCTGTGCTTTGAACAGCCACCCTGACGTTTTTGGTGATAAGGAGCTATCAGCCGTAATGGAGGTCCCCAAGAAATGCTGACTGAGAAGTGGGGCCTGAGGTGTGTGAGAGGAAATAGGCGAAAACATACAGGAAAATCCTGGTGCTAAACTCTTCAGAGGGACTGGCTTTACTAATAGCCACTCAGGTTTCAACGCTAGTGGTTTATAGCCAATACTACCCCTCTCCCATCCAAAAATACCCCCATGAAGTATCAAAAGAGGAGCCATTCTAGCAGTAGTCAGCCTTCCCCCTCTAACCTTCACATTTGAGACACCAATTGCCCATTTTAAGGCATGAGAATAAGTAAAGGCTTCTGCCTACATTCAGCCTATGTCTAACCTAGAGACTTAGAATTACAGAATTTTGATCTATAAAGGGGCCTTAGAAGAGGAAATTCGAAGCCTAGAAAGACTGACTTTCCTACAGTCATACAACTTGAGTTCTCCTAACTGCTGACTCATAGGTCCGTGTCCTTTCCATAGGAAAACACTGCTGCTCCATCTTGTGCACTTTAAATGATTGGATGGCAGAAGACACAGTTTCGGCAGCACAGTCCATAAGAATGTGGTTCTGACAGCTGAACAAACCCTTGGTGGTGGGGGGGCGAGGGACTGATTTACAAAGATCTCATTCTTGAATGTGGATAAACATAACAGTGGGCCAGTGCTACAGACGAAGGATCTGAAAAGGGGGTATAAGGAATGAGAAACCAACATCTTACAAAGGAATCTTCCTGAAGCTTTCTATTAACATTTATACTATATATAGCTAGGTTTTCCTAACAAGTTTTCAATATATTTTTGGAATTTAGTTTCACGTATACAGTATCATGGACAGCATTCACTGTATGTCTTATTCATAATTTTGCAGGTATTATAACTAAGGCATTGAAGCTATTTCATTTTCTGTATCCCATTCAAATCTTGACCTTTTCCAGGATGCCAAGGTGCATAGCTGTGCCCACTCAATCTGCCTTTGCAGTTTGAATTTAGCCCCATTCCTAACAAGTGCCATTTGTCTCCTGTAGGCAGTCACCAGCCTGCCTACCAAGTTTGTGGTACCATTGGCCTACTGAAGCCAGAATCCTTTAAACACTTTTGTTTTAACCTTGTGATGGAAAATGTTTTAACTGCTCCATCAAGGACTTCTCTAATGTTGAGTATCATAATTGTTTGCCACTTTTCATGTGAAATTGAGTGTTTAACCATACCTCAAACTAAGTATAGAGTTTATTCACAGTTAATTTTCTTGTTTGTAAACACAGTTTTCAGGAAATGCTTTTATCTTTCTATTTCATGTAAACGTTTATGTTTCTGTTAAAATAAATTTTTTTAAATTATGGAAAAATGGTTATAAGAAACAATGTTTACTTGATTATAACTTCTTGGTGCAATTTAAATAACCTGATGAGGAAACCAAGTTTATGACTCCATCTCTGCTCTCTAAACTTTTGTTACAGAACTAATGGAAAGTTGTTGGGATCAACAAATGATGATTAGCTTAGTCTTTGGAGTTTGTAACAGTATTTTGTTTGATTTAAATATCTATGAAGTTGGAATTTGTTTTATAAAAAATGTCCAGGTATTTCTTTGTAATTAGTTTTTGTAGTGTTGATTCTGTAGGAATGCAAATTTCACTTAAATATGTGACCCAAAGAACTTAGTTGAGTAAAATATAAAATTCGTGTAGTTGAAAAACAGAATTGACATGCTTTTTTTTTCTTTCAAAATACTAAGGGGGTACAAGTGTTTTTGTTACATGGATACCTTATATAATGCTTAAGTTAAGACTTTTGGTGTACCTGTCACCAGAATAGTGTTGATGGTACCCCAAAAGGTACGTTTTTATCCCTTACCCCAAAAGGTAAGTTTTTATCCCTTACCCCCACCTCCCTCCCCTCATCTTGGTTTCTCATGTCCTTTCTATCACTTTGTGCCCATATGTACCCATCATTTAGCTCCTACTTGTTAGTGAGACCATATGCTGTTTGGTTTTCCACTCCTGAGATACTTAGGATAATGGTCTCCAGTTCCATCCAAGTTGCTGCAAATGACATTGTATTTTATTCCTTTTTATGGCTGAGTACCACTCCATGTGTGTGTGTGTGTGTGTATGTGTGTGCAGGTATTTTCTTTATCTGCTCGTGACTTGTTGGGCACTTAGGTTGATCTCACATCTTTTCAGTTGTGAATTGTGTTGCGATAAACATTTGATGACATGCTTCTTGACTAAACCATTTTTGTCTTCATTTTTGGCATGACCTTTTTATTTTTAAAGTACTTGGCCTTTGTAAATTTTTGCTATTTTGTAGTTAAATAATTTTATTGCATGAAATTGGAAATTCATTATTGTTGGAGCCACTTTTTAAGTACCTGAGAGCTACATTACGAAGACTTGTGTTATTTCTCTTGTGTATAGTGATGTGTCCATACCCGTCTAAGCCATCAGCCAGGTTCTTAAATTCTCTTTTGAGACTGTTCCACACACCAGGCACCAAATCTAGTCCTGCACAAGTAATTCAGTGCTCTTTCAGCTGCCTCCTTAATTTCTTGATTACATATTCAGAGCCTTTGCTGCAGTCCAACTCTTCTGCCTAGAGCAGATTACTTCTTCTAGGTGGTTCTCAAATTCCAGAACTTTTCTTTAATCTGCCGTTCTGCTGGACCATAAGTTAGAAGCCAAAGAGTAAGTTCAAGTCATTTCTTCCTACAACAAATGGCTCCCTGGCAAAAGTATTCGTTACTGCAGTGATATTACTCTAATGGAAAAATCTCTTAGACCATATATATGAAAACACCTTTCAGTTAGTTAAACAAGACTGTGTGCACCATTTAGGATACTATCAGGCAGAAAATATCCCCACAGGATGCTCCATATTTCCTCCTCATGATAACCTCCGTCCTAATGGATAATTTCTTCCCCTTTGCTTAGAAAGATGAAACTTAAACATACATGATATGGGCCTGAGCCAAAAGTTTATCCTTTTCTGAATTTTAAAATAACATTGCTTTACAATTCTGAAGTTGGACAGTTAAATTTGAGTGTAGAGGGGTGGAACCCTTGGCTGTAATTGATGACATCCTTTTTACATATATTATCAGTTAGAATGTGTTTTGCAACATTTTCAGCAACTGATGCGGATGTCTTTGCTAAACTTTTAGATTCAGAAACATAACTCCTCAAAAGATTTTGTTGGTATTTATCTAGTTTCTATTTGGAATTGTCCAACAGTTGACTTTATCCAAATTCATGAGGCTCAACACCCTATACTGGCTTGGCTTTGGATCTTTTCAGATTTACAGAGTCATTCACCATATTGTGTAAATCAATTTGTAATATCAAATTTAGTTTTTGATAGCCAGGCTAGAGAGGAAGTCCTATGGTATTTTTGTCAAGTCAAGTCTCTCAGCTAATTTGAAACAAATTTTCAACTGTCACTGTACTACCCTGTCCTTGTACGAGATCATAAGCATACGGCACTCTTGAGACACAGCTTTATTAATGACCATTTGCTTAAGCAATTTGGTAGAACCATCTGTTTGATCTGAGTGTAACATAAGAATTTTCAAGTTTCTATATGCTATGGCCTAGTGATCCCTAACCTTTCTCTTTGGGGTCATTAACTGTCACACACTGAGGACTGTCTCCCCAGAATGTACACAGTCATACAAAATTATCCCCTAATTTCTAGGGGTTCATGCCTCCTGAAACCTACCTTAGACTTTCTTGAACAGAAGTTCAGAAATATCGTCTCCTGCCCCAGCCCACCTCTGCCCCATGTTCCTCGCCACCATCCACTAGTCCCAGATATTAACCCAAGAACAGATACCTCCTGGGCTGCTCCCTGCCCTTCATCCCCACACCCAATCCATTATAAAGACCTGTTAAATTCCACCTCCTAAGTATTGCATTAGTCCACCTATTTCTTTGTAGACCTACTGCTAACACCCTAGCCAAGCCACCTTCATGTCTTTCCTGGCATTTGATAGCTGCTCTGTACATTTTATTGAGTGACAGAATGACTAGACAGGACAGAGAATAGGATATAAATAAGGTCAATTGAAATCTCAATCTTTTTTCTACAGCACTATTTTCTGAATATAAAGAGACTGGGAAGAGTCTAATCAAACATGAGCAAATATTCCATTTAAACTTTGCATTTAGAATTGAATAAAAAGCATATCTTCTAGTTGAGAGAACTGAGTAGAAAGGCAGGAAATATTTTTTCTAGGTTATTCTTACGCACAAACCATACTTGATCATTTTTCTGGTTTGGTTTATGAAGAAAAGTGACCTTAAAAGAGGCAGCTGGATATTTGCTGCTTCTCAGCAACAGCTTCTCTCAGAAAAGCTTGGTTTACCAAAGTGGCTCCTCTTAGTTTTGTTTTGTTTTGTTTTGTTTCTTTAAATAATCTTGTAAATTAAAGAATCTTGGAGGATAACCTCTGACTTCCCAGTTTATGTTCCAGAAAAATCTTCCTGGTACCACACACCCCAGTTTAGTAGGCAAATAACCCAAAAGAAATTCATTTAAAGGTGCCTTTAGGGCTAATATATTATCTTGGACTTTGACTGCATTTTGTGGACCTTCTGGTGGCCTCAAGGTTTGTGGCTAAATCAAGTTGTGCATGTGAGAGAGAGGACGTGCGAGCACTAGTTATGTGTTATGCTCCACACGTGGACTCCAGGGGCAAAAGCAAACTGAACAAAACCAAAGAATCTGCTCTTCTTAGCAAGAAACTACTTTTTTGCTGGCTTTTCTTCCATTACTACTCTTTAAGTACCTACTTTTAAGATTAAAATTGTGAGATTTTTGTTCTGTTTTGAAATTCAGTGTAGCACAAAAAATGTGATTTTAAAAACTAATGCAACTAAAGAAATGAGCAGGAAAAGTACCACCAGCTTTAAATTTGTTAGATGACAAAAGTTAAATTATGGATTCACACCAAAGAATAAAATACATTAAAATAGTCATTACCAAGACAGCAGGTAAGAGCAGCAGTTTGCAAGCTTTGCACTTTGATCTCCTGGGGGAGCATTTGAGAAATTCCACCACTTGGACCACATCCCCCAAAGACTCGGATTTGATGGGTCCCCTGTGATTATGATGAGCAGCAAGGGCTGAGAACCATGTAGGAAGATAACCCCAACCGCATACAAGAAAAACCATACACACACTTGTCCTGACCTTTCTCACTGAAACTCTAAAGTCGTGATTGTCAAGGGAAGGGGTTCAAGGTGCATACTGCCTGGAGGAATCTCCTCATGCCACCCCCTCCTCCCTGCCTCATTTCCTCTGTCCTTCATTTCTGTCAAACCCAACTAAAACAGAGTTGAGAAGTCAGGGGAGAAAGCACTCAGGACACAACATTGCTCTGAAAACATGGAGCGAGCCTGGCTGCTGAAACTGACTGCCGTAACCTGAAACCAGTTTTATCTAATAGGTGCTGAAACCCACCGCCCTCACTCACCAGCCAAAACCTGCCAGCTCCCCAGAACCTTGCTATGCTAGTCCCAAAGAACTTCCTCAAAAACCAATACATAACAATTCTCTTTTTGATAAAATCTCCAACCTTCTGTTTGTTTTTCGGACATACTGAAGACCACCTAGTCTGCGCATATGCCCCAAACTGCAGTTCTCTCTTTCCAAATGGAAGTGAGAGTCACTGTGACACACCTGAGGGGTTTATCCCGTGGACACACTGGCCTGGGAACAGTAAGTTGAGAACTATCATTAGAAAGTCATCTTTATTTTAAACAAATGAAACAGGGTAATAATAGATTACTTCAACTCAACTTGATCATCCACTATCTAAGTTCTATATTCTCTTATCTCCCATGGTGACATTTTCCTTCTAAACACTATAAAGATTTAACGTGGACAATATCATGGACAGTGCTTGAATTGTGGTGACGTTTTTCCCTTTTCACAATAATGGCCAAATGTATGGCAACATGGGGAGGATTGAAACAACATTCCCAACAGTGGACAGCCGGTAGCAACTCTCTTATTGTTTATTAATGCAGTGACATGGGCAAGATAAACTGGTATCACTGGAATCTTGATAAGAAACTTAACAAAATTGAATTTCCTGTTGTCTTTGGAACAAGTCTGTAGGAATGTCAGGGTGGTCTGGTGTCACAAACAGCACTGGGTCAGGGTCCGTTGGTAATGCTGCCTGGGTGAAAGCAGTGTGTGAAAACCTCATTTGCGATTTCAATTTGGGGATTATAAACTCAGATTTCTCCACCTGAATTACTCCTCAGAGTAGACTTGGTGAGGGGAATATTTCACCAAAGCTGGATTTTTTAAAAACTTGTTCTGTTCTAAAAGTCTAATGGAGTTATTCTTTAGAGGGGTTTGCTTTTCCTTGGTGCTAGGTGGCGCTCTAGGATGGGAATTATTTTGCCAAGCAGGCCGCTAAACATCCTTTCCTTGAAATACTTCGTATTTCACAGTAAGGTAGAGTTTTAGAGTTAGAAATGGAGCTAGGAGCTTGCTTCATCCAGCCCCTCTTTTAACTTGAAAAAACAAGTTAAGTGACTTATAAGTAAATTCTTTGGGAAATATGGTCTTAGAGTAATTCTCATAGGGTGATCTCCCCACGGTTTAAAATTTCTTTTTTTTCCTTTTCTTTTCTTTCTTTCTTTAAAAAAGATGGGTTCTCACTCTGTCACCCAGACTGGAGTGCAGTGGCATGATCATAGCTCACTGCAGCCTCGAACTCCTGGGCTCTAAGCCATCCTTCCACCTCAGCCTCCCAAGTATCTGGGACTGCAGGTGCGTGCCACTACACCTGCCTATTTTTAAAAAATTCTTTGTAGTGGGAGAGACTGTCTCACTATGTTGATAAGGTTGATCAGTCCTGGCCTCAAGTGATCCTCCTGCCTCAGCCTCCCAGAGTGCTAGGATTACAGGCATAAGCCACCATGCCCAGCCTAAAATTTCCGTTTCTAATTTTACCATACAGGAAACTGCCACAGAGCACTCTATTTGTACAGTACTTAGACTTTAATAATGTATACCCATCTATTCCTTGAAGGTGATGAGGAAATGCCAAGAAGCCCCTAATCACATTAGGAAGCTACAAGTACTAATTCTATCTTGCTCCACTGAAAAAGTTCTAAGGAAAAAAATCATCTTGCCATCTTTATTTTGGACTTTCCAACCAGATGTTTTCACCTCTTTTATAAATTTCTGTTGTAGAAAAAAGTGCAAAATTCTTATAATTTAGGTACATTTTTGAGTCTTTAAAAGGATTTTCTTATTCCAGGCCATTGAATTTTATGTTTGTATACTTTTCTGGAAGAAGGTCCTTGGCTTCCTCAGATTCTCAAAAACAATTAAGAATGCCTACAGGAATTTTGCATCCTCTTGATATAAAACTGTTTGTTCACAGAGATGGAAAGCAACTGTTAACCCTTGTGACTTCACTCTCAAGTGAAGACAAGCAACTTCTGTGGCACATGTTTTAGCTCATATCTGGAGTCAGTTCTAATAATCACCACTTGCATAGGACTTTACAAATCGCAAAGTATCAAAGGTAGCTACCAACAAAAGTTGGCATGTTATTGCAAGCATAGTGTCTGAGACAGGAATTGTAAGTTTGACGCTCCCTGTTCACCTCTGTATAACAATGCATTTACAAAGGAGACAGACCGGCATTCACAAGAGAATTGATTGGATAATAAGAACTTTGGGGACTTCTTATAATGTGCCACAAGCTGTTTATTCTAAATGCTTTATGTAAACTATCTCACTTAATCCTTACAACACTATGGGGTAAATACTATTATTACTCCTGTTTTGTAGATAAGGAAATTGAGGCACAGAAAAGTTACATATCTTGCCCACATCATGACAGAAATTAATATTGTTTCATAATGTTAGTAGCCATTTACTAAATACTTACATGCCATTACTTTTACATATTTAATCTTCACAGCACCCCTACTACTATTCCTTGTTCACAAAAGGAGAAACTTGAGGATCAGAAAAGTAATTTACCGAGTCATGCTAGAAGTGGCAGGACCTAAATGTGAGATTTCTCCAAAGAGTTGCCATCGCTGTTTTCTCATTATGCTCCCCTATTCCCTCTTGAACCCAGCCCAGTGTCACCGGCCCCACTCTGCCAAAACTGCTCCTGTCCAGGGCTCCGGTGGCCTCCGTACTGCTGCACCCACTGGCCAGCCCTCAGGCGTCTTCCCCCCTCCAGCCTGACCACCCTCTCTGCTCCCAGAACATCCCATTCCCTAGAGTTTCCTCTTACTCATCTGTCAAGCCTTGGCATCTTCTCATCTGCCTCTCTTTTCCCTGACGTCTTAATGCTACAGGGCACCTGGGCTCATTCTCTTGGGAATTCCTTAGTCTCATGGCTTTTGTTGCCGTCTGTACGCTGCGGAGCCCCCTGCTGTAACAGCAGCCCAGACCTCTTCCCGAACTCCAGACTGCAATGCCTGCTTGACCTCTCCACTTAGATCTCCTAACAACATTTCAGACTTACTATGTCTAAAGTGGGACTCAGGGTCTTTGTTCCATCTGCACCCAAACCAGGCCACCTACAGAGTCTTCTGCAACCCAGCTGATTGTAATGCCCTTCATCTCCCTTTGAAGGCCAAAATCCATGGAGCCATCGCGGACTCGTCTCCTCCACACCCGGCATCTGATTATCCAAGACACCCTATAGGTCACACCTTCAAAATGGGTCTGGAATCTGCCTGCTGCTCACAGGCCCACTCGGCCCCCTGGTCTGAGTCACTGTGCTTGGCCTGGAACCCGTCGCAGCTTCGTGCTGCCCACGCGCCCTCTCGCCGTTTGCCCCACAGCAGCCGCAGCGGCCTGGTCAAGCTCCAAGTCAGACGGCGCCCCCCTCTGCTCGCGGCCTCACGGGCTCCTGGTCTTCCTGAGTCCCCACAGTCGCCCACTGTGGTGCTCCAGAGACAATGCGGGATGCCCAGTTAAACTTGGATTTCAGGTAAACGGCTAATAATTGTTGATAAGTGTGTTTTGTGCAAGATTTGAGACATATTACTTTAAAAGCCATTCATTGTTTATCTGAAACTCAAATTTAACTGGCATTCCATATTTTTATTTCCTAACTCTGCCAAGCTCACCCTACGTGATGCCCCCGTTGCCTCTCTGACCTCACCTCCCATGACCCCCCCCCTTATTCGCCCCATGCCCCCCACACTGGCCTCCCCACCCTCCTCCCTGCTGCCGCTCCCCGCTGCGGGCTTTCCCTCGGCGGCTCCTCCTGCAGTTCCCGCATCTCCTCGCCGCCACAGGGCCGGTGCCCTCGACCCTGCTCCGCTCTTTCCCGCAGCACTTCTGACACGCCGCGACGCATCCTTTCCATCGCGCAGTGTCTGTCTCCACCACCCGGAATCTAAACTCCACCGGACAGGTATTTTTGTCCACTTTGTGCATTATTGTGTCCCAAGAAGCTAGACCAATACTGTGTAGGCGCACTCGCAATG
The DNA here is from genome assembly GCF_041146395.1 of Eulemur rufifrons. Classification (NCBI taxonomy): domain Eukaryota; kingdom Metazoa; phylum Chordata; class Mammalia; order Primates; family Lemuridae; genus Eulemur; species Eulemur rufifrons. Next base: position 90,498,138 of record NC_090990.1, read on the forward strand.
AATATCTGTTGAATGAATGATTTCAGAAGCCCATGCTCCTTTCCACCGCATTATATTCCTTCTGTTTCAACTTTGTGATACACATATGAAGAAACTGAGAATGTGGTCCGGAGAAGACATGGGCAAAGGTGGAGGGAATGCCTACAACTCGGCTGGCATGTCCTTTTGTCTTGGGACATTCTGGGTCAAGGCACAGAACTGTTCAACAGCTCTGCCCAGGCAGTGGCCACATTATCCACACCCTCAGCGTTTCCCTCTATTGAACAACAACAAAAAAACTTGCTTGTTTCCTATGTTCCAGGCCCAAGGCTGAACTCCAAGGATGTAAGAATAAACAAGATCATCCCTGCCTAGAAGAACCTTACTGTGAGTTTGAGGTTCTTACCTGCCTCATAAAATGAAAGAGAACTGGGCCTGACCGGCCAGAATCACTGCAAAAACCAGAAACCCTTAGATCCTGTAATCTCTCCCTAGGTTATTTCCTACTTTGGTAACCCCCAAGAGAAAACTGAAGTGAATACTAAGCAGGAGCAGTGAGAAGAACATCTGCTCTAACCTCTCCGTGACCCCAGCGCAGTGCTCAGCAGAGATGAATTAAAGCGCAGGAAGCTGCTTGGCGTCAGTCTCGGTTGACGCCAACAGGAAGGTGGAGCAGAGAAGCAGATTTGCTGCTGAAAATCATTTCCCCCCAGAGAGTCCCAGGAGAAAAAAATCATTACAGCTAGGATAATAATGTTTACTCAACAGCTTTGTATACATTTTCGACCCACCTTATTTCTGCACTATTAGGTTCCTGAATTACTGATTAGACAAATTACCATCTTAACATGCAACTACTAGCTAGAAAAGTCTAGGGCAGTTTGCAGGGGTGTAGAGTAACATGAGTAAAACACATAAAATAGAAAATGGAGAAAGAAGTATCTTTGGGGGAGGATGGTTTCCAAAGCTCTTTTTTATTCTCTCTTTCCCCTTTCATTCCAGGTGGACTCTCCAGCATGTCCTAGTTGCTGAATTAGAGGGCTGTTATTTCCTAATTCAATGAAAATTTACTAGGGGACTGTTTGACTCTGGCTGTGTAACTTCCTGTTTCCAGGGTATTAACTTTACTAAACCAGCTCATCCTTTCCTGAAAGAGGACAGCTTTTCTAGTGCAGCTGTGACCAGGCACAAAGAGGATAAAAGTAGGCGTTGGCACCAACTAAATGCTCATAAGGAGAGCTTGTTCTTTCTTATTTTTTTTTTAATTTATTTATTCATTTATTGTGGGTTTGTTTTTGTTTTGTTTTGTTTTGTTTTGTTTTGAGACAGAGTCTCACTCTGTTGCCCGGGCTAGAGTGCCGTGGCATCAGCCTAGCTCACAGCAACCTCAAACTCCTGGGCTCAAGCAATCCTCCTGCCTCAGCCTCCAGAGTAGCTGGGACTACAGGCATGCGCCACCACGCCCAGCTAATTTTTTATATATATTTTTTTAGTTGTCCAGCTAATTTCTTTCTATTTTTTTTAGTAGAGATGTGGTCTCGCTCTTGCTCAGGCTGGTCTGGAACTCCTGACCTCGTGCGATCCGCCCGCCTCAGCCTCCCAGAGTGCTAGGATTACAGGTGTTCTTTCTTCTTTAAAAAAAATGATCAGATGCTAAAACTCAGGACACCTTGGATGATACCCCAACATTCTGGATGAAAATTCTAGACCTGGCAGACCTTGTACGGCAGAGCTGGCCCGGCACAATTGGGAGGAGAGCATGTGGGTCCTCAGCATTCTCTGATTTTCATTTTCAGCTCTTTTCCCTCCAGCCATTATTTGACTCTGCCCCGGGACTGGCCACAAGGTCCTCCTTCCCTGACCTCCCCCATCACAACCCACCTGGGCCCTTGCTAGGTGGCGCTGACCCCTGTTCCACATTTTAGAGTCTGAAATTATTGCCTAGTCTTCTTCCTTATAAAAATTCCCTGGGAACTTCATAATCTTGCAGGAAAATGTGACAAAACCAGTTCAAAAGGAAACAACTAATTACTGTCTAATAGTTTAGATAATTCTTCCCAGAGTGCTTGCGTTTTGGAGAGGCAATGAATGAATAAAAAAAAAGATGAGGCTCTAAATGTCCAGGACCAAATAGAAACTTCTTAGATCCTATTCCTCAAAGTAACAGGGGAATTAACTAAAATTCTGAGATTAATGCCAAGGAGGAAACATGACATTGACCCTAATCATAACTAACTTTCGGTTCTGAATCAATCCTCTCTTTTTCCAGACAAATATCCGTGAGTAGGTCCCTGATTTCTAATTCCTCTTCTATGGCAACATGACATGGCACTATTTTAACTATGAAAAGATGTTAAATTTCTTCATCACTTTATCAAAAAATGTATAATTTAATCACATGTGAGATGAAAGATGGTTGTTAAAGATTTCTTCCAAGATAAATGTCTGTAGATCCTCCCAGACTCAAAGGACCCATGTTAAACTGATGAATAGGCTCTAAGACGAGATACTAAAACTAAGTGTGAACAAATGTCTAGACAATTGGTTCTGGATGGCTAAAGTTCAGCTTCTTCATTCAAACAACAAATACCTGTTAAGGACCTACTGAGTCCCAGGCATTGTGCTAGATGCTGAAGACAAAAGACTTCCTGTCTTTAAGGATCTCACAGTTTAGTGAGAGGATGGGACCCGGTGGAAGAAACTTATAATTAAGCATAATTAAGCAACTACAACAGGCTATGGTAAGTGCTGTTATGCAGCATGTACAGGGAACCTGGGGAGCACAGAATGCTCTGCCCAGCCTAGCATTGGAGAGAAGGGTCCATTGCAGGGAGATTTCTCAAAAGAAACCTGTGCTGGATTTTGAAGGTCATACACTGTCTCTAGTTTTAGTACATGGAAAATATTACAAAAGCACTTAAAAGGTGTTTCAAAAGTACAAAAGAAAGTATGGGAGATATTAATATATTCAGTCGGTTGAGGGAGAAAAAGTAAAAAATAAGTTTAAGGAAAACTACTCAAAACTTGTAAATAAGGTAAAAGATAAATTATATGACCTTTCATGTCATGCGTAGAGCATTTTCTAATGAGTCTGCATATCTGCATAACTGCTCATGGCTCAAACATTTTACAAGTCTGTAAAATTTATAAGGTAATTTTATTTTCTACAAATGTAAAGAAGATAACCCTTGAAGTTGATAGAAAGTGCTCTTTACATGCGTAGAAAAGGTTTATTGTCCTGGGGGACAATTTGTAACTAATTTAGCAAGTTCACTGCAGAATTCCTTTTTTCTCCCTCACTCATTATAAAAATTCCAATTTCTCAAACTGTCTTTGAAACCAGCTTGGCCACCCTGCTTGTTTCATCATTAAAGAGGTAAATAAAACTTTAAAATGAGCTCACTATTTTTGTATAAGAATTAGGTTTTTAACATTTTGAGAATTGTACATTGATGGCATAAGTATGAGGAGAAAAAAATCGCTCATTACAAAAGCATATATTAAGTACTACATACTGTTTAAATAGAGGAGTTGTTTGGCTTGGTTTAAACAACACATTTATCTTCTCACAGTTCTGGAAGCTAAAAGTTCAAGGTCAAAGTGCCATCATAGTTGGTCTCTGGGGCGGCCCCTCTTCCTGGCTTATAGACAGCTGCACTCCCTGTGCTCTCGCGTGGCCTCTCCTGTGCATGTGCCTGCAGAGAGGAAGATGGCAAACTCAGTGGCATTTCTTCCCCTTTCTATAAGGATACCAGTCCTATCAGATTAAGGCCCCATCTTTATGACCTCATTTAACCTTTATTATCTCCTTATAGCCCTGTCTCCAAATACTGGGACTAGGGTTCCAACATATGAATTTTGTGGACACATAATTCAGTTCATAACAGACTGTTTTGAGGCTTTCAGGACATAGATTTCTTTTCTTTTCTTTTCTTTTCTTTTCTTTTCTTTTTTTTTTTTTTTTTTTTTTTTTTTGAGACAGAGTCTCATTCTGTTGCCCTAGCTAGAGTGCAGTGGCATCATCATAGCTCACAGCAACCTCAAAATTCTAGGCTCAAGCGATCCTCTTGCCTCAGCCTCCTGAGTAGCTGGGACTACAGGCTCGTGCCACCATGCCCGGCTAATTTTTTCTATTTTTTAGTAGAGACAGGGTCTCACTCTTGTTCAGACTGGTCTCAAACTGCTGACCTTGAGTGATCCTCCCTTCTCGGCCTCCCAGAATGCTAGGATTACAGGCGTGAGCCACCGCACCTGGCCAGAGCAGGACACAGATTATAGAAGTTGATAGAAAGTGCTCTTTACATGCGTAGAAAAGGTTTATTGTCCTGGGGGACAATTTGTAACTAATTTAGCAAGTTCACTGCAGAATTCCTTTTTTCTCCCTCACTCATTATAAAAATTCCAATTTCTCAAACTGGTATGTATTTAAGGTATATATGTGATGACTTATGAAGAAATTATGAAATGATTACCACAATCAAGCTAATTAACACATACATAGTTACCTTTTTTGTGACGAGAACACAAGATCTATTCTCTTAGCAAGTTTCAGTATACCCTACCATATTATTAACTACAGTCACCATGTTGTGCATTAGATCTCCAGAGCTTCTTAATCTTATGGCTGAAAGTTAGTACCTTTTGGCCAACATCTCCCTATTTCCCCAACATTAACCACCATTCTATTCCCTGTTTCTATGAGTTCAGTTGTTTTAGATTCCACAGTAAGTGAGATCAAGCAGTGTTTGTCTTTCAGTGCCGGGCTCATTTTACGTAGCCTAATGTCTTCCAGTTTTATCTATGTTACCACAAATGGCAAGATTTCATTTGTTTTTTTAAGATGGAATATTCGTTTTATACACACACACACACACACACACACACCACATTTTCTTTATCTATTCGTCTATTAATGGACATTTGGGTTGTTTCCATATCTTAATAGTTTTGTGTTTTACTCTTCATACTTAAGATATAAGTAATTTGCTTGTCCCAAATACATTATTAGAGTATTCTGAATATGTCTGTTTTCTCTCTTTTACCAGGGAGTTTAATGTCTTTAGATGTTTTCTTGTTTCACATTAGCATCTATATCTTTCAGATTGAAGAACTCCCTTTAGCATTTCTTGTAAGACAGATCTGGTGCTGATGAATTCCCTCAGCTTTGTTTGTCCAGGACAGTCTTCATCTCTCCTTTATGTTTGAAGAGAGTTTTGCTGAAAACAGTATTCTTGGTTAGCAGTATTTTCCCTTCAGCACATTGAATGTAGCAGCTCACTCTCTCCTGGCTTGCAGAATCTCTGCTAAGAAATCTGCTGAGAACCGTATGGGGATCCACTGAATGTGATATGTTTCTTTTCTCTTGCTGCTTTGAGTAGTCTTTCTTTGTCTTTTATTTTTGCTAATTTGTTTATGATGTGCCTTGAGGAATTCTTCTTTGGGTTGAACTTAATTGGTGACCTCTGAGCTTCCTATACTTTGATACTGTCATCTTTCTCCAGATTTGGGAAAAATTTCAGTCATTATTTCCTTAAATATGTTTTCTAGGCCTTTTCATCTCTCATCTCCTTTGGGAGTTCCTATTATGTGGAAGTTAGCTCACTTGATGGTTTTCCCATAATTCTTGTAGACCTTCTTTACTCTTTTTAGTCCTTTTTTCTTTTTACTCCTCAAATTGGATAGTTTTATATGTTCTATATTCAAGCTTACTAATTCTTTCCTCTATTTGATCAAGGCTGCTGTTGAAGCTTTCTAATGAGATTTTCAGTTTACTTATGATATTTTTTTTAATTTCAGAATATTACAGGGGTACAAAAACTTTAGTTACATATATTGCCTTTGTACCACCTGAGTCAGAGCCACAACCATGCCCATCCCCCATAATGTGCACACTGCTCCCATTAGGTGTGAATTTACCCATCCCCTCCTCCCTGCTCCCACCTGCTTGGTTCCTGATGAATGTTACTTCCATATGTGCACATAAGTGTCGATCAATTAGTACCAATTTAATGGTGAGTACATGTAGTGTTTGTTTTTCCATTCTTGTGATACTTCATTTAGAAGAATGGGCTCCAGCTCCATCCAGGATAATACAAGAAGTATTAGTTCACCATTGATTTTTATGGCTGAGTAGTACTCCATGGTATACACATACCACATTTTATTAGTCCACTCATGTTTTGATGGGCAGTTGGGTTGTTTCCACATCTTCACAATTGTGAAATGTGCTGCTATAAACATTTGAGTGCAGATGTCTTTATTATAGAATGTCTTTTTGTCATTTGGGTAAATACCCAGTAGTGGGATTGCAGGATCAAATGGTAGTTCTACTTTTAGTTCTTTGAGGCATCTCCAAATTACTTTCCACAGAGGTTGTACTAGTTTGCAGTGCCACCAGCAGTGTATGAGTGTTCCTATCTCTCTGCATCCACGCCAACATTTATTGTTTTGGGATTTTTCGGTAAAAGCCATTAACACTGAATTTAAGTGATACCTCATTGTGGTTTTGATTTGCATTTCCCTAATGATTAGAGATGTTGAGCAATTTTTCATGTGTGTGTTGACCATTATTCTGTCTTCTTTTGAAAAGTTTCTGTTTATGTCCTTTGCCCACTTTTTAATGGGGTTGTTTGATTTTTTTCTTGTTAATTTTCCTGAGTTCTATACAGATTCTAGTTATCGGCCCTTTATCGGATGTGTAGCATGCAAATATTTTCTCCCATTCTGTAGGTTGTCTATTTGCTCTAAGGATAGTTTCTTTGGCTGTGAAGAAGCTTTTTGATTTGATCAGGTTCCATATATTTATTTTTGTTGTTGCTATGATTGCTTTTGGGGTCATCTTCATAAATTCTTCACAAATTCATTGGTCTAGGCCAACGTCTATGAGAGTTTTTCCAACACTTTCTTCTAAAAGTCTTATGGTTTCATGCCTTAGGTTTAAGTCTATTATTCGTCATGAGTTGATTTTTGTGAGAGGTGTGGATCCTGTTTCAGTCTTCTACATGTGGCTATCCAATTTTCCCAGCATCATTTATTGAATAAAGACTTTTTTCTCCAGTGTATGTTTTTGTCTGCTATGTCAAAGATCAGATGACAATATGAGAATGGTTTTATATCTGGGTTCTCAGTCCTGTTCCCTTCATCTATGTCTCTATTCTTGTGCCAGTACCCTGCTGTTTTGGTTACTATAGACTTGTGGTAAAGTTTGAAGTGTGATAGATTGATGCCTCACAATCTGTTCTTTTTGCTTAAGGTTACCTTGGCTATATCGGGTCTTCTCTGGTTCCAATGGAGCATAGAATTATTTTTTCTAGATCTGTGAAAAATAATTTTGGTATTTTAATAAGGATTGCATTGAATCTGTAGATCACTTTGGGTGGTATAGACATTTTAACAAGGTTGATTCTGCCAATCCATGAGCATGGTGTGGTTTTCCATGTGTTTACATCCTTTGAAATTTCTTTTCTCAGTGTTTCATAATTCTCCTTATACAGGTCTCTTGCCTCCTTAGTTAAATATTTTCCTAAATATTTTATTTTCTTTGATGCTATTGTGAAAGGTATTGCATCTTTGATTTGATTCTCAGCTTGACTATTATTGGCATATATGAAAGCTACTGATTTGTGTGCACGGATTTTGTATCCTGAGACTTTGCTGAATTCATTTATCAATTCCAGGAGTCTCTTGATTGAATCTTTGGATATAATATCATATCATCAACAAAGAGTTTGACCTCTTCTGCCCCCATTTGGATGCCCTTTATTTCCTTCTCTTGTCTGATTGCTCTGGTTAGGACTTCCAGCACTATGTTGAATAGAAGTGGAGATAGTGGGCACCCTTGTCTGGTTCCAGTTCTAAGTGGGAATGCTTTCAGTTTTTCCCCATTCAATATGATGTTGGCTGTGGGTTTGTCATATATGACTTTAATAATTTTGAGGGATGTCCCATCTATGCCTATTTTGTTAAGTATTCTTATCATAAAAGCGTGATGAATTTTGGCAAATGCCTTTTCTGCATCTATTGAGAGGATCATATGGTCTTTGGTTTTGCTTTTATTTATAGAGTGGATTACATTTATAGATTTGTGTATGTTGAACCATCATCCTTGCATCTCTGGGATGAAGCCCACCTGGTCATGATGAATTATTTTTTTGATGTGCAGTTGAATTTGGTTTGCTAAGATTTTATTGAGAATTTTTGTATCCATATTCATAAGGGATTTTGGTCTGTAGTTTTCTTTTTTTGTTGTGTCCTTTCCTGGTTTTGGTATCAAGGTGATATTGGCTTTGTAGAATGAGTTGGAGAGGCTTCCATCCTTCTCAGTGTTGTGGAATAATTTCTGCAGTATAGGTACCAGTTCTTCTTTGTAGGTTTGGTAAAATTCGGGTGTGAATACATCTGGTCTGGGATTTTTTTGCCAAGTATCTATTGTCTCGAGGAAACACATCTTACCCACAAGGACTCATTCAGCCTCAAGGTGAAGGGATGGAAAACAACATTCCAGGCAAATGGAAACCAAAAGAAAGCTGGCATAGCCATTATTATATCAGACAACATAAACTTTAAAGCAACAAAAGTAAAGAAAGACAAAGACAGTCACTATATAGTGGTGGAAGGAAAAATTCAACAAGAAGACTTAACAATCCTAAATATTTATGCACCCAACATAGCAGCACCCAAATACATAGAGCAAATCTTGCTGGATCTAAACAAAATTATAAACAGCAATGCCATAACAGCTGGAGATTCCAACACCCCACTGACAGAAGTGGACAGATACTCCAAACAGAAAATAAGAAAATAAACAATGGACTTAAATAGAACCCTAGAACAAATGGGCGTAATAGACATTTACAGAACATTCTACCCAAATAACACTAAATATGCATTCTTCTCATCAGCTCATGGAACTTTCTCTAAAATTGATCACATCCTAGGCCACAAAACAGATCTTAACAAATTTTAAAAAATAGAAATTATACCATATATCTTCTCAGACCATCATGGAATAAAATTAGAAATCAATTCCAACAGAAACACTCATCTCTACACAGAGTCATGGAAATTAAACAATCTATTGATGAATAATTGTTGGGTCAAGGAGGAGAGTCAGATGGAAATCAAGATTCTTTGAACTAAATGATAATGGAGACACAAGTTATCAAAATCTGTGGGATACAGTAAAAGCAGTTCTGAGAGGAAAACTTATAGCCTTAAATGCCCACATTTAAAAGACAAAAAGATCACAAATCAACAAATTAATGAATTGTCTCAAGGGACTGGAAAAGGAAGAGCAAAACAATCCTAAACCCAGCAGAAGAAAAGAAATAACCAAGATCAGAGCAGAATTAAATGGAATCTAAAATAAAAGAACTATACAGAAGATTAATGAACCAAAAAATTGGTTCTTTGAAAAGATAAGCAAAATTGACAAGCCTCTTGCTAGACTGACCAGTAGCAGAAATCAAAGGACTTTAATAAGCTTAATTAGAAATGAAAAAGGAGAAGTCACAACCAATATCATGGAAATACAAAATGTAACCTTTGAATACTATAAAAATCTCTATGCCCCAAAACTTGAAAACATGAAAGAAATGGACAAAATCTTAGAAACACACAACCTCCCTAAGCTCAATCAGGAAGAAATAGAACTCCTGAACAGACCAATATCAAGCACCAAAATTGAAGCAGCAATAAAAAATCTTCCAGTAAAAAAATAGTTATGGTATTCTTATTTCTAGGATTTCTATTCAGTTTTTTAAAATTATTTCTATTTCTTTGTCAAATCTCTCATTTTCTCCCTGGATTGTTTTCCAAATTTCATTTATTTTTCTATCCATGTTTTCTTGTGATTCCCTGAACTTCTTTAAAAGGATTATTCTCAATTCTCAGTCAGATATTTCCTAGATCTGCAAATCTGTTTCTCTTGGCATTGTCATATTTCCTTGAATTTTCACAATCCTTGCATCTTTACATTTACAACTGTGTATTTGAGGGGAAAGCTGCCAGCTCTTGCAGTTTTTGTAGATGTGCTTTGATGGTGTTGAAGCTTTACTACTTAGTGTCAGAACTTAAATGCTGGCCTCTTGCTGCTTCCCATCCTAGGAGAATGTATAGTGAGCACTGAAACTAAAACACTGCACAGGAACTAACTCATTATGCTGTCATTGTTTCCTGTCTGGGAAAGACTTATAGTGAACACCAGAACTTAAATACTGCCCAAGAACTATATTGCTGCCCTCCACTGTTTCCCAGTCTAGGGAAGACTTACACTGGAGCTTAATCTCAACCTTTAGTTGTTTCTGGGCCAGGGGAAATTTCCACACAAGCACCTAGGCTTTGACGAAAATTCAGCCAGGGATTCAGGTCTTCCACGGATTATGCCCTCTGAGGTGCTATGGTTCTGGCCAGTCTCTTTAACATGGTGTCCCCACTGATCAGGGCACAGAATAGCAACCAAGATCCATGTGCCAGTTGCTGCAACCAGTTCCCCACTCTTTGGCCCCAATTCACTCCAGGTGGTTCAGCCCTTTTGGCAGTCTCAAAGGTTCCTGTAGGGTCAGACCATGGTGAGCTCCCTTTGAAGAGTCCCAGATTAGTAAGGAGATTGAATTTCCACTTCCAATTCTCTCCTCTCGCCTCAGAAACCACAGGTCTAGGGAAATTCTCTGTGAGTGGCATGTTGGCTTGGAAGGGGGTACCACGGTTTGAAATGACCATCTCTTACCAGTCATGGCTTCTCTTGATTCTGTGGGCCCAGGGGTTTTCTCTACTTCTCCTCTGAGTTCTGGTGAATTCAGGGTGGTATTCTTATCTTTGAATAGTTTCTAGTTGTATTTTTGTGGGGGAAAATGATTCTGGGAGATCTATTTCATCATCTTGCTGAAATCACCAGCCTATTTCAATATCTTGGCTATTGTGAATAATGCTACAAACATGAGAATGCAGATATCTCTTCAAGACACTGATTTTGTTTCCTTTGGATGTACACCCAGAAGTGAGATTGCTGGATCATATGGTAGTTCTATCTTTAATTTTTTTGAGGAACCTCCATACTGTTTTCCATAGCAGTTATACCAATTTACATTCCCACCAGCATTATACAAGAGTTCCCTTTTCTCCACATCCTTACCAACACTTATCTTTTGTCATTTTTATAGTAGCCATCGTAACAGGCATAAGGTGCTAATATTTCATGACTTTGTTTTGCCTCTCCTTGATGATTAGTGATACTGAGTATCTTTTAATATGCTGTTGGCCATTTATGTCTTCTTTTGAGAAATGTCTATTCAGGTCCTTTGCCTATTATTTAACTGGGTTATTTACTTTTTTTGCCATTGAGTTGTATTAATTCCTTGTATATTTTGGATATTAGCCCCTTATCAAATATATTGTTTGCAAATATTTTCTCTCTGCAGGTTGCCTTTTCATGCCTTTGTTTCCTTTGCTGTACAGAAACTTTTCTGTTTATTGTAGTCTTGCTTGTCTATTTTTGCTTTTATGTCCTGTGCTTTTTGTGTCACATCCAAGAAATCATTGCCAAGACCAACGTAAAGAAACTTTTCCCCTGTGTCTTCTAGGAGTTTTACAGTCTCAGGTCTTATATTTAAGCCTTTGGTCCATTTTGAGTTGATTTTTGTATATGATGTAAGATAAGGGTCTGACTTCATTCTTTTGCATATGGCTATCCAGTTTTCCCAGCACCATTTATTGAAGAGACTATCCTTTTCCTATTGTGTTTTCTTGGTACCTTTGTCAAAGATCAGTTTACTGTACATGCATGGCTTTATTTCTGGGCTCTCTATTCTGTTCCACTGATCTATGTGTCTATTTTGATGCCAGTACCACACAATTTTGATTCCTGTTGCTTTTTAATATAATTCAAAATTGAGAAGTGTGATGCCTCCTCCTTTTGCTCCTCTTTTTCAAGATTGCTTTAGATATTTGGGATCTTTTTTGGTTCCATATAAATTTAGGATTGTTTTTTCTAATTCTGTGAAAAGTGCCATTGGAATTTTGATAGGCATTATATTGAATCTGTAGATCCCTTGCAGTAATATGGACATTTTTACAATATTAAGTCTTCCAATCCATGGACATAGAATATGTTTTCACTTATTTCTGTCTTCTTCAATTTCTTTCATAAATGTTTTATAGTTTTCAGTGTACAGATCTTTTACTTCCCAGCTAAACTTATTCCTAAATATTTTATTCTTTTCAATACTATTATAAATGAAATTATTTTCTTTATTTCCTTTTTTGATAGTTCATTGTTAGTGTATTAGAGTGCTAATGAATTTTGTGTGCTGATTTTGTATCTTGCAACTTTAATGAGTATGTTTATTAGTTCTAAAATTTTTTTGGTCATCAAACATTTCAATTCACTGACATTGCCCAACCACAATTAACTATATTATCTTCTGTTTTTCTATCATAAGAAACATAATGATTTTTGGTAATGTTCTAGATTCAACACTTTCATCTAGGCAGTGAGTTCAACTATTGTTCTGCCACCTAATGTACACCTGGGTACAGATTGAAATAGTTTTTCACTGCTTCATTTAGGGCCCTTATGGAGATATTAATTTATGTTTTTCCTTATGGTTTAAATATTCTCTCAGAAAGTATATACATTTACAGAGATTCATTTGAGAACACCAAAACCATATAGTACCCTGTGAAAATTCAGAAAGTGTACACCTGCCTGGAAATCACCTTGACTCCTGCTAGAAGTAATGTAATACTGTGATTAGGGGACGTATACTGAGTTTGACCATCCCAAGATCCAAAACTTTTGACATGACTTTAAACTGAGTAATTTTTAAATTAGTGTATGGCTATTTTAAAAGGAGTTCATTTCTCCTTTGCTTAATTAATTGCACATAAACTGACAAACAACTGAATAGAGGAAATAAGATAGAGAGAGTAGATATGAGCCAAGGAGAAAGACCCATATGTACAGAGGCATAAAGATATGAGGAACAAAAAGCACAGGGTAGTTGAAGAATTCCAAGTAGATCAGTATGATTGGATCATTGGGTACATATATGGTGATAGAAAAATAAGGCTGCCCAAATATGCAGAAGCCAAATGAAAATGGGCCTTGCAGGCCATACAAAGGAGTTGGGATTTTTGAGGGCAATAGGGAGCTATTGAAGGATTTCAAATGCACTTTATCAAGATCACTTTGACAGTAAATATGAAGCATAGATGGGAAGGAGGCAAGATTGGAAACAGGAAGGCCAGTTAAGAGATTATTACAATACTCCGTAACACATGCAGAAGTAATGAAGGCTTGTAGTAGGGCATAGGGGATAGAGAAAATCAGATTGTCTCCCCTTTTAAAGGGAAAAATCCAAAGATCTTACTCAGAAAATGCAACTCTTTTCCACATCCTGTCTCCACAATCTATCTGTATGAACACAAAAAGATAATACAATTCCAAACAGATATTTTATCTGTGTGTCTTAAGTCTATTCACAGAACAGTAATCCATTGACATTTGGCCTCTCCAGCTATATTTTTCCCCCAGCTATATTTCATTCTGTACATATATTTAAACACTCAGAGTTCATGAAAATTTCCCCACATTTCTAGGAAGAATTAGTCACCTGGGAGAAATATTAAACTCCCAATCTTTTAGAAACAGAAACTTTCCATTTTCATAATTCCAATGAATCACTTACAATGAATTGAAGCTTCATAATAAATCCATTATTTTCTTTTGCCAAACTTGGTATTTTCTTTGGCATGTAGGAAAGACAAGTAAGTTGATCTCTGAGAGAAGTAGGGTCCTAGCTGGTTATTTAAGATCGAGGGCCGGGCTCGGTGGCTCATGCCTGTAATCCTAGCACTCTGGGAGGCGAGGCGGGTGGATCGTTTGAGCTCAGGAGTTCGAGACTAGCCTGAGCAAGAGCAAGACCCCGTCTCTACTAAAAATACAAAGAAATATATAATAAAAATATATACAGAAAAAATTAGCCGGGCATGATGGCACATGCCTGTAGTCCCAGCTACTCGGGAGGCTGAGGCAGGAGGATTGCTTGAGCTCAGGAGTTTGGGGTTGCTGTGAGCTAGGCTGATGCCACGGCACTCTAGCCCACGCAACAGAGTGAGATTCTGTGTCAAAAAAAAAATTGAGGAGGAGACAACTGAGGAGCCCAGGACCTAAAGAATCTGGGAAGTTGGCCAAGTAAAGGTCTCCAAAAATCCTCTCCTCCATAAAGGCAATGAAAACACTGACAAAACTGTCAGAATCAACTTTTTCAGAAACTCTGACAATAACCAAAGGCTTGAAGCAATCCAAAGAATTTTACTCAAGAAAAATAGCTGATACTTGGTAAGAAGAGCAAAGTTTCTAGCATATTAACTTGTCCTATTCCATCCCTTCTCTCCTCAGCTCCATGGTAGCCTTGAAACCAACAGCCTCAAAATTACAGTGAAAACCAGTAATCTGGAAGCCACTGAAGGGGACACAACAGGACTGGGGCTTCTTCAAAGCCTCATTACCAGAGAACTATCATTATTTGACCTGTCTAGTGGCTCCCTGGAAGACCTCACTAGCAAGTATGTATTTGGCCTGATTCAGAACTCAACCTGTGCAAACAGCCTTTTCCTTGGGAGCATTTATCAAAAATAATCAAAGGCAATTGTTTTATATTGAGACTGCTTGAGGCAGTAGATAACAGTTGGGACAACAGGCCAACCAGAAGACTTAAAAGAAGAGCTGGGGAATGAGGTGTACATATAGACCTTTGAAAAACTGTCACATATTCTTGGGAATCTAGAAAGCCATACTCACATGCAAGGCTGTGCACATACTCAGGAAAGGCCTGAGAAGGCCCTGAGCTCTCACCTTTGTCTAAACTTGAGGCTCTGTGCAAGCAGGAAATGAAGGGCTAAGGCGGAGTTGTGAGCTGCCTGGCTGAGTGTTGAAGGCATGCCCCAACATGCACACAGAGGTCTTACTGGTCTCAAGCATTTAAGGAAATTTCTACCCAATTATTAACTAGCCATTAAGCTATTGGAGTAGATGTCAGTGGCCATGCACAACAAAGAGACTATACAAAATTAGTTCAATAAACAAACAACAATAACAAACAGCAAACAACAAGAAATCCTAAAGAGAACAGGGAATCTGATTTCCAGAGTTGTCTATTATTTAAAATGTTCAGTTTTCAATAAAACATTACAAGGCATACAAGGAAATAAGAACATATGGTCCATACGCAGGAGAAAAGCATTTAATAGAAACAGTCCCTGAGGAAGCCCAGACTTAAATGAGGAAGACTTTAAATCAGCTATTTTAAGCATGTTTGAAGAGGTAAAGGAAAATATAAGAACGATGTCTCTCACCAAATTGAGAAAATTAATAAAGAGGTAGAAATTATTGTTTAAAAAGAAAACAGAAATTTGGGAACTGAAAAGTACAATACCTGAAATTTAAAATTCACTAGAAACTTTCAACAGCCAATTTAAGCAGACAGAAGGATCACCAAACTTGAACACTATAGACTTATAGGATGCCATCAAGTGTACCAACATGAAGAAGAGAGAAAGGGGAACATAAAGAGTATTTAAATAAATAATGGCCAAAAACTTCCCATATTTGATGCATAACAAAAGCTAAATGGACTCCAAGTATCCACACATAGACACATTGTAATCAAACTATTGACAGACAACAAATATTGAAGGCAAAAGACAAAAGCAATTCATCACATACAAGAAATCTTCAATAATGTAAATAGCTGAATTCTCATCAGAAACTTTCAAGCCATAAGGCAGTGTGATAACACATTCAAAATGCTAAAAGAAACCAAGAATTCTATATCCAGCAACATCCTTTAGAAATGCATGAGAAATTATGATATTTCCAAATAAATAAAAACAAAGAATTTGTCACTAGTAGACTTGCCCTACAAGACATACTAAAGTGAGTCCTTCAGGCTAAAATGAAAAGCCGGTAGATAGTAACTCAAATCCACATGAAGAAATAAAAAATGTCATTAAAGGTAACTACATAGGCAAATATAAAAGACAATATAAATATATTTTAGTTTATAACTCTTTTTCTCCTGATTTAGAAGACAAGTATATAAAATAATAATTATAAATCTGTCTTAGTGGGCAAACAATGCATAAAGATGTAATGTGTATGACAATAGTAGCACAAAGTGGGGGAATGGTGCTATGCAGGAGCAAAGTCTTTATATACTATTTGTTTTGATCAGGATTCACCAGAGAAACAGAACCGATGAAGTAGGGAGAATATATGTGCGCGCGCACGCGCGCGCACACACACACACACACACACACACGTATCAAAGAGAGAGAGAGAGAGAGAGAGAGAGAGAGAGAGACTGATGTGTTATAAGGAATTGACTCATGTAATTATGGAACCTGACAAGTCCCAACATCTGCAGGGTGAGTTTGCAAACTGGACACCCAGCAGAGCCAGTGGTGTAATTCCAGTCTGAGTCCAAAAGCCTGAAAACCAGAAGAGCAGACAGTGTAGTTCCAGCCCAAAGGCCAGCAGGCTTGAGAGCCAGGAAGAGATAATGTTTCAGTCGAAGTCCAAAGGCAGGAGAAAGTTGACGTCCCAGTTCAAAGCAGTCAGGCAAGATGAATTCTCTTTAACTTGGGGAGAGGTCAGCCTTTGTATTCTATTCAGGCTTTTAACTGATTGAATGAGACCCATCCACATTAAGGAAGGCAATGCTTTACTCAGTCTGATTTAAATGTTAATATCTTCTTCACAAAGCACCCTAACAGAAACACCCAGAACAATGTATGACTAAGTGTCTGGGGACTCCATGGCCCAGTGAAGTTGACACATAAAATTGACCACCACACTATTGAAATAAAGTTGGTAGAGAATCTGAACTATATTGGTATAAATTAAGATGTTAATTATACTCTATATGGCAATCACTAGGATAACACAAAAATAAAGAAACCACATGATCATCCTAATAGATACAGAAAAAGCATTTGGCAAAAATATAACACCCTTTCATTATACAAATACTTAACAAACTAGGAATAGCGAACTTACTCAACAGGTAAAGGGCATTGATGAAAAACCCACTGGTAAAATTGTACTTAATGGTAAAAGATGGAAAGAGTACCCCTCAAGATCAGAAACAAGACAAGGATGTGCACTCATGCCACTTCTATCAACAGTATACTGGATATGCTAGTCAGGACAATTAGACAACTAAAAGAAATATAAGGCATTCAGATTGGAAAAGAAAATCTATCTATATTTGCAGATAACATTATCTTATATAAATGAAAATTCTAAGAAATCACACACACACACACACACACACACATGCACACCCATACTAGAGCTAAGAAACAAGTTTCACCAAGGTTGCAGGATTCAAGATCCATACATAAAAATCAATTGTATTCCTATATACTATCAATGAATAATCTGAAAATGAAATTAAGAAAACAATTCCATTCACAATAGCATCAGAAAGAATAAAACATGAATTAATCTAAAAAAAGAAGCCCAAGATGTGTACATAAGAAACTACAAAACATCACTAAAAGAAATTAAAGAAGCCTCTCTTAAAACATGTGACGTTTTTAGCCCTTTATGGTAAGTTTAAATTAGATTGAATTAGAATTTGATTACTCATTTCAATTCATTTGTAATCACTTACGGTAATGCTCTTTTATGTTTATTATGTGTGCTACATAATAGCTACTTATTAAATAGTTTTTGCATTAGTGAATGAAATGAGAGCACTTTAGATCTTATCTTTAGTAACAAGCTCCTGGATTATAGAAACCTGTTAAAAGAAACATATTTTAAAATTTAAAAATATTTTATTGTGGAAGTATTTTTATTTATTATGGATTAAATTAGATTGGGGAAACAATATACAGCTTATTTCAGAACTACAAATACTAGAGTATCTGTGTTTTCCTCATTCTCAATATGAATATTTCCTTGTGGGGGGATAGGGAAAAAAAGAAAATACTGTACAACTGCTGTCTTTATTAATAGTGAAACAGAGCCTCATTAATTTGAAGTTTTGAAGGACAAATTGTCACTAGTTACTACAAAACCTTTTTTTGACAATAAACACATCTGTATAATTTATTATTAACAGTTTAAAAAAAAGAAATTAAAGAAGACCTAAATTAACTGAAAAAGACATTCTAGGTTCATGGATTGGAAGCCTTAATATTTTAAAGATGTTACTATTCCTCAAATTGACCTACACATTCAATGCAATCTTTATCAAAATCCTAGCTGGCTTTTCATAGAAATTGACAAACTGACCCTAAAATTCATATGTAAATACAAGGGACCAAGAATAGCCAAAACAATCTTGGAAAGAACAACAAAAAAACAAACAAACCCCAAAGTAGTCACACTTTCAGATTGCAAAACTCACTATAAAGCTAGAGTAATCAAGACTGTACTTGTATAAAGATAGACATATAAAACAATGAAGTAAAATTGATGGTCCAGATATAAACCCAGATATTTAGGGTCAATTGATTTTTGACAGGGTACCAATGTGATTCATGGGGAAAGGATCACCTTTTCAACAAATGGTGCTGGGACAAATGGATGGCCACGTGCATAAGAGTGAAGTTGGACTCTACCTCACACCATATACAAAATTAAGTCAAAATGAATCTAAGACCTAATTGAAGAACTAAAACCTCAAACAACAACAACAACAACAAAAAAAAAAAAAAAAAACAATAAGCAAGCCAGGCACAGTTGCTCATGCCTGTAATCCCAGCACTTTGGGAGGCCAACGAGGGAAGATCACCTGAGGCCAGAACTTTGAGACCAGCCTGGGCAACCTAGCAAGACCCCATCTCAATAAAAATTTTAAAAATTAGCTGAGCATGGTGGCACATGCCTGTAGTCCCTGTTACTTGAGAGGCTGAACCAGGAGGATTGTTTATGCCCAGGAGTTCAAGGTTGCAGTGAGCTATTAACATGATCATGCCTCTGCTCTCCAGCCTGAGCAACAGAGCAAGCCCCTATCTCTAAAAAAAAAACCAAAAAAACCATAATCACAAATCTTAGTAATCTTGGGATTTAGCACTATTTCTTGGCTATGACACCAAAAACACAGGCAACAAAAGAAAAAACAGGACTTCAAAAGAAAAAAATAGATAAATTGGACTTTGTCTAAATTGATAACTTTTGTACTTCAAAGGACACCATCAAGAAAGTAAAAAGAGCCCACAGAATGGGGGAGAATTTTTGCAAGTCACATATATGATAAGAAACTTATATCTAAAATTTATAAAGAACACTTACAACTCAATAACAAAGAGGCAAATAGCCCCACTTAAAAATGGGCAAAGATTGCTTCTCGGCCTTTTGGCTAAGATCAAGTGTGTAAAAATGAGCAAAGAATCTGCATAGACATTTCTTCAAAGGAGATATACAAATGGCCAATAAAGACATGAAAAGATGTTGAACATCAACAGCCATCAGGGCAATGCAAAGCAAAACCACAATGTAGTAACTTCACACTCACTAGCATGGCTATTAAAAAAAGACAGATAATAACAAGTGTTTGTGAGGATGTGGAGAAGTTGGAAACCTCATACACTGCTGTTAGGAATGGAAAATGATGCAACCACTTTGGAAAACAGTTTGACTCAATACAGAATTACCATCTGACCCAGCAATTCCATTCCTGGCTATATATCCAAGAGAAATGAAAAGTTATATCCTTTAAAAAACTTGTAAATGAAAGTTTATAGAAGCATTATTCATAACAGCCAAAAGGTAGACGCAACCCAAATGATTCATGACAACTGATAAAAGGATAAACAAATGTAGTATAGCCATATAATGGAACATTATTCAGCCATAAAGAAGAATAAAGTACTGATTCATGCTACAACATGGATGAACCTTGAAAACGTTATGGTGAGTGAAAGAAGCCAGACACAAAGGCTACATATTGGATGATTGCATTTATATGAAATGTCCAGAATGGGCAAATCCATAGAGACAGAAATAGATTAATGATTGCCAGCATCTGGGGGAGAAGAGAACAGGGACTTACTGCTAAGGGGTATGGCGTTCCTTTTTGGAGTGAAGAAAATATTCTAGAAGTACATAGTAATGATGTTTTTACAACTGTAAATAAACTAAAAACCACTCAATTGTATTAATATATTTTAAAAATATGGATTTTATGGCATGTGAATTACATCTGTTTTTAAAAACTTAATAAAAAACAGCCTTTTGATGGGAGGAAAAGGCCATATATGACCAGGCAGGGAACTGTTGACATGACAGACTCCAGAGGAGGCTTAGGACAGAGAGAGTACTATGTAACACGGTGATGGGTCTTAACCAGAGACATGTAGTAGAATCACCTATGAAGTTCTTCAGACATACAAACAGGCCCACTTTCAAGTTTTATGATATAGTGGGTCTGCGGTGGGACCTGGGGATCCTTATGTTTTCCAAGAGTGTTTCCTTGCCCTATTCTATCCTAAAGTGTGGCTGAGACTGAACATAGATTTTTACATATTCCTGATTTAGATGTTCAGGACTTCCAAGCTGTTAGAGGACAACACTAGATATCAGAATTATTACAGGAAATCCAGATGCCTCTCATTGTAAGTCATTTGATTCTATACCAACATTGATCTTCCCTACTCTAAGAACAATTGATGTCCACCCCTCACGTTTCATGAAGAGTATTTACAAAGTATATTGGTCACTGACGCTTCTTTTCCCAAACACATGCCAAAATCTCAACTGTGTCAGGCATGTAGGAGATATTCAATAAATGTTATTTACTTTCTCTTCACTATATCAATTTATGTCTGAGTCCCTAAACCTTTTGAATGAATAGCTTTCCCTAAGAGTAGCTTTGAAATATGTCAAAAATAAAAAGAATTTAGCTAAGGATTAATATTGGCGACTCTAAAAGGAAATATGAATTCCAATGAAAATCAGAAATCTCTTTCATCACTGAGTGGCATTATGTAAATCTGTTGCTCACAGCCTCAGTCTTGGCAAGTATTAGAACACGAACTCTCCAGGGTTGTCCCAAGAATAGTGGCTCCCAGAAAAAGAAGAATGACTTGTGACAAGAACCCTGAGGAGCCAGTGCCTCAATCTTTTTCCATGATTTATGACAATGATTCCCACCATTTGGTCCAGACCTGCGAAAGGTTATGTTTGACATTTTAGCAGAGATATGGGCATATACCATCCTGAATCTATATTGGGCTCACGAATCACACAGAGATCACGAATCACCTGTCTTCCCTGCAAAGTTATCAGCTGCTTAATTATAGATGATAAGTTTGCATCTGTGGCCAGGAAGCAGGGCCAGGTTTAATAAAACCTGACTGGCTCCTAGTTTCCAAGGACGAACAACATTAAGGAAACCCACTGCATGCTTTCCCAGGACTATAGGGTTGATGAAACATCCCAGTTTTCAGAAGTAGAAAATTTCCTCAGATTCATGAATGACTACTGACAATTTATAATAAAACAACTGCTAAAACATCTGGGTTTGGGTGAGAAGGAAAAAAAAGCCAAAGCCAAAGGTGATCTACAAAAATAACTTCCCATCTATCTCCATTCCTCTTCTTAAAGAAAAACACGGAGGGCAGTTTGGTATGGTCCTGTAAGAAGTAGAGGAGAGAGATGAATGACTCTCAAGATTCTTCAGCTTCCCATTCTGTAAAATCCAGTGTGTGGGAAATTTTGTGTAATTATTAATTTTATAGCTAAGACATTACACATTGTACAAAACTTCAAAGATTGAAAAAAAGGTCTACAGAAAAAAGTTTCTATCCATCCATTTCTTTTAATCCTCCACTTTCTTATCCCCTGGGGAATGGTGCCAGGCACTATCTAAGTACTGGGGTTAGAGCACACCATGAACTTACAATCTATTTTGTGTGGAGAGACACGAAATAGCTTTGGGTACTAATAAATCCCATGAGAAAAATAAAATAGCCTAAGAAGGAGCAAGAGGGAAACCAGATGAGTATGGTTTCATAAAACCTAGAAAATAAAGCATTTCAAGAACGAGAGAGCTGTTAGCCATCAAATTCTACAGAAAGGTCAAGCGGGGTAGGGATGAAGAGTTGACAGCAGACTTGACCAAGTGATGCTCATTGGTGATCCTGATAATTGTTTCAGTGGGCTGGCACTAGCAAAAGCTCAATTGAAATTGATTGAAGAGGGGATATAAAGATTATAACTAATCTTTTGGAGGAATATTGCTTTAAAATTATGTGGGAGAAGAAGCAGAGCCCAGATGAAGAGAAATATAGATCAAGAGAAGTTTTTCTTAAAATGTATTATACCAATGCATGTTTATAGGCATATGAAATAATCTAAAAAGAGAAATTAATTCAGGAAAGAAGGGGATCATTTGAGAAATAAACTCAAGAAGGTGAGAGAGAGTGTGAACAAGACACAAAAGGAGGGCTTGGCCTTAGGTAGGAACAGGATACTCCTTCCATTTTAACAGATGAACATCCTTTCAGAGGATCTACACAAATACACATATGTGAATGAGAGTGTCTATATATTTTTAAACTCAATAGCAAATAACAGCATGCTCTGCACACTGTTCTGCATCTTGCTGTTGTTTTTTTTTTTTAACTTAACAGTATATCTGTTAAGGAATGACTTTCTCATTCCTTTTGACAGCTGCATAGTGTTGCCTTTTATTGCTGCATCATAATTTACTTCTAATCCTCTACTGATGACCATTGGCTGTTTCCAATATCTTTCTATGGCAAACAATGCTTTAATGAATATCTTCGTACAGATGTGCTAGTGTATCTACAGAATATATTACTAGAAATGGAATTGCTAGGTCAAATAGTATGACCATTTTTCATTTTGAAAGCTATTACCAAATCGTGCCTAAGTTATACCAATTTATAATCCCAAATGTCTATTAGAATGCCTGTTTCTGCCTCATCCACTCAGTATTAAACAGACTTTAATATTTATCAGTCTGACAGGTCAAAAATTATAACTCATGGCTTTAATTTGCATTTATCTTGTTACAAATAAGGTTAATCATCATTTCATGGTTAAAATCCATTTGTGTTTCCTTTTCTGTGAACTCTGTACATGTCTTTGCCTTTATTCATTAATGTGTAGGAATTCCACATATCAAAGGACTTAGAATTTTGTTTGTCATATGTTGCAGATATTTTTCCTAATTTGTTGCATGTTTTGTACCTTATTTTTATGTATCAAATTTTATAATTTTATGTAGTTTATGTAGGTTTGTAGTCTATTATGTGGTTTATATATTTTGTAGCTTATTATGTAAGTCTATGTAGTCAATTAGCCTTTTCTTATATGACTTCTGGGTTTTGTGTCATGCTTAAAAGTACTCTAAAGTTATGCGAAAAGAATATTGATTTTTAAGTTTAAATTTCTGATCTATTTTAGACTTATTTTTATTAAGAAATAAGTTAGGGACCCAACTCAATATATTTTGTGGCTATCCAGATTCCCAATGCCATTTATTTATATAATAAAATGCTGTCTTAACCGTGGACTAAGTTCCTGACCATGCCAAGGGAGAAGTGGTTAAGAAAAAAGAGTATGCATTCAAATATTTGTTGAATGAGAATAGAAACATTCATGGGCATTGGAACACTGGGAATGAGAAGTTTATAAAAAAAAAATCACTTGGCAAAGACTATGCACCTGACTTGTGTGCAGCCTTCTTGTCCAGCCCAGTTTATGCTTATGGTCTTGGGAGACTAAAATGTTCATGTTGAAGGCCCATCCAGTGACTTAGGCTTGCAGTGTCTTCACCTTGACTCCGCTGATTCTCATCTTCCCTCCATTCCCTCATCCCCCCGGCTACATTTTGGTTTTCATTTGCTCAGCTTCTGAAATATGGAACTCAAACATCCTGCTTTCTGACTGCAGCCTCCTGCTGTTCTGGCTCTTGGCTTCCCCATCACTACCATACATCATCACCCATGCACACCCCGGTCCCCTGGCCTTTCTGACTTCTCTCATCAGCATTGTCTGCCTTTCCCTTCTTTTTCTCTCCAATCATTCTAAGAACTCTGGTCAGCTCTGAATTCCTTGTTCTTTTTGTCTTTTTCTGCACCCGTGTGTCAAAACACGAGCCTGGATTAATATGAATCTGACTTCTCCATTCATATAGGCAATATGCCACATACTATTGGGAAAAATCATACTCTATACAAACTGGTACAAGTACAAATTAATATTCCCAAACTCAGCTGCATCCTCAGCACTGCCTGAAAACCATATTTATCCCCAAGCACAATCTCTGCTTAACACTCTCACAACTCTCCTCAAATCTCCTACCCCCTTTCCACTTCCACAATGACACACCAGACTGGAGGAACCAACCCACTCCTCCAACACTCAGGTGACGTGGGTATTACTCTCCCCACTCTACAGCGAAGAAACTGAAGCTTAGAGAGGCTAAGAAATTTGACCAAGTATATAAAGTGGTAAATTAGGGATTCAAATCCAAGTCTGTCTAATCCCAAAGCCAATGTTCTTAACCACTATGAGATATTGGCTTCCTAACCAAATCCTTTCTTTCTATTACTCATAAATCTCTTAAAGTATCACCTCATACCCCACACCAAAGCTCTAGGTAAGGTGTCATTTCTTGTCCAAGTTATTGCAATAGCCTCTTAATTGCCTCTTTCCTTTCTCCATTCTTAATGCCTTGAATTTACACTCTATGCTGCCACCAACTTCATATTTCTCAGAGATAAACTTAATCAATTAGTGCCCTGCTAAAAATATTTCAATGCTTTCCATTGCCTTCGGGAGTAAATTCAAGCTCCTCTGAACAGTGCACAAGGAAGGCCCTTTGCAATCGATCTCCAAGTTCCATTTTTTTCTACTCTGTCTCTTTCCACTTACTCTCACAACCTATCCTCCAGCAACACCCTCCTTGCCTCTGCACATGCTGCTCCCTTTGCCTAGAGTGACTTTTCCCTCTGTCTTCCTCCAGCTAATTCAGCTCAGGGCATCATCTCTAGGAATCTGCCACCTACTCTACCCCATCTGTCCGGACTGTGTGTATTTTTTGGTCCCCTCATATTCCATGCTAACCTTTTTGAAAACTTATCATGCTATTGCAGAAGGCTGTTTAAATGACTGCCTCCCTAGAGGGGAGTGGTTCTCAAAGCTCAGAATGCATAGGAATCATATGGAAAGCTGATTTATTAGGTTTTAGGTCTTGAATCCAGGAATCTGAATTTTAGCAAGCACCCCAAGTGGTTCTGATGCTAGTGGTTGTGGGACTACATTTTGAGAAATAGCAAATATGAGCTCCTTGATGCCAGAGAAATATTCTCAAACAGGTTTTTCTTTCCTGTGCCTGGAAGATTGCTTGAGAGATGTCAATAAATATTTTCTTCAACAAATAATTGTTCAAAGGTTTATCATGTGCAAGGAACACACCCGGATCTAGGGTACAGACACAGTGTTTACTTTCACAGGGCCAACGGGGCCACGTTTATTGACTGAATGAAAGAGATTCAGATATCAAATGCATAATTGAACCAGGAAAACCTTAAAAGTCACTTCTAGGCCGGGTGTGGTGGCTCATACCTGTAACCTCAGCACTTTAGGAGGCCGAGGTGGGAAGATCACTTGAGGCCAGGAGTTCAAGATCACCCTGGACAACGAAGCGAGACCCTATCTCTATAAAAAATAGAAAAATTAACCAGTCATGGTGGCACGTGCCTGTGGTCCCAGCTACTCGGGATGCTGAGGAAGGTGGATCACTTGAGCCCAGGAATTTGAGGCTGCAGTGAGCTATGATCATGCCACCGCACTCCAGCCTGGGCAACAGAGCAAGACCCTATCTCTTAAAAAAAAAAAAAAAAAAAAAAGAGTCCTTTCTGTTAAATCTTATAAAATCCTATAAAGTGAAGAAGTGTTATTTTTTTTCTCTGAATCAGTAACTAAGTTTTAGTAGCTAGCTTATTATGGAACACTATTAAGTAGTGATTTTAAGAGTGTGGGCTCTGAAATCTTGAGATCAAATCCTAGGTCAAAAACTTAGAGCTGTGTGATCTCTGAGCCTCAGCTTTCTCAACATAATTTGGGGTTAAAGTGAGATGTATTAATTTAACTGATAAATATTGAGCTCCTTCTATTTGCTAACTCAGTATTAGGTGCTGGAGAGATGCAATAAACCTGGACAAACTCCCACGGCTGTGCAGCAGACAGTCTAGTAGGGGAGAAGGAGAAATGAACAAACAAGTCACACATTTAAAGTCACTAAGTGCTCTGAAGGAAACAGCAAGTTGAGAGCATAACTGTGGGGGGTGATAAGGGGACACTTTGGACAGTGTGACCAGGAAAGACTACTCTAAGGAAATGACATTAACTTGAACTGAGGTCTGAAGATTAAAAAGGAATTCACCCTATGGTGAGGCAAAGAAAGCTTTCTAGGCAGAGTGAACAGCAGGTGCCAAGGCCCTGAGATTGGATCTTCTGAGGAACAGAAAGGAGGCTTGTGTGGCCACCATGAAGTGATCAGCAGAGATGGTGGCAGGAGATGAATGTGGTGGCGGTGGGCAGAAACTAGATTATACCAGGCTTTCTAGTTACACAGCAGGGAGTTAGGATATTATTCTAAGAGCATCACGAAGCCATTGACATGATCTTGCACTGAGCGAATGTGGGGTGTTTTGGAAGCATAGAGAAGAGAAGCTGTCAAGAAAAACATGGTCAGTGCTGTCAAATGCTGCCAAAATGCTAAGTATGAAGTAAGATGTGGCAATGTGTCTACCAGATTTGCCAACATGAAAAGATTCGGTGACTTTGAGAGTAGAGGGTAGGAACGGGAGCTTGATTATAATGGGAAGAAGAATGAATGGGAAATGAAATGATGTTAGACAACTCACTCTAGAGATTTTGCTGTGAGTGGCAGAAGCATGAGGCGGTTGCCAGAGCACTGTTGCACAGGTTAGAAGAGACAGTGCACAGAAAGTGCTAAGCCTGGTGCCTGCCACACAGTGAGCACATAGCTATTCTTAGTATTATATTTCCTATCCTTGGTCCTTTCTATGTCTACTCAAAGTCCATTTTTTTCCTAAAAATGTTTTCAAACTGATTGTCTTGAGTTTTGGGAATGTATAGGGTGACTCAGAGAGTCACCAACAGTTATGAATGATTATATCTTTGGCCACTACCAACAGAAGTTACTTTTCCAGGAATTGTAAATGGAAGGGCTTTGTGTTTTCAGTGGCCTGTCAGAGTACATTTGGTGCTGGCAGGATGAGGTTGGATGACAGCTCATTTCAGCCTGAAAGAGCACTTTGGAGGGTGCTGCCAAGTGCCCATATCGGCAGTAAGTGACCTTTCTCCTTTTTCTCTCTGTGGCTTCGGTCCCACCTTCAGCTTGCTCATAGCACAGATGTACAAGCACCCAGGGAATTCATGGTCTCTAGACAGGTTTTATGGCATTTCCATATCTTCCTATGACAATTTTGGAAGGGTGTTGTGATTTGTTTGCTTTGGGTCTTTTGCTAAATAACTGCCACATAGACACATTTTCCCAGTGTTCACTATTTATGAGCACTTAAGTGGCCAAAGATTAGCCACAGGGACAAAACAACAAAGCTACATGCAACCATGGTAAACTACCCATGCAGAAGGGAAAGAAGACTAGATGGTTTTTGTCCTTAAGTCACTGTAGTGCCTTTCCTCAGGGTGCCAGCCCACTGCCCAAGCAGTAGATCCATGTTTGTTTCAAGATCTGGGCATATATGCAGCATCTAAGTCCCGTTAAAGAATCAGTTAACCCAAGTTTCTCAGCAAACGCATCTGTTTGTAGCTGGTTAGTTGGTTAGCTGTTGTTCTGGAAAGAGAACGACATTTTTCTCATCTTCAAATGGACCCTTTGCCTTCTCTTCCTGCCAGCTGAAAGGCAGCATCCTCAGGCTTCTCTACTTGGACTTGTTGCTTCTCAAGGCCCTTCCTTGTTGTTTTTCTGGCATAGCCTCCCTTTCCAAAGCAACTTGGTGTCTACTCATCACATGTCCCCTTGTATTTGTGACTTCAATCGTTGTCTTGCATTGCTATATGGTCATTCTGCATGTGTCTCATTTTGCCAACCGTATTAATATAATTGTAAGCTCCTTAAACTTCTTTGAATTCTCTTCAGTTAGGTATATAGAACAGACATGTTATAAATATTTTTGAATTAGTTTTAATGCATTGCTCCACCCTCAAGGATCTTATAGTTTCACGGGGGAGGCAAGAGATATCAGGTGAAATAGGTCAATAACAGGGCAAAGCAGCAACAATTCAGTGCCAGACGTGGAAATACAGACCCAGGAGATACTGTGCTGAGGCTGGCAGAGGAGAGAGTCACTAGGTTGGGCCACTCTGAGAAGGCTCCTTCTTGCCTGTAATAGTTGTTATTGCCCCAAGAGAGTAAGTCAACAGCTGCTTTCCAAGTTGGCCTGGTTTTACAAACGAATCTAGCTAGCATAGTAGCATTACTGCAACTGTCATTTTGTCCTTTGCACACTGATATCTCTGCTTCCCAAAAGGGATTTATTCTACAGACAAGCCCAGCTCCTGGCCCCTAGAAATATCACTACAAAGTTTACTTCTGTCCTCTTTTCCCACTCTCCTAAGCCCTTTCATCACCATTCTTCTTCTTCTTTTTTTTAACCTCTGTTTCTATGAAAAGATTTATCTTTACGGTTCAGCTCGCTAAAAGAAAGAGCTGAGAGCAGGACAATGGGCATAGTGAGGATGCATGTGCTTCCCTGCACGGCTTTCTGGATGCTGCACTTGTGCTTTTAATACTGCTGCTGTCAAGCTCCATTAGGAGATTTAAGCATCAGCCTCCTCCTACCTTTGGGGCCTGGCCTCTCAGCAGCCCTGGCTGAAATGAGGACAGTGTTTCAGATTGGTAATCAAAAGGAAGCATAGGTCAGGCGTCACAAAGAGCCCCGCCCCAATTCACTATCCTGACAGCACAGTCACCTTTGCAAAGCGCATGGGGACATTTATCCTCCCACTTGCAAGCACTGACAACCATGCGGGGAAGCCATCAGAAGGCCATGTGCTGGCGTCCACAGAGTGATTTAAACAGCAGCAGAGGATAAAGGCTAAGAAATGGATTTCCTCTTTCTGGGAACAGAACAGTGCCGAGGGAGAAGCCCCCACCCCCATCCCAGTTATTCAGATCAATCCTGGCGATGATGGGTGACAGATGTTACAGCCTTCACATCTGGCCTCTGAGGCAGCTTTGGTGAATCAGAAGCAACACTCACACTCTTGCCTCCGAAGATTGGCACTAAGTTGACTGGAAGGAAAAGGCCCCACGAGTGACATCCCCTTTCTCTGCATTTGATGTAAAGTAGAAACTAGTGCCACAGAAAGAATCAGAAGGAGGCATTTGTTTGTCCAGCTGAAGTTAACATCCGCTCAGATATGCAAGTTATTGTGCTTGACCTAAAACCAGAATCTATTTATTTTTTGTGTGAGCTCCTAAGGCTCTGTTCTTAAAACTATTTGTGAGTGTGTGCATGCATGTGTAAAAAAGCACTGATTTGCATTCAGCAAATCTTGAAAAATATATGAGCAAAACAATAAATAGATGGAACAGAAAGCTCAGAACCAGCATTGGTTGGGAAAACAAATGGAAAGATTATGAGTGTTGATTCTATCTTGTTTCCACAGCTAAATTGTTAATGAACATGCTGTTGCTTTTAGGAAAGCAAAAAGTTTACATAGAAGTTTCTTTGCTGAGCCAGGTATTTACTTTGAAATTTTATTTTTTATTTAATAATTCTTATTTAATTTAGAATTGAAATGAATTTGAAAAAAAGAAGGTTATATATTAGCACCTACAGTTAGTTTCAGTGACACAAACCTGACACACTCATTTTTTGAAATGGTTAATTGTGCTTCCTTTGTTAGGTTGAAGCAAAGATCTTTCTAGTATTGTATATATAATCAATGGGACAAACATATTTATGTTGGAGGGTTGAGACAGAATGACCTGGGAAGAAATAAGAGATATAGATTATGATGTAATATGCCATGAACAGCTACAAATGTGAGCTTGTATGTGAAGCAGCAAAGGAGGAAGTGAAGTGGCAGTAAATGTCCGGATGACAATGAGCAAATCATTCTTAATGTGAGAGCCTCAGAGTGCAATACTGAATTAAGTACAAGGATTTAGGCTCTTCTCTAGATACTGTTGATAACAGTACTGAAAGCAATTGGAAAGAAATTTCCACAGGAAATGGAACAGTTTACTCTACAAGGCATGAAATATGAGACAAGTAAATTTATGTGCTGGATTTTTAACCATAATTTCTGGTATAGGAAGAAAATATTGACCTTGGGCTGAATAAACAATGCTCTGGACTTAGGCCATTCCAGCAAGACCAAGCATTGTCCAAACTGCAGTGTTTAGAATGGCCCCATCATGACTCACTTGTGTCTGCTGCAGTCTGCTCATTAGTAGAACACCATTCTTCTCCCTCGCGCCCATTTGCCTATTTACACATACGCTATGTAAAGTCATATTTGTAAAGGGCAAATACTACATTGTTGTAGGCAGTGGTCCCCAATCTTTTTGGCACCAAGGATCTGTTTCATGGAAGATAATTTTTCCACAGACGGGGATGGGGTGGGGCATGGCTGTAAATACAGATGAAACTTCACTACTGGGTCACCACTGCTCACCTCCTGCTGTGCTGTTGGGGGGGAGGTGGGCCGGGGGCCCTTCCTAAATTTCATGGAAGACAATTTTTCTGCAGCCTAAGGCTTGGGTACCACAGTTGCAGAGGATGCAGAGGGCAAATATTACATCCTGGAGAGCAAAGAGAGACCATAGTGCCAATGATGAAGTTCTAGGTCTATTAAGATCTTTCTGCATAATCTTGAGTTAGCTACTTGTACACTCTATCACCATGTGTAAATGGGCTAATAATCTCATTTCTCAGGCATCCAGATAAGATCTCAACCATGTGAATTAATTGTTGAATATGGTATTATGTTGAGAAAGATAAATATGTTAACGGCTTGCCTATTTCCAGTGACTAAAAACAGACCAAAGGCCACCTAATTCTATTTCTTTAAATCATTCTCCTTTAAGCTTTTACAGCAGTTGCAGGAACTGCTTACAGAGGTTACAAATCTGAATAAGAAATTGCACCTTACTCATTTACTGAATTACCCCATAGCTCTTCTGTGACTTTTTGTTCAAGAACTGATTCATCCGTAAATATCTTCTGGTGACCCATGCCAAAACAGAAATAGGATGTCAACTTTGCTTTATATGAAAACACAGATGCCCTAAAGCTCTTTGGTGCTGGGTAAAGCTTTATTCGGTGTGGACGTGGTACTGAGTCTCCACACAGCCACACAATTTTTTACCCTCGGTTTGCTGTACCAATTATTAATACTTTAACTCAATCATGATAAAGTCTTCATGATGGTTATTATAATACTTTTGAGTACATTGTTTTTTAATGAGTAATAAATATTTGCACCCTCCCAAGAGAAGAGACTGACCACATTCAATCTTGAGAGCACCTGTGCTGGTTGTAAATGATCATTTACATGATTGTGCATCTCATGCATTAGCCAGTCCTAGAGACAGGGGCAGGTGACAGGAGCCAGAAAAGATGATGTGGACAGAGATCTGCTCAGAAAGGCCACCTACCATGGGAAAGTAAAAAGGGATGTTTGACTAGTAATGTGAACATGAAGCACATACAGAGGAGTCAGGGACCAGGGCAACTCTCAATATTTTTTAAAGCTATCACTTATTGCATACTAACCATGTTTAAGGAACCTGGCTCAGCATTCTCCATATGTACAACCTTAAGAGGTAGGACACATTTATTTCCCATTTTGCAACTGAGGAACTAAAGAAGACTGGCACGAAGAAAGATTAAGTAACTTTCCCACTGTGGCTGAGAAAGGATTCAAACTCAGTTTGTCTGATTATAAGGTTCAAGCTGTTAATCATTTGACTATTAGCTATACTATCTACTTTTGTAATATGATTTTTTTTTTTTTTTTTTTTTGAGACAGAGTCTCACTCTGTTGCCCAGGCTAGAGTGAGTGCCGTGGCGTCAGCCTAGCTCACAGCAACCTCAAACTCCTGAACTCAAGCGATCCTCCCGTCTCAGCCTCCTGAGTAGCTGGGATTACAGGCATGCGCCACCATGCCCGGCTAATTTTTTCTATATATATTTTTAGCTGTCCATATAATTTCTTTCTATTTTTTTAGTAGAGATGGGGTCTCGCTCTTGCTCAGGCTGGTCTCGAACTCCTGAGCTCAAACGATCCGCCCACCTCGGCCTCCCAGAGTGCTAGGATTACAGGCGTGAGCCACCGCGCCCGGCCTGTAATATGATTATTTGAAATGCAATTAAATAATTCTTGGTTACCAAGAAATGACTGTAAAATACAAAATTTTGTCTCAAGAGAGAATAGAGGCTTCACTTCTATTAGGGAGACCAGGAAAGGGAGGAAGTTACAGAAAAAAATGTAAAGCTAAATAAACTTAAATACAAGATAAAATTCAGACCTTTATGAGGTAGCACACCCCGTTCCTTGGATCATTGATTACACCTCACCAGAACCCCAATTCCAAGGCCTCATGAGAACATATGTCTCCTGCCCCATAATTTCTAGGAGTTCTCAGAACCTACTTCCTCAGATTTCTCTCTATGCTCATGTATCCACATGTGCTGCCTCTCTTCTGACCTACTTCAAAACAGGCACAAAGCCAACTTTCTTCACCTGTTCCCACACAGCCACAAATTCACTCACAAAAAATACATGCTGTTAGTATAGAAACTTTGCTAAATATCTAGGGGAAGGTTACAGGAAGGGGTGACACAATAATGCCCAAAGTCTTTTTCCTACTGTGCCTGAGTCCATTGACCTCCTCTCTTCCTCCTTGTTCCTCCTATCCCAGGAGCAACAAAGCCTTCCTCTTGCCTCATGGAGAACATTTGTTTGAAATCAATCATTTTTTTTAAATCAATTTTCTCCCTAATTTTAGAAAGGTAATTTGGTACATTCCTGGTTATTAGCATAACTCACCCCAATGAGTCTGGAGCAGCAAACACATCAATGTTTTTGCAGTAAAATGAAGAAATATTGACACCAAGTGAAATAGATAAAGGCTTAGATAGCCTCACTATAGCTTAAGTTTTGCCACCAAATCAGATCAGCTCAGCTCAGGTTTTGTACTCAAATGAAATCTTTTTCAAACTTTGAATTTCAGAGATTTTTGAAATTCAAATTGTGGATAAGAGATTATAGACCTATGTAGGAGAAAACCACTGAGCTAGGCTTAATCATCCAGATCCTTTCTAGAGAAAGCTGTGGTCTTAATCATTGATTAAACAGTACTTGACATCTTTAAAAAGGAAAACCTGAATGCCAGATGGCAGAATTGGCCAAATGGAAGAAATTAAACTAATACTCCTTTTTGATATCTGTCTTAGTCTGTTCAGGCTGCTATAACAATACCATAGACTAGGTGGCTTATAAACAATAGAAATTTATTTCTCACCATTCTATAGGCTGAGAAGTGTTAGACCAAGGCACCAGGAGATTCAGTGTCCAGTGGAGCCCAGCTTCCTAGTTCATAGACGATTCCTTCTCACTGTGTCCTAACATGGTGGAAGGGACTAATGAGCTCCCTGGGGTCTCTATTATAAGGGTGCTAATCCCATTCATGAGGGCTCTGTCCTCATGGCCTAATCAGTTCCCAAAGGCCCCATCTCCCAATGCCATCACTTTGGGGGTGAGGATTTCAATATATCAATTTAGGGGGGATACATTCAGTCCATTGCAGTATCTCAGAGAGCTTCCACCAGATGAACCTGTCTTTAAGTAAAAAGATTTTCCCCCCAATTATACTGACAACAGAAAACTGCCTTGGAAGAAAGGAATAGTCTCCTCAGATAAGGGAGGAAGAGCTGTTTCCACTGGCCAAGGAGATTAGGTTGAGGTTTTTTTTTTTTTTTTTTTTGAGACAGAGTCTCACTCTGTTGCCCAGGCTAGAGTGCCCTAGCATCAGCCTAGCTCACAGCAACCTCAAACTCCTGGGCTCAAGCGATCCTACTGCCTCAGCCTCCCGTGTAGCTGGGACTACAGGCATGCGCCACCACGCCTGACTAATTTTTTCTATATATATTTTTAGTTGTCCAGCTAATTTCTTTCCATGTTTTTTTTTGTTTGTTTGTTTTTGTTTTTTTTAGTAGAGATGGGGTCCTCACTCTTGCTCAGGCTGGTCTCAAACTCCTGAGATCAAACAATCCACCCACCTCAGCCTCCCAGAGGATTACAGGCGTGAGCCACCGTGCCCAGCCCTAAGTTGAGGTTTGAGCTTTATCCTACTCCTATTAAGTGATGTGCCCTCTGTCTGAATGGTCCCTTAATTTTATAACAAAAGTCAAAAAAATTATTTATGTTACAACTTACTTTGCTAGAATGTACCTAAGAAAGCAAGGGATATGGGTAATTACTTTTTCCTTGATGTAGTCCTGTAAATCTTTAGCAAAAAGGCAGTCTTCACCCAAAATAAATCCTCCCAGATTTAAACAACAATAATAACACATGCACACATGCACCTGGGGAATTTTGCTTCTGATAATGACAGATTAAATAACTCAGACCCATCCTCCTGAAGGTAGAGCTGAAGATAAATGCTGGATAAAATATGTTTAAAATCATCTTAAAAGCTTCAAAGAGCTAAAGGACAGAAGTCAGAAGAAATAACTTACATATAAAATTTGAAACTATAAAACTTCTAGAAGAAAACATAGGGGAAAATCTTCTTGACACTGGTCTTGACAATAATTTCTTGGATATGACATCAAAAGCATAGGACACAAAAGCAGAAATAGACACATGGGACTACAACAAACTAAAAAGTTTCTGCATAGCAATGGTATGAAGAGACAACCTATGGAATGGGAGAAAATATTTACAAACCATATGTTTGATAAGGGGCTAATTTCCAAAATATATTAGGAACTTCTGAAACTCAATAGCAAAAAAGGAAATAAGTGGATTAAAAAATGGGCAAAGGAGTTGAACAGGCATTTCTCCAAAGAAGACATACAAATGGCCAACAGGTATATGTAAAGGTGCTCAACATCACTAATCATCAGGGAAATGCAAATCAAAACTACATTGAGATATCACCTGAAATCTGTTAGGATGGCTATTACAAAAATGCCTCAGATCTAATTAGCAAATGGCCAAAAGACATAAACAGACATTTCACAAAAGGTAGCAAACAGATGAAAATATAGATGGAAATAAAGATGGCAAATAAGCATATGAAAAAGATATTCAACATTATTAGCCATTAGGGGAATGAAATTTAAAACCACAATGAGAAATCACTACACTTGTATCAGAACTTGTAAAATTTTTAAAATATTAACAACACCAAATGTTGGCAAGGATGAGGAGAAGCCAGATCACTCATATCTTGCTAGTGGAGATGTAGAATGGTACAGCTACTCTAGAAAACAGGCTGGCAATCTCTTTAAAAACTAAGCATGCAACTATCATATGATCTAGCAATTGTTCTGGGAACTTATTACAGAGACATTAATATGAAAACTTATGCTCATGCTTCATGCAGAAACCTATACACAAATGTTTATGGCAACTTTATTTGTAATAGCCCAAAACCGTAAAAAAAAAAAAAAAAAACCAAAAAAGAAACCAAAACAGATGTTCTTCAATGGGTGAATGGGTAAACAAGCTGTGGTACATCCATGCCATAGAATACTACTCAGGAATAAAAAGTAACAAAATATTGATACAACAACCTGTAACTCAGGTTGCTGAGTGGGAAAAAAAATCCATTACATTCTTGTTATATAATATATAAATGATTTCATTTATAAAACATTCTTAAAATGGCAAAAGTTTGGAAATGGAAAACAGATAAATAGTTTCAAGAGGTCAGGGACAGGGAGGGGTGCAGAAGGGGAGTAGGTGTGGCTACAAAAGAGCAATACAAGGAATCTTGTGGTGGTAGAATTGTTCTGTATCTTGACTGTGTCAATGTCAATATCCTAGTTGTGATATTGTACTATATCACAAGATGTTACCAAGGGGGAAACTGGGTAAAGGGTACTTGAAATGTCTCAGTAGTATTTCTTACAACTGCTTGTAAATCTATAATCATCTCAAAATCAAAATGCTAATTTTAAAAATTATTCTTGATGAAAAGATATCATTAAATGAGTAGAAAATACTTGCGATCTATACAGACACAGGCATGTAGCTAGAATATATAAAGGGCTTTTATGACTCAATAAGAAAAAGTCCTATAGCTCAAGAGAAAAATGGGCAAACATTTGAACAGGCACTTCACAAAAGAGAAAATTCAAATAGCCTATAGACATATGTAGAAGTACCCAATTTCATTAGTAATTAGGAACATGAAATGAAGATCACAATGAGACACCATTATACATCCACCAGATTGACAAAAAAAAATAAGTCTAATAATATATTTTGGCAAGGTTGTGGAGCAACTGGAACTACCATACATCTCTACTGTGAGTGTAAATTTTATGACCACTTTGAAGAACAATTTGATGTCATCTAATAA
Source organism: Eulemur rufifrons (assembly GCF_041146395.1). NCBI lineage: Eukaryota > Metazoa > Chordata > Mammalia > Primates > Lemuridae > Eulemur > Eulemur rufifrons. Next base: position 90,534,758 of record NC_090990.1, read on the forward strand.
AGCTGAATATAAGCATACCCTATACTCCAGCAATTCCACTTCAAGATACATACTCTAAAGAAAAGTTTGCACTTGCATACCAGGAGATATATACATGAAAGTGTTATTAGCAGTATTATGTATAATAGCCTCAAACTGGAAACAATCCAAATATCTATAGGACCAGAATGGCCAAATAAATTGTTATATGTTCATACAAGAGAATATTAAGTAGCAATGAAAATGAATGGACTACAGCTGCATGTAACAAAAGTAGATGATCCCAGAAACACAACCAAATGAAAGAGGCCAGACACACACAAAAATATACGTGCTACATTATTCTCATTTATAGAAAATTCAAAACCAAGGAAAACTATAGTGGTTAGGGATGCATTACAAATTGACAAAGCTATAAAGATATATAAGGAAATAATTACCATACCAGGATAGTTGCTGCTTTAGGGATAAGGAAAGGACTTATGAAAAGAAATGGGTGGGGAAGGGGAGCTTCTGGGCTGATGGCAAAGACCTTGGGGGTGATTACACAAGTGTTTAGTTCATAGCGATTCGCTTTTCCATGTGTAATAGTTTATAACAAAATTACCGCACCCCTTCACAGTTCCTCATTTTGCCTTTGAGAAGAGATAAGATGAGAGAGGATTGTAGGTGTGAGATTTAACTGTGCTGAGAAAAGGTAGTACATAAAAACATGAGGTCAACATTTAAAATTTGTGAGGAGAGAGAGAATAAAAAAGTGGAGTGTTGAAACAACAGTAGGCCTGCTGGAATAAATAGTTGGATAGCTTGCCTTTGATGGTTGTTTTTAAAAAATAGTGCATTAGGAATAATAAAGTTGCTGTAGATGCTAAATTCCCTGCTCCCCTCCTTTGCAATTTGCACCTAGGCTGAGGATCCTTGGTTTTGTCTTTTAAATTGATCACCTTTGCCTTGAATCCCCAGACTACCCTGGATATGAAGAGGAAAACATTTGATGTAGTGAGGACACTCCCTCCCTGAGTATTAACTAGGGTGACCCCATCCTTCTCTCCTACCATCTTCAGTCCAACCAAGAATGCAAAGCAGGATCAGGAGAAAGATGAACAGACCAGAACAGGTAAAAGATCCATCTTAAGATGTTTTGGGCCGGGCGCGGTGGCTCCTGCCTGTAATCCTAGCGCTCTGGGAGGCCGAGGCGGGTGGATCGTTTGAGCTCAGGAGTTGCAGACCAGCCTGAGCTGGTCTTCGCCTCTTACTAAAAAAAATAGAAAGAAATCACAGGGACAACTAAAAATATATATAGAAAATATTAGCCGGGCATGGTGGCTGAGGCAGGAGGATTGCTTGAGCCCAGGAGTTTGAGGTTGCTGTGAGCTAGGCTGATGCCACGGCACTCTAGCCCGGGCAACAGAGTGAGGCTTTGTCTTAAAAAAAAAAAAAAAAAAGAGAGAGAGATGTTTTGGAAGTGCTAAGAAGTGACAGTTTCCATTTCAACCTGTCCTGTTTTCTCAGCACACCTTCTGAATTACTGATGTCAGGACTTAATCTTTTGGAATACAGCAAATAAGCAACTCTTGGAGTTTTAAAACATTAACAGAAGGTGATTTTAATGGAGAAATCTGGAGCACCGTTAACGTTCCTCCTCGTGTAGAGGCATCGCTTCTCCCTTCCTACCTTTTCCTGCCAGATCCTGCTATCACAACTGTAATTACACACCGACTCCTATCCTGTGCCACCACGAGCACGAGGTGCCCCTCAAAAGCGAGGACATCCAGGTGTCACTGGATTTCCAGGGATCAGAGAGGGCCGGAAATAGGAAAACAGATGAGCCGTTTGGAGGCTCTCAGGGCAGTCTCTTTCCAGAGGACAGCGACACACCCTGGTTCCTAAGATTCTCATTCTGTTAGGATTTTCCGTGCTGGACCCGATCTGTAGCACGCAAAGTCCCACGTACTGAGGCGTGTCTGGGCGCCCGACTCCCGAGTTGACGTTTCTTAGGCTAAAAGGCTGCGGAGCTGAGGGAAGGGTCTTTGGAAGGCAGCAGGGGCGCCGTTTTATCCCTTCCCTTCGTCCTCGTGCAATCAGTCTCTCTAGTGGGGGATTCTCCTAGGACTCCGGCCAGCGCCAATCAGGTCGCTCGGTACCTACCCCCAGCCTCGGCCACCTGGAGGGGCGATGAGGCTCTACGCTCGGTGCAGGGCCAGTACTCCGAGCGCCAGGGAGGGCAGAGGAGCCTCACGTGCGCCGCCCCAGCCGCCGGCGCCGGGACGCGCAGACCGTGTGGGAGCCGAGCCGCTCAGCCGCGGTAACCCGCCGGGCGCTCCTCCACGCAGACCCGAGAGGCGCGGGGCGCCGGGCTCCGCGCGTGGATGTGCCTGGCCACGGAGTACTTTCGAGGGTACCTCGACACTCGGGTAAGCGCGCCCCGCGGCCGCCTCCCTCTGCCCACCTCTCCCTTGACTAGAGGCTCCCAACTGGGTCTGGGTCAGCGCTCGGCTCTCCCGCTCCACTCCAGGAACCTCTGGCTCCAAGGGGCGCGGCGGCGCGGGGTACATCTCCGGCCTCCGGGCCAGGCCTCGGGTGGCGGTGCCCCCTCCTTGGGACCGGACCCGCTAGGCCCCTGTCCCCGGGCGCGCGACAGCCGCTCTCCTCAGCTTGTCCTCACCAACCGCTTCGCCGCGCCTTCACCCCACCTGGACCTCACACGGACCGGCTGCTGCGCCTCGGCGCCCGCGACCGCCCAGGGTCCAGGCGACGACCCGAGCAGGCGACGCTGCGCGCTCCGCGGGTTCGCCCGCGCGCCGGGGCCGGGGCTGGAGACCCGGGGTGGGTGGGTGCGGGGGCAGGCGGACGCCACTGGGCCAATCCGCCACCGTCGGTCCGGGCGTCCAGGCTCGTGCAGGCGACTCTAGGCAGCCTTGCGACCTGAGCTCGGCTTATTGGTGATATTCCTCAAGTTTTACAAAACAAAGAGGGCAGATGTGCTTTCGCGGAACGAGGTGGGCATCCAAGCGGCAGAGCCTGTGGGGATAGGCCAGCAAGTTCGGGTCCGGGACAGCCGGGGGCCGACTGCCTGCCTGAGGGAGGGAGAAACAGGACTTTCCTCCGGGCTACTGTCCACTTGCTCCCGAGACCCCAGAGCCCGCGTCCCGCACCCTGCCCGGGAGGGCTCTGCGCCGCCGCCAGGCGGGCGCGCTCGAGGCGCCGGCCACGCCGAAGCCCCTGCTCAGCTCTCAGCCTCTGAGAACGGGGTGGGGGGCGGGGGGCGGCGAGCACAAAACGGTGTCCGGATAAGGCCGGCATTCTGCTGCCCGGGCCCCGGCCCCGAGTCTGGCTGGGGCGCGGCGTTCGAGAGGCCTCCTGGAAGGGTGGCTTCCCTGGTCCTCTGGGGCCCCGAAGGCGGCTGGGAGGGCAGAGGTGCGGATCTGTTCCTTCTGTCAGCGCCCTCGGGCTCCATACACCACCTGTGTTTTCCTGGCACACTAGGGGCTTCCTCTTCTCTGGCTGGAATTGTGGGGCCCTGGAAGTTTGCTCTTCCTGTCGAGTTCGACAAGGCGGCGGGGCGGAGGGTGTGTGTGCAGATACCCAACCCGCGGGCTGAGGCCAGAGTCAGTTGAGGCCCTTTCTGCTGTCGTTTCTTGCCCCAACCCGGTACCCACCCTTGGCCTGGCTGGAGGACCCGGGTTGGGAAGTGCGGCTCTTTTCTCCCAGACAGGTAGGGGCCGGTCTGAGGAGGCAGCCGTGTGACTGGCAGGAGTTGACGTCTGCGCAGTCGGATGGATCTCTGCGCCCTGCTTGGTCCTCCAGCGCCTGGGCCGGACCCACGTTTACACCGTGTGAGAGACAACACTGACCCGGGCTTCCGAACCCTCGGGCTCAATCGCTTTGCCTGACATTCACTGGGGTTTGAAGTCTTGAGGGGAAAGGCAGCCTGCTTTCTGTACTACAGGGTGGGACGACAGTGAAATCTAGAGTAAAACGAAGCTGGCCCCAAGGTTTCCGGCAGGCTGTAAAATGCAGTTTAATCAGAGTGCCATTTTTTTTGTTCAAATGATTTTAATTATTGGAATGCACAACTTTTTTAATATGCAAATAAAAAGTTTTAAAACGTGAAAAAAAAAAAGAAAGTACTTGAATGTAACAGACATTCACATCCTGCCCTTTCTTCAGACTAAACAAGGGGGACAAAGAGCAAAGAAAGGTACATTCTCTGAAAACGGTTACAATTTCTCAACTTCTAGGGCAGGTTCCAGCTCCTGTGCCAAAGAGGATCTAAACCAGAATATGGAGACAGGGGGTCATGTTGGCATCCAGACAGGAAATGTGGCTCTCTGGTGGTTCAGCTGGGTATTGGGCAAATCGGCAGCTGCCCCCTCCTCCCAGTTCCCCACACAGGCGAGGAGCATGGCTATGATTTCTATCGTCCTGGCGTATGAAATGAGGACCATCTCTGAATGGGAACAGCCTCTAAAGTCATTTGAGGTGGTGTCAGGAGGGTCACACATGTAGATAGAAACCTAGTTGTGGGCATCACTAGCATTCCTGCCAGAGCTGGAGACCTCATCAGAAATAGTGTTCTGGAAAGGCAAGGCAAGATGGACTGGTGCTGATGAGAGCAAGTCCCTCATGTTTGCCCAAGGATCTGTTTTTTCTCTAGCTTGCCCATCTGTAATTGGAAATGAACACTGCTTAGTCCAGGGAGTGCCTCGGTCTGAGTACAAACATCGTCTGGCAACAGGGGAGCCTGCCACAGGGACAGTTCAGCTCTCACCCAGAGCCCAGGGTGGGATTTTAGTGATCTGAAAACTCTGGGGAAAGGCAGAGGTGGATTAGAGGAGGAATTGGGAATCTTCTGGTGGCCATTTAACAAAAGAGCCATTTGACTCTGGCTGGGCCATGTCAGGGTTTGCCAATTGTGAAAAATGCACCAAGGCTTTGAAACTAACCTGGTGATTATTAACACTCATGAAAGTTGCTACCACTTATTAAGTACCTTCTATGTGCCAGACACAAGACCTTGAAAAATCAGCATTATCCCCAATTTTCATGTGAGGAGACTGAGTTTGGGGAGGCTAAATAATTTGCTAAGACCATAGAGCTAGTAAGTGGCAGAGTAGTGTTTGGAGCCCGGGTCTCTCTGGCGCCAAAGTCCCTGATCCTTCCATAGGGCCACTCTCTTCCCACGAAGAACAGATGCACACAGTAGCTGAAAATCCAGAACCATCATGATTAAAAGCTGTTATTTGCAGACTCAAGAGATGTTTGTGACCTCACTAGACTTCAAGAATATGCTGGTCTGGTAAAAATGGATGCTTTTCATTCCCTCTAGGACTCAGGGGCTTAATTCATACACAAAGGATTGATTTCTTTAACATGTAAAGTGCAAACTACATTAACATACTTATTTCCCTTTCAATTAGCAAACATCGAGAAGATTGATAAACTACTGATTAGGTTCTAGAAGAACAGGCACTTTCATTCATTGTTTGTGGGAGCGTAAATTGGTACAACTTCTTTGAAGGGTGTTTTGAAAACACCTGTCAAAATTAGAAATGCCCATGCCATCTAACTCAGTGATTGCATTTTTAGGAATTTAACTTACAGTTATACTTGCATACAGGCACAAAGACATATATGCATCATAGCATGGTTTGAACTATGAAAGAACAACCTACATGCTTATCAAAAGGGGACTTGTTAAATATCTTATGGTACTTCCAGATAGTCAAATGCTGTCCTATTCATTCATAGAAAAAGAATTAGGAAATTTACTATGTAATGGATATGGAATGATTTCCAAGATACATGGCTAAGTGGAAAAAACAACATGCATAGAGTGTTTATATAATATGATACTGTTTGTGTTATAAAAGAGGAAGAAGGAGGAAAATCACAAGATGTTTACTTGTATATGCACAACTATAGACACAAAACCGAATAATATCTGTTGCCTCCAGGAAACATGGCCTGTAAAACCTTTTGAATTTTGAACGATGGGAATACATTAACTATTTAAAAATCCTCTTTCTCTGCCCTATGCCTGATGTGTTCCCTCAAACACTTCTTTGGCTTAACAGTGTGGGGTGACACACCCCAGCCCCTTCAAGTTGCTTGAGAGGTTCCCTTTGGATTAAAAGTTAAAGGGCTGTGAGACCACACAGTGTCCATAGTATCTGGGCCATCCAGAATTCCTTTGAAATATGCCAAGTTGTACTTGGAAAGGTGTCTTTGGACAGCAGGCTCTCGGAGCTGGGTAGGCAAGATATGATCATCCAGCCTTGAAAACAACATGCAGAAATAGAAACCATGCCTCTTTTTATTGCCCTAATGTTCCCCTGTACAGGATAAAGTGTCAGTGACTAGATAACACTGAGTAAGAGAGGAAGAGGACACTGGGATTGGGCATCAGAGAGGGCAAAAGGTAAGTAGGAGGTCTATTTCTGGTGTTGCATTTGGACCTCAAAAAGGAGAAGAGAGATACACTTGAAAGAAAGATGTGAAAATTATTCTGGGGTCTAGGGCTGTATTGCCCCAGAGGAGGAAGGAAGGTTGTTGATGCAGTTGTCACTATTGATGCTGATGCCTCATGATCTCATTTAATCTCTTGAATTTAAATGTATGTGAGAGCCCAGCTCTTTGCCATCAAGTAACATGTCTTTCTGCTCTTCCCTCACTGATATTTCCATTCTCTACACAGTAAGCTGCAACACTGGCACAATAGCATCACATGGGGGCATACAGACCCAGTCTGGGTTATAACAGCATGTGGCTGAGTATTAAATGCTTTGATAGATGAGTCAAAATCTTTGCAGTATGTATAGATTTGTACAAGGCATGGTTCAGGGACAAAGCAGTCAGTTCTGGGTTTGGATTTCCATTTCTCTTATTTCTATCTCTGTGTGTGCATTAGGGCTGGGGCTGAGTAGACTGAGTATGTGATGTTCCCTGGGGAGGGAGGAGGAGGAGGAGGGGCTGTCAGTGCTTTGGTCCAGATGCTAGTGGTATAGAAGGCCATGAAGATGGGCTCATGAGGCCTTGTGTCTGCACCCAAGGAGAAGGGTCAGCAGGGGTGCCCCTGAGCCCCAGATCTGTGCTGGGAGTCTGTCTGCTGTTTAGAAGAAACAGCCTGAGAGCTGAGAGCCTCTTTCTTTGCAAACCTCCTCCCACACAGCTTGTTGGCCAGGGTTCACCTCTGACTCTCATTCTACTTCAAAAAAAAAACAGCTTGAATTTTTCCCCAAATAAATTCTGGAGCACTTAAGGCAGCTGCTTTTTTTTTTAAACATGATGCTGTTGGTCACAGGGGTGAGAACAAGAAGCTTGGGCTGGGCTCTGAACTAAGACTGCCAGAACCCAGCTAGGAGGGGCAAAGTCAGATAGCCCCACTATTAAAAAAAAAAGGAAAGAAAAATCACCTTATGACAAAAAATAATTGATGTTTACATAGCATACTAGTAGCAGGATGACCAGTTTAACCGAATTGAATTCAGAAAATGTCTATTATACCAGGCACTGAGAAGGTAGAAAGATGAGCAAGGCACGGTCCCCAGGCTCAGGTTGCCCACAGGCAGTGTTGAGAGAGGAACATTCATGTCACTAACAGTACTCTGCAGACTAAAGAAGCAAACACTAAGTTGAGGTACAAGCGGCATGCCAGCAGGTGCAGAGTGACGACAGTGAATGTGACGCTGGCCCAAGTAATTCTGAGAGATCACTAAGTTCTTAGAGGAGGTGATTTTTGAACTGGGCCTTGAAGATAAAGTATGATTTTGATAGACAAGCCCAGGAGAAGGGGCAGACCTCAGAACAGCTTGGGCAAAGGCACAGGGTTACCATAGAATTTGGAGTGTTCAAAGAAACTTTTAGTGTTAGTAATTCATTATTTATGCAACTTCAGCCACAGACATAACACATGCCATTTTTAAGTACTTATAGAATGAAACTGCTCATATCCCCATAAAGTATTAATAATTGATTACTATGATTTTGTGTATGGTAAAATCAACATGGATTCATGATGGGTTAGAATTAGATATTAGAAGTGAATCCCACAAGACCTGTAAAACTATGATAAGCTTATATCAGATTTATTTTGCCTTTTAAAATGACGGATGGCATTTTAGATATGTGACATCAACATTTCTGTTGTAGCAAGCTACTGGGTTGCTATGGCTTTTTCGGTGGGGAGGCAGCAGAGCATGGGAATAAGAGCACTGGTGCCGAGGATTCACATTCTGCTGCACCATTTTATTCACTTGTTTACTCATTCATTCACTCCTGCGTTCAGCAAACATGGTCTGTGTGCCTGGCCTAAGTGCTGGGCTGACTGTGGAGAGAGAAAAGGAAAAGCCGTGGTCCCTGTATCCTCCAGGGGCTCCCAGTACCTGGAAGAGATCAGAAGAGAAGGTGGTAAATGCCATAATAAAAGCAGGGACGGTGGGCTGTGGGAAAACATAAATACCAGTTACTAAAATGAATAAACATGATAAACAGTATCAGATACCACCAAGAGAACAAACCAGAGGACTAAAATTATTTCTTTGGATTCGGCCAATGGATCTCAAAAATTTGTTCATGTCATGAAACCCTTGGAAATCATGCTGTTCTTTGGAGAATTCCATGAAATATTAAAATGAATGAAAGTATATTTTGAGCTATTAAAGTTAGAGGTTATCTTACACTAGATTCTACCACAGACATGGAGTAGCAGGTGCCAAGTGTTAAGAAAACTTTATGAAACAAAAGCTTTAAATCGGAAATATCCTTTCAGCTTATTTATTTATTTATTTTATTCTTATTTCAGCATATTGTGGGGGTACAAAAGTTCAGGTTACGTATATTGCCCTTGCCCCCTCCCCCCCCCCGAAGTCAAAGCTTCAAACGTGTCCTTCCCCTAGACAGTGTGCATCGCACTCATTATGTATGTATACACCCATCCCATCCCCTACCCACATCTGCCCGACACCCGATCAATGTTATTCCTAAATGTGCTCTTAGGTGATGATCAATGAAACCAATTTGATGGTAAGTACATTATTTTTCTGTGAATAGAGGAAAGACTACCAGGATTCTATTTTAGCACAGGAAACCCTCGGTCCCGGTGGTAGAACACCAGAGCTCCACACAAACGTAGTTTGGACAGTTCAAAGGTGGTTAATGACTTTAGCAAGGACAATATTGGTGGAGTAATGAGGCCAGAAGCTAGCTAGGGCTGGGGTTTAAAAGTGAGGGTTGCATTTTCAAGATGTCAGCAAATATTTATTGAATGTCACTGGGGATAGTTACAATGTTGGGGGTGGGGAGGAAAGACAGTCAAAATCCCAGCCCTCAAGAAGCTTGAGGTCATTCAGGGTAAAAAAAATTTATCCCAAAACAAATATAAAGAAACACTGTGCCAAAAGCTACAAAGTAGAGGTGTATGGGATTATAAGAGTGTTTAAAGTCTGGGGCCATTCAGGGAGGAGCTGGGAAATCATCCTGAGGAACTGACGATTGAGCTGAAACCTGAAGGAGCTAAGAAGGTGAGGGGAGTTTGGGAGCTGGAAGAGGATATTCCTGGAATGGGAAAAGACCATGGCTAGAAAGAATATGGCATTTTGAGGTGCGAAAGGCCAGTGGAGCTGGGGTTCAGAGAGTGAGAGGGAGGCTCACACAAGATGAGCAGTAGTAGTAGGAAGGGGTTAGCACATCAGCCACATTAAGGATTTTGATGTTTTTTCTATAGCAATAGGTAGTCACTGAAGTACTTAGGCGAGTGACAGATTTTCTGTTTCAAAAAGATCACTTTGGCTGTATAGGTGGACAGTATATTTGAAGTGGTCAAGAAAAGATCAGGGAAAGCTGTTGGGAAACTTTTGAAGTAGTCTAGGCAAAGGGTGACAGTTGTTTAGACTGGTGAGTTTGCAGTGGTGATGGAGAAAAATAGATTAGAGGGGGTCCAGAGTGTAAAATGGAGAGGAAGTGATGGTTTAGGTGAGAGTTGAGAGAAGGGTGTTGAGGATGAGCACTAGGCTTCCAGCTTTGTACCAGTGGATAGCAGTACCGTTCCCTGAGACAGGAAACAGCCTCAGAGGGCTAGGCTTCGGGGCAAACGCCATAAGTGAATCTCAGCCAGAGTGTACTTGCAGAGACTTTGAACCATCTACATGGATGGATTAAGAGGGCAGGTGGATATACAGACAGGAGTTTGGAGGAGAGGTCTGGACAGGAGATAGGCCTCTGTGAGTCATCTACATCTAGAGGGTAATTGAAACCATGGCCTGGATGAGACTGCATAGGGAAAGAGGATAGGCTTAGAGAGAAAGCCTGGAATTAAACCTCAAGTAGAGGAGGGTGGTCCTGAAAAGGAGACAGAGAAGGATGAACCAGAGAGAGAGGAGAAAAACCAAGAGGTGGAAATGTCACAAAAGCCAAGAGCAGAGTGTTTCTTGAGGAAGAGAAGAGAAAGTGTAGGTGCTACTGTGGAGACAGTGAAGATGCGGACCTAAAGAAGGTCCATTGGCTTTAGAAAATGGAGAGCATAAATAGTTTAAGCAAGAGCTTCAGGGATGTAAAGGGCAAAAATCAGGTGTAGTTGGTGGAAGAAAAAGTAGAAGGTGAGAAATGGAGAATGCACATATAAATAAGCCTTTCCAGAGGTTTGGCTGTAAGAGAGAGATAAGGTGGTTTCGTTCTGTTTTAATGAGAGAATTGAGCACCTTTAAAAGCCAGTAGAAAGCCCACAGCTAACATCAAACTCAATGGTGAAAAACTGACAGCTTTTTCTCTTAAGATCAGGAATAAGGCAGGGAAGCCCACTCTTGCCACTTCTACTCAACATAGAACTGGAAGTTCTAGCCAGAGCAAATAGGCAAAAGAAAGAAGAAGGAAGGGAGAGAGGAAGGGAGAGAAGGAAAGAAAGGAAAGAAGGAAAGGAAAGGAAAGGAAAGGAAAGGAGAGGAGAGGAGGAAGAAAGAAAGAAAAGGCACCCAAATCAGAAACGAAGGAGTAAAATTGTCCCTATTTGTAGATGACATAATATATATAGAAAACCCTAAAGAGTCCACAAAAAAATATTAGAACTAATAAACAACTTCAGTAAAATTGCAGGATACAAAATCAACATGCACAAATCAGTTGCATTTGTATACATCAATGATGAGCTATCTGGAAATGATATTAGAAAAATAATTTATTTAATAGAACAAAAAACAAACTTAGGAATGAATTTAACTAAGGAAGTAATAGACTTATATTCTGAAAACTACAAAACATTAATGAAAGAAATTAAAAGAGACATAAACAAATGGAAACACATCCCGTGTTCATAGATTGGAAGACTTAATATTGTTAAAATGTCCATAATTCCCAAAGCAATCTACAGATTCAATGAAATCCCTATAAAAATCCCAATGGCATTTTTTACAGAAATAGAAAAAACAATTCTGAAATTCATTTGGAACCACAAAAGACCTCAAACAGCCGAAGTCTGGAAAAAGAAAAGGAAAGCTAGAGGCATTACATTTCCTTATTTCAAAATATATTACAAAGCTACAATAATTAAAACAGTATGGTACTGGCAAAAAGACAGACAACATATAGACCAATGGAACAGAATAGAGAGCTCAGAAATACATCCACACACATACAGTCAACTGGTCTTCCACAAGAATGTCAAGAATACACAAAGAGGAAAGGATAGTCTCTTCAACAGATGCTGTTAGGAAAACTGGATATCCACTTGCAAAAAAATGAAATTGGGCCAGGAACAGTGGCTCACATCCGTAAAACCTGATATTCTGGGAGGCTGAAGCAGGAGGATTGCTTGAGCTCAAGAGTTTGAGAACCAGCGTGAGCAAGAGCAAGACCCCTATCTCTACTAAAAATAGAAAAATTAGCCAGGCATGGTGGCATGTGCCTGTAGTCCCAGCTACTTGGGAGGCTAAAGCAGGAGGATCACTTGAGCCAGGAGTTTGAGGTTTGCAGTGAGCTGTGATGATGCCACTGCACTCTAGCCAGAGTGACAGAGTGAGACTCTGTCTCAAAAAAAAAAAAAAAGAAAGAAAGAAAGAAAGAAAGAAATCAGACTGCTATCTTAATACCATATACAAAAATAAACTCAAAATGGATTAAAGACTTAAACATAAGACCTGAAATTGTAAAACTCCTAGAAGACAACACAGGGAGAAAGCTTCATGATATTAGTCTTGGTAATGACTTCATGGATATGAAAAGTACTGCCCACAATAGCACAAATAGACAAGTGGGACTACATCAAACTAAAATGCTTTTGCATAACAAAGGATATAATCAATAGAGTGAAACAGAACCCTACAGAACAGGAGAAAATATTTGCAAACCATACATCTGATGAGGGGTTAATTTCCAAAATATATACGGAACTCCTGAAATTCAAACAGCAAAAAACAACTCATTTAAAAAGTGGGCTAAGAAATTTAATAGACATTTCTGCAGAGAAGACAGACCAATGGCCAACAGTACATGAAAAGATGCTCAAAATCACTAATTATCAGAGAAATGCAAAATAAAACCCACAATGAAATGTTATCTCATACCTGTTAGGATGGCAGTTATCAAAACAAAAGACAAGTGTTGGCAAAGATGTGGAGAAATTAGGATCCTTGTGCATTGTTGGTGAAAATGTAAAATGGTGCAGCCACTATGGAAAACAATATAGAGGTTTCTCAAAAAAATTAAAAATAGAATTATTATATGATCCAGCAACCCCACTTCTGGATATTTATCCAGAAGAATTAAAGTCAGGATCTCAAAGAGATATGAGCTCATATTTCTTGCAGCATTATCCACAATAGCCAAGACATGGAAACAACCTAAATGTCCATTAAGAGATGAATGGATTAAAAAATGGGAAAAATACATACAATAGAATATTATTCAGCCTTAAAAAAGACGGAAGTCCTGCCATTTGTGACATGGATGAAGCTTGAGGACATTATGCTAAATGAAATAAGCCACACACAGAAGGACAAATACTGCATGATTCCCCTTATGTGTGATATCTAACATGGTTAAACTCACAGAAGCAGAGAACAGCATGGTGATTGCCTGGGGCTAGGGAGAGGGGTAGCTGGGAATCAACAGGTGTAGAATTTCAGTTATGTGAGATGAGTAAGTTCTAGGGATCTGCTGTACAACATTGTTCCTGAGAAGATGGGTGGACAGCATCACACTGCAGGTGACAGACTGGTCCTCAGAGGAAGAGGGACCACTCTCCTGGGGTAACTGGAGAAAGATAGGATAAGGGCAGGTGTCAATAGGTTTGTGCGTGGTAGGGAGGGTAGAAGGGTAGAGAACAAAGTTGGAAGGAGGATAGAAGAGGAGGCAGAATAGAGGAAGTAGTTCATATTACAATGGGTGTGATGAGGACTAAGAGAAAGGATTCAGTAAAGAAAGAAAGAGTGGCAGGGCGTGGTGGTTCACACCTGTAATCCTAGTACTCTGGGAGGCCAAGGTGGGAGGATCACTTGAGGTCAGGAATTCTAGACCAGCCTCGACAAGAGCAAGACCCTGTCTCTACTAAAAAAAAATAGAAATTAACCAGGCAACTAAAAATGGAAAAAAAAATTAGCCAGGCGTAGTGGCGCATGCCTGTAGTCCCAGCTACTTGGGAGGCTGAGGCAGAAGGATTGCTTGAGCCCAGAAGTTTGAAGTTGCTGTGAGCTATGCTGATGCCACAGCACTCTAGCCCCAGCAACAGAGTGAGACTCTGTCTCCAAAATAAAGAAAAAAAATAAAAGGGAAAGAAAAGGTGAGGAAACTAGAAAAAGATGATAATATCAGAACACTTACTAGCTTTGTGACATGGAGCCCATTTTCTTACCTGTTAACAGGAATAACAATGATACCTACCCCATAGGGTTGTGGCTGGCAGGCACATAGAAAGCGATCAACAAATGTGGGCTGTTATTTTAACTTTTGTCCTTATCGTCAGTGGCTTGCACAATGGTGAAAACATGATTGGTTTTAATATAAAGTATTCACCAGTTCTCCGAGGTAGCTAGTCCCTTAGAAGTCTCTCCATCTACCACATGTCTCACTTCCCATCTCTGAAGCGCCAACTCTTTCTTCTCTAAGCACTTGGAAGCCTTTTTACTACTTAGTGCTGAGGGATTTGTACATGGTGCTTAGCCAGGGCAGATTCCATTAGGGGATTTAATCATATGAGCAGGGCACTGGGCCAGGGTGAAGAGATAAAAGGTTTGATTAATTCAAAAGCCCAACCTCCTCTGACCTCGCCTGTATGCAGAGGACTTTGGAACTCGTTCCTCCATTCTTTTCATGATGTCTGTGGAAGCCAACTTTGAGCCAGGCCTGCCTGCACTTGGGCCTGAGACGTAGATGAACAGAAATGATTCTTTCCCTCATGATATTAATCTGATAAGATAAATATTGTAATGATTATATCACAAAGTGAGAAAGAACCTCTAGCTATGCCCAGACTAGGCAAGGAAGACTTCCCAGGGGAGGTAATATTTGAGCTGGGACGTGAGATGAACATCTTCTCAGACAAGCAGGAAAATGGCCTTTCCAGACAGAGGGAGGGCCAAGGGGCTCAAGAGATGGCAAGTGGAACTGGGAACTGCATGTAATCCAGTACTGTCAGAACATGAAACGTCAGGTTGGAGATGAGAGGCTGGACGGCAGCCTGGAGTGCTGCCTGCTGGCCAAAGGACCTTGACTTCACCCTGCAGATGTGGAGCCACTGTGGGTGTTTGAACAGAGGCATTGACACCTGGTTTACACGTTTGGAAGATCGCTGTAGCAGTCAGTGGAGGAATAGTTTGGGTGGAAGAGTGGGGTAGGATGGGGATGGGAGGATGGGTTTATAGCCAAAATTCCCTGTTATTTGAGGCAGAAGGGTTGGTCAGACGACCATGATGGTAGTCCAGGTGAGGGCTGACCATAAACAGTTCTGGTGATATGGGTCCAAGATAAGCCCACAGTAATGGGTGAGTGAAATGAAAGTAAAAGCCACTGGCATTAAGGAAATCAGGGAAATTTGAGGCTAGAGGTCGTTTGTGTATGTGTTGAAACTTTTTAGGATGATGGTAGAATTTTTTGAATAGGGGAAACAACTGCCAAAGTTCTAAGTGAGTGAGGAAGAGTCAGTGATAGGATGGGGGAGCAGAGTGAAGAAGAATCAAATAGCATGGGCCTCAAATGAATAAGGATTTTTGTAAGATAATGGAAATAGAACACTCTAGATTCTAATTCAGGAAAACAGAAAAGATTCATGAAAGATTTGAACTGTGGCTTCTTATTTCCAAAGGGAAACCACCACCACAAAATAGGCAGGACATGTTCCCAAGATGCTGGGCCACTGAGCATTGCTTAAGGACCACACACAACCTTACAGATGAGTGTCCATGGATTCAAGATCTCTGAACTTAGCTGAGCCCTCACAGTGAGTCCACAATCCATCACGATGTCCATGGTGGAGTCCCTTCCCCGGGCCCTCATTTCCTATCTCCTTTGCTGAGGTCTTGTGGACACTGAATATAGTCACTATGGCAAAGGAATTAGGTGAATGGCATCCTATCTCCCAGGGTGCTGATAGTTCGATACTAGCCTTCTCTTAGTAGATGGGTCTCATTGCTGCCTCATTTCACTTTTAGATATCTACTCTATGCCCACTGCTGTGCTGAGCACCTTGGAGGATTCAGCAAAATACTAGACATGATCCATGTGCTCAAAGATCTCACAGTCTAATTAGAAAAGCCAAACTGGTACATCTGGAACAGTAAGAGGCAGCAAATGCCTTGTATAGTCTAAGGGTTAGGGTTGGGTGCCGATGGTCAGGAAGGGAGGTACATGTATTACAACTCTCTAGTCAGGAATTAATGAGCCAAATGGAGACAATGGTAATAGAGAATAGAGAAGGGACATACTCTAGAAACACTTAAGAGATTGCATGGCTGGATGGTCACTGATTGGATGTGAGGGAAGGGGGGAGGGAGGAGCCTGGGATGACTCAAAGTTACTGGGCACGGGGACTGGGTGAATGGTGGTGCCAGAAATTAAAGAGGAGAAATACAGGAGGAAAAGCACTTGGGGGAAAGAGCAGGTAAAATGATAAGGTCTGTTTTAGACCATTTGAATTGGAGATTCCTGTGGGATATCCAAGAATACAGTGTTCAGGAGTCCCTTGGCAGTGCAAGTCTAAAACTCAAGGAAGGTTCAACCCAGAGATCTAGCTTTGGGGCTCATCTATAAACAGGTGAGTGCCAAAAGCAGACGTGGCAGGGCAAAGACAACAAAGTAGGAAAGACTCGTGTTTAAGAGGGGAATCGTAGAGTCAGCAGTCAGGGAAGGAACGGGCATAAGGGGAAACTGGAGAGGTGGTGTCATGAATGGTTGAAGAGGAGAAAAGTTAGGAGATAACAAGTTTCAAACAGGAGTGTCTAATCCACAGTAGAGTGTTTGAGAGTTGCAGTGTAGGGATCACTGAAGACTTTGGTCAGAAGCAGTTTCAGAGTTGTGGGTAGGAGTTAGAAGGTGGGTTTTAGTAAGTTCAGAATGAATACGTTGGGAGGAAGCAGAGACAGCAAGTACACACAAACATGAGGGACGTTTTGCTGTGAGAGGGGCGGAGAAAAGTAGCAGCAGTGGGTGGTGGCTGTGGAGTTGTGGAGACAGTGAGTGCAGACTTTTTATTCCTAGTAGTTTTGTTGGGAAGGAAAAGAGAGAGAGTTGGGATAGTAGCTATGGGGGGATGTGAGGAGAAACAATGAGTTGTTTTTTAAGAGTGGAAGAAACTTGGTCATGTCCATGGGCTGAGAGAATAGAGCCCAGAGGGAAAGAAGGGAAGGTACGGGCAGAGAGTACGCAGAGGAACATGGACTGAAAGGAGAAGGAGGAAATAGATGACCACGAGGGAGAAACTTTCAGCCTTTAGACGCGGCGTGAAGAGAATGAAGTTGGGGTAATCCTGGATAAGAGTTTAGGCTAGGGCATGGATGGGTGGGAAGCTTGAGGAGTTTGCCCTGATGGCATCAGTACTCCCTGTGATTTAGATGAGGTTGTTTGCTAAAAATAAAGAGGAGGGGGTCAAGCAGGGCATGAAAAGAAGGGTGCAGGTTTGAAGCAGTCCCTCTGGGGAATGGAAGTCTCGTGGACTAAAGGATTCAAGTTTTTGAGCCTAGGCAACTGAACAATGATGATTATGTTAACAGAAATGGGAGCTGTTGTTTGGGGGCAAATGGTGAAGAAGGTTTTGAACCTGTTGAGTTCAGGAGAGTGGCAAAAAAAATCCATGTGAACAAGTCCTACATGTGTTGAGAACAGCTTAAGGGTGTGCGGCTGCAAAAAGCCCACATCCTCTCCAGACTCTGCCAACAGAGCTGTTCAGCCCAGCTGCTGGGCAGAACCTTGTGTTACTTCCTCCTACAGAGGAGGCGGTAAAACCATCAGATGTTCAGTAATGTGCCTTGGGAGAGTCTTTAAGCACAAAGTCATACAGGCTAATAGATGTTGATGTGAGTGAATTCCTGAGACCTTGTTAGTTGAAAAGGTCATATAGGGAAAGGTAGGCTGGACAAAAACTCTTCTTGTAGCTTTTTTCTCCCTTTTTGTCTCTGTTAGCGAAGCCTTGCTCAGAGGACATGGTGTTCGCTCTGGAGAAAGAATGCTTATTTGGATTTCAGAGCTTTCCTCAGTCCAGATCATCTTCCCAGCTGTTTCCCTACTGACAAACAAATGGGAACTCTATCTTCCGGATCTTTCAGAATGTACATGAAGATATTTTCTTTTAGAGTCTAAATTAAGATATTTTACTACAATATTTGAGGTAAAAATGCTACAGTTTCTCAGAAACAGGCCTTAATGGTTTAGGAACCTGAGGCCTTGGGGCCACATGGGGCCCTCTGGATCCTTGAGTTTGGCCTTTTGACTGAAGCCAAATTTTACAGAACAAAGGGAGTCGAGGGGCCACACTTGGGGATCTGGAGGGCCACATGTGGCCTTGAGGCCACAGATTCCCCACCTCTGGTTTAGGAAAAACACAACAGAAAGAAAAAAATGAATGTTCCACCCTTTCTCTCTGCCTCATTTTTATATCAGCTGATGCTTCTAGCACACGCTATGTCTTCTCTTAGCAGGTGGGTCTGATAGATGTGAAGGGCACGGAGCTTCTCTGTCCACACATACAGTAGAAATAGGCCCCTTCGAGTCCTTTTCCTTCCTCCAACTCACTAGCTGCTTCATTCGTGTTCCTGGCCTTGTTTATCCATCTGTCTATCCAGGACTGACTTTTAGCAGCTGATAGGGCAATGCAGCTGTTAGAATTTTTACGTACTCTCCTACCAGATGGTAAATGGATACTTCCCGGAGTTCCTTGAATCCTCCTCCCCTGGGGCTGCCTCAGCACCTCCCTTAAGACCCCAGATTCCCCCACAGCCCAGCAACCAAAGGGGCAGCTCCTGGCACCACAGAGGTCTCCCTTTCCCAGCTGCAGTGCTACAGCCAGCATTTCTGACTGATCACGATGTACCCTGCCAGTTGTTAAATAGTTTTAATAACACCCCTGCATCCATCTATCTATTTTCCCTTTCAGCTACATATAGAGCACTTACATATCTCTAGCACGACACCGGTGAACAAGGTAGGCAAGGTCCCTGCCTTTGTGGAACTTATAGACCACAGCAGGGTTTCTCAATCTTGTCACTGTTGACATTTTGGGTCAGTAACTGTTGTGGGCACTGTCCTGTGCATTACAGGATGTCCAGCAGCATCCCTGGCCTCTTTCCCTACATGACAGTAGTACACCCCCATTGTGACAACCAAAAATATGTTCAGATATTGCCAATTGCACCCTTGGGGGTGAAATCACCCCCCCCCCAACCACCACCAAATAAGAGGATAGAAAGTATTATCAAACAAATGGTCACAAAAATAAAAATACAATTACATAGTATAAAGACGCTCTGGAGAAAACACACAGGCTACTGTGCTAGAGAATGAAAGGAGACTTTAGGTTTGATTACGAAGCAAGGCCTCATGGATGAAGTGACACTTAGCAGAGACCTAACAGATGAGAAGGAGCCAGTCACCTGAGGAATGGGGGACTGAACATTCCTGGCAAGAGAAGAAAGGGCTTTGGTTGTGCGAAGAACAGAAAGAGGGCTCATTGGCTGGAGTATAGGGACCAAAAGCAGAAGGGGTGTTAGATGAGCCTGGGGAGATAGGCTAGATTATTTAGGGCCTCATAAGCCATGGTACTCTAAGACTAATCCTAATGTTTGTGCAGTGTTTTAAGTAGGGAAGTGATAGGTGCAGATTAATGTTTTAAAATCATCTGTGTGCTGAGTAGCAATCAACTGGGAAACAATGACAGTGGTCCATGCAAGAGACTGAGGGAAGCCTGGAGTGTGGCAGTTGAGATGAGAGATGTGGGTGGATTTGGAATTTGCCTTGCTTGTTCCTAATTTCAATCATACTCAAGAGTTTGCAGTACTAGTTCTGGGACCACCTTTACTTTATTTAGTAGCACTTATTGAGTGCCCAGTGTATAAGACACTGATTTTGAGGCAGCTCAAAATCTAGTAGAGAGACAGACAAAAAATGATAACAGAGTATAGAGGTGCCATGACTCTATAAGCATGACGTGTTGAAATCTGTGGCAGGGAAGTTTGATCTGGCCTGGGGGTAGGGGAACAGTCGGGGAAAACTGGAGAAGGTGACACCTAAACTGATTTTTAAAATTCAGTTAACCAAGTGAAGTGCAGGCAAACGGGCACGCCAGGTCTGCACAACCCAGCAAAGACCCAGAGGATGCCAACAGCATGGCAGGGCAGAAGCATAAAGCCCAGGGCAGGGACAGGTGAGAGAGGAGGCTGGAGGAGTTGGAAGGGCCAGATAGTGACAGTGAGTGCCACCTTTGGGTCTCAAGGAGCAACTGACAGCGTGGTAGAAGCAGGAGCAGATGGCATGGGGTCTCCAGCGCCCAGTCTAGTCTCCTCCGGTGCATCTCCTCTTGCTACCAGGGGGTACTTTCTAAAGTCTACAACTGCTTAAGCCCTCTCACTGTCCCTCTCTTCTCTGTGTCCCAAAAGGTCCCCCACAATCTGGCTCCAGAGTGCCCTTGTCCAGCTCCACTCCTGGTACACCACGTGGTGTGCATTTTTACAAACCCGTCACCCCCTGCCATGCCACGTGTCAACTCTCACGTGGCTCCCTAAATCGTAGAAGGAGAAAACACAAGATTGTTCATACAGTTAACATAATTAATATCCACTGAAATGCTTAATAATAGGGAATTTCTTTAGTAAACAAACAGCCACCTTAAAATGATGTAGAAACATATTTTACCTGAAAAGATAGTCGTGAATATTATTAATTATAAAATAGCAGGAACACAGTATAATCCCAGTAAGTGTATGGGTGTGCCGTGTGAATGAGGGTGTAACAAAATTTAACATGCTTATCTCCAAGTGGACAGTTAAAGAGAATTTTAATTTTATCTTTGACGTATGTAATTTTATAATTTTCTAAAACGCAATTATTACTTTTATGATAAGCAACAAACAAAGCTGCCCTAGGGATCTGGTTGGCAATGTGCACAAAAGCGATTGACCTCTGGCTGGCTACTGCGGCTGCACATTGTAGACACAGCCGTACTTTCCTCCAGGAGGACTGCAAGCGAGACTAATTCATTAAGTGCTTTCGGTCCCGAAGATGACAGGAGCCAGGAAAGCATAAAGTCTTGTTACTACGACAGCTGGTAGCCTTGAAGTCTGTGTGTTTATTTATTAACTGGACTTTATGTATTTATCCTCCCAGAAGATCCAGGAGCTTCACAGCTGACTTTGATACAGATCACATTCTCAAAATAGTACAGCCCATCCGTCAGAACAAAGACAGAGCTGGCTCACCAGAGGATTAAAACTCCAAGAGCACTGTCCTGGGAGGCAAAATGAACTTGAAAGAACATATTGACTGGGGTGGGTGAGGTGTTCGGAGACTAGAGCGTTGAGGAGCAAACTGGGTGAAGTCACTGTCTTTGCACTAACAATCACTGATGCCTTTCTGTGCAGCCATCGAGTATAGCTCCGTGCACACTCTCCTTCCCTTGGTGGTGGTTCTGGGAGGAATTTTTCCCATTTTAGAGCTGTTAACACCAAGACTCAGAGAGAATCAATGACTAGTAAATAACAGAGCTTGGGTTTGAACACAGCTGTTTCTGCACCAAACACCACACACCCCTCCATTTCCGTGCTTGATGGATGCTGCTTACAGGCAGGAATTTGTAAACTTGGAAAAGGTCCTATTGATTTTGGCAGGAAGTAGATGCCAAATGCTCTTGCTGAATGGATGGATGAATGAAAGAACAAAGGAAAGAATGATTTTAAAAGGTCACATAATCTTATCAAGGCAGGGAGAGATAATCACATTAGAAACCTATGTCTCAGTTGGCACAAATGAGTGTAGAGCAAGGATTCAATAGTTCTTTCTGTTTCCCACCCAAGATTTACAAGTATATGCCTGTAATGGGAGTAAACATCGGGAGGGTTGTTTTTCTAGGGCTGGTGAGAATTGGGATCAGGCTGAGTATGTGGGTCGGGCAGCCCTGTCACAGGAGGGGAGGTGTTAACCTGGTCGTGTTCCCAGGCACAAAGCTCCATGTCTGCTGTTCTCATTGGTCACCAAGGTCCTACCATGTCCTAGTAGTTTGCCTGTATCATTTATGGTCTAGGGACACCATAGGAGGAGGCCCTGATGGCACAGCTTCTTGGACCATTTGTGAGAGAAATGCTTTACTTTCTTTTCAAGATTGTATCAAATGAAGAGCTGTTTTTCTCCATGTGTGTGCTGTTGACTTTAGGAATGCTCAGGACTGGTTATTGGGTCAGCGAGTAGAAGTTGAGAGAAGCTTCAGTTCAGTTCTCTTATCTCCTTAGTCATCTTCTTTTGCTGCACATAGAAAAGGCTCTCTTGTCCCTTTCTCCAGCTCTGCGTTAGTTAGCCAGTGACAGGAATGAAGGCCACTATGTACAGACCACTGTGGGGGCTTATAAGAGAAATACATGATGGTCCTTGTCTTCCAGGAGTTCGCAGTGTAGGAGAGGAAACAATAATTTTCCCTCTACCCTGCGGAGTTCTTAGCTAGGACCTCCTGTAACAAAAGTCAGATTAGCAAGAGAAAAACAAACAGAAGTTTACTTTTGTAACAAAAACAGAACAAAACTAGTTCTGTTTTTCTCTTGTTACTCTGACATGGGAGATAACCAGGGGAAAATGAGTAAATCTCAAAGAGGTGGCTTAGAATTCAGGTTTAAACACCATCTTCAACTAAAGACAAAAGAGAAAAAGGTATGGGGAGAAGCCAGTTATGGGGAGGTGACCAGGAAAAGTCCAAGGGTAAGGTTTGTTGTGCAGTTCTAAGTTGGAGCCTTCTCCATTGATACGACTTTCTTGTGAGTTAGTGATGCTTCTCTTCCTGGTACAAAAAGGGAAACACCCTTACAAATAGAGATTTCCTTTATAGATATAAATTTCCCTTACAAAAAGGTAACTTTTTTGGGGGGGGGAGGGGAAACAGAGTCTCACTCTGTTGCCCAGGCTAGAGTGCCGTGGCGTCAGCCCAGCTCACAGCAACCTTAAACTCCTGGGCTCAAGCAATCCTTCTGCCTCAGCCTCCCGAGTAGCTGGAACTACAGGCATGAGCCACCATGCCCGGCTAATTTTTTCTATATATTTTTAGTTGTCCAGCTAATTTCTTTCTATTTTTAGCAGAGACGGGGGCTTGCTCTTGCTCAGGCTGGTCTCGCACTCCTGAGCTCAAACGATCCACCCGCCTCGGCCTCCCAGAGTGCTAGGATTATAGGCATGAGCCACCGCGCCCGGCCACAAAAGGTAACTTTGTTTACAGAGCTTCTCCTGTACCTGCTGTTTCTCAAAATAATCAGCTCAAAATAATCATTATGCCAAAGAGGCATATTTTGGCATGGCATATTCTGATCTCTGCAGTCATATTTTTTGGGGTGGCATATTCCGATCTCCTACAACAGCTTCCTTGGAAATAAAATATATCCTGACTTCAGGATTACAGAGCAATGTCATCGAATATTTGTGGAAAAACTTGTAAGCAAAGAGGTTGGCTGTAAAACACTGGACTGGTTAGTTTCTTCTTCTGAAAAATGAGGGCAGTTGGGATGGACTCTACTTTTTCCTACTCTCTTTCTGATCTAAGAATTTGTAATTCTTTAATCACAAGTCTAACAAGGATCAGGAAAGACTTGAAGGAGGGAACTTCTGAGAAAGGGCTTAGGACATTTTTGGAGAATTGTATCTCAGCTTGAGAGGAGACACATAGTTTCTGCGGGTAGGTCATAGCAAGTCCCATTTTACAGATGTGGAAACTGAGGGCTTCACCCCACCCCCAGAATGGCAGAGAAATCCTAATGATTCTGCTTGTGCCATGGCTGTGAGACAACTACCTTCCCTTGGCTGAGGAGAGGTACTTTCCAGGAGGACTCAGCCAGGTGTGTGTGTTAAGGAATGAAACTGGAGCCTGCTTGCCCACTGCAGCAAAGCCGGAGATTGAAGCAGAGAATTGTAGCAGGAGGAGGAGACATTTTTATTGCATGGTACCATGCAAGGAGAATGAGCTAATGCTTAAGACCCTAAGTCCCCAGTGACTTACAAGCAAGGGTTTTCAAAGGCAGGGGTACATTTCAGGAAAGCAGAAGTTGTAGGCAAAATTGTGAATCAATACATGGAGGTTGTACATTGGCCTGGCCCAAAAAGGCAGGATATCCTGAAGCAGGGGCCTCGGGGTCATAGGATTCAGAGATTCTTGGATTAGCGGCAAGGAGTGTTAAGATGAGTGTGACTCTTTCTAGGTCCCTCAGGGAGAAATTTAGAACAAAAAATGGCAGTGGGAGTTCAATTCCTTAGTTCCCCCTTATCCCCCTTATCCCCCTTATTTTCTATCCAGTGGGGGTTTCTGAAAACAACTCAAGAATATATGTTAAGATGCCATGTTTTAGTTTCCGTAGGGAACCAGAAGGCCCATGGCTCTGGCTGGCTTGGAGGGCCATTATTGCTGCTCTCTTCCTGCCCATGAGGTTGCCTATTCACTTTTCAAGGCTAGCCAGGTGCCCAGAACTTCCCTGAAAGGGACTCAAGATTATCCTTTATTTCCACACTTGAAGGACTTCACAGGCCCCAAAGAGGGGTCCCTGTTCCAGCTCATGTGGAGGAGTCCGAATTCCTCCCCTCAGCCCTCTGTCAGACTTTGTCCTGGGGCTTCCTTGCCAGCCCCATCCAACTTGGATTGGGGAACTACTTTTAAAAACAATTTCTAAAAGATCACACATGTATGGACGCGTGCGTGCGCATGCACGCACACACACACGCACATACACACACACACACTCTAAGTGAGCTCTTTGTATTTTATTTGGAAAATCATAATGACTCTCAGACTACACAGAAAGCTGAGACAATCAAATAATCTTTCCAGGGCTCAAAAGAAACAAGAGTCACGGAACTGGCTGGCAGCACTGCAGAAGACAGAGCAGATGGAGACTCTCATGGGGGTGTGGGGTGACCTTGACAAGGGAAATACTAGTGAGTATTTTTATCTGCCCTCTTCCTTTCAGGACGCCAGTGCTGCTGCATGCACCAGCAACAGGCTCCAGTTTATTCTCCTAACATCTGGGCAGAAGGGATGGGAAGACAGTGAGGCACATAGGAGTATACCCATTTCCAGGAGTGGAGAAACTGAGCCATCAATAGAGAATGGGGCTTGTTTAAAGTGCTGGGGGCAGATGTTGGGGTTCCTCACATGGAAACAGATTGCCAGGACTCTCCCAGTTTTCACACTCACAGTCTCACATCCAGGGGGTCCCCTCAGTCCTTGGCAAACTCTGTGCCTCGGTTTCCTCTATGAAATGGGGATACTGACAATCTGTACCTCAAGAGGTTGTTGTGTGAATTTGATAAATCAATACATGAAAAGCACTTTTATTTCAAGTTCTGCCTGTCTTATAGGAAGGGCTCAATAAATGTTACCTGTGATTGTTATTTTGTCAGCATCTGCCTATTAATGAATTACAAAGACCACAGGATCTTGGAATTCATGGATGCCTCCTTAGATTTCATCTCGGAGCCCCCAAACTTAAATGTACTCCACACATTGTAGCAACCCCCTTCTGTGTTGGGCCCCCCTTTCTTCCTTGACCCACCAAAGTGGCTGCTACTCCGCTCCACCTGGTGGTAGTGGTGGGGGAGGGTCTAAATGCAGTATGTCTCAGACTTGAGCATGCACACAAGTCACCTGGGCATCTTGTTAAGTGTGGATCCTGATTTAGCAAGTCTGGGATGGGGCCCAAGACTCTACGTCTCTAATAACCTCCCAGGGGATGCTGGTCAGGGGACCACTCTGTGAATTCAAGGTCACACTGTGTGTCAGCCTGTTGGGAGTCTGAGCAAAAGCCTGTAATATTCATACTGTGAATGGAGAAAAAACTGTAAAATAATTCAAAGAGGTTTATTCTGAGCTAATATGAGTGACTGTGGCCCAGGTAAAACACAAACACAAGAAACCTTGAGTAAGTGCTTAGATTACTGTTTGGTTTTATATATTTCAGGGAGTTATAGGCAAAGACATAAATCAATACATAGAAGGTATATATTGCTTAGTCCAGAAAGGTGGGATATCTTGAACCAGGAGGGTTAACTAGTCGTAAATGGATTTAGAGACTCTTTAATTTGTAATTGGTTAAAGGAGTAAGGATCTGTCTAAAACTTGGAGTCAGTAGAAAGGAATGCTTAAGGCAGGGGCTCTGTTATCTGTCATGTGATACCATGCCAGCAAAAAAAAAAAAAAAAAATAAAGACCTGTTTAACTAGATTTTATGGGTCGTAAGGTGTGACTTAACCCTTGTCTGGCATGGCCGTAGGTCTTGTTCATAATTTGGTATCTTATTGTCACAAAGAGTCCGTTTTGTCAGTGTCATGATCTCTATGTTGATATTAATGCTGGTAAGTGGTTGTGTCTGTCAATGAAAAAGAAGCCAAACTCTGTAAAATAATTTAAAGATGTTTATTCTGAGCCAAATTTGAGGACCATGGCCTGGAGCCACACCTAAGACACCTTGAGCAAGCAGACTCGCTGTGACTGGGTTACAGTTTGGTTTTATACATTTCAGGGAGACAGGGGTTACACATAAAGTCATAAATCAATACGTGGAAGGTGTACATTGGTTTGGCCTCAAAAGGGGGTGGGGTGGGGGTTACAGGTTGTAGATGGGTTTAAAGACTCTTTGATTTGTAATTCGTTAAAGAAATGAAGCTTTGTCTAAAGGCTTGGAATGTTTTAAGTTGAGATGAGGAAGTCTGTTTATCAGAGGCAAGCCACCAGCCATATACTCAGACTCAAATAATTTGTTATGTAAATTGAGGACCTGCAGGTTTGTCTTGCATAGCCTTAGGCCTGTTAATGAGTTAGAAAGGATGTCTCCAAGAAGGGACAGGGGCATGATGAGGCGTGTCTGACCTCCCTTCTACATGGCCAGCAACTCAGTTTTAGGACATTTCTGGTGTCCCCTTGGCCAAGAGGGGGTCCATTCAGTCAGCTGGGGGGCTTAAGAGGTTTTCCTTTTTGTTCACACATCTAAACTCTAGAAGAGGGGGGTATAAGGAGCAGTGTCGGACCTCTCTTCCTGTCATGGCCCGGTACTCAGTTTTTCAGGTTTCTCTGAGATCTTTTTGGCCAAGAGGGGGTCCATTCTCTTTGTTGCAGGGCTTGGGATTTTATTTTCATTTTACAATACCCAACTGAAGATCCTGAAATGTAGAGAATTAGGGCTGGGGGCAGTGGTGGACACTGTTTAGACACACTTAGAGCATTTGAGCAGAGCCACTCAGGGAATGGAGACGCCGGCAGGGCGCCAAGACTCCGGGCCAGGCTTGAGACCTGTGGTGAGGAATGTTGCAGGTAGTTAAGAATATTGGTTAAAGAACTGAGCTTTGGGAATTTTTTTTGTTTGTCTTAAATATCAAGACTGTTGCTTAAATCATGGCTCTCTGTGTCTGTGCATTTGCTCTCTTGAATGGTGGACAAGGGATATAGTGCCCACCAGTGCTCAGGAATCACGCACGGTGCACGTGACTAAAGGTTTAGAACTGCTGGCCTGAAACGACAGAAGCCCCAGAGCTGGGCCTCCAGTCTCCCCCACAAAACAGAGTGCCTTTGCCTAGGAGGGTCTGATACTTCCTCAGCCACCTCAGAACTCAAGTCCGGCTCTTTCAGGTCCATGTTGGATGGATGGACCAAACTCTCCCAAACAGGCCACCTGAGTACCAGAAATAAACATAAACAGTGACCCCTCACATCTGAGGTACAATTCACTCATTTTTCAAAGCCTCAGATGAGAGTCTTCTGCCATCCCCCTCCCAAGTGTCTTCCCCAAGAGGCACCGTCAGATGCCAAGATGGCATCACTGCCTCTCACAGTGGGTCTGCCCTCCGCTCTCTGGTGTGCATGGTGCTGGGGGGACCTTCCCAGGAGAGGTCAGGGATACGGGACTTGACTTGAGTCTGATTCTGCCCACTGCTGCCTGGCTTCCCTCAGGTCAGGCTTGTGCTAATTTGAAACGTGGCCTTATGATAACGAGCACTAAAGCACTCTCCAGACCCCTGTGCCCTGGGAAGAGAGTGGGGAACTCAGTTTTTTCCAGCTCCCTTCCCTCCAAAGCCAGCTTCCAGCTTGCTGCACTTTAGTTTCCCACATGGCTACCTGTGTGGTACACATTTTTGTACCTGGTATCTGTCGCTTCAGATCCCCCGCATGGCTGCTCTTGGCCAGCCGGGAGCCTTCTTCTTTCTTCCCAGAACGTTCCCCCACCAGCCTGGCCTTTATAAAGGCTTCTACTTTCTTTTGTTCCTGTTTCTTGGTAAACCCACAGCCCCGACTTCTACCTTACAGAATCTTCCCAGCACAACCCCCACCCGCCTACCTACCTGTCCCCCACCGCCGTGCCCTTGCACCCCTAGCCTGCTATTAGACCATTCTCTCTACTTTTGTATATGTTTGAAATGTTCTAAAATAAAAAGGTTTCAATCTTAAATTTTTCTTTTTCATCTTATATTTGGATAGGCCACACCTGCCTCCCACTGTTCACGAACTCAACAGATTATTGCTGAAATAGGAGCAGTTTTGACTATTATCAGTTGTAAGTTCTGGAGGATAAAGTACCACCACCATTGTGCAGACAGCGTAAAAACAAACAAACAAACAAACAAACAAACAGAAAGCCCTGCGGGATGTGGGGATGGACCAGCAAACACATGTGTGGCCCTATGCCAGAGGTGTCAGTGGCATGGAGGGCCCAGATCTCTCCACAGAGCGTGCTGTGTGCTCCATGCTCCACCAGGCTTTCCTGTTAGCAGTCACCAGCTTCCTGAATTAGAGACATTTGGGTCACAGCATGAAGTAAATATGACATGTGAGTTTGTTCATTTGTTTCTGTAGTCATTCACTCGCTCATCCCTAATTCTTTTTCTAACCACCTACATCCAGCCGACACTATGATTGAATTTGCCTCCTAAATACCTCAGATCTGCTTCCTTTAATCCATGGCCAAGGCCACTGCCCTAGTTCAACTGCTATCATCGCTTACCTTGGTTATTGCAATACCTCCTAACTGGTCTCCTTCTCGCCATTCTTACCCTGGCCATCCCATCCATTCTCTAATCACGCCACTCATCCCTGTGTAATGAAAACCCAGAAAGCCTTCTCACTGCCCTCGGAATGAAGTCTGAACTCCAGCAGTGCCTTGATAAGTCTTGGGGGGACCCAACCTCTCCTCCAGTCTCATGTTCACTCCCACTCTTCTCACTCCCTGTACCCCAGACACCCTGAAATTCTTTCAGTTCCTCAAAAACACCGTGCTCGTTCTCATTTCCAGGACTTTACCTGCACTGCCCCCTCTGCCAGATACCCACCTCCCGCCTTGGCCTGGATACCATACTCACCCTGCAGTCCTCAGCTGAACCTCCTCCCTCAAGAAGCGCCCAGACCTCGTTTTCCCCAGCCACACTGGTGTTCCTGCTCTGCACTTACACCCCATAGCACTCAGCCCCACTTGCTGCAGGTGTTCAGTAAACATTTTTTGAACTGGCAGAATATATTTGATTTGCAAGAAATGAAGACATATAGAAATATATGTTGCAACAAGCAAGTATTCTCAGTCCCCAGATATCCCCATGCCTTCTCAGTTGTCCCAGAAATGTTCCCTGCTCCAATTATCATTGAAGGAAGTTTTCCAATTGCTGCTGAATCTATTGTGCCGCCCTCTGCTGGCACGGCCTGCCCTCTGCTGGCACTTTCCCACTGTTAGATCTCACCCAGCACCACCCCTACCACCTCACCCCATGCAGGACCAGTTCGATACCCTCTGGGCACGCCTCCAATACAGGGAGCTGGGCACTCTCCCAACAGGGGGCATCATATTGGTCCTGCATGGGGTGGGTTGGTGGCGGCTTCAGCCTCCAATAGAGGTCCCAAGTCAGAGTGTCCCCCGATGCGCCGCCCCCGTGCACCCTCCTATGCATCCTCCCAGATGCACATCCCCTCATGAATCACCCTCCCCTCTGTGCACCCCCCCAGGTGCATCCCCCTACTTGCAGCCACCTCTGCACCCACAGAGCCTCACCCAACACTGAGGTTCTGCCCCGCCCTCAGATGCTCAAAGTCCGGCAGCCTTACCTCTCTGATCTCTGTCCTCACTGAGGTACTCCTGTGAGAGCTGCTGTCACTTTTGTTCTCTCCTTTGCAAAGTTTCTTTCTTTCTCTCCTTCTTTTGTCTGTGTTTCCACACCACCCTCTCCTTCCTCATTCAGGACCTTGTACCATCCCTGCCCCCTTTTTTTCTTGTATCTTTGGTCTGTCGCCTTACAGCTGTGCTCCTTCCTTCAGTCCATACCTGCCTTGGCCTCTGCTCCAAATGACCTCTCTTAAGTGGACAGCTGCGAGGTCACAGTCTCTTGCCCAAACATCTCCTCTTATATTGCATTCCAACTTTGTTGAATATCAGGGCCAAAATTAAACTGCTCCCCTATAAAAAGCAGCTGCTCCAGACTGTTCTTTCTGTCAGCAGTCCTGTCATTCTCTGGTCCCCAGGCTCAAAAACCCACAGCCACCTCTGGCACTTTCCCTTCCTCTGCTTATATCTGGCCAGCCCATAGGTCCTATCACTCTGCTGTCCCTGAGGCTTTCACATCCATCTCCTTTGAGTTCCTCCTACCCTACCCTTAGTTTAGGTCTCACTGCACTGGCAGAAGTCATTTGGTCACCTTCCTCCTCCTCCAGATCCTCTTTTCCAGTCTTTATGTCCACTCTGCTGCCAATTTTGTCCATCTAAAGAAGTGATTCTCAAAGTAGACCAGCAGCTTCATCACCTGGGAACTATAAATACTTTCTATAAATACTCATTCTTAGGCCCCACTTCAGACCTGCTGATTCAGAAACTCTTTGGGTAGGGCCCAGAAATCTGTGTTGGATAATTTGGCAACATACTAAAGTTTGAGAACCACTTCCCTAAAACATTGCTTTGAGCAAGTTTCTCTTCTGCTTAAAAACCTAAAACGTTTGTTCTAGTTAAGATAACATTCAGTTAGCTGTAACAAGATAGAAATCTACTTTTTTTTTTCACTTAAAGGAAGTCTGGCCATGAACAGTGCAGAGCTCCATGGTGTCATTAGGATCCCAGGGTCCTAGCTTTCTGTTTCAATTCTTGAAACATGGCTCTCTCTATCTTCAAGGCTACCTCATGGCTCAAGAAGGCTGCTAGACTCTAGCCATCACATCCTAATACAGGCCAGGAGAAAAAGCAGAAGAGTCAAAAGTGGAGACTCTTCCAGCTGAGTCAGCTCCCTGTAAGCAACCTTCCCAAGAGACCCAAATAACACTTCCACTTAAATCCTGATTGTGTCAGAATTTGGTCACAAGGCCACACTAGATACAGAGAAGCTGGGAAATATAACTCTTTCTTCTGGATGGCAATATGCCCAACTAAAAATTGAGGTTCTTTCAAAAGTTTACATACAGTACTATATGATTCAATTTATATAACACTCTCGAAATGGCAAAATTATAGAAATGGATAATAGATTGATGGTTGTCAGGGAGTGGGGAGGGAGGGAGGTGACTGGTTATCAGGTAGCACCAGGGATCTTCGTGATAGATCTGGTTGATATCTTTGGTGGTGGTCACAAATCTACACGTGATAAAATTGCACAGAGCTAAATATACCCGTGTACACATGCATGTGTGCCTGTAAAGCTGGTGAAATCAAGATGTCACTGGATTGCATCAGTGTCAATTTCCTGGTGTGGATATTACACTATAGTTTTACAAGGTGTTTCCATTGGGGGAAACTGGGTGAAGGGTATATGGGATCTGTCTGTATTATTTCTTGCAATTGCATATAAATCTGTAGTTATCTCTAAATAAAAAATAGAAGAAACAACAACAAAGTCAAGGTTCCATTACTAATGAGTAAGGGGAGATGTTACAAGCAACTAGTGGTCTCTGCTATAAGCCTAACCCATCCCTTGCTGTAAGCAGTCGATGCTTTTTAACATAATTAAGGCCTTCATGATCTAGCATTAAGGTAGTTCCCAAGCAGTCCATACCTTGCCAGGTTAGTGTCATTTGCATTAAAGCGTAGACCTTTAGAGGGTAGGCCCCAAAGGTGTGGCCAGTATTCGTGAAACACTTCTTCACCTATATGGCCCTGAAACATATTTTCCTACCCTCCAGAAGCCTCCATTTTGAGATAGCACCAATATTCTCAGGTGTGGCATCCACCTAACAGGGAATGAAAATGGCCTCTGTCTAATTGAAAGGGGCAGTGAGCAAAGAGGGACTTTTTAGACCCACATGTTGCTCGAGTGACTACAATGAGAGCAGAAGTTACCAAAGCATATTTTAAAATGATTTTTAAAGAATTCTGTCCTGTCATCTTTCTGCATGTTCTGGAGCTCTATTCCTTAAGGTTTTATCTGGCACCAGCTGCTCTCTCACCCCTGGGCAGCTTTGCTGAACTTGACTGCGCCCCACGGGAAAGGAATCAAACTGCCTGTCAGAAGCTTCTGCTCAGCCAGAATGCTGCCCAGAGCCTTTTCCCCAGCAGCTTCTGAGACTCTCAGGTGCCCCAAAGGGAGGTGCTGAGGAAGCTGTACCATGGAAGGGGACACCTCAGTGGCAGAAGGACTCTGGAGAGAAAGAGACACAGGGGCCAGAGGGACAGGCATCTGGAGGAAGAATGAAGATGCAGGTACAGCCCTGGGAGAGTGAGGAAGACACACAATTAGGTGGAGCAAGCATTAAGGGGCCTGGACAGAACATCGGCGCCCAGGAGGCAGAGCACTCTGCCCAGAGTGTTGCCAAGTGCAGCCTGTGCCCTGAGGAGGGCAGCTGAGGGACACTGCTGGTGGCCAGGCCTGATGGAGTGAGAGAGGGTCCTGGACTACAGGTCAGGCCCTCCCAGTGCTGAGCCCATGGACTCCCAGAGGGCAGGAGGCATCCAGGGATGGGCTTCAGGGGTTCCATGAATCCCTGATCTCATAGGCAGAATTCTGTGAGTGTGTGCTTTTTTCTTCAGGAAGAGCATCCATGGATTTCATCACATTCTCAAAAGGCATCCTTAAGCCCCCAAAAGCTGAAAATGACACACAGGGATACCGAGAAAGGGAGCTTGGGGGAGGAGTGGTGAGGGAGGGCTAAGTAAAGGGCTGAGTAGAGCAGAGAATAGCGACAGTGGAAAGGCTTCTGAGAAAGTACTAGCTCTGGCTTGTGGGCTGCACGGGTCCGAGCAACACTGGTCCCCCTGGTTCCCCATGGGGTTAGATGTCCTGACCTGCTCTCAGCCCAGGTAGGAGTCATGGCCAGGGCAGCCCTGGAGGAGCCCGTCTCCATGCTGGCTCCTACTGATCTAATCTTTTATCTTTGCTTAGTGAATCCCTCAAGCTAGGGGACCCTTCCTGAGCCTCTAGACCTGTTTGTTCCACCAGAAAGTACTCCAAAAGCACCCCACAGATCCCCTGTCGAAGCCCAGCACGCTTGTAATTGTGGCCAGCGTCTCTGTTCCCTCTTCAGGGAAGCCCTGCCTGTTGCGTCCACAGCTGTAGCCTGGCGCAGTGCCTGGCATGTGACAGATACTCAGTATTCAGTAAATATTCATGGGATGGATGGGTGAAAACCTAAAATATGTTGTCTTATGGGTGAGGACCAGATACCCAGGGACTACTTTGAGGACCATCATAAAAAGGGCTGGGACTGATCTTTAATCTATCAGGAAAGAACAGGACAAAGATGAGTCTGAGCTTGTGAAGTAATTCCACTGAGAGGAGGCCAAATTCTACAACACACCCCCTAGAGTCCTTGGCAGGAAAGATTTGTTCTCATTAATTCTTTGCTATAAATTGAAAAGAAAGCAGAGAAGGCTGAATGAATTGATCAGATGGGTGGGGGTGAGGGAATTAAGGAATTAGCTACGTATTGGGGTGAGTGAAATAGATGAATCATGGATTCCACATAACAGACCTACTAACGTGTGGTCTGGTCAACCAGTTGGCATTGTATGAAGTATGGTACTTACTCTGTGCCAGGTGCTAGAGACGTAAGAGCAGTGTAAGTCATGGGCAGGAATAATCCCATGAAAGAGAAACTACCTGCAACTTTACTAGGGTAACATTCTCTCGTGGCTCATCCCTCAGCCCTGTCCCAAGGGTATGTGTTTGTGCTGGCCCTGGGGAAGCCCCTTCATCTCTGTGAGGATGTCAGCCCTCCCCTCTGCCTGGTTGATTGTCCAATTGTGAAATCGTCTTTAGTTGGCAAGATTGATGATCTTCCTTGTTTAATTTAACTCTGTTTAATTTGCTGAAGTGAAATTCACATAATAAAATAATCATTTCAAAACACACAGTTCAGTGGCAGTACATTTACAATGTTGCACAACTACCATCTCTGTCGAGCACCAAGTTCCCATCACTCCAAAATAAAACCCTGTACCCATTAAGCAGTTCTCTCCAATCTATACGCCGTCTCTATGGATTTGCCTATTCTGGAAATTCCATATAAATGGAATCATAACTATGTGAAGTTTTATGTCTGGATTCTTTCACTTAACATAATGTTTTGGAGGTTCATCCAGGTTGTAGCATGTATCAGAACATCATCCTTTTTATGACTGATTGGTATTGCATTGTATGTATCTACCCCAATTTTTTATCCATTCATCTATTGATGAAT
The DNA here is from genome assembly GCF_041146395.1 of Eulemur rufifrons. Classification (NCBI taxonomy): domain Eukaryota; kingdom Metazoa; phylum Chordata; class Mammalia; order Primates; family Lemuridae; genus Eulemur; species Eulemur rufifrons. Next base: position 90,569,016 of record NC_090990.1, read on the forward strand.
ATTTGGACTGTTTCCACCTTTTGGCTATTGTGAATAGTGCTTCTCTGAACACGCATGTGTATGTATTTGTTTGGGTACCTGTCTTCTAGGTATATAACTAAGAAAGAAAACCTTCTAAGTTTTTGCCCAAAGAATTTAAATATGCGTTTAAATTCTACCAGCAAATGCTTACCAAAAGCTCAATGAAGAGAAATATTATCCATGACAGGTTTTGAACTTCAGTTTTTGATGGAAAGCCCTTTGTCAAACAGCTGACCCCAAACTCTAATATATAAAATATAAAAAGACAGAGATGCCGTGATAGGGTGGACAAGTTGGCCAGGAGCTCAGTGAGACCAGCCTCCGTACATCGCCCGCAGACCTGAGAGCCTCGCAGACCTCCTGCGCATCAGAACCGCTGCTTTAGGTCAGGCTCATCTGTCAGAAGGCTGCAGGTTAGGACACTGCCACTTCCTGGTAAATTCCTTTCAGAGAATTATACTTGGGTGGTAAGTCCTCAGACTGCCCTGGGAGGTACAACATGAAGCTGCTTTTTAAATATGTAATGATGTATTAATAGCAATGACTTTCCCCCCTCAGCCTCCCCTTTAAGAGAATCCTCAGGAGAAACTCATCTCAAGGTTTAGTGGAAAGAAAAACTGAGCTCCTCCTAAATGGTGATTTGTTTTAATGGACTATATTTCTCTTTTTGCTTTCATTGCTAGGAAGCTCAGAGTTACATTTGCAGCTCATGTCCAGCAGTTCTGTATACCAACTTTATGACTGGCTGCGTGTTGCTATACTACCCTTCCTGCTGTCCATTTAATTTTTATCCTCCTGAATGGTATATACAGATGCTCCTCAACTTATGTTGGGTTTATTGGGATGTAATGCATTTAATGCCCTGATAAACCCATTGTAAAGTTGAAAAATCAGAAGTTGAACCATCATAAGTCAGGGAGTGTCTGTCTTTCTGAAGTACCTATAATCCTTTTTAGGTTGAGGTAAGATATAAAGAATTATATCTTTCTCATCTTGGTAGCTGTGAATGTAGATGTCTTCCTGCCATTAACTCTGAGCATAGAACCCAGGGATGGTCCAGATAAATCCTAAGGAGAGCCAGGGCAGCCCGCTTTGCACACCACTAGCCCCAGCTCCAAGGAAGAGACACCACCCCAGGATGGACCAGGTGAAAGCCTCCTACGGCCATTATCAGCTTCAGTTCAACCGACCCCAAGCACCTACTTGTGAACAGCACTTTATGGAATAAAAAGCAAAATAAGGATGATCGTAGGCCACTAGGAACTGTAGAGGACAAGGCAGCGTGTGCATAAATGACTGTGCAGTTGGTGCGTAGGAATGGAGTAAAGCATCACATGCCCCAGGAGCAGACGGGAGGAAGAGGTTTCTCTGACCATGGGATCTGAAAAAAATGAAGGTTTGATCTGGATGTTCTGACAAGTGGTGGTAGGAAGGCTAGTAGCATTCCAGGCAAGGGAAATCACTTGAGCAAAGGCTTATAGACAGGGTGAGGAAGGGTACATGGATCAGTGTAGCTAGACACACAGGCCACAGATGCAAAGGCCTGCAGGGGTGTGCAGTGAACGTGCATGTATAAGGTGTAGGGAAGTGTAAGGAAGTTGGTGCCAAGGAGCTCGTGGTGGGACCAGAGATAACCCAACCCACTTAGTAGCAGTGTCCTTTCCAACACTGTGGGCGTCACCAGCCAGCTGGACAGACATGAGCTTGATGCAGGCCCTGTGCTAGAGTTACAGGGTTTGGGAGGGAGGTTTATAAGGAGAGAGAAGTCTGACTCAGGGAGACAGGGAATGTTTAAGTTTTATCTTAGAGTCTGGATGAGCCTTCAACAGTTATGTTCTAGAAAATTACTCACAAACCTGAATGCTCTCAATATACATTCATGTATTGAAAAATGATACAAAATATTATTTTGTTAAAATATAAAAATTATATTGGTATTAAGAATCTGGGTGGTTTTTATTTTCCTTACACTTTTATCTTTACTGGTATTTATATTATTAGAAAAGGAGTCAATAAAAGTTATATCAAAATAAACAGTCAGAATATTTTTTTTTTTTTTTTGAGACAGCGTCTCACTCTGTTGCCCAGGCTAGAGTGCCGTGGCATCAGCCTTGCTCACAGCAACCTCAAACTCCTGGGCTCAAGCGATCTTCCTGCCTCAGCCTCCCGAGTAGCTGGGACTACAGGCATGCGCCACCATGCCCGGCTAATTTTTTCTGTATATATTTTTAGTTGTCCATATAATTTCTTTCTATTTTTAGTAGAGACGGGGTCTAGCTCTTGCTCAGGCTGGTCTCGAACTCCTGACCTTGAGCGATCCACCCGCCTCAGCCTCCCAGAGTGCTAGGATTACAGGCGTGAGCCACTGCACCTGGCCCAGTCAGAATATTTTATGCTGGGCCAGGCATGGTGCCTCACACCTGTGATCCTAGCACTCTGGGAGGCCTAGGCAGGAAGATTACTTGAGGCCAGGAGTTCAAGACCAGTCTGGGCAACAGTGAGTGAGACTCAGTCTCTACAAAAAAGAAAAAAAAGAAAAATTAGCCAAGCATGGTGGCACCTGCCTATAGTCCCAACTGCTGGTGAGGCTGAGGGAGGAGGATCATTTGAGCCCAGGAGTTTGAGGTTGCAGTGAGCTATGATGACATCACTGCACTCTAGCCAGGGCAACAGAGTAATACCCTGTCTCAAAAAAAAAAAAAAAAAAATTATGCTGGCATTAGTCTATGAGGGGTAATAAGACACTGAACCGCAGGGTATTGGTAGCAGGAGTAGAAAGATTAGGTTGGGTTTCAGCCTTTTTGAAGAACAAATTAACCTAAGCGGGGGGTGGGGTCTGGGGTGTGAATGAAATGGGCTGGAGCAGTCAGGATCATGCCTTCACTTTGTGATTAAAGCTGCCCCTGGAGTGCCCAAGAGCCTCCCTGGCCCATCAGTGTTTCTGCTCCCCTGGTACTTCACTGAGAACTGGTGGGGGTTGGAGACTCGGAGGCTCTTAGCTGGCACAGAGAGCTACTTCCTCCCAAGGGCCTTAAAAGCCCCCGTGGGACCTGGTTTGTAGGTCTCAGAGAAGAAGCTCAGGCAGTGACAAGATAATGTTTTAGATAAATGAATAGACTAAAAAATATTCCAGGGAACATAGCCTTGGCGTTCTGGACATTTGAGACTAAACACTGAATACTAATATGCATTCCTATTTCCTGCTTATCAACTCCTATTGGCTTTTGCTGTCTTATTGCAGGCAAAAAGATTTGTGTTGTTTTCAAGTGGAAGTCTCAAGGCATCCATAATGACAAATGGAGTTTTAAGTCTGGGAATTCTTGTGAATGACAAAGTGGTGGATTTGTGGCCATGGCCTTGGTTAGGGGCCTGGCTTCACCATTAGCTGGGGCATCTTGGGCAAATCATTTCAGTAAACTGAGTCTCAGTTTTTTTATGTGTGAAAGAGATTTGTAACACCAGCCCAGTTTATGTGATAGGGTTGCTTTGAGCTTTATATTAGGTAACATGAAAATACCATATAAACTATAAATGGTTGTTTTCACAAAGAATGCATGCTCTGAAGAATGCCCTGGCCATGACCCCAAGTCTTGACTCTTGGGCTCTATCCCTGGAGCACAAGACATGGAGGGTTGGGGTCAGACGGGTTCACATGGATATTGTGATACAAGCCATGACACATGTTCAAAGAAGAGGCCTCTAGGTAACGGGCCAGAAAGGCTCAGGACTATGTGAATGTATGTATATGTTATGGGTAAAGATCTCAAAGGTTAACCATAACTGATAGGAGAAAAAAAAATCTATAAATCCACAATCACACTTCTATTCAGAAAGGAAATTATTTATTATTTGATTATGCCCTGTTGCAAGCACATTAAGGGATTGATGATCTTGGCTCCCAAGTGTGAAATGGAAAATTTTAAACATAAAATGTACTTGTGGAAATACAAGCAATGTTATTTACCAATGATTATAATCAAGACAAGACTTCAACTTAATCAGTTAGCTTTAAGAAGTGACGTATAAACAAAGCCAAATGCATAAGTTGGGTGATCATTCTTCCTTGCTGTGGCCATTAGTCAATATAGGAGTGGTAACCATGCGTGTACTGTGTCAGTGGTTCTCCAAGTGTGGTTCCCAGATCAGCAGAATCAGCAGAATCAGCATCACCTGGGAACCTGTTAAAAATGCACATTCTCAAGCCCCACCCCCCAGACCTGCTGAATCAAACTCTGGGGCTGGGGCCAGCAGTCCACGTTTTGACAAGTCTCCCAGGTGATTCTGATGCTTGCTGAAGGTTGTATGATTCCTATACAGGTACCTGCCCCAAGATGGTTTGCATTAACTGTCTTTGGGGTTTCTTGTGTTTGCCTGAAATGCCTCATTCTGCATGAAAAAATAACTGAGATTCTTGGCATTAGCTGAACTTCTAATGCTATCTAGTTATATCAGCTAGACTAGAGATATAGGCCCAGACTTACACCAAATAACCAGTGTTCTTCTGAGCATGTTAGTGGTGAGGGGACAGAGGGTACTTGTCAATCACAATGTGTGGCAAGAATCAAGGAAGTGCAGCATTATAGGTGCTTTGAGATCTCAGAAGTAAAAGCATCTGATGTGCTTCATGCAAAGGTCTCTTGGTACCTTTGTTATGAAAATCATAGAGACAAGGGGAGAAATGCAGGTATACAGGATGGCTCTAAAACCAGTGATTATTTAATAGAGACTGAAAAGTAGATTAGTGGTTTCCAGGGCTTAGGTGAGAGGGGAGAATGGAGAGTGACTGCTTAATGGTACAGGTTTTCTTTTTAGGGTGATGAAAATATTCTGGAATTAGATAGTGGTGATGGTTGAACAACATTGTGAGTATTCTAAAAACCACTGAATTGTACACTTTAAAATGGTTATGATTTGAATCTTATGTGAATTTTATCTCAAAAAAAATTTTTGAATTAATGGGGAGGCATGCTCATACCTCTCTTTGATTTCTCCTTGTCCCACATCTAGCTGCAGTATAGCATGGAGCACATAATAGACGTTCAGAGAGCTCTCGGTTGCTTGGTTGACTGCTCTGAGCCCCGAGAAAGGGGTTCACATGAGCAGGCACCTGGGAATTAGTACATGGTTGAACTGTGCTCCCTTCGGGGGGGAGGCTCCCTGAGGCAAGTGTACCTTTTCTTGGAATCAGTTCTCACCTCCAGTTTAAGAGATTCCACTGGAATGGAGGAAGGGAGTGAATGCAGATTAGTTAAAAATGACTTATTGCTTTGAGCACGAGTTGTTTCCAGCTCCCTATGAGGAGCACAAATTTGTTTATGCCATCAGAGGAAAAGCTTGGGAGGCCAGCTGCTACTCCTTGATGTGGAGAAGGTGCCTCTCCCAGGCTGACTCCTTTGCAGCCAGCAGACAGCCCCAGGGAGTGGGCAGGATGATGTCACGGGGGGTGGAGTGAGCATCCCGGACAAGCACCAGGCCCCTCTGCTCACAGATATAATCAGCTTTGATGGGCAGAGACTGAGGCTGTTTTTCCAATTAGAGCTGTTAGAGGATTCTGGCAGGGGTAGCAGTGGGCTTAATTTAACAGAGCTGGAACTCATTGAATTAGCAAATGTAGAGGGGATGAGAAGGGCACTAATGTAGGGATGCTGGGGCTGAGATGGGGAAAGGGCAGGGGGGCCCAGAAGGGCTTGGTCAGCAAGGACACAGTGAGGCCTTATGATGGGGTTAGGGGGCTGCATGTGAACGTCTTGTCATTTGGCAAGGAAGCTTGAGCAAGCAGGATGGGGCAGACACTGCTTTGGTACTGGTAAAGTTGGCCTGGTGGGCTTTGCTCATGGGGATCTGGATTCTCAGAGGCCGTTGTCCAGGGCTCTGGATGGTTTCTTGTGCTCATCTTATTTGCCAGGGACCCTGAAGCTGCTGCCATCTCCTCCCCTTTCCAGAACCCACAGTTCTAGGCCCACCCTGTCAGGCAGCCTCTTGGTTTGATAATAAAGAACATTAGAGCCAGATCAATATTGAAAGGTCCAGGGTCCATACCTTCATTTTGCAAAGGAGAAGACAGTTTCCTAGAGAAGTTTAGGAACTTGTCTGAGACCACCCAACCGTTAGCCAGTGACAGGGTTGCAATTCAGGCCTCCCACCTCCAGTGGGCGCTGTCTCGCCACACCATGCTCACAGCCCTTCTGTCCTCAG